>NC_139162.1:49839617-50473165 GCF_964270905.1 Leucopleurus acutus | reverse complement strand
CTGATGGTGCAGTGGTTAAGAATCCGCCTGCCAAAGCAGGGGACACGGGTTCGAGCCCTGGTCCGGGAAGATCCCACATGCTGCAGAGCAACTGAGCCCTCGAGCCACAACTATTGAGCCCGCGGGCCTAAAGCCCGTCCTCCGCAAAAAGAGAAGTCACTGCAATGAGAAGCCCGCGCACTGCAACGAAGAGTAGCCCCCGCTCGCCGCAACTAGAGAAAGCCCGCGTGCAGCAATGAAAACCCAACTCAGCCAAAAATTATAATAAATTAATTAGTTTTCAAAAATAGAAATAAAAAAGTGTAAGCGGAACATTCATCAAAATAAATTAAAAAAAAAAAGAACTATAAGGCGATACTATTATGATACTGGGCATGTTCTTCCCTAGACACCTGCATGGTCCAGACCCTTACCTTTTCCAGGTCTTTTGTCTTTTTTTTTTTTTTGGCAGGCGGATTCTTAACCACGGTGCCACCAGAGAAGCCCTATCTGTGTTTTTTAATTAAAAATTTTTTAATTGTGATAAAATATATGCAACATAAAATTACCATCTTAACCATATTCAAAGTCTAGTGTTCAGTAGTGTTAATTACATTCACAATGTTGTGTAACCAGCCTCCAGAACTGTTTTCATCTTGCAAAACTGGAAATCTGTGCCCATTAAACAATTCCCCATTCCCCCTCCCCGGTCCCTGGCATAGGCACATAGGTGTTTTGGCCAATGGTGGAGCTGGGATTTGAACCCAGGTCGAATGAAATGTAGGATACGAGTAAATGATTGAAGGAAAGATCAAACATTGCAGTTGAGAGGGCTGTGTGAAACCTGGGAATGCGGAGGGTGAAATGGCCACCGCTGGTCCCGACTCAACCATCCGCCCCTCCCTGCTGCCTGCAGCTTCGGCCACCTTCGAGGACTTCCAGATCCGCCCGCACGCCCTCACGGTGCACTCCTACCGAGCGCCTGCCTTCTGCGACCACTGCGGAGAGATGCTCTTCGGCCTAGTGCGCCAGGGCCTGAAGTGTGAAGGTGAGAGGCGGAGGGGCTGGAGGCGGGGCCAGGAGGTAGGGTGTGGGCGTGAGGGCGGGGCCGGGATGGAGCTCAGGGCCAGGAGGTGGGGCCTAAGAGGTGGGGTTCGGAGGGAGAGGTGAGCGCCCAGAGGCAGGGCTTGGGAAAGGAACTGGAGGTGGGAACAGGAGGCGGAGCTTGGGTGGAGGGCGGGGTCTGGGTGGGGCTCCATTTGGGGGTGGGGACTGGGAGGTGGAGCTCCGAGGGAGTGGTAAGGGGCAGAGCTTTGGGGGAGAACAGGGGTGATGGGGAAGAGGGCGGAGTCTATATCAGTCAGGGATCAACAGGAGAAACGGAGCCTGTAGGGAGGCATATGTTAAGGGATTTTTGGAAGGAATTGGCTTACAGGATTGTGGGCGCTGGCCACTCTGAAATCCGCAGGGCGGGTCGTCAGAGAGAACAGGCAGGAGATGAAGCTGCTCTCCAGCTCAGAAATCTCAGCTCGGCTCTTTAAGCCTTTCAACTGACTGAAACAGGCCCACCCAGATTAACTAGGATGATCTCCGTCACTTAAAGTCAACTGATTGTGGACTTGAATCACATCTCCAGATACCTTCGCAGCAACACGCAGATTATCGTTTGAATAACTGGGGATGTGACACATAAAGCTATCAGAGTCCACCTGTTGGCAACTTGGCACTTCCGTCTGCTAGGGCTGTCCTAACAAAAGATCACGGGCTGGGTGGCGTAAACAAGATCTGGGTTCTGACAAGATATGGTTCCTGGTGAGGGCTCTCTTCCTAGCTTGCAGATGGCCACCATCTCCTCCTGTGCTCACATAGCACGTGGAGAGAGAGCGATTTTTCATGTCTCTTCCGTTTATAAGGACCCCAATCCCACTGATCAGGGCCCCATCCTTATGGCCTCATTTAACCTTAATTACCTCCTTAAAGGCCCCATCTCCAAATACAGTCACACTGAAGGTTAGGGCTTCAACATATGAATTTGGGGAGAACACAAACATTCAGTCTATAACAGGCACCCATACACGGCTCCCTAAATCATACTTAAAAAAAATAAAGGAACACAGTGTGTTCCTTTGAGACAAGATGTCTCAAGGTGAAGCCCAAGTGTCAGGATCCGCAGGTTCACTGTTCCCATCTTTGACGCTTCTGAGGGGAAATGCTGAGATCACGCCTCCCCTGCAGAGGAAGGCCGCACACCCACCTTGGCTCTGCTCTACACACAGCAGATGAAGACCATCCATTATATGATGACGACCTGCATCTCCATTGTTGTTCAGTGCGCTCCACTATTAGAGACGTATTCTCAGATGTTCCATTGCCTAAGGATCTCCAGCTTTGTGGCTATCATGCTCCTGTAGAAATCCGGAGTCCCTGATACCTTGTGTTCCAGATGGCCCACAGCATCGACTAGGATTGTTATCATGCGGCCCTAAATATACTTGTGGAGGACTTCCCTGGTGGTCCAGTGGTTAAGACTTTGTGCTTCCACTGCGGGGGGTGCGGGTTCAATCCCTGGTCAGGGAACTAAGATCCCCACATGCCGCACGGCACGGAAAAAAAAAAAAGTTAAATATACTTGTGGCATTATTTAAGGACTCTAGGGATAATAGCTGTGTCAGGCCTGCAAAACAGCAATTTACTGCATTCAGAGCTGCTATCGATATTGCCATCGTCCACATGCCATATCCAACTCTTGAAGTCTTGGTTTATGTAACTGTTGTCATGGAGAAACCCTGGTATCACCAAGTTCTAATGGCCATTCTCCAAATGGACTTCATTGGCCCAGCATCACAGATGATGGTCCAAGTTCATAGGGTTCCAATACTTTATGCCTGTACTTTATGCCATTGACGCCTTCCTACGGGAGTTTGATTCTACCTTGATACTCATAACAGGAACCATAGATGAGATTCTGAAACTCTGTGAAGCATGTGAGTGATTAAAGGCCAAAACTGGGATATGGTTCCTGTGTGCAATTTGCCATCCTGAAACTCTCCTCGTAGCACCAACAGCAATCCCCAAGCTTGCCTCTGCAGCATGACATTGTGCATTTGAGACAGTGCCTATGATGAGGAATTACTGCACAGGAAAGTCTATAAGAGGCCGGCTGCCAGAAGACAATCTTCATAAAATGTCCAAAGGAAGCTTCCAAAGGCTGGAGGAACATTCTTTACTCCAGAAAGAGATCCTGGAATCATTTGGAATCACCAGAGATGTATGGAGAAGCATTCAGGAAGTCCAGTAGGAAATGACAAGCTGAGCCTGACTCTTTCGTGGTCAAGGATTAAAAATAGAAAAGAAAAGAAAGAACAAAGTCACACTTCCACATGATATGATACAACCATCCCGAGTACAAGTGAAAAATGCTCTCTTTCCCCATAAGACGATGTCCTTGTGTGATATTCCGTCTTCTCCTTTGATATCCCGTAACAAATATCACGGTATAAAGTTAATTATTATTAATATCTTATGTTAGATGATAAGGGGGTAGAGGAGGGAAGAAAACAAAAATATTTGGTGTATGCACATATTCATAACAAAGTAAGGAAGAGATACTATGACTGTCCTCACGGCTGCAACTGGTCACGTGGCTGTGGCTTCCTTCTCTGCCTTCTCCACTGCCTGGTCCATATTCCCTTTGCCCTCAGCCAGCACCTCACCTGCTCATGGTATTTTGTCTGTTGGGGTGGCCCAAAACTTTATTCCTGGTTTTTTTTCTTTTTTTTGGCCTCACCGAGTGGCTTGTGGGATCTCAATTCCCCGACCAGAGATTATTGAACACGCGCCCTAGGCAGTGAAAGCGCGGAGTCCTAACCACTGGACCGTCAGGGAGTTCCCCAAACCTTTATTCCTGAAGGCTCTCAGCCATTAGCAGTTCTGCCTGAATTGGGTTTTGTAGTTTTCCGCTGACGTTAATTACACTAGGAAGAGGCATCCTGAGGGACGTGCTGTGTTCCAGATCCTCAGAAAAGGAGAAGGTGGAGAAGGGGGGGGAGGGGCGCGTGGTGGAGGGAGCTGAGCTTCAGTGCCCAGGTCAGGTGGAGGCTATGTCTCTGACCGTCGGGCGCCCCACACAGGCTGCGGACTGAACTACCACAAACGCTGCGCCTTCAGCATCCCCAACAACTGCAGTGGGGCCCGCAAGCGACGCCTATCGTCCACGTCTCTGGCCAGTGGCCATTCGGTGCGCCTCGGCACCTCTGAGTCCCTGCTCAGCATGACTGATGAGCTGGTGAGCAGCTGGGGGAGTGGGGAGGGGTGGGGAGGGGTGGTGGTTGGGGGTTGATGAGGTCCAGGCGCAGGGACGATGCGCTGAGGTGTCCCTTTCCACCTTGCCATCTGATAGAGCCGTAGCACCACCGAGCTCATCCCTCGCCGCCCCACATCCTCGTCCTCCTCATCTTCTGTCTCATCCTACACCGGTCGCCCGATCGAGCTGGACAAGATGCTGCTGTCCAAGGTCAAGGTGCCACACACCTTCCTCATCCACAGCTACACGCGGCCCACCGTCTGCCAGGCTTGCAAGAAACTGCTCAAGGGCCTCTTTCGCCAGGGCCTGCAGTGCAAAGGTCAGCGGGGGCCCCCCACGTTGGGGGGTGGCGAGGGACAGAGTCAGAACACCCCCCATCACACAGACACACTGAGGCTTAGGATCTCAGCTGGGCTTGTGGCAGGAAACAAAAATCTCTGTTCTGATCCTTAGAAGCACAGGGCCTTGGAAAGGGAGTGCCCTGAATCCTGAAGTTCTAGAACCTTTGGAATCCTAGAATTCTGGAATTCTGGAATCCTAGAACCTTTGGAATCCTAGAATTCTGGAATTCTGGAATCCTAGAACCTCAGTCATTAGAAACTTGGAATCCTAGCACCTAAGAAATCTAGATTCATATGATACTTAGCATGGAATTCTAAAACCTTAGAACTTGAGAATTCTTGAATCAGAGAACCTTAGAAACATAAGTTTCAAGAATTCTAGATCATAGGATTCAGCAAAAAGAATCATAGAACTTTAGACTCATAAATACTAGAACTATCAAATTATAGATTCTCAGAAGTTAGAACTTTGAAACCATAGGAATTGAGAAGAATAGAAACCGAGAAGCAAAACATTTGAGTCTTAGAAGTCTAGAATCATATAGCCTTGAAACCATCAAATTCTGGAGTCCTAGAAATCTAAGATCCCAGAACTTTGAATGATCAAATTCGGAAATACCAGAAGTCTAGATCCATAAAAAGGTTAGAGCCATCCAATTCTAGAATTCATCAGAACAATCAAATTCTAGAATCTTAGATGTCTACAGCTAAAGAACCATAGAAACATTAAGTTCTAGATTCCTCGGTGTACAGAACCCAAGAACTTTGGAACTATCCGATTCTACAGGCTTAGAAGTCTAGAATCATAGAACTGTAGGGTCACCGAATTCTAGAGTTTAGATACATAAAACCTTAAAACCTCAGACATCAAAGAATCTTAGCAGTCTAGAACTGTAGAACTGTAGAAGCATAGATGTGTAGAGTTCTAGAAACTTGGACATCAAAGAATCTTAGCAGTCTAGAACTGTAGAACTGTAGAGGCATAGATGTGTAGAGTTCTAGAAACTTGGACATCAGACTCTGCAGTCTTAGAAATCTAGAATCATAAGGACCTTAGCAAAATAAGTTTTCATAGAATTCCAGGATCTTTGATGTATAGCAGCCCAGAACCTCGGAGTCTTCAAACTTCTCAACCAAACAATGGTTCTCAACCAAGGACAGTTTTGCCCAAGGGGGGATGTTTGGCAATGTCTGGAAACATTTTTGTTTGTCATATGGGGCTGGTGCTACTGGCATCAGATGGGTAGAGATCAGGGATGCTGCTAAAAATCCTATGATGTTCAGAACAACCCGCCACAACAAGGAATTTTCCAGCCCAAAATGTTCATAGTGCCAAAGGTTGAGAAACCCCGCCCTCAAAAGCCTGAAGTCTAGAATCATAGAATGTTACATGTGATTACACTCTATAATTGTAGAAATCTAGGGTGACGGATATCTACACTGTTAGAACTTTAGACCCTTAGAGTGCTAGGGCTATCAAGCCACGGACACTTCATCTGGCCCTCCTCTATTTAATCAAGCCTCTCTATAATTGGGGACTGTGGCTTAAAGGAGGGATGACCAGGGAAGGGTCATTTAACTTTCCTGCCCCAAAAAGCAATAGCAAACTCTTTTGAGACTGGGGGCTAGGGGTCAAGGGTCAACCCTTAGAGGTGACCTCTCTTCCCCCTCCCACCCCACTCCATGTTCCCTGTCCTCCTACCAGATTGCAAGTTCAACTGTCACAAACGCTGCGCCACCCGAGTCCCTAATGACTGTTTGGGGGAGGCACTCATCAACGGAGGTAAGAGGCTGGGGGCTGAGCGGGAAAGGGCAGCAGGACTGTGTGGAGGCCCCTCTGATGCCCCTGTCCTCCCAGATGTGCCGATGGAGGAGGCCACTGATTTCAGCGAGGCTGACAAGAGCTCCCTCATGGATGAGTCAGATGACTCGGGTTTCGTCCCGGGCTCCCACTCAGAAAATGCTCTCCATGCCAGCGAGGAGGAGGAAGGCGAGGGAGGCAAGGCCCAGAGGTACCCAGGGCCCTCTCCAGCAAAGGCCGTTCTCCGTCCCTACAATGGGTTGACATCACCCCATTCTTACAAATTTCTCAGGTTCCTGAGGCGAACTTTTTCAAGCATCCGAACTTTATTTTTTTAACCTAACCTTTTTTCCTGATTTACATTTTTAACAAGTTTTAATGGAAGCCTATTTTAACTTAAATTGTTTTTCTTTTATTGGAACTGGTAATACAGTCACTCAAAACATATATAGTCAACCCCTCCCACTTCCCTGCTTCTCAGCTGCCCAGCCCCTCTGCCCAGAGGATGCCACTGGGATTAGGTTCTGGTGGGTCCTTCCAGAAACAGTCCATATGGCAAAGTGACAGTACAAAGAGTGAGTGAGAATATGGACTCTGGAACCAGACTGCTGTATGGCCTTAGGCAAGAGATTAACCTCTCTGGGCCTCAGTTTTCTCATCGGTAAAATGGGGATAAAGTAATACCTACCGTATAGGGTTGTTGCGAGAATGAAATGAATTAATGTAAATCAAGTATGTAAAACAGTACCTGGTATACAGTAAGTGTTAGTTTAACTCTTATCCCAGAGCCCTAACTCTTAAAAAGGAAGGGAAAATATCCATTTTCTTTCAACCATTTTGGCCTTGGATTGATGTGTATGGCCTTAAACAAGTCCCTTCTCCTTTTGGTGCCTCAGTCTTCCCATCTGTAAAATGGGGAAAGGAAAATATCCCCAACGAACTGACAGGCAGTGGCTTTCTTCTGGCATGGAAGCTCTGAAAAATAATAACTTTTACTTAATTACACATTTTAAATTAGAAATGGAATTAATCTTCAGCTTCACTAGAATGTGAGTTCAAGTGCTCGAGGGCAAGGATATCTATCCGCCTCCCAAGTGCCCAGGACAAGGCCTGGCTTCCTCCATGGATGACTGTTTATTGAGGTGGCAGGAAAGCAGCAGGGCTAAAAGCACAGGGCACTGGAGGCTGAGAGATGGATCCCAGCTCCATCACTTAAACAGCTGGTCCTTTCTCTGCCTGCCTCAGTTTCCTCCTGGGGACTGGGGACGTGCCTTACAGATTGTGCAAATTCTATTTGATCATGCAGGGAAAGTGCTTGCCAGGTTATAAGTGCTCAGAAAATGGAAAAGGAGTTCTCCCTAGTATTTGAATCTTGAATCTCTAAAGTGGGAAGGGTGAGAGATGATCCATTTGGAGGTATGAGAAGAAAATATTTGCATTTCCATTTCTCTATTTTTAATCTCATCCTTTGAACCTTTTCACTTTTTTTCATATGTTTTAGAAAAAAAAATTTTTAATTGAAGTATGGTTGATTTACAGTGTTGTGTTAGTTTCAAGTGTACAGCAAAGTGATTCAGTATATATATATATAGATAGATAGATAGAGAGAGAGAGAGAGAGAGAGAGAGAATAATATATGTATTCTTTTTCAGATTCTTTTCCGTTATAGGTTATTATAAGATACTGATAACTGCTATCAAAAATAAAATTAAAAAGGAAATGAGAGGGGATAGAAAATGGGAACATGCTATCTTATTTAGGGTCGTTAAAGGAGCCCTCTGTGAGGAAATGTTGTAGCTTTAAAGAGATCTGAGGGAGGGGAGGGAAGGAGTGGTGTGGAAGATATCTGGGGGAAGAGGCTACCAAGCAGAGGGAATAGCAAGTGCAAAGGCCCTGAGGTAGAATCAAGAATGTTGCAGGAGTATCAAGGAACCTGGGATGGCTGAAGCAGGGAGAGTGATGGGAAGAGGAGGGGAAGTGAGGCCAGAGGGGGGACGGGTATTCAGGTCACAGTGATCACTGAGAGTTTCTTACTCGTGCCACCCGGCCCTAGCCACCTGGAACCTCAGAATCCCTTTCTCCCAGGTCTTTCCTGGGAGTGTTTAGTAACAGAATCATAGGCTATCAGAGTTGGACCTTGAAGGACTTGGGAGGGGAGGGCTGTTGGGAGAGGCAGCCTGTTTCACAGATGAGGAAACCGAGTCTCAGAGAGGCAAAGAGAAGTGGCCAAGGCCTCTCAAGTCCAGGTCTAGCGCAGGGATCAAGAGGATGTTGGTTCTGAAGTTGGGCAAGTCACTTAATTTCTCTCAGCCTTCATTTCCTCACTGTCATAATAGCATGTGCACAGATGAGAGAAATGAGGCACACAGAGGTTGAGTCCCTTGCCCAATGTCACACAGCTGGCTCCACAATCAATGGGCTTAGTACTAATTAGCACTTATTGGAGGCCCACTGTGTGCCAAGTACTATGCTAAACTCCTAAGAAAGCCTTCACTTCTCACAGCAACCCCTTTGGGTGGAGAAACTGAGGCACGAAGTGGTTAGGTAATTTGCCAGGCAGCCTGGCTTTGGAACGCAGCCTCTTAATGTGGGCCTCTCAAGAGTCCCCTTCCTCATTATGGGAAATCTGGAAACCACAAAGGAAAAAAGTGTGGCCAAAAAAACCCCTGGCTGCCCAGAGATGCACCCCCCCACCCCCCCACCCCCGGCCCCCGAACAGGCCTCTACCACCACCCGCCGCGGCCCCAGGCACTACTGCTATTTTCTGCTTGTAACCTCTCACCCCTTCCTCTCCCCAACCCTCAGCTCCCTGGGGTACATCCCCCTAATGAGGGTGGTGCAGTCAGTGCGACACACAACACGAAAATCCAGCACGACGTTACGTGAGGGTTGGGTGGTTCATTACAGCAACAAGGACACGCTGGTGAGTGGGTGGGGCGCGGTCAGGTGGGTGGGGCTAGAGTTGGGGAGAGCGGGGTTTGAGGGGGCGGAGCCGGTTGGGGTTTGGAGTGGGCGGGGTCATGCTGAAGGCTGAGGTAGAATTAGAGGGGTGGCTATAGGGATGAAGGGGGAGGGACAGGATTTAGGGGAGGGGCGGGACTAAGGCAAGGTCAGGGGCGGGGCGGGGCTCGAATTAGGGGCGGGGGTTGGCTGGGATTAGAGTCAGAGCCCTAGCTGCATGTGGGGCAGACAACCTCAGTCTCTCAAGCACCTCTCCCAACAGAGGAAGCGGCACTATTGGCGCCTGGATTGCAAGTGCATCACGCTCTTCCAGAACAACACAACCAACAGATACTACAAGGTGGGCCTTCTGGCTCCCAGATCCCCCAGACCTCTCCTCTTTGTCCACTATCTTCTCCCCTCCTCTCCCAGTTGCTTCAGGCAAACACCTGCAAATCACACTCTCTGCCCACCCCTGCTTGCCCGCTTCCATCCCATCAGCAAGTGTCGCCCACCTGGATGCCCTTCCCCGTGTTTGATCTCAGCTCCATCACTTTCCAGCTGGGGGATCCAAGCAAGTTACCTCACCTCTCTGCACCCCACGTGTCTCACCTGTAAAAGGCCTCAAAGAATAGTCCTCGCCTCGGGGCTGATGCCAGAATTCAAAGAGATAATCTACGTGGAGCAATTAGTTTAGGGCCAGGCGTATGTTAAGCTCCGTTAAACTCCCAGTAACTACAAGTGTGTTATCATTATAACTTTATAATTAATTTATTGAATTCTTTCTTTGTATTCATTCATCACCGCCTCCCATGCCAGCGCTGCATTCCAGCCAGTCTCCTCCACGGTCGGTCCTTCTTCTGCCCTTGTCCCCAGTCTTTTCCCACGCAGCAGCCAGAGGAGTCCATTAAAACCATCACAAGCTTCCAATGGCTCCCACTGCCCTTGGAATCAAACCCAGACACCTCGCTGTCTACCTGCTCTGGAGCGTCTTCCTTACCCTTCCCATGGCTGCTTCCTTCTTATCCTTCCCGTCTTCCTCAAGCCACTTTATCTAAAATACCATCCCCTCCACAACGTCTCTGTCTCCTGGTTTTATTGGCTACATAAGTGTGTCTCTCTTTCTCACTCTTTCCTTCTTTTCTTCCTCCCTTCCTTTGTCTTTCAACACTTTTCAAAGCACACTCTTTTTCCTCCCCATAGACACTGCACCCTCTCTCCTCCCAGGGTCCCCTCTGCCTCCTTCCTGGTCTCCTATGTCAGTCCCATCCTCTCCCATCCACCCTCCACACAGAGCCAGAGAGAACTACTCCCCACCTTGCACTAAACCCTTCTGTGGCTCCACAAGGCCCTGGAGACAAAGCTCAGGCTCCTCCCTGTGGCCCATGAGGCCCATGAGGCCTGGGCCTAGCCTGATTTCATTAATTTATGTATTTTATTTTTATCCTTTATTAGTTCATCAAACATGGCATGCCTGCTGTGTGCCAGGCACCATCCATGTAATGGGGATATGACATGTTCCTTGAACACAAGCCTTTTCTACCTCAGGGCCTTTGCACATGCTCCACCCACTCCTCCACCAGCTGGCCTCTTCTTACCTTTCCGATCTCTGCTTCAATGTAACTTCCACCAGGAGGCCTTTCCTGACCCCTCCATGCAAACCAGCCCCTTCTGCAATGACACTGGGTTCTGTGTGCTCATCTGAGTAAGTGGAGAGCCCCAGGGTCAGCCTGGAGCCCTCACGGGTGCTGGCTCTGTGTCCTGCCAGGAAATTCCACTGTCTGAAATCCTCGCCGTGGAGCCTGCCCAGAACTTCAGCCTTGTGCCACCAGGCACCAACCCACACTGCTTCGAGATTGTCACTGCCAACACCACCTACTTTGTGGGCGAAACCCCTGGCGGGGCCCCAGGGGGGCCCAGTGGGCAGGGGGCCGAGACTGCCCGGGGCTGGGAAACAGCCATCCGCCAGGCCCTGATGCCTGTCATCCTCCAGGATGCACCCAGTGCCCCAGGCCATGCGCCCCACAGTAAGTCCCCCACCCTGGGTCCCTGGGAGGATGGGTCTTGGAGGGCTTGGGTGGGATCCTGGAGAAGGGAAGAGCCAGGGAATGTCAGAGTGGAGAATGTGGCTTCTGGACTCAGCAGGCCTGGGTCTAAATCATTAAGCCCTAGACCTAACGTACAGTCTTGGGCATGTTACTTTCCCTTTCTGAGTCTTTTCCCAGGGGTGCCAACTCCGCCAAACTGTGAGTTCAGACTTTTTGATTCGTGTTCCTTTGTGCCTGGCCTGTGCTGGGTAACGCTGGGGCCACCGCTATGACCAAGACAGCTCAGGACCTGCCTTCCTGGTCCAGTAGGGAAGACAGACCTGTTCCCAGACAGTGATGACTCAGAGTGGGCAGGGCTGGGATAGGGGAGCCAGAGGGCTGTGGGAGCTCAGAGGGGGTGACTAACCCAGCCTGGGTGTCCCGGAGGGCTTCCTGAAGGAGGCAACCTCTGAGCTAAGACCTGGAAATTGAAGAGGGGTGAAATGAAGGGAAAGGAAGTGGGAAATCCTTTCACGCAGAGGCAAAGGATGATCAGGGAGTCCCAGGTTCCCGCCTTATGGAGCTCATAGTCGAGGGTGAGTAACAGACATTCATCAGGTCATCCTGGATGAAAGACAAGTGGGACGTAGAACATGTGCTAAAGGAATCTGACATGGCCCCAGGAGTAACATTTGAACTGAGACTGAGAGATGAGGAGGATTTAACTAAGTCCACAATGAGGGAAAGCATTCCTGGCAGAGGAAACAGCAAATGCAAAGGCGCAGAGATAGGAGAGAACTTGCTGTATCAGAGGCCCAGTAAGGAGGCCAGCATGTCGGGAATACACACAAACTCTGCTTGTTTAAGGGCCTCGGCCTTCCTCCTCAGGGCACTGGGCGGCCATGGCAGGGTTTTGAGCAGGGGAAGGATGGAGTCAGGTTTGTGCTTCAGCAAGATCCCTCTGGCTTCCTTATGGAGGGCGAATAGGAGAGGGCGGAACGGGGCAGGGAGACCAGGGAGGAGGCTGAGGGGCGAGGGCCGGATGTTCCTCAGGGAGGGGACAGATGTTCAAATGGCAGAAGGATCAAGACTTTGGAAATGTCTGACCTTGGTTGGATTAGTAGTGGGGCAAATGCAGGGGAAGAGGCCGGAGTCAGTTTGGAGTTTCCCGCTGAGCCTCAGTTTCCTCCTCTGTAAAATGGGATCGTCGCTTGGTGCTGAGATCACAGAGTGAAATGCTCCGTGAACTCATTCATGGCCTCACTTTTTGAGCTCCTGTCTCATTTCCTCCTCTCACTGGCCCTAGGAGAGAGGTCTTTTTATGGTTTCCATTCTTCCAGAGGAGGAAACTGAGGTTCTTAGTGGACAAGTCAGTCAGTAGCCTGACTACTGGCTCCAGAGGGTGGAGTTATGGGTGAACGTGACCTTGAGCCTGGGGTCCCCTCACCTCCGCCTCCCCTTCTCCCCAGGACAAGCTTCTCTGAGCATCTCTGTGTCTAACAGCCAGATCCAAGAGAATGTGGTGAGACCCTGCCCGCATCCCACAGCCCCGAGGATGTGTTCCCCCTCCCGCTCCCAAACAGCCTCCAAGCTCTCCCACCCTCCTAGTCTCCTTGACCTCCCCATCTCCATTTGCACCCCTGACCCTCCCTGTCCCCACCCTGCAGGACATTGCCACTGTCTACCAGATCTTCCCGGATGAGGTGCTGGGCTCGGGCCAGTTTGGAGTGGTCTATGGCGGTAAGGATGCTTCAAGAGCTGACCCAGAAAGGGGTCTTGAGCCCAGACCTTCCCTGTGATTGCCTGTATGCTCACCACTTTTTCTAGCTGATTAGAAAGCTAGATCCTGGGGGCAGATGGTTGCAGGCTCGTCTTTTCTCACTGGGAAAGGGCAATGACTTTTCTCCCGTTATTAATAGGGAAGGTAAATTCTATGCTGATTGGCCACAGAGCTAGATGCTAGATTCTGATTGATTATATATACCTAGTTTCCCATGTTATAGATTCCCCTCCTCGGAGCTCTGTCTTTACTTTCCACCTTTATTCCCAGGGCCCCCCACCCCTCGCATCTCTCCTGGGGACCCCTCAGAGCCCCCATGATGGCCTTTCATCCACCTCTGCCCAATTCCGGCTGTGTCCCTCTGGTGGGGCCTTCCTCTTGCCAGGACTGGAAGGTCCTGCTCCCCTCATCCCCCATCTCCCCTACCCCCTGACCAGGAAAGCACCGGAAGACAGGCCGGGACGTGGCAGTAAAGGTCATCGACAAACTGCGTTTCCCCACCAAGCAGGAGAGCCAACTCCGGAACGAAGTAGCCATTCTGCAGGTGACCCCTGAGATCTGTGGTCCAACTCTGCCCCCCTCCCCACCCAGGAAGGGCCTTCCCTTCCCACTTCCTCCTTTGCCCCCTTGCCACTTCCTCCAGTCTGGGGATAGTCAGGGAAGGCTTCCTAGCGGAGGCACCATGCATGTTGAGACTGAAGGGGTAGAGAAGGTACTCTGAGCAGAGGGACCAACCCGTGCAAAGGTCCAGAGGTGAGAGGGAACACGAAGTCTTCTAGTAACTAGAAGGAGTTCAAGGTTACTAGATGGTTTATGTGAAGAAAGGTGGTGGGTGGTGAGGCTAGGGGGGAGGCTGGGGGTCACACCCTATGGGCTTTCTCCTGAGGGTGCTGGGGAGCCATGGAAGGATTTTGAGCAAGGAAGGGACGGGTTCAGATGTGAACTTTGGAAAGATCCCTCTGGCTGCTATTGGAGGGTAGGGGGAAAAGGTGTGGGGCTGGAACCTGGACCCCAGGGAGGAGGCTGGGTGGGGACCTGGGTGGGAGAGATGGGGTTCAGCTAGGCAAGGGCTGGGGAAGGGAAGGAGGGCAGGGATTTAAAAGATACAGATATACAAAGCTCCTTCCCATTTCTCCACGCTCCCCTTCTCTTGTTCCCACAACCCTGGACCTTCACCAGAATTTCATGATGTAAAGATCCTTCTGGACACTTGGTGGCGCTGGAGGGGTGGTTCTGTCTGGGGCTGTGGAAGCCCTTTCCCCTCCCCCAATGGCACCCCCAGGGAAGGAACAGCCGACCCTCCGGGGATATCTGTCTTGTTTGTCGTCTGCCTGCTCCTATGGCTTGCCCTCTAGGGTCTCAAGTTTGCGGGTGACCTGGGTTCTGACCCCTGCCCCCCCTCCCACCCCACCCACCCCAGAGTCTGCGGCACCCGGGGATTGTCAACCTGGAGTGTATGTTCGAGACCCCGGAGAAGGTATTTGTGGTGATGGAGAAGCTGCACGGGGACATGCTGGAGATGATCCTCTCCAGCGAGAAGGGCCGGCTGCCTGAGCGCCTCACCAAGTTCCTCATCACCCAGGTGCGCCTGCCCCGCCCACTGCCCCGCCCAACGCCAGCCTCCCCGCCCAGGCTCCCCACCTGCCCTGCAAGACGCGCATGTGCCGTGTGCCCCCGAAGGGCAGGCAGACCTTGGGTGGGAGTCATAATAGCGAGTAATAGAAAACGTAATAATAGAGTAATAATAACAATCATAGAAAAAGTAATAGAGTGATACTTTTTAAATTATAATAGATTATAATAAAACAGTTAATAGAATAATAATAGAGTAATAACAATAGACACATAATAGGATAATAAGTAGAAAATAATAGAGTAGTAATAATAACTATTATTATAGAAAAATAATAAATGATTATCATTTTATATTTTTTATTACTTTATATAATGAGTCAGGTTCACTGGGCCTGACTTTATTCATGAAGAAACAAGGAAGGGGAGAGAGGCCTTTCTCTGAGGAGCTCATTCATTCATTCATTTATTAAATGGTTCAACAAACACTGCCTGAACCACTGTGCCTGGCCATACTGGGCAGTGTGAGGACACAGCGGTGACCAAAATAGCCCCAGCCCTGGACAGTGATCCCCCAGAGTGGGCGGGGCTGGGACGGGGGATGCTGATAATGAGGATGATAAATAATGTGGTCACTAAACTTTACTGAGCACTTACTCTATGCCAGGCACTGTTTTACTTCATTTAATCTTCATAGCAACCTATGTGGTAGTGGTTATTATTACTCCCATTTTACTGAGGCTCAGGGACCTTATAAGTAACTTGCCCAGGGTCACACAGCTGGTGGGATTTAAACCTGGGAGCTGTGCTTTTACTGAGTAAAGTCAAACTAATTTGTGTTATTTGTGTGTGTGTGCACGTGCACAAGTGCATGCATTTTAATTGATTTCATGTATATAACGCTACGTTGTTCTGCTTCTTACTTTCACTTTAACAGTGCTTCTGGAAGACTGTTCTAGTTCAGTGTGTAGTTCGCAGAGCTGTCTCTTTTTCTTAATTGCGCCCCATGACGGATATCACCAAATTCCCCAGTTGCTGAGCATGTAATTGGTTTCACTATTCCACTACTGCAAACAACGTCCTGTGAACATTTGTCTACAAACATCGACAGGTTCTGGTGGCAGGATTTCAATAGAATACATTTCGAAGAGTAGACTCCCAAGCCCAGGGAAATGTGCTTTAAATTTTTAAAAAAGATGTTGCCCGGTTATTCTCTAAAACCTCTTTCTTTTTTTTTAAATAAATTTATTTATTTTTGGCTGCGTTGGGTCTTCATTGCTGCCCGCAGGCTTCTCATTGCGGTGGCTTCTCCTGCTGCGGAGCTCTGGCTCTAGGCGCACGGGCTTCAGTAGTTGTGGCGAATGGGCTTAGTTGCACCGTGGCATGTAGGATCTTCCTGGACCAGGGATCGAACCCACGTCCCCTGCATTGGCAGGCAGATTCTTAACAACTGTGCCACCAGGGAAGTCCTCTAAAACCTCCTTCAATCTTTGTTCTCACCAACAAAGTTTGAGGGTGTCTATTTTCTCACTCCTGACTAACTCTGGATAATATAATCACCAGGCTTTTTGTTTGTTTGTTTGCCATGCTGCATGGCTTGCAGGATCTTAGTTCCCCAACCAGAGATTGAACCCAGGCCACAGCAGTAAAAACACCTAGTCCTAACCACTGGACAGCCAGGGAATTCCCAATATAATCACCAGTCTTTTTTTTTTTTTTATGTTATTTATTTATTTTTGGCTGCATTGGGTCTTCATTGCCGCGGGTGGGCTTTCTCTAGTTGTGGCGAGTGGGGGCTACTCTTCCTGGCGGTACGTGGGCTTATCATTGCAGTAGCTTCTCTTGTTGCTGAGCACGGGCTCTAGGTATGCAGGCGTCAGTTGTTGTGGCACGTGAGCTCAGTAGTTGTGGCTCGTGGGCTCTAGAGTGCAGGCCCAGTAGTTGTGGTGCACTGGCTTAGTTGCTCTGCGGCATGTGGGATCTTCCTGGATCAGGGCTCGAACCCATGTCCCCTGCATTGGCAGGCAGACTCATAACCACTGTGCCACCAGGGAAGCCCAATCACCAGTTTTAAAGGTGGAAAAATAATACTACATGTGGCTTCATTTGCTGGTTTAAAAATTATGGGTGAAGTTGAGCATGTTTTCACATGTTTATTGGCCTGTGCTTTATGCACTCTTTGCCCATTTTTCAATTGGATTATTCTTATTGAATTGTAAGAGCTCTTTGTATATGAAGGACCCTGGATCTTTGCTGCTTGTGTTGTACCCATCTCTAATCCCAGTATTTCTTTTCCTCTTTATTTTGTTCATGGTTTACTTTCATTTTCTGGGTTTCACAGCCTTCCTAGAAAGATCTTCCCACCTGGCTGGTTCCACACCTGATTCTGGGACATGTTCTCTGTTGGTTGCAAAGTCCCCTGTGCTGGCTTCCTTTCTCCAGGCCCAGCACCCTTGCTCTCCCAAGCTGTGTGCCTTTGTCAGGCTGACTTGCAGGGTGGGGTTAGAAACCCACTGAGGCAGGCTCATCCAGACTGCAGGTGGGGAGAGGAAACTGCCTGCCTTCAGCAACTGAAGCAGTTTCTCTTTCTGGTCTTTCATCTCTTCCTCTCTTTTTGCCTGTGCTCTTCTCTCTCTTTCTCTTTCCCTTTGCAGATTTCTGCTTTTTGCCTCTTGCCTGCCCCACCCCAAGTCCTGTGCTAAGCCCTATACCTCATGAACTTATAGGCTTCACAACCACCTTTGAGGTAGGTATTACTATAATCCACATCTTACAGATGAGGAAACTGAGGTGGAGGGAGGTTCCTAGGTCTTGCCCAGGGTCACACAGCTACAAGGTCACATTGCTAGGTAGCTGTCTGGCCAAGGTTTGAACCTGGGTCTGTCTAGCTTCCAATCTGCCCTTTCTGTTCACCACATTTACTAGGGGTTGGAAAAATAAAAAAACTGAAGATCTGTAGAAAAGGATGTCCACATACGTCTTTGGATCTCAGTCTCCCTGTCTGTAGAATGAGGAGCTTGGACCTCAGCAGTAGCTTTCAAATAGCATTTCCATACTCAAAACTCATCCAGCAAAAACAATGAGAAAGTACAAATACTTCAGTTCTAACATATAGACTACAACTTCATGCTTATATCACTCTGTACTTCCGGTGTATTTGGCATTTTGTTTGGGTTACCTAGAATCAAGGAAAATCATGGCTCCCGTAGATTAGTGGTAACAGAGTTTTTTGTTTTTGTTTTTTTTTAAGTCGGCTCACCTTGCCATCATAGAATACTCTTAAATTAATAGATACAGCAGGAAAAGTTTTATTTGAAACACTCACAAGAATATGTCTGCTAACAGACCACCACAAGAATAATAACTAAAAACAGCAACAATAATAATAGCTCACATGGAGTGCTTGCTCTGTGCCAGACACTGCCCTAAGCACTCTATATGCCTCAACTCACTTAAAGCTCACAGCAACCCATGAGGATGGGTACTGCTATTACCCCCATTTTACAGGTGAGAAAACTGAGACCCGGAGAGGTTAAGAGACTTGCCCTAGGCAACAGGCTAGTAAGTGTGGAGCCAGGTTTGCTACCTTAGTAGTCTGGCTCTACAATCCCCCCACCTCTTAAAGGTGTTACGTTTAATTTATAACATGTCATGTTGGTATTGTTTGTATTGTTTCCATTTTTTTAATGGCTGAAAAATATTTTTTAAAAAATGGAATCACACAATAGTACCTCCTTGAAAGCCACTGCTTTATTCATAGCACTTTTTCATCATGATCCACATGCCAAAGTGTCCCAGGAGCTTCCCAAATCTCTGCTCCAGTTCAGCCTTCCTAGAATTGTATGTCCAACTCCTGTCTCTGATGGAAATGGTTCTGGGGTTTTGAAATTCTTCGTTGGTGCTCCAGTGCCTCCCCTAGTGCTGGGGGGCATCTTTAGGGGTACAGAGTGGGGCATGGATGGGGTGTGGAGGGCTGGCTGCTGAGGGCAGAATCTTGGGGCAGGGACCTTTCTAACTTTCTTACTGGCTCCATCGCCTCCCCTCAGATCCTGGTGGCTTTGAGACACCTTCACTTCAAGAATATCGTCCACTGTGACTTGAAACCGGAAAATGTGTTGCTGGCGTCAGCCGACCCATTTCCTCAGGTCAGACATGTCTCCTCCTGATTTGGGGAAGTCCATCCAGTACTGGTGGTGGGTGGGGATTGTATTAATCAAGATAATTAATCAGACACAGAGACCCAAGATAATGGCGTAAATGAGATAGAGGCTTGTCTCTCACTCGTGTAGGGTCCAGCATAAGCATTTTGAGGGTGAAAAAGCAGCTCCATGGTGTTGGGACCACAGCTCCTGCTGTCTTGTGCTGGCCTCTCTATGGTGTTGCCTGGTCTTCATGGTCCATGATGTGCTGCTGCCGCGCCCCCAATTGTGAAAAGATAATGGGGGTGGGAGGAAGGGAGGAAAGAAACGGGGTAGAAGAAATGGATACACCCCTTACCTTCCCTAAGGCAATACTTTGAAGTTGCATGGGGCACTTCTCACATCCCATTGACTGGAACTTTATCACGTGGTCATGGCTGGCTGCAAAGGGAACTGGGAAATGTAGTTTTCATTCTGGGTGACCACGTGGCTCATTAAAAATTCAGGATTTTTATGAAGGGGAGAAGCAGAGAACAGATATCAGAGGGGGGCCACTGGTAATTTCTTCTGTGGGTCTCTTAGGAAAACAGTTTTGATGAGCCTCTGACTAGTCGATGAGAACCCCCTTGGGGCAGAACCAGATTAACCAAGAGTGATGATTATAACAGCTACAGTTGATTGTGTGCCTACTGTGTTCATGGGCCTTTAGTTACAGGTTCTCATTTAGCCCTTCCACATCCCTGTGAAGTTTTTGCTTTATTATTTATGTTTTGTGATTATTTCGTTTCATTTTAAAAGTTCATTTTGGTCACCAACTAAAAATTACTGTGTGCCTGCTTTGTGCCAGGCTCCATGCTGGGGCATTAGGAACTGTGGTAAGTAGAGACATCCCCATCTCTATGCCCACTGGTTTACAGCGGGGGTGGGGGGGTGATTTTGCCCCCCGGGGGACATTTGACAATGTTGGAGACATTTTTGGTTGTCACAACTGTTTGGGGGGGGCAGTTGCTACGGGCATCTAAACACCCTACAGTGCACAGGACAGCCCCATAACAAAGGATTATCTTTCCCTAATGTCAATAGTGCAGTGAATGAGAAACTCTAACTTCGAGCAGTAATATCTACTAGAAATATAATGTGAACCATATGTGTAATTTTACATTTTCTAGTAGGCACATTTTAAACAGTGAAAAGAAACTGGTGAAATTAACTTCAATAATTATTTAGTGTATCTAAATATGACAATTTCAACATGCAATCAGCATAAACATTATTGAGTTTTTTTTAATTAAAAAAAGTATATTTATTTATTGGTTTGTTTGGCTGCGCCGGATCTTAGTTGCAACATGCAGTATCTTTAGTTGCGGCATGTGAACTCTCAGCTGCAGCATGTGGGATCTAGTACCCTGACCAGGGATCGAACCTATGCCCCCTGCACTGGGTGCATGGAGTCTTAGCCACTGGACCACCAGGGAAGTCCCAGCATAAACATTATTAATGAAATATTCTTTCTTTTCATACTGTGTTCCAAATCCGGTGTGTATTTTACACTTACAGCACATCTCAATTCAGATATTAAATTTCTATCAGAAATACTCGTTTTTTTTTTTGTTTTTTTTTTTTCGGTACGCGGGCCTCTCACTTCTGCGGGCTCTCCCATTGCTGCGGAGCACAGGCTCCGGACGTGCAGGCTCAGCGGCCATGGCTCACGGGCCCAGCCACTCCACGGCATATGGGATTCTCCCGGACCGGGGCACGAACCCGTGTCCCCTGCATCGGCAGGCGAACTCTCAACCACTGCGCCACCAGGGAAGCCCGGAAATACTCGGTTTTGTACTTAGATTTCATAAAATTAACCGTTGGGAAAGTAGATTGACACACCCAAGTTGTTCCAAGCATATTTAAAAGTTTTCCAATAACAAAATCTAGAATCCCTTTTTATTTTTATTTTATTTTTTATTTTTGACTGTACCGCACGGCACGTGGGATCCTAGTTCCCCAGCCAGGGATCAGACCCATGCCCCCTGCAGTGGAAGTGCGGATTCTTAACCACTGGACTGCCAGGGAAGTCCCTAGGATCTCTTTTTAAATATAAATTAATTAAAATTAAATAGAAAGTAGTTCCTCAGTTGCACTTGCCACATTCATGTGCTCAGCAGCCACATGTGGCCAGTGGCCACCATATTGGACAGCAAAGATCATGGAGGGAAGAGGAAATGTTGATCAAATTGTCCCAAAAATGTAATTATATCTGTGATGAGTTCCGTGACACAGTTCTATGAGCTCACGTAACTGTACAGCCCAGTGGAGAGTCAGAGAAAACCTATCTGAAGAAGGAGTAGTTTTCTGGGGAGACAAGTGTTCTAGGCAGCTGGAACAGCCTGTGCAAAGGCCCTGTGGTGGAAAGATCTGTACTTTTGTTTTTTTAACAGCTTTATTGAGATATAATGCATATACTATACAATTCACCGATTTAAAGTATACAATTCAGTGGCTTTTAATGTATTCAGAGTTGTGCAACCATCACCACGATCAATTTTGGAATATTTTCACCACCACAAAAGAAACCTCATACCTCTTAGCCAACATCCTCCAGTCCCATCATCCCCCCCAACCCACAACCACTGATCTGCTTTCCATGGATTTGTCTGTTCTGAGCATTGCATATAAATGGAATTAAATATATGGAATATACAATAATATAATATGTGGTCTTTGTGACTGGCTTCTTTCACTTAGTTAATGTTTTCAGGGTTCATTTAGGTTGTAGCATGTGTCAGTACTTCACTTCTTTTTATGGCCATATAATATTCCATTGTAAGATAGGTAGAAAAGCGTGGATCTTAGAAAAGGAAAAGATTATAAGGTCTGTCAAAAGGGCAAAGGATCTTAGGAAAGGGTGGTTTGGTTGTCACATTGAGATTTGGGTCAGGGGTTGGGGTGTGGCTGTTTTTGAAGGCAACAGAGGCTCAGGGCAATAGTCAGCCAGAGAAGGGTTTTGTGTAGGGGAGGGACAGTATGTGAATAGAGGTAGCAGCTGCCCATGGACTGGTAAGCAGCAGACAGGACCTTGAACCCAGATATTGCTGGCTCTAAAGCCGGTCCATGACCCTAGACTGCCCCCAACAAGGGCAAGGTAAGTTCTCACCTGTTACCGTCTGGATACCATCGTCAGCGATTTACATGTTCGGTCCCATTTAATCCCCAGGGAAGGCTGAGCGGCAGCTGCTGTTAACATTCCCAATCCAGAAGACAAAGCCCGTGCTGGGAGAAGTTAGGCCCCTCCGCTGAGGTCACCAAGGCTCGCTCTATGCCTGCCGCTGCTCCTGACATCTTCCATATATTTCAGTTCATACACCCTACCCTTGAAGTAGGAACTGTTAGCATCTCCACTGTGCAAAAGAGGAAGCAGAGGCACGAGGAGGTTGAGACCTGCTCGATGTGACAGAGGCCAAGTGGCAGGGAGCCCTTATGGACCCCTCACTGCATGCCGGGCATTTATTGTCCCGTGAACTTTAGATGGATCAACTCAGGGAATCCTCACGGCCGCCGTCTGATACAGGCGTTGGTACGCTCCCCCTCGTCCTCCTCCTCCTCGTACAGATGAGGAAACTGAGGCACAGAGAGAGGAAGTCACTTGCCCAGGGTCACCCAGCTAGTGAACAGAGGAAGCTGGATTCGAACCAGCGTTCGAGTTTGTCTGGAATACCGTGGTGGGGTACACTTGCGGAGGGGCGGGAAGCACGACCTCCACACACCCTCAGACCCTCTACCCTTCGCCTCCGCAGGTGAAGCTGTGTGACTTCGGCTTCGCGCGTATCATCGGCGAGAAGTCGTTCCGGCGCTCGGTGGTGGGCACGCCGGCCTACCTGGCGCCCGAGGTGCTGCTCAACCAGGGCTACAACCGCTCGCTGGACATGTGGTCAGTGGGCGTGATCATGTACGTCAGCCTCAGTGGCACGTTTCCCTTCAACGAGGACGAGGACATCAAAGACCAGATTCAGAACGCTGCCTTCATGTACCCAGCCTGCCCTTGGAGCTGCATCTCAGCGGGAGGTGTGGGACTCACCTGACCCCTGGGCGGAGGCGAGGGCCGAGGCCCCCTGGTGGGGGCATGGTGGGAAGAATGGGCGGGGCCGCAGGAGGGTTGGGCCCTAAAAAACAGCCTGGTGTCATGAGGGTGGAGCCTAGTGATGGGGCAAGGGCATGGGGAGGGCCGTCTTTTAAACAGGGAGGCACCAGGACCTGGGACGTTGGGCTAGGGACTCAAGAGGGTGTATGGAACCAGGGTCCCTAGACTCAGGCCTAGACTAGGTCATGGGATTTGGAAAGGAAGTGTCCTAGCAGCGCTAAGACAGACCCTTGCCGCCTTGGGGGCTAAGACTTGGCTTGTCTAGGGTGGGACCAGGAGAGGGACTAGACCTGAGAAAGCCAACGGGCTGGGGTGGCCAAGAGAAGGAACAGATCCTCCCAAGGCACTGGCTGGGGCCTGGAGTCTTTGGGGTTATGACCCCAAAAGGGTTAGTCCTGCAGAAGCGATGGGACCATGGGGCAAGGTTAAGAAACACGGGCTTGGCTAATTTGCCGGGTATTGGGTCTGTGACTGGGATGGAGATGGGCCTGGGGCCATGGTGTTGGATCCAGTGATGGAGGGAGCTGGTTTAGGGGCATGGCTAGAGGAGGGGCAGGGCCATGGAGGGTTTCTGAAGCTGTCCAGGAGAAGGATTGACCGGCCCTGAGACCAAAGTCACACCTGGAACCTGGGAGCAGGTGGAGGTCAGAGAAGCATATGGTGGCAGGGGTTGGGGGCCAGGATGGAGGCAGATCTTGGGATCTCTGCATATAGGGGCTGTGGCGTTGTGACCTGGTAGTGTGATGCGCCTTGCCGACTTCAAGATGGGCCTGGGAAAATTAAGTCCTGAGGCCGTGGCTCTGGGGCAAAGCCAAGTATGAGGGTGAGCTAAGGGCAGGGCTAAGATACTGGGGTGCATCAAGAAGCCTTAGATAAGTTAGAACAAGGGGCAGGTCCTGAAGCCAGAAGCTCAGGAGGACAGGAAGTGTGGGAGGGAGGTTAGTTAAGACAATCATTTGGGAGCTCCCTGCTGGTCTAGAGGTTAGGACTCCGCGCTTTCACTGCTGTGGCCCAGGCTCAATCCCTGGTCGGGGAACTGAGATCCTGCAAGCCAAGATCCTGTATGTACTTGTGTATGACAAAACTTATGAAGGTGACATAGGAATGGGGAAACTGAGGTAGAGACTTGGAGAAGAGATGGAGGATCTAGTGTGTGTGCCTCGTGAGGGGTGGGGGTAAATGTGTAATTTAACGAGGAAATGGGTGGGTGAGTGATTAGTGCAGGTGACGCTTTCATGCCAGTGAAGAAGGAAGGCCTGGATGGCAGGCTAGTAGGCTGGGATTCCTGTTGGAGGAGGGACGGCCCCACACCCCGCAGGGCTTGAGCCGTCTCTCTCCTTCCGGTGCAGCCATCGACCTCATCAACAACCTACTGCAGGTGAAGATGCGCAAGCGCTACAGCGTGGACAAGTCTCTCAGCCACCCCTGGTTACAGGTGATGCAGGGGCGGGGCTGAGAGCGAAGTGGGAGGGGCTGGCCCATTGGCTGGGTTAGAGGAAGGGGTGGAGCCATATCTCTTACTGGCTGCTAAGGTAGTGAAGGAGGTAGGTACATTTTTCATGGACGTGGAACGTGGCTGAGCCTCTCATTGGCTGGGCTGTAGAAGGGGGTGGAGCTAATTGGCTGGGCAGGTTGTGAAGGGTGTGCCTTCACCTTCCCTCGTACCCGGCTTCTCACTGGCAGGGCAGATCATATGGGGGCGAAGCTCTGGCCGCTATTGCCTGCCCTTGGTGCAGCACCCAAACTAACCCCTGTTCTCCTCCGCCCAGGAGTACCAGACGTGGCTGGACCTCCGAGAGCTGGAGGGGAAGATGGGCGAACGGTACATCACGCACGAGAGTGATGATGCGCGCTGGGAGCAGTTCGTGGCAGAGCACCCGCTGCCCGGGTCGGGGCTGCCAGCCGACGGAGAGCTCGGCGGGAGCCTCCCACCCCGGGACCACGAGTTGCAGGGGCTGGCCGAGCGCATCAGTGTCCTCTGAGGCCTCGTGCTCCCGCCCTGGCTGCCTCGTGATGCTCTCCTCCTGTCTTCGGAGAGGGGCCCTCCACGCCTTCCCAGCGATGAACTGTTCTAGGGGAAGCAGCTTCCAGCCCAAACTGGACACGCCCCGGGGGAGGGGCATGGCGGGGCTGGGGGCAGGGGCCGGGGTTATTTACAAAGCTAATTCCCCAGCAATTAAAACGGACTCATCCCTGGCCCAATGGCCTTGATATTTTGGCCACACCGCACTCTCCTATCATTAGTTTGTTGTTCACCCAGATGGAGTTCACCTGGAAAGAAGATGGGATGGAGGAGGGTTGGGGGAGGAGCACTGAAGGGAGAGGAGTTTTGGAAGGAGAACTAACTGGGGTAAAAAATATACAGAGGGGGCTTCCCTGGTGGCGCAGTGGTTGAGACTCCGCCTGCCAATGCAGGGGTCAGGGGTTCCAGCCCTGGTCCGGGAAGATCCCACAGGCTGCGGAGCAACTAAGCCCGTGCACCACAACTACTGAGCCTGCGCTCTAGAGCCCGCGCGAGCCACAACTACTGAGCCCACGTGCTACAACTACTGAAGCCCGCGCGCCTAGAGCCCATGATCTGCAACAAGAGAAGCCACAGCAATGAGAAGACCGCGTGCCTCAACGAAGAGTAGTCCCGGCTCTCCGCAACTAGAGAAAGCCCGCACACAGCAACAAAGACCCAACGCGGGCAAAAATAAATTAATTAATTAAAAAAATATATATATATATACAGAGGGAGCACTGCCAGGAGGGAGGACTAGAGGGGAACAGTGTGGAGGAGCATAGAGAGGAGAGGGAAGAGTAATGGAGGAGAGATGGAAGGAATGTGATCGAAGGGGGGAAGGATTTATAGAAAAGCAAGTAATCTCATGGCTTAACGGTTTAATTTTTTATTTGGCCTTATTGCTACTAATCACAACTATTAATAACAATGCAGTTAGCACAAGTCTGGTCCACGGTAGAAAGCTGATACACAATAGCTGGTATTTTCTCTTAAATTGATGCGATGACTTGTCTACACACTGAATGTGCTCATTCGTTGGTTCATCCATTTCTCACACTGTTGGATGATGTTGGGGACACGGTGGTAACTGAGCCCAGGTCCTGCCTTCAGGGGGGTTCACCATCCCGTGGGGGAGACAGACCTGTTCCCTGTGAGTGATGACCCAGAGTGGGGAGGGCTGGAATGGGAGAGCCCAAGAGGGTGGGGCAGCCTAGAGGGAGCCTGGGGGTCTGTGGGGCAGCTCTTCTGAGCTGACTTTTTTTTTTTTTTTTTTAATATTTGGCTGCACCAGGTGTTAGTTGCGTTATGCGCGATCTTCATTGCGGTATGCAGATCTTTAGTTGCGGCATGCGGGATCTAGTTCCCTGACCAAGGATCGAACCTGTGCCCCCTGCATTGGGAGCGTGGAGTCTTAACCACTGGGCCACCAGCGAAGTCCCTGAACTGACTTCTTAAGGTTCACCTTGGCCCTGAGGTTGTAGACAGAGGGAACCTCTCTCTTCCTTTGACCCCTGCCCTTCAGCTCCCTAGCTCCCCGTTGTTCACTCAGATTGTTGGCCCTACAGCTGAAGGCAAGCAATCAGAGCATGCACTTAGACAAGTTCTCTTTACACCTTGGTCACGCTTGGAGTTACACGCCATAGTTAGAGATTTTCCCGAGCCCCATAAAAACAGGGTGGTATTTAGCAGCCAATTTAGGCTAGTACCCAGAGCTTACGCTCCAAGTCTTTCCAATTTATATCCATTAGTCCATCTGCTGGTCGGTTCCGGAGTTGCACCTCTTTAGTTTGAAAAAGCTAAATGAACTTCAGTCAATGAGGATCTCCAAATGAGCCAGAACACCTCCGAGGCAGAATCCAAGCCAATACTACGGGGGAATAAATGTCTCTTACACTCCATCCTGAATGCTTCTCCTCAAACTGACTGGTCTAAAATCCAGGAGTGGAGACAACAGAGACCCAAATCCATCTGCAATGATACAGCCAGTCCAGGAAATGTATGGAAAGGCCTGGTCCTTGACAGTCACACCGCTTCTATCGTGGCCACGAGTTTTGTCAACATTCTGAGACCAAAAATTAGAGACATGATGAAAAACACCATGTTAGCTGGAGAAATGCCTTGATTCCAGAACTCCAAGAGAGCCCAACATGAGGATGCAGGAAAAAAAAAAAAATTCACACAATCCAGTGTAAGACCCTGCTACTTAAACAACGGGAGAGGAAAAGAAAAAAGAGGTCCATCCTATCAGGGCCATCACAAAACACTAAAGCAAATCTTGACAGAGACTGCTATAGGTACTGTAAAGAAAAGGGACGTTGGATTTGAGACTGTCCAGCTTTAAAATACAAAACGGAATTGGATTCAGTCTCCTCAGGGACTCCCAGCAGATTTTTTCCTCTGTGTCCATAAACACCCTTCAAACCACAGAGGGAAATGACCATTCTCATTAATGGACGTGCTAGCCCTGGCTTTGTAGGTACAGGGGCCACCCCACCCCCTTAAGTATCTCATAGTCCCCCCCACCCCTTACCCTCCCTTGGTGCCCAGCAATGATTTTTAAATTGATTTATTTCATTTATTTATTCATGGCTGCATTGGGTCTTCGTTGCTTCTTAGTGGCTTGCTTCTTGCGGGCTACTCTCCGTTGCGGTGCGTGGGCTTCTCACTGCAGTGGCTTCTCTTGTTGCGGGGCACGGGCTCTAGGCGCATGGGCTTCAGTAGTTGTGGCGCATGGGCTTAACTGCTTCGCGGCATGTGGGATCTTCCCAGACCAGGGCTCGAACCCGTGTTCCCTGCATTGGCAGGCAGATGCTTAACCACTGCGCCACCAGAGAAGCCCCCTGCCCAGCAATGATTGCCATGAGATGCCACAATTTGCCACACCGTTGTCTAAGCCACTCTCCGTCCGTCTTGTTAGGCCCCTTACTACCCAGCACAGTTTTTTACTCAGATTATTCCAATAAGTCTTTCAGGAAGGGATATTTTATCATTTGGGAACATTAACATTTCATGTTCACAAGAGAGCCTATTCTTCCCAGTCCCTGACTGCCACTGTCCATCTTAGAGCACTAATCTCTCTCACCCCCCAGAAAAAAACCCATCAACCTCTCCCTGAGGCCCACAGAGTCAAGATATGCTGACCCCAACCCGTGATTCTCTTTGGGCCTCCAACTCAGCAAACATAGGATGCATCTCAGAGGCTGAGCCTCTTAAAGTGGAAATAGATTTTTTTCACGTCCCTCCTGAAACCACCTTCACATGCTCTGACACACTCAACCCATCATTCAAGGCCTCCTCATACCCACCTCCAGCCCCTGCAACACTCCCATCTTGACTGTCAAGAACCCCAATGTTGGAAATACCCTCGCGGTCCAGTGGTTAGGACTCTGCGCTTTTACTGCCGAGGGCCTGGGTTCAATCCCTGGTCAGGGAACCAAGAAGAACCCCAGTGTTTCCATTGGGATACTGGCTAGTCCAAGACCTGTAGGCCATAAATAAAATAGTCAAACCTTGGTTCCCGAGAGCTCCCGATCCATACACCTTCCTGGCCAGCCTCTATTCCTTCCAACACCCCCCAATTCACAGTCTCTCTTTGTTTTCACCTGGGAACATCAACAATATACACGGACAGGGAGGTCTCAAGGACTCACTGAAGTTCCTACTTACTTTTCTCAGACGCTGAGTGTAAATTTGAAGGATTTGGTCTTCCCTTGCAGTTCCTCTCTAATCCAAAACGTGGATCATCTTCTCGTCTGTTCTGTTCATTTCAACAGCTCACTCACTGCCACTCAATATCTACCCCGTGCCCTTGCCCATAGGGACGCAAGATATCTGGGGACAAATTACAACTATGTAAGCCACAAGTATACTATTTAGTACATGACCTTGCACCTGAAGGTAAAACCTCATCCACAGAACGCATTTATCCCATCATTAATTTCATCTTCACCCAAGACTGAAAATGCAACTCCAGTGGTTTCTGGGTCTCTTACGGGTTGAATTGTGTCCCCCCAAATATATGTGAAAGTCTTATCCCCCAGTATCTGAGAATGTGACCTGATTTGGAAAATAGGATCGTTGCAGATGGATTGAGCATTGTCCCACATACTCCCTTCCAAGACCCCTCCCAACTCAGTGCTCGATTGTTACAGGAAGTTCTCCCTGCCCCCACCATCTATGAATCAGGATTCCTGTCCTCCTTTTATTCAATACAACTTCCCTAATGGCCCATTCACGGGACTCAGTTTCTGTAATCACTGAACTTTAAATGATGCCATAAAACCATAATGGAGGGAACCACCTCCTCATTGAACTCACCTGGGTTTTCCAGCTATCACAATATTACTAATCCCGAGTCAACTGATGTCACTGACAATGTCTCTTGGTGTCAGTGGCATCGAGCCTCTTGTGACTCATCTCATGGTCCCAGTCCTGTCCCTGCACCTTCTCCTTGGTTTTCCACCTTTAATCGACATTTGTTTTCTGACCACTCAAACAAATAAGGCAATTATTTCCACGAGTCTTGGATTGCCCCCCAGTGATTCATAATTTACTCGTGGCGACTTCGCAGCCCTTATCAGCGTTTCAATTTCCCTTCATTCTATCAATACCTCAGAATTCATTCTTTCTCCTGTCAAACCCCCAACTCCTCACAAACGTGAGAGATCCGCCAAATCCTGTGGAGGCTGACAATCATGCAGATCCAGGATGTCTGTAATCTCCTTTTTCATCAGGACCCAAAGAAACCTTGGGATAAGAAACCAAATGCTTGGGAGTGAACTCCAAGGATTTCATCTGGCCTCTGACCATGTTTGGACAACTCTTCAGGGGTTTCCAGGGCAGGGACTTGTGTGCTGCGGTTGGAAGTAACCCCAGGAACTTCCTGGAACCAGGAAGTTCCAGGTTCATCCCCAGGAACTCTGCAGACATCGTCGTCATCAACATGAAAAGGCCAACAAGGAAATCCACAAAATCGCTACCGCTGTTCTGACTCCACCAACCAAGGATCTCTCTTCACCTCCTTCTTGGAACCCTCTTAAATGGCTGCCCTCTGGTCTCAAATCTTGGTTTTACTCCCTTATTCAACCATGAATAATTCTCTTTTTATTTGTCTTCCTAGGAATACCCATCTTCAAATGGCCAGAACCCCTAAGTCAGCTCCAGATCCCACATTTTACACAGCAAATGGTTCAACTGGTCTTGCACAAACAGCAGAGATGAAGACCAATCCTGACATCACCCCAGATCCTTACTACTAAGAAAATCTTGTTTGAGAGAGAGTTTTCCATATCCCCTTTCATCAGCCTGATCATCTCCCCATTGTTGGTAAATTAAGGTAATGTAAGGACAGTCTACATCTGTCTTAAACAAGAGGCAGGGGGGACTTCCCTGGTGGTCCAGTGGGTAAGACTCCATGCTCCCAATGCAGGGGGCCCGGGTTCGATCCCTGGCCAAGGAACTAGATCCCACATGCATGCCACGACTAAGCTCCTGCGTGCGGCAACTAAGACCCAGCGCAGCCAAAATAAGTAAGTAAATAATAATAATAATAAAACAAGAGGGGGATTAAATAAAGTTTATCTCTACTAAAACCCAGACTCATTTTTTCTCCTTGGGACTCACTAGATTATTTTTAACTTATTTATCAGACCCTTCTGTGGCTCTTTATACATGGAAGGCACTACTCCAAGCACTTGACAAACATCTCCCTTAATCCTCATAACAACTCTATGAGGTAGACAGTGTTACAACTCCGATTATACAGCTAAGGGAATTGAGGCACAGAGAGGTTAAGCATGTTTCCCAAGGTCACACAGCTAGAAAGTGGAAGAGCTAGGGCTCACCCTAGGCAGTCTGGTTCTGGAGTCTTTGCTCTCAGTCACCAACATTGTCTCTCCAGTTCACGACCAGAAGGTAACCTGGGATCATAAAAGAGGGAGGGTCTTACATGATCTTCTGGGCCCTGGCTTTTAGGGAGTGAAGGTCTGTCTGAGAAATGGGTATGAATTTTGAAGCTAAATCTTGAAGGTTGTAGGGACGCACACTCGGTGTAGTGACACTGGCTGGCCGCCTGAGGGGGCGCCAGCCCCGCTCGCGGAGCCAGGGGAGGGAGGAGGGAACCTTGGAAACGAACGTCAGGCTCAGACTTATGAACCACAGAACGTTGAGAACAGAGCATCTTAGAAGGCTGAGAACAAAGCCTCTTAGAACGTAGAACAAAGGCCCCTGGAATCGTAGAAGGGTGAGCGCAAAGCCTCACAGCATCTGGGAGACAAAAGACGCTTAGATTCTGTTAGGGTGGAATCATAGAATCTCACAGCCAGGGTCTTATAATTCCAGAATTTGGGACATGACCGATCTTAAACTCTTAGACGTAAGACTGGCTACCGAATTTGAAAGGCTCAGTGCAAAATGAAAATGCCAGGCCCGTTTTCAAAAAAATAAGAATTTCAAGACAGTAACTGCAGAATATTAAACCAAGCTCGGGGCCCTTCTAAGCCGGTCGTATGCCCGTGAAGCCGGTCTCGCTCAGAAGCACAATTTTATGGGAGGATTACCAATTTTTAGTGGTTTGGCCCTCTACTTTTACAGCTGAATGTCTGGGAAGGCTTCCTGGAAGAGCAGGCAAAATCAGCACTCGACTCTCAAACCCTTTCCGACCCCCCGCTTAGCCTCAGAAGCTGAAGGTTACGAGGGGTGGGGGGAGAGAAGCAGCTGCCAAAATGTCACGGGGACAGATTCTCTATTTATAGATCACCCCTGCCCCTCTCGCGGGACAGTCCAATGGTAGCCAGACCTCTCCTGCAAGGGGGCGGAACCAGCTGCAGGGGAGACAAGGACCAATGACATCGGGGCAAGGGGCAGACTTGTTTCATTGTGACGCGTGGGGGCATGGCCACGGCCCAAAGGGAGGTGAGAAGGGGGGCGTGGCGAAGAGACCAGTAAGCAGAGCGAGTAGGCAGCTACGAGCATGCGTCGCGTTGGGGGGCGCGGGTGCACAGCAGAGCATCTTCGTAAGGAAGGGTACCAGCCAATAAGCGATGGTTGCTCTGTCGCCGGGGGCGTGGCCATGCAGATAAGGCGCGGGTGGGCGGCCCAATGGGCGGGCGCCTATGCAGATGAGACGGTGACAGCCGGGCCAGCGGGCGGGCGGGCAGGCGGGCTCTTGGGGCGGGGAGGTGGGACCGGGAGAGGGGTGGCCGCGGGGCCCGGCCGGGCTGGGGCGGGGGGCCGCAGCCATGATCCGGGCCTTCTCCTTCCCGGTGAGCCCCGAGAGGGGTCGGCTGCGGGGCTGGCTGGAGGGCAGCCTGGCCGGGCTCTGCGAGTTACACTGGCTCCGGGAGAGGCAGGAGTACCGCGTGCAGCAGGCGCTGCGGCTGGCCCAGCCCGGAATGGGGGGCGCCGAGGCCGAGGACGAGGAGGACGCCGACGAGGACGAAGATGCGGCGGCGGCGCGCCGGGCCGCAGCGGCCCTGGAAGAGCAGCTGGTGAGGGGCCGCCTGTCCGTCCGTCCCTCTGCCCCCGTCTGTGTCTGTCTGTCCGCCTGTCTCGGCTGGATGCTCAGACACCCGTCCGGGTGGGGGAGGGAGGAGGGGGAAAGGAGAGGGGGGTGGGGCTGGAGGGTCGGGGCGGCGGGCGGGATCAGGCCTCCCCGCCCCCAAACTGGGGAAGGGGGCTGCATTGCCTCCGCCGGACCCTCAGGCCCATTCCCTACACCCCTTCCCCAAAGAAAATCCATCTGGGCACCAAGTATGTGTCAAGCCCAGGCTGAGTATTTGGCGAGCGTTGTCTTCTTGCAGCTTGGGGGGCAGGGGGTGATAGTTCCCACTTCACAGAGAAAAAAACCCTGAGTCTCAGAGAAGGCAAACGACTCACCCAAGGTCACACGGCAGGATCCAAACATGCCTCTCTCCCGGCCTCCATACCGGGCCCCGACTTCCCTAAGTCCTGGTGTGCTTGGAGATCTCCGGAGGGGGCGGGGAGGGGGGGAGGGGATCCTCGGGCCTCCTGAGGGAGGGATTGCTGCTGAGAGGAAGTTCACAGTCCCTTAGGATCCCACGGTGATCTTGACCCTCTGTGACACTTTCCCTCCTTTCCTACCTGGCCACAGCCCTGGTTAAGCCAAGAGGTGGCAGATTGAGGCAGCATGGGTGTCTGACTTCTAGATTCCCTGGGTGCTCTGATAGTGGAAGATGAGCCAGAGGTCTCCAGAATTACTTAAGGAGCATCACCCCTCTTTCCTTCTCTGTGCCATTTCTTAATTCTCCTGACCTCTTCCTGTGTTTCTTGCACTCTTTTCCCAACTGCCCCATCTCTGTGACTTTGTGTCTATTTCTCCGTCTTCCTCAATCCTCTGTCTCTCTATCTCTGTCTCCCTGGCCTTCCCTTCTCGCATTTCTGCACCTCTCTCTCTTCCTGCCCCACATCCTTGTCCCTCTCTCTCTTCCCCTCCCCCCAGCCCGCCAGGCCCCAGACCCGGGCTTCACTTGCTGATCCCATCCCCAAGCCTGTGTGTGGTCAGAGCTTCCCGTTTGGGGAAACCTGAGCCGAGGTAGTGGGGGGAGGGGGCTCTCCCTGCTACTGACCTCGACTGCCCCCTCCCCAGATGGAGAATGGGGAGGAATACTGAAACCAGACTCGGGGCTGCAAGCCCGGTCCCTCCCCCCCAGCCCCCCCACCCCCGGTGGGGAGAGGGACCCTGCACATTCTTCTCTGGAAACAGAAACAGCTGTGGGAGGCCTCACCCCCTCCCAAAGTTAGAGACGCGTTGTAGGGGCCTTCAGCAGCTCACCCCACCCTGAGCTGGCTGGGCTTGGGAAGGCACCTCCCACCCCTCCAAGGAAAGGGAGAAGGCATGCGGATGGGCCAGCTGTGTCCTGCCTCCCTGTCCCTCATCCTCTGCCTCTCTCTGCCTCAGCCTCCCCCTTCTCTGCCCCTCTGTCTACCCCCCAGCCCTCAGTATCTCCCCCACGAGGTGGTAGTGGAGGGGCCTCTTCCCCCCACAATCTCCAGGCAAAGCTCCGTCCCAGCGTCAGGGAGGAGGCGGTGGCAGGCAACGGGAAGGAGACAGCGCCACTGAGGGAGGAGCAGAGAAGCGCTAAATATAAACTCCTCTGGTGTTGGGGGTTCCTGGGTCCTTCCAAAGAGGGGGTGGGAGCCTCCTCTGGTCCCTGAGTCTCTGTTTTATGAAGCTTACCCCTCCCACTCCTCCACCCCCCTCCCAGGAATACACTCCCTTTGAAGCAAGAAAGATGGAAGCCAGAGTTGGTTCGTTTCTAATAGGAATGATGGGGATGAAGGGAAAGATTAGGGGTATCTCAGAGAAAAGAGGCAAGAATCCTGAATGGGGGCAGGAGTTCTGTTCTCTCCCACCAAGGAAAATGGTCCCCTTCCAGCAAGAAGGATTAAAGTTAGACTTGCAGAAGGACTTCCTAACAGAGATAAAGGGAATTGGACACAGATTGGGGGCATGTGAGTGGGGGCTGCCAAGGTCTGGGAAAGTTTGGGCAAAGGGGTCTCCAGGGGTCCGAACCACATTCATGTTAAACCTGCCTGAGCTGGAGAGCCTCAGGCCCACTTGCTGAAGGGCTTGCAAAAAAAGGGTGAGGGGCATTGTGGGTAGGCAGGGAGCCAGATTCAGGCCAAGGACCTTCTGGTCTTTTAAAGATTTGTCCCTTTGCAGCTGGAAGAAATGAGGTCAGACTTACAAATGGGGTGGGGTGTGTAGACTACGGGGGTGCTGGGGGGTCCAGGCACAGGGGAAGAGGAGGCCTCTGCTGTTTATCTTCCAAACTCCTACTCTTCCCTGCAGTGGAAGAACTGAAATTAGACCTGCAGAACTTACCGAAAAAAAAAAAATCTTTTTTCTCTTATTTCTAACTACACAAGTAAAACGTGATTTTATATTTTCCTTGTTAGAAATTCATAGCTTTCATGTAATAATAAAATCCAGCATTTATTAAGTGCCTAAAAGGAACTGCTGTTTAAACTCATTTAATCCTCACAACAACCTCATAGGAGAGGGAGTCGAATGATGCCCATGTTACAGATGAGGAAACTAAGGCCCAGAGAGGTGAAGTAACCTGCTTAAGGTCACACAGCTGGGAAGTGGCAGAGCTGAATTTGAACCCTGGCAATCTGGCTCCCAGCCATGCCTCCATAAACACTTCATCCTACCATCCAGTCCCCTCATCCCTCCCTTGACCCCGTAAATGCACCCTCTCCCCTGTGATCACCACCACTGTCACCCTGGCGTGAGTTCTGCATCTATGCGCAGAAACGGCTTACATACCAAGATACGTAGAGTTCGCTTTGCTTTTTTTCAAATTCCAGTTTCTTGGGTGAGGTGTCAGACACTATGGACAGTGGTTCTCAAAGTGTGGCCCGCTGGACCACTAGCAGCGTCACTGGGGAACTTGTTCAAAATGCAAATTCTCAGGCTTCTGCCTGGAATCAGAAGCTCTGTAGGTCAGACCCAGTAATTTAGGTTTTAACACGACCCCCCGGTAGTTCTGACTCACCCTTATACTATACATTCTGCATTTTTCTTTTTCCACTCCATGATAGGTCTTGGAGATGGTTCTATATAGAAATTGCCTCATTCCATTTTAACAGCTGTATAGTATTCTGTGGTATTCATTCATTCCTTCCCCAAATATTTCCTGAGCACCTACTTTGTGCCAGGAGCTGTTCTAGACCCTGGGGCGGGTTGGGGGGTGCGTGTGGAGGTGGGGGAAGGCACAGCAGTATACAAAACAGACAAAAATCTCTGCCCTCCTGGGGCTGGGGCTGACAATCTAGGGAGAAGGACAATAAACAAATAGCCTGATATGTCACTTTAAGTCAGGAGGTCATTACTGCTATGGGGGAAAAAAGGCAGGGCAACCCAGGTGCAGAATGATCAGGAGCTATTTTGGAAAGAGTGGCCAGAGAAGGGAGCATGTAACAATCTCAATGAAGCAAGGGAGAGAGCCAGGAGGGTATGCTGGGGAAACACATCCCACCGAGGTAGGAGCATGTGTGATATGTTCAGGGAACAGCGAGGAGGCCAGTGTGGCTCCAGCAGCGTGAGCAAGGGCATGATTAGTGGGGGACAGGTTATGGGGTATAGGGGAGGTCCTTGATGTTTTCAGCCACCCCTGAGGCTGCACAATTCGGCTGCATTCCTGGCTTCTGCTCAAAGATGACACCACCCCGAGCATCTCTTTACACGCAGGGCAGGAGCCCAAAGTGGAACGATTTGTTGACTTTCCTCCCATAAACAAGCCCAGATGGGGGCTTCTGTTCTAGGGGGGAGGGGTGGGGACTGGGGCCCAGGAGAGCAGCCGAAGGAGTAGGAAGCTGCGGGGCGGGGGTGGGGGGGGGCGTTGTCTGCGGGGGAGCCGGCCAGTCTTTCTGCCCTAAATAGGCAAGGCTGGGCGTCTGCCCTCTCAGCCCCTCCTCCCTCCTTCCCTCCCTCCTGCCGCCTGCCGTCCAGACAAGCCGCTTTTGTCTGAGGGTCAACCGTCTGCCTGAGGCTGCCACCACCTCTGGCCTCACCCAGATCCGCGTGAGACTCTTCCTGGCTCTGGCCCTGTTTTCCAAAATAGGGTTAAGTCCTAGTGTCTTGGAGACCCCATCTGTGTTGCTTCAGCCCCTACCCCCACCGCGTCATAGTCACTCCCCTTTTAAAGGGTTTTCACCTTCATTTATCCACATCTGATAGGAAATGGTCTTTTCCTGCAGCAAGGATCCAGGGTAGACTCCATCGAAATTTCCCATGGGGATGTGGAGCTGCAGCAGACAATGGGGGCTTCTGGGTGGGAATGGAGCAAGGGCAGGAGGAGGATGTGGTCCCTGCTGGGGACAAAGGAACCCGCTGGGGTTCACCGCTGTAGTACAATACCACTAAGGCTAGATTCACAGAAGGACTTTCCAGTAGGCATGGGGGGGATTCTTTCTGAGAGGAGAAGCAAAGATTTATGAGTCATGGTCAGCCTATGTCATCCAAATGAGGGAAAGAGTCAGTCTGCAGCAGGGGACTTCCCTGGTGGTGCAGTGGTTAAGAATCCGCCTGCCAATGCAGGGGACACGGTGTTCGAGCCCTGGTCCAGGAAGATCCCACAAGCTGCGGAGCAACTAAGCCCTTGAGCCACAACTACTGAGCCTATGCTCTAGAGCTTACGTGCCACAACTGCTGAAGCCCGTGCGCCTAGACCCCATGCTCTGCAATGAGAAGACCCCACTCGCCACAACTAGAGAAAGCCCGCGCACAGCAACAAAGACCCAACTCAGCCAAAAATAAATAAATTTATTTTTTTAAAAATCTGCAGCAGGAAGGACTTAAGGAAGACTTGCAGAAGGACCTTCCATTGGTTATAAGGAGCAGTGGGGGAAGATAGGAGCATCTGAGAAAGGAGAGTCAAAGTCTGGGAGAAGGCAGACGAATGGATGGCTAAGAGATCTGCTAGGTTCTCAACACCAGCTTTTAGCGGCGAACTGCCCTTACAGCAAGAAGACCTGAAGTTACACTCAAAGAGGGACATTCTAATAAGGTTAAGGGGCCATGAGCACCAGATAGAGGGAAGAGCTGATAGGGAGGGGACAAGGGATGGGGACTCCTGAAGACTTACCACTCACACTTAAGAGGGAACGAGGTGACTGCAGCATGAGGGACTAGAGTTAGACAGCCAGAGGACTTTCTAATGGGATGAAGGGACAGAGATCTTGAGGGGGATCCTGGAACTTGGGTACTCTTTTACCTTTTTGAAATCACAGCCTCCCTGTCAAAGTGAAACCCTGCCCATGAGCTCCTAGAATAGGGGACCAGTTGGCAGAGGGCTCGGGGGTACTTCTGACCATCTTGCTTTTCCCACCTCCTCAGGAAGCCTTGCCCGGGCTCATCTGGGACCTGGGCCAGCAGCTGGGAGACCTGAGCCTGGAGTCTGGGGGCCTGGAACAGGAGAGTGGGCGCAGCTCGGGTAAGCATGGCTAGAGGTAGTGGGGTCTGCCTGGGACACCCCACCCCACTGTCTCCTGTTTCTCAGGCTCCCCACTCTATGCCTCTTGATCTCCTCCTTTCCTCCCCACCCCTGGTTTCCCCTTTCAGTCCCCCCTGATTGTCTCTCCCCTTCTTTTTGGAATCCAGGCTTCTATGAAGACCCCAGCTCCACAGGAGGTCCGGACTCACCACCCTCGACCTTTTGTGGGGACAGTGGCTTCTCTGGATCTGGCTCCTATGGACGCCTGGGTCCCTCTGAACCCCGGGGCATCTATGCCAGCGAGAGGCCCAAGTCCCTAGGTAAGGTGGGTGGGGTTGGGCCCCCGAGAGCCAGGGAATGGACAATAAGAGGATGCTTTTAAACACAAGCGTCTGAGTCAGACCAACCTGGATTCGAATTCTGGCTGTGACAGTCCCTTTTTGTGTGATTTTGAGCATGTTGCTTCTTTCTGGCCCTCTGTTTCTCCATCTGTTAAAATGGGATTAATGACAGCACCTACTTCATAGGGAAGTTTTGACTATTCAGTGAGCCTCTGCCCTAAGACATTGAACTTGGCACATGGTAGCCATTAGGTAAACAAAAATTGCTGTTCATTTATTCAAGTAAGTTTCTGAGTCCCTACTATGTGCATTCCTAGCACATATCCTAGGGGTGAGGGATACAGCAGTAAAATCACTGTCTTCATGAAGCTGACATTCTAGTGGGAGAAATAGGTAATATACAAGCTAAATAAGTAAAATATCTGGGATATTAGATATTGACATGTACCATGAAAAGAAAATTAGGGAAGGGGACGACAGCGTGTCCCTTGGAGTTGGGGAGGGAACTCCAATTTTAGAAAATATGGCCGGAGAGGAGGTCACTGAGACTGTGACATTTGAGTGGCGCCCTAAAGTAAGTGAGGGAGTGGGCCAAGCAGATACCCTGAGGGAGGAGTAGTTCAGGCAGCAGGAACAGCAAGTACAAAGGCCCTGAGGCTGGAGCGTGACTGGCCCCTTCATCCAGGCCAGTGTAGCTGAAAACCTATAAATGTAGAGGAGTTGGAGGTCAGAGACACAGATGCAGGACAGACCATTCAAGGTCTTATAGGCCACTGTGAAGATTTTGTTATCAACCTAGTGTGCGAGAAGGGGTGAGAGCAGGTTGTGTGTGTGTGTGTGTGTGTGTGTGTTTTGTTTTTAATGGGAGTGGGAGAGTAGGAGAGGCGGTGGGCAATTTGCCCCTCCTAGGCTCATTGGGAAAGGGCTTTGAGAGCCTCTCTTCCTTTTTTGCCGCCCTCCCCTAGGAGACGCCAGTCCCAGTGCACACGAGGCGGTGGGCGTCAGGGCAGCCGTGCCCCGGTCCTTCTCGGCGCCCTACCCGACGGCGGCGGTCCCGGAGGCCTGCTCCTCCGCGGAGCGACGAGCCCGCGCGGGGCCCTTCCTGACGCCCAGTCCCCTGCACGCCGTGGCGCTGCGCAGCCCGCGGCCGTGCAGCCGTCCTCCCCCGGACTCGCCAGACGCCGCGGGCTCCGGGCGGCCCCTGGACGGCTACATCTCGGCGCTCTTGCGCAGGCGCCGCCGCCGGGGGGCGGGCCAGCCCCGGACCAGTCCCGGGGGCGCGGACGGGGGCCCGCGGCGCCAGAACAGCGTGCGCCAGCGGCCGCCCGACGCGTCCCCGCCCCCCGGAGGCGCGCGGTCCGCGCCGGAGCCCCCGGTGGAGCGCGCGGTGGGCCGTCCCGCCAGCCCGGCCCCCTTGGGCCGCGGCTGGGCTTCGCCATGGGAGTCGGAGGCGGCCCCCGAGCCCGCCGCACCGCCCGCTGCCCCCTCGCCCCCCGACAGCCCGGCCGAGGGCCGCCTGGTGAAGGCACAGTACATCCCAGGCGCGCAGGCCGCCACCCGCGGCCTCCCCGGCCGCGCGGCGCGCCGCAAAGCGCCCCCACTAACCCGCGGCCGCAGCGTGGAGCAGTCCCCACCCCGGGAGCGTCCCCGGGCCGCGGGCCGCCGCGGACGCATGACCGAGGCTTCGGGCCGCCGGGGCTCGCCCAGGGCTCGCAAGGCCGCTCGCTCCCAGTCCGAGACCAGCCTTTTGGGCCGCGCCGCCGCGGTTCCTCCGGGCCCCCCCAAGTACCCTACAGCCGAAAGAGAAGAGCCTCGGCCGCCACGGCCCCGCCGTGGTCCAGCGCCCACTCTCGCGGCTCAGGCCGCGGGGTCCTGCCGCCGCTGGCGCTCCACGGCCGAGATCGACGCTGCCGATGGGCGCCGAGGCCGGCCCCGCGGTCCCGCCGCCCGAGGCCCGGGTCCTGGCCCATCCCCGTCAGCTCCTCAGCGCCGTTTGCTCTATGGCTGCGCGGGCAGCGACTCGGAGTGCTCGGCCGGGCGCCTGGGGCCCCTCGGACGCCGGGGCCCGACAGGCGGCGTCGGCGTCGGCTACGGGGAGAGTGAATCTAGCGCCAGCGAGGGAGAGTCGCCTGCCTTCAGCTCCGCATCCAGCGACTCCGATGGCAGCGGTGGCCTCGTGTGGCCGCAGCAGTTGGTGGCAGCCACCGCGGCCTCCGGGCCAGGGGCTGGTGCAGGTGTAGGGGCGCCCGCGGGCCCCGCCAAAGTCTTTGTGAAGATCAAGGCTTCCCACGCGCTCAAGAAGAAGATATTGCGTTTCCGTTCGGGTTCTCTCAAGGTCATGACTACAGTGTGAGTTTAGAGGTTTGCTTGGGCTCCCCCTTCATGGCCTCTGCACCATCACACCCCCAATCACTGACCCTTCTACACCTCCCTTCCAAAGACCACCATTTTCTCTGCTTCCAAAGACCCTTCCTCACTGCCCCATCCACTGCAGTCTTGGTTGAAAAGGCTCCCCCTCCACCACAGGGAGGAATGGGGGAGGAGCCCTGTTTGACCCAGTTCAGCTGCTGGCTCTGCAGCCCTTGGGCAAGAAAGTTCCCTTTCTGTGGGCCTCACTTTCTTCATCTGTACTATGGGTGTACTATGGTATGCAGCAGGGGTAATTCAGTTTGAATTTCCCCATTTTAGTTTAGACACTTAGTCCGTTTGTTCCCCTTCATTTCTCTCACTGAGCCTTCTTATTCCTCCTTTCCATGCCCAGATATGGCCCCCCTCATTCACAAAGTGCCCCCCTCCATGTCCCTGGACCCTTAGGATACCCCCTTAGCACCCTGGTCAGAGACTCTGTGTCTGACCCAGACGGTGCCTGCAGAGTGCCCTGGGAAGGGAAGGAGCACTGACTTTGGGGTTTTGAGGGTCAAGTAGGAGTTGGTAACACCTAGAAAGAAAGACTCTTTCACCTCCCTCCCCGGACAGATATGGAGGATTGGAGGGTAGAAGAGGGGAAGGAAGATGGCTTCTATCTCGTGGCACCCTCTGTGAGAGGGAGTGGGGGGAGTCCAGGATGACCCTCAGTTGTTCCGATCCAGTATTTTTTTTCTTTTTTTAAACTTACTGTATTTATTATGACGATGGTGACTCCCCAGTGCACAGGGGGGCCAGAATCTGTGTGTTTCTCTAACCTCTTTGTAAATAAATGCACAGTGTTACATACGTGGTGGTGGACTCTCCTTCTGTGGCTAAATGGGCTTTTCCTTTGGACTAATATTTTTTGAGCAGCTACGGCTTGCTTTGGGTATGTAGTGTCCAGAACCAGATGGCAGATCCCAGGGTAGGTCTCAATAGCATTTTCTTACCATTGAATATTTTACTTTAATGACTCTGACCTTTGGTTGAGTTTTGTTTGGTCATAAATATGGTTTCATAAAAATGGAAATAATAAAGATAAAAAACAAAAAATTTTTAAATGGAAATAATGTAGGTAAAGGGACAGCCCCAAACGCCTTCTCTCAGAAGTCATCATAATCAGTTTGATGTGCACCCTTGTATGTTTTCCTTTATGTGTTTGCATACATATATGAATCTTGTAGCTATATAAATATATGTAACTATATATATGCATATACATATAGTTATACTCTATATAGGTAAAACTATATATTTACATAAATTGGGCCATATGTATGCATTGTTTATCAATTTTTTTTGTTATCTGTGCCTGGAGATTTCTATATGGGAAGGATTTTAATTAATTGAATCTCTGAGGGTTTAGTACTATTTAGCTTTTCTATTTTATTTTATTTGTTTATGCTTTTCTATTTCTTCTTATGTCAGTTTTACTAAGTTGTATTCTAGGGATTTGTTCATTTCATCTAAATTTAGATGACGTATTTTCCTATCACTGTAGTAGCTGCATATGATTCCATGGGGTCGGGGGTACCCATAATCTAACCCTGTTGTCAGCTCCTCAGTTCCTTTGCTATTTTGGACCTTACTGCAGTTATGTCCTTGTACATGCCTCTTTTTTACATATATATATTTCTGTAGGATCCACTCCTAGAAATAGACTGGCTTGGTCATTACAGTACCATCATTTAAAAATTTTTAATTGACTTGGTCACACTTCCTTCCACTGAGACTGCCCTCAGTTGACATTTCCAACAGCAACCCCTGAGATGCCCATTTTTCCACTCCTTCACCAAACAAGAGATGCTATTAATCATTTTCATTTTGCCAACCTGGGGGGGGGGCGGAATGGTGTTCTGTTTTAATTAGCATGTCTCCCTACTTTCTTTTTTTTTATATTTATTTATTCATTTATTTGGGCTGTGCTGTGTCTCAGTTGTAGCATGTGGACTTAGTGTGGCCCGCGGGCTTCTTAGTTGAGGCATGCAGGCTTCTTAGCTGCGACATGGGGGCTTCTTAGTTGCAGCATACGGCCTCTTAGTCGCGGTTTGCAGAATCTTAGTTCCCCGACCGGGGATTGAACCGGGGCCACTGCAGTGAAAGTGCTGTGTCCTAACCACTGGACTGCCAAGGAACTCCCAAAGTTATTTTTTAAAGTTTGCGGGAAAAGTCATTGCTTCTCAAGCCCTTGGGAGTATTTGCCCCATCTCTGTTTCATAAAAGGGGTAACTAAAGCCAAAAGGGGAAGGGACTTGTCTAAGGATACACAGGCCACACAGTGGTCAACATGGTTGAAGTACAGATGGCTGACCTTTCTTCCTTTTTAAAATTTTAGTGCTTAATCATAAAAAGTAACAGCTGACACTCAATGAGCACTTACTTTATATGCCAGCCTCCATTCTCTGACTCATTTAATCCTCACAATTTCATGGACGTAGATATGATTATTATGCCCGTTTTACAGATGGAGAAACCGAGGCACAGATCTCTTGAGTAACTTACCTGAAACCAATAAGTAGCAAAGCCAGAATTTAAGTTCAGACTGCCTAAGAGTCCATGCTGTTAGCCATTGCCCTATAAGCCTATTTCTATATGGATCATCTCTAGACGGATACACAAGGAACTGCTCACAGGGATAGGGGCTGGGGGGGGCAGGAGGGGATGTTGACATAATAAATATATAACTTCTATAATTTTTAAAGGTGATAAGGACTGTGGGGGGAAACTGAGCAGAGATATGACGGAATTGGGAGGGATGGGGGAGGAGAGGAGTTTGTAATTTTAAGTAGAGTGATCAGAGGTGTCTAATTGAGAGGGTGGCATTTGAACAGAGACCTGAAGGAAGTGGGGGAGTTAGGCTTGTGGATCTCTTGGGGAAGAGCCTCCAGGCAGAGGGGTCAGCCACTGCTGAAGCCAAAACAGTGCCTAGTATGTTGGCAAAATAACCAGGAATCCAGCGTGTCTGGAGCAGTAAGTGAGGGGGAGAAGAGGGGGAGGCGAGGGCAAAGAATGATTGGGACCACTGCATCCCGTGGGGCCTCGTGGGCCATGGTGAGGAACTTGGTTTTTACTCCTCCAGAGATGGGAGCCATGGGAGAACTCAGAGCAGAAGAGGGACTTAGGTGTTTGGAGGGGAAGAGGGGTTAACAGTTCTATGGAAACATAATTCACTACCATAAAATTCACCCATATAAAATATAGAGCTCAATGGCTTTTGTTTCTTTATTTTCCTTTCCTTGTGATGAGAGCCTTTAAGATTGACTCTTAGCAACTTTCAAATGTTCAGTACAGGATTATCAACTATAGCACCATGTTGTACATTACATCCCATGACATTTATTTTATAACTGGAAATTTGCTTTTGATCCCCTTCGCCCATTTTGCCCATCCCCCCCACCCCTCTGACAACTATCAGTCTGTTCTCTGTACCTATGAACTTGGTTTTGTTTTTATTTATTTATTTATTTTGCTGAAGGACTGTATTTTATTTAATTATTTTTAATTTTAGTTTTTATTGAAGTATAGTTGATTTACAATGTTGTGCCTGTTTCTTTTAGATTCCATATATAAGGAGACCATGTGATATTTGTCTTTCTCTGACTTATGTCACTTGTCCATCCATGTTGTCGCAAGCGGCATGATTTCCTTCTTTTTTATGGCTGAATAATATTGCATTATATTCAAATTTTCTTTATTCATGCACCCATCGATGAACGCTTAGGTCGCTTCTATAATCTTGGCTATTGTAAGAAATGCTGCAATGAACACAGGGGTGCATATATCCTTTCAAATTAGTGTTTTCATTTTCTTCGGATAAATACTCAGAGTGGAATTGCTGGATCATACAGTAGTTCTATTTTTAATTTTTTGAGGAAACTCCATACTGATTTCCATAGTGGCTGCACCAATTTACATTCCTAACAATAATGCACGAGGGTTCCTTTTTCTCCGCATCCTCGAAAACATTTGTTATGGCTTGTCTTTTTGATGATGGCATTCTGATAGGGGTGAGGTGATATCTCATTGTGGCTTTGATTTGCATTTCCCTGGAGATTAGTGATGTTGAGCACCTTTTCATGTACCTGTTGGCCATCTGTATGTCTCCTTTGGAAAAATGTCTATTCAGATCCTCTGCCCATTTTTAAATCAGATTTTTTTTTTTTTTTTTGCTATTGAGTTGTATGAGTTCTTTATATATTTTGGATATTAATCCGTTATCCTGTGCATGGTTTGCAAATATTTTCTCCCTTTCTGTAGGTTGTCCTTTCATTTTGTTGATGACTTCCTTTGCTGTGCAGAAGCTTTTAACTTGATGTAGTCCCACTTGTTTATTTTTGCTTTTGTTGCCTTTGCTTTTTGTGTCAAATCCAAAAAATCATCTCCAAGACTGATGTCAAGGAGCTTACCGCCTATGTTTTCTTCTAGGACTTTTGTGGTTTCAGGTCTTAGTTTCAAGTATTTAATCCATTTGAGTTACTTTTTGTGATTCTTCTACATGTAGCTGTTCAGTTTTCAGAACACCATTTATTGAAGAGACTATCTTTTCTCTATTGTATATTCTTGGCTCCTTTGTTGTAAATTAATTGCCCATGTATGCATGGGTTTATTTCTGGGCTCTCTATTCTGGTCTATTGATCTATGTTTCTGTTTTTGTACCAGTACCATATTGGGGGTTTTAAAAAAAATTTTATTGGCGTATAGTTGCTTTACAATGTTGTGTTAGTTTCTACTGTACAACAAAGTGAATCAGCTATACATATACATACATCCCCTCTTTTTTGGATTTCCTTCCCATTTAGGTCACCACAGAGCATCGAGTAGAGTTCCCTGTGCTATACAGTAGGTTCTCATTAATTATCTATTTTATACATGGTATCAATAGTGTATATATGTCAATTCCAATCTCCCAATTCATCCCATCCCCCCTTTTCCCCCTTGGTATCCATACATTTGTTCTCTACATCTGTGTCTCTGTTTCTGCTTTGTAAATAAGATCGTCTATATCAATATTTTTACAGATTCCACATATATGCGTTAATATACGGTATTTGTTTTTCTCTTTCTGACTTACTTCACTCTATATGACAGTCTCTAGGTCCATCCATGTCTCTACAAATGACCCAATTTCGTTCCTTTTTATGGCTGAGTAATATTCCATTGTATATATGTACCATGTCTTCTTTATCCATGCCTCTGTTGATGAACACTTAGGTTGTTTCCGTGTCCTGGCTATTGTAAATAGTGCTGCAATGAACATTGGGGCGCATGAGTCTTTTTGAATTATGGTTTTCTCTGGGTATATGCCCAGTAGTGGGCTTGCTGGGTCCATATTGTTTTAATTACTATACCTTTGTAATATAGTTTGAAACTAGGGTACATGATGCCTCCAGCTTTGTATTTCTTTCTCAAGGTTGCTTTGGCTATTCAGGGTCTTTTGTGATTTCATACACATTTTAGAATTGTTTGTTCTATTTCTGTGAAAAATGCCATTGGAAATTTGATAGAGATTGCATCGAATCTGTAGATTGCTTTGGGTAGTATGGACATTTTAACAATATTAATTCTTCTAATCCATGAACACGGGATGTCTTTCCATTTATTTATGTCTTCTTCAATGTCTTTTATCAATGTCTTATCAATGGCTTATATTCTAGTCACAGAGTTGTGCTGTGACTATACTATCACCACAGTAAATTTCAGAAAATTTCCATCATCCCAAGTAGAAACTCTGTCTCCCTTACTTGTCAACCTCCAGTCTCCCCAGCCCCTGGCAACCACTAATCTACTTTTGTCTCTGTAGAGTTGCCTGTTCTGGACATAGAAATGGAATCCTGCAATATGCAGTCTTTTGTAACTGCGTCTTTCACTTAGCATAATGTTTTCAAAGTTCATGCATGTTGTAGCATGTGTCAGTACTTCATTTCTTTTTATTGTCCAATGATAGTCCACTGTTTGGATGTACCACATTTAGTTTATCCATTCATCAGTTGATGCATATTTGGGTTGTCTCCACTTTGGGGCTATTGTGAATAATGCTGCTATGAACATTCATGTCCAAGTTTGTGTGTGAACATATGCTTTCATTTCTCTTAGGTAGATACCTAAGAATGGAATTGCTGGGTCATCTGGTAACTCTGTAATCTTTTGAGGAACTGCCAGACTGTTTTCTAAAATAGCAGCTTCATTTTACATTCCCACCAGCAACGTATGAGGGTTCCAGTTTCGCCATTCTCACTAACCCTTGCTATTATTACCTGGGGACTTTGTTAGAGTCCCTCTGGCTGCTCTGTGAGGAACAGGCTGAGGGAGACAGAGTTAGAAGCTGGAAACCCAGTGAGCAGCGACTATAATAGTCCAAGCTGGAGGGCATGATGCCTTGACCAGAGTGGGGGCAGCAGAGGAGGTGAGAAGTGACTGGATCGTGGACAGACTTTGAAGATGGAGTTAATTGGATCTGTTGCTAGATCAGTTGTGGGGTGTGAGAAGAGGAGGGGAGTCCAGATTGACCCCAAAGATTTACTGTCAACTGAGATGGGTAAGACTGTGGTAGGAGTTTGGCGGGTGGAATTAGGAGCTCAGTTTTGGACCACTGAATTTGAGATACTCTAGATATCTGGGTGACAGTGTTCAATAGGGATTGGGTATTTGACACTAGAATTAGTGTTGGCGTTCACTGCACGTTTCTTTCTTTTCCTTTCTTTTTTTTTTAATATATTGTTTTGGCAGTGCCAGGCAGCGTGGGGGATCCTAGTTCCCCGACCAGGGATCGAACCCGTGCCCCCTGCGCTGGAAGCGCTGGGTCTTAACCACTGGACGGCCAGGGAAGTCCCACTGCATGTTTCTTGAATAATTAAAGTCAGAACTGAATCCGAATCCAGGGTCTCAGTTTCTCCCTCCAGAAAATGGGGCCAGTAATACCATTGTCATGAGGCTGGGACATTCCTGGGCAACACAGGGCAGGATTGCACATCTGGAAACTAAGGTTATGCGTAGGATGGAAAGGTTCGCAACTGGGAAGAGAAGTGGAGGTTACGCTCCGTTCAGTTAGTGTCCCCCCGTCCGTCTCCCCCGCCCCCAGCCTCTGGCTGCTGTCGGAGGGAGGGAGGGGAGACTGGGTTGTCACCCTGTCTTTCCCCGCTCTAAGCTGCGTTTCCTCCTCGGGGGCTGCCCGGGCCAGAACTGCTGATGGAAACCAGCTGCGGAAGGCGCCGAGGTTCGGCGTACGCCCAGGCCCCTCCCCGGCGCCGGCCGACCCCGCTAAGGGAGGGGGACGGGGGCGCCCTAACTCCCCTCCGCTCTTCCGCAGCCGGGCCCGGGGCCCTGGCACGTCCGGCCCGCCTGATGCTTTCCAGATGTGAGCCTGGTTCCCCTCCCCCATCTGGCCCCGTTGCTCCCGCGGGGTAGGAGGGAGGGGAGCTAGAGTCCGATAGCCCCCTATCAAATCACTACCAGGGACCCCGGCCCGTATCCGCTCCCGGCAGGTCTCGTTTCCCTGTTCAAGCGGTAAAAACCGAATTGGGATGGGGTGAGTGCAGTAGAGACGAGGCTCTCCCCCACCTCCACCTCTTCCCCGGGCTCTGCCTCAGCCCCTCCCGCAGCCCACTTGGGCGACACGCCGCACCCAGGCCACGCCCCTACCGACCCGCCCTCCGAACACTCCCCTTATAAACCCCGCCCCGAACCACCACGCCCGCTTGGCTGCCCGGAGGTCAGGCCCCGAGGTCAGGTCCCTCGGACGCGCCTCCGCCTTCAGGTCCCCTGCGGAGGGCGCGGTCTGAGTTTTCTGTCTCTCTACCCCGCTCTGTTTTGTGTCTCTGGGTGTCTGTGTTTCTCGGTCACTATTTCTGTCTCTGTACTTTTCTGTGTGTGTCTCCTGTACCCTGTACGTCTCTATGTCTGTCTCTCTCTGCAACCCTCTGCCTGTCTCTGTCTTAGTCCCTAGGTCTCTATCTCTCCAAATTTCCGTCTCTGTGTCCCTATCTCTCTCTGCCTCTGTCTCTCCCTGCGTCTCTCTCTCCCTCTCTGAATTTCTGTGTCCCAGTCCATCTTCAATGATCTCCCTCTAGCTCCCTCCACCTTTCTGTGTCTCTTTCCCACGTCTGCATGCCTAGCCGGACAGCGGGGGCGCCTTGCCCTCAGGGTTTCCACAGCCTCCTACGGCTTTGGCGCCGGCAGGGTGGGCAGCTCGGCGGGCCGCGGGCGCCCCCGTGTGGCCCGCAGGGGGCTGTAAGGAGAGGACAGCAGGCAGAGTGCGCGCGCCCGCATGGGTGTGCCTGGTGCAGAACACTGTGGCCGCCCGTGGGTGACACCGGGAGGTAGTGTGTGACGCCAAGAGACTCACTGTGTGAGTGTGTACTACTTGAGATCGCGCGTGGCGCCAGAGGTTGTGTGTGGCTGTGTGACCTTGTGAGATTTTCTGTGACAACCAGAAACAGAGTGTGACTGTGTGAAATCGTGTTACACCGAGACGTTGTGTGTGACAGTGTATGTGAGGTGACCGAGATGACCTATAGGTGACTGCGTGTGACACCGTGAGGTTGGGTGTCCCTGAGACACTATTTGGGGGATGTTTGTGACATCGAGAAACCATATGTGAGCGAGAGATCGTGTGTGACACTGTGCAACATGGTGAGGACAGGAGAGTTGTGTGTGTCACACGGGCAGATGGTGTGTGAGAGAGGGCGAGAATGAATAAGTGTGATCCACCAGGTAATGATGTGAGAAGCAGTGTGAGAGGCCCCGGGGGCGGGGGAGCTGGGTGTGAGAGTGACCATGTGAGTGTGAGACAGGATGTTTCAGCCACACCGATGACGTAGGAGAAGCTGGGTGGGACTGTGTGTAACACGGATCATGTGGGACCCTGAGACTGGCCCAGTGTCATGACAGTGCATTAGAGCGTGTTCAACCGTCCTGGGCACTCAGATGGGTGTACGAGAGAAACCTCGTGTGTGTAAGTGTACGTGTGTGACACCAGGAGATTGCGGTGTGAGGGCGACAGCTGTGTGTGACACACTGTGTAAGGCTCGGCATGACATCTTGAGAGATTGTGTGCGATCCTGTGCGGAGCTGTGTGTGTATGCTTGACACTCTCGAGTTGTGTAAGATGTCACCAGTGAGGATGGGCCAGACTCGGAGAGACTGTGAGGGACCGTGTGACATTTTGAGAGGCTGTGTGACTGTGGCGCTCTGGGAGGTTGTGTGTTGAGCACAGCTGGTTCAGGAGACCGTGTGCAGCACCGTGTGACACAGCATGATATTGTTCATTTCTCTGCCAGGGACAGTGAGTGTGAGTCTGCTTGCTGAGAGGTGTCATCTGGGATGGGGTGACACTGAGGTGGGGGATGTGACAGGGTGGCAGAGCATATGTAATGGCGTGAGAGGCTGTGTGGGACCCACAGGAGAGATTTGTGTGACTGTGGAATAAATGCAGCAGAGCATGAGGCACATCTTGAGAGACTGTCTTTACCTGTGAGTGTGTGTGTGTGTGTGTGTGTGTGTGTGAGAGAGAGAGAGAGAGAGAGAGAGAGAGAGAGACAGAGATTGAGAGGGGAGACTGCAAGAGAGATAGAGGGAGAGAGAGAGGCACAGAAACACAAAGACAAAGAGGGGGACGGACAGACATAACAAGAGGACCCAGAGAGACGGAGGCGAGGCAGCGAGGGCGAAGGGGATGGTGGTGGCAGTGGCAGGAGGAGGCGGGTCCTCAGAGACTGTGCCCCAGGAGAGGGGGCGGGGCGGGGCTGAGGGGGGACCCAGACGCTGCTTCCCAGCCTCTGCCACCCGCCCGCCATCCCGGCCCTGAGCAGCAACAGGTAGGAGGCTCCGGTCTCGGCCCCGCCAGCTAGTTCCTCTGCCTGGGAATGAATGGATGCGTGAGTGAATGAATGACTTTACACTTCTGCATCTCCAGCGGCCCGTCTCTCCCTCTGTCCCTCCATGTGCCCCTCTCTGTCCCCTTTCGTCACTCCATCTCTCCTCCTGCCCTTCCACTTCCTTCTCTCTGTCCCCCTGCCCCTTCTCTCCTCTGTCCCTTTATCTCCTCTGTGCCTCTCTCTCCCTCTCCTCGCTGTCCCTCCCTCTACCGCTCCATTTGTCCCTCTCTCTCCTCTCCCACTCCATCACTCCATCCCTCCCCAACCCTTCCATCTCCCCTTCTCTATCCTCCCTCGGTCCCCTCGTCCCCTCTGTGCTTCCCTCCCCCTGTATCACTCTGTCCCTTTCTTTACCCCTCTATTTGTCTCCCTCTTTCGCTGCTCCCTCCATCACTCCGTCCCTCCCCATCTCTCCATCTTTCTATCCCTCCTCAGTCTCTTTATTCCCCCCTGTGCCTCAGACTCTGCCTCTGTCATTTTGTCTCTTCCTCTGCCCCTCTGTTTGTCCCTCTTTCCATCCTTTCTGCCCCTCTCGCAGTCATGGCTGGGTTGCCCCCCCTCTCCAGCCCTCTCTCCGGCTGCTAATGAGCAAGAGAAGCCTTTGAGGTGGCCAGAGCTGGGGTGAGGGGGGCTCCCCCAGGGGGGCGGAGGGGGCAGCTGCTGCGAAGGCCCTAATGAGGCCCCCTCTGGGCCCCTCCCACCGTGATCTTAATTCCCCCTTCTCCCTGGAGCCACCGCTAATTGGCCTGGGGAGGGACCCCTCCTGGCTCATGCTGTATCCCCGGGAGGTGAAGACACCTGGATCCCTGGATCTTGATCCAACACCTGTGGCCCTGTCCTTCTGTCCCTCCCTCCACCTGCCTCTCAGCCTCCCACCTGTGCTTCCCTCCCGGCTTCCTTCTCCTCTCTCTGTTCCTCCCTCCACCTGACTCTAGGTACCCCATCCGTGCACCCCTCCATCCCTCCACTTGCCCCTCTCCTCTCTGTTCATCTGTCCCTCTTTCGGCCGGCTTCTTGGTCCCCCATCTGCGCAGATCTTCATCTCTCCCCTTTTCTTCTGTTTTCCTGTCCCTTCCTCCACCTTCCTCTGGGCACCCCTTTCGTGCGCCCTTCCACGCACGCCCCTGTTACTGGGTCCCATCACCACCGCCATCCCTATCTGGGGACCCAGCTTTGCTCTAGCCTGCCCCTCCGCCCCGACTCCCGCCGGCTTTTAACCCTGTCCCCGCCGCAGCCATGTCCAACAACATGGCCAAGATAGCGGAGGCCCGGAAGACGGTGGAACAGCTGAAGCTGGAGGTGAACATCGACCGTATGAAGGTGCTGGGTCGGGGTGGGGAGGAAGGCGGGGGCTCCGGGGCTGGGGTTTGGACCGGTCAGTGTTGGGAGTGGGGCCGGGAGCCGTGTAGAGATCCCCTTCGGAACCGGACAGAACCCGGGGAGGGGGCCTAGGCAAGGGGGCGGAGCCCAATAAGGGACGTGGCCAGAGCTAAGGCGGGGCCCAAGGGCGGGCCCGGGTAATGGGAGCGGTCCGGACAAGGGGGCGGGGTCTGATAAGGGGCGGGCCTGACCCGAGGAGGGGCCCAGGCAAAGGGCGGGGCGGGGCGTGAACATCTCCACCCGGGCGCCCGCAGGTGTCACAGGCGGCGGCCGAACTCCTGGCCTTCTGCGAGACTCACGCCAAAGACGACCCGTTGGTGACGCCGGTACCCGCCGCAGAGAACCCCTTCCGCGACAAGCGCCTCTTCTGCGTCCTGCTCTGAGCCCTTCCGACAGCTTACCCTCCCCTGTCAAAGTATGAATCCAATAAACGTGGTGACTGTGGTGGTGCCTGTGCTTTCGGGGAAACTGAGGCACGCGCAGAGCTTGGGGCCACCGTAGGGGAGCCGGTGTCCCGTCTCACCCCTTCTGAGTGTGTGTGGAGTGTCTGGCGGGGCGTGAGGTTATGCGGGGTTTGTGGATGCGGAGGGGTTAGGGGAGGAAATGAGCGCTCCTGGCTCTGGCCTCCACAGAGTGTTCCGCGATTCTGAATTTATTTAATCGACCCAGCAGCCTCAGAAAGCAGCTGGCTACTTGTATGACACCCATTTTACAGATGAGGAAACTGAGCCAAAGGTGGCTAGGAGATAATGGGGTGAAGACTGGACTCCAGCGCTACCTGAACCTCTCAGCTGGCCTCTCTTCTCTCCTCCCTCCTGAGTTGGAGGTTCTTAGAATCCCCAGTGTCCACCTTTCTCATCCCCTGAATGATTCCACCCCCTTTTTCCACATCTGGTTAGTCCCTGACACAGGCCCCCCTCTCCTTAAACACTGAACTTTTCTCTGTTCATTTATTCATTATTCCAAACACTCCTGGCCCTGTGCTGGTTGAAACTGGGGACACGGTCATGACTGAGACAGTCCTGGCCCTGGGCTTCTGGGGCTCAGAATCCAGTGGGAGAGACAGACCTGTCCCCAGATAGTGATGATTCAGAGTGGGCAAGGCTGGGATGGGGGAATTCAGAGGGAATGCCTGACTCAGCTTGAAGGTCAGGGAGGGCTTCCTGGAGGAGGGAACATCTGAGCTGGGACATGGTGATAATAAAACTTGGGGACCCAGGGAACTTCCCTAGCGGTCCTGTGGTTAGGACTCTGTGCTTCCACTGCAGGGGTCACGGGTTCGATCCCTCGTCGGGGGGAACTAAGATCCTGCATGCCACGGGGTGTGGCCAAAACAACCCCCGAAAAAACAAACACAAAAACTTGGGGACCCAGAGAAGAGAGATGTGTGGCTACGGGAGACAAATTAGTGTATGCATTCCTCCCGATTTCCTTTGTTCTGGGGACACAGGTGACTGTGACAGCCCTGGTTCCTGTCCTGTGTTTACCACTTCACACATTGGTGGTCTGCAGGACCTATATAGCCTGCAGTTAGATAGGAGTACTTCACATAAAAGTCCATATTTCTGGCTTCTTCCATTTGGAAGGGCTGGTGACCTCAGACCTGCACAACCCTGCAGGGTGACCAGAGGCTATGAGATGGGCCCTGGGCCTTCTAGTTTGCCAAAGTCCCCACCATACCCCATTGTCTCCCAGTTAAGGAGGCTGAGAGTCAGTTACTATTTATCACAGAGCCCGTGCCGAGGGCTTCTTACAGAGGAATGAAGAGAAATGTAAAATATCTTGAACCCATGTCTCTGTTGAAAATAAAGAAATGCAGACTGGACTTCCCTGGTGGTACAGTGGTTAAGAATCCACCTGCCGATGCAGGGGACATGCATTCCAGCCCTGGTCCAGGAAGATCCCACGTGCCGCGGAGCAGCAACTAAGCCCGTGCGCCACAACTACTGAGCCTGTGCTTACTAGAGCCCGCGTGCCACTGAAACCCCCGCGCCTAGAGCCTGTGCTCTGCAACGAAGAGTAGCCCCCGCTCGCCTCAACTAGAGAAAGCCCAAGTGCAACAACAAAGACCCAACGCAGCCAACAATAAATAAATAAATTTTAAAAAAAGAAATGCAGACTGGGTGACCTGTGGGTTTGGTTAATTATTTTACCTGGTTGGTCCAAGGGCCACTGAGTTTGCAACCTCTCCCCTCTCCTCACTCATCTTGAGACTGCACCCTGGATCTGGATGAAGGTGGCTCACTGGGCCTCCGCTGCCCAGAGAGGGACTGTGCCTGTGTCTGGCAAGTGCTCCATTATTCACATTGGATTAGGGTCCCCTGGGTCCCAACTCTGAGCTTCCTGTTGAATTGAGGCAAGAGAAGCTGTAATTATATCTCCCTCCTGTCTCCTACCTCTCAGCCGGCTCCGGTCTGGTTGCATCATGTCTGTGGGAGCCCCGGGGGAGATGGGGGACAGAGAGAGCCAAGGATGAGCTCAGGGTGGGGAGTGGGGGGAGGAGGGATGCTGGGAGGGAAGTTGCCAGAAGGATTCTGGAATTTCACAGACCCAGCATCCTTGCATCTTAGAACCCGAAATGCAAAGGAATCTAGAATCCCAGGAACTTGGAGGGCTGGGATTCTGGAGTCTTTGACCAGTGCGGGGCCAGGATGCTGGGGTCCAGCGCCCTTGTCGGGCTAGGATTCCAGAGCTCGGCACTTCAGGAGTGTAAGGATTTCTTGAGCCTGGACTGTTGGGATTTAGATCCTTTGAGCCCTGGGACCTTGGAACTGGTCTGGGGGAATGGAAGCTGGGGAGAAGCAAGTGGGGCTGGCTGACCTGATGGGGGGCCGGGAGTGGGAGGAAATGTCTGCCTGGAGAAGGAGGGGGGCTGGGTGAGCCTGCACCCAGACTGAGGCTGGGAGGGAGGAGAAGCCAGAAGGGAGAAGCCAGAGCAGGTCCTGGGTGACCAGCCTGCAAACCAGATAACGTCATTAGCGGGTAGGACTCCGTGGCACCCGCTTCTGGTTACCCGCTGCTCTTTCCTGCCACCCCCAGCTCTGAAGTCAGCTCTGGGGTCAGGCCCAGGCTGGAGGCAGAGCCAGGCCAAGAGGCAGAGAGGTGAAGGCCTGGGGTAGTGCTTGCGCCCAGCAGTTCCCTCCCATTTCACCCCAAACCCCAGGGCTGGGGGCTGCCCCACCCAGCTGTCCTCCTTCCACACCCCACCCATGTGCTTGGCACTGAGGGGCCGGGGGTAAGGGGTGGGACAGCCCAGAGCCAGAAGGATCCAGAATCACGGCCATCACTTATTGGGAGTCCGGTTTCACAAGCCCCATCTCCCGTAATTCTCACGGTAGCCCCCAAAAGACTCTGTTTACCCCCATTTTACAGACATGGAAGAGCGGCATGGAGAAGTGATGTCACCTGGTCGGTCGGGGTTTGAGGATGGAGTGGGAGAAGTCGATGGATGACTTCAGGAGGTGCTGGAGGGATTCAAAGGGGGCCTTGAAGGACAGAAGTGAGGAGACCTCAGGTGAGGTGCACGGCCCAGGCAAAGGTGGGAAAGGAGTGACAGAGCAGGGACACCAGGAGCCGGAGAGGGAAACAGCGGCCAGTAGGTAAGCAAGGACCCACTGGTGGTGGAGAAAAGGGCGGTGGGCAGAGAAAATTGGCCTCTAGCTGGGGCGGCTGGGACCTGCTAAGGAAGGATGGGTCAGGATGGACACACAGCGGCTTCTCACAGCAGTGGGCGGGCACAGGTGGCAGGCGGGCCTGGCAGGCGTGAGCAGCTGGTGGCGTGTGTGTGGGGTACGCGGTGAGGCCAGCTTCCTCCCAGGGCAGGACCAGAAGGACGGAAACCAGGGAGCCAGGAGAGGGTCGGGTGCAGGGTGGGCTGGCATCTTAGGTCAGGCAGGCCTGGGCAAGCAGCAACAGGCCCTGGCCGGCAGGTGTGGAAGAGCCCATCCCGGTCCCATTTCCTGGCCTGGTTGGTGCCTGCCCCCTTGAGCACACCCACCCAGATGGAATGACTCAGCTGAGGGCCTGCCCAGGCTCCAGCTATGACCTTCCTCTCCCATCACTTGTCGCACGCCACTTGGGACCGCGCCCCCATCAGATGGTGCCCTCTGAGGCCCTCTGCGCCCCCAGCCCTTGACCCACGGTGAGTGGGTTAGGGTTCGCTGAATAACAACACCAACGGTAGCTGTTTGAGGACTTCCTAGAGGCAGGCAGGGTGAACTCCGTCTCTAACCTTCCAACAACATCCCAAGGGCATGGCAGCCATGTGATGACGAACATCGAGGCTTAGAGACCCACGTGGGCCAACACAGCCATAAAGAAACAGGTGGGCCCCAATAAACAGACACGCGTGGACGCACCAGTAGACACAGATGCACAAAGAGACCTTAGAGGAAAGAATGCCCTCCACTCACACACACACACACACACACACACACACACACACACATACCACACTCACTATGCTGATACGATGCTCGCTTAGGTCGCACAAACCCACACATGAAGTTCACACATCCACAGTCCCTAGCACACCCCCTCCCAGGTACCCGTTCTTCCCCCGCTCCCAGTGCTGTGTGTCCATTTCTAGTTGTCTCTGGGCTGTCCTCTCTCTTCTGTGGCGCTGCCCCAGGGTCCCTCTGGGGAGGCCTGACTTGTGGCAGGAGGAGGGCGCTGACTCACCCATCCAGAGCAGTTCCTTCCCACAGCTCTTCCCGCCCCAGAAGTCACCCCACCCCCAGCCCAGCCCAGCTGGGGTGACCTCTCACCCCAGGGCACCCGGGTGGAAGGGGAACGCTTTGTGCCCTTGTCGTGGCGTGAGCGTGTCCAACACTGGCATGGACCCCAGGGACCCTTAGTCCTCTCCTTAGGAGTGAGTTACAGTTGCCACCTCTCCTGCCTGCTCTGGAGCACAGAACTGATGCCAGGGTCACCAGGGCTCCCGGCCCCCAGCGGCAAAGGTGGGGAAACTGAGGCCTGGGGGAGGCGCCTGTCTGAGGCCCCGATGGGCATGGGAGGAGCGTGGACTTCCTGAACGTTCAGCAGTGCCTGGTGGGGGCAGGAAGCCAGTAGGAGGGAAGTTCCAGGAACCAGAGCTCCACCCCCACCTCCCCTGGCACTCCTGCAACATCCCTGATGCAGAGACAGGACGCGAGCCTGCCAGGCATCATCATTAATATGATAGAACTTCCTGAGTTCCCTCTGCTCCGCCTGGGATCGCAGAGAGTGAGGGCGGTACCACGTGGCCAGGATGCCTGAGACACACACACACAGGCACCCTCAGAGTGGGGCTGAAGGGTCCTTCTCGGAGCCCCTGGTGTGGCTGGAGCTGGGGCATCCATCCTGGCGGAAGCTGGGGGTACCAGCTGGGCATGGGTGATAGGGAGATGGAGGAGGGGGAGGGAGGAGGGGATTGTGGTCACGGAAGCAGGGGTGGCATGGCGACGGAGAGGGGAAGTCTGTAGCTGCCCAACGTCCAGTCCTTGGGGTCAGGATCATCCTTCCTGGCCTTGGATGGGATATGGTATGTACACAGGCTCTCTCCTTGTTACAAAGGGGGGTCTGGGATGGGCCACTGGCCATGGTTGGCCACCAGGCCCATGAAGCCCATTGTACAGATTAAGAAACTGAGGTCCACTGGCTTCTCATCCTGGCCTGGGACTATCCCATAGCAAGGAGGTGGTCGAACTGGGGCAGAAACTCCAGTCAAATGGAGTGAGATCTTGAATTTGTCATCTCTGCACTTAGACTGACTCCCTGAAAAATAAGAGGTGTCTGAGAAGGTCTCTGAGGCCCCATCTGGCCCTTATGGGTTGGGAGGCTGCATGGAAAGCCACAGGCTCAGTGGCAACAGGGACTGCTGACCGCTGTGCTGGCGTCTGGGACACACAGGCTGCTCACACTGGCTGGAGGGTGGCGGCTCTGCGCTGGTGATGTGTTTGTAGAGGAGTGGGAGAAATTAAGGAACAGCAGTGCTGGAGCCCTGGACGGCTGTCTGTGGCTAAAATATTATTCTTTGAAGTCAAGGTCACCAGAGCTTGGCCTGAGGCCTGGGAGTGCTAGCGTGAGAGGCAAGAGGGCAGGAGGGTGCTCCCCTTTGATGCTGAGCAGTGGAAATCCTGGCGGGATGGGGTGGGGGCCGGTCCCGTACCAGCAGATGCCAAGTCTCTCCTCCCCCCCGCCGCCCCCCCCCCGCCCCCCAGGGCTCATGGAAGGAGTGAACTGTGTCCAGGGAAAAGCAAGCTCAGTTGTGCCTGGAAAACACTACATCAGGCAGGAATTTCCTGGTCATTTCTCAATCCTTGGGCAATGTTCTAACCCCGTGGGGCCTGAGCCCAGAATAGATGCCAGAAGCCACCCCAGACAGCCTTGCAGACTGGTCGGCTGTGCCCCTCAGGTCCCGCCCGGGTCCCTGCTGGCAAGCTCCCAACTCCAGGGTGATGATGACTCGGGTGATCCCCACCCGGCCGGCGCTGGGAAGGGAAGAACGCTGGCAGAGTCCTGAGTGTGCGAGGTGGCAGGTGGCTCGGTGATGGGGGCCGTGAGGGGACACAGGGAGGGGGAGGGGGAGGCGGGAGATGGATGTCTTGGGGAGAGGGCATGGAGGGAGCGTGCCAGGGAAGGCGGACGGAGGCCAGGGCCCTCTGGGGAAAGCAGAGGCGGGGGAACGTGGGGCAGAGAGAGGAAATGAAAAAGCCGGGGTGAGCAGGCAAGATGAGTAGAAAGGGAGGGAGGAGGGAGGGGAGGAGGGAGAAGCTGACACTCGGAGAGGGACCCAGCGAGCACGACCCCGGAGAAGGAGCGAGGGGACAGAGGAGGAGCTGAGAGAGACCGCAGGCAGTGAGGAGGGGCTGGGAAAGCAGAAACGCGGAGAAGGGAATAGACGGCTGTCAGGAGAGAGGGAGGGAGGGAGGGAGGCAGAGGGGGTGGACCAGGGAGGAGACAGAGACAGAGACACAGCAAGAGACAGAGACAGAGAAGGAAAGAACTAGGGGCTTGAAGAGGAAAAGACTAGACAGAGAGACAGATGTAGGGAAGGAAAGAAATAGGGGAAAGAGAGAGAGAGAGAGTACCAGAGCCTGGGGAAGACAGAGGGGAGAGAAATAGTCGCACAAGAATTGCGGTGGGTTGACTGGGACCCTCCCTCCCCCCGACCTCCAACTGCAGCGAGGACCACGGGGAGGGGAGCGCGGTGGTGGGCGTCGCAGGGCCAGACCCGGCGCGGCTCCCCTCCGTCGCCACCTCCCACCCCGGGGACCCCTCCGGCCCGGGCGGCCGCCAGAGGCCGGGGATGGCGGATTCGTGCCAGAACCTCACGTACGTGCGGGACTCGGTGGGCCCGGCCACCAGCGCCCTGATGTTCGTGGCGGGCGTGGTGGGCAACGGGCTGGCGCTGGGCATCTTGGGGGCGCGGCGACGGTCACGCCCCTCGGCCTTCGCGGTGCTGGTCACCGGGCTGGCGGTCACCGACCTGCTGGGCACGTGCTTCCTGAGTCCAGTGGTGTTCGCGGCCTACGCCCGCAACAGCTCGCTGCTGGGCCTGGCCCGGGGCCGCCCGGCGCTGTGCGATGCCTTCGCCTTCGCCATGACCTTCTTCGGCCTGGCCTCCACGCTCATCCTCTTCGCCATGGCCGTGGAGCGCTGCCTGGCCCTCAGCCACCCCTACCTCTACGCCCGGCTGGACGGGCCGCGCCGCGCCCGCCTGGCGCTGCCCGCCATCTACGGCTTCTGCGCCGTCTTCTGCTCGCTGCCCCTGCTGGGCCTGGGCCAACACCAGCAGTACTGCCCGGGCAGCTGGTGCTTCATCCGTATGCGCTCGGCCGAGCTGGGCGGCTGCGCATTCTCGCTGGCCTACGCCAGCCTCGTGGCCCTGCTGGTGGCCACCATCTTCCTCTGCAACGGCTCGGTCACCCTCAGCCTCTGCCGCATGTACCGCCAGCAGAGGCGCCACCACGGCTCGCTGGTCCCCAGCCCCCGGGCGGGCGAAGACGAGGTTGACCACCTGATTCTGCTGGCCCTCATGACGGGCATCATGGCCGTGTGCTCCCTGCCTCTCACGGTGAGTCCCTCGGCAGACCGGGGTGGGCGGTGGGGAGGAAGGCAGAGCCCAGCGCCGTCCTCCATCGTTTGTACCCATTTCACACATGGGGAAACTGAGACCCGAAGAGATGAGAGGCTTTGTCCAGGGTCAAACAACTCCCAACTTGCTGGAGAAGTCTCCCTATTTGCTTCTGCCCCATTTGACCGCTTCTGACCCTTGTCTCCCCCTTCCACATCTCTAGCCCCCCAACCCTACCAATTCCACCCCCCACCAACCTTCTCCTACCCCTACAATGATAATAAGATCCGCCATTCATTGCTCTCTGTCCACCCTGTGCTCAGTGGTTTAGAAATCCTTTCTCCGATAATCTCCAAAATGATCTTATGCATCTATTCCACAAGCATTTAGCAAGAAATGTGACGAAGTCTCTGCCCTGTCACCATTTTTACAGAGGACAGGTGATGATGTCTTTTGCCCATGATCACACAGAGGCAGGTCTGCACCCTGGGCTCCTCTGATGCCAGAGTCTGATCTCCCTGCCACCGTGCTCCCCACTTCCCCAGCCCCACCCATGGGTCTGCCCTTGGCATCTCCTGGCCTCGCCCCTTTCCTGCAGGAACTCCTGCCCTGCCCCTCCCAAATTGCAGCGGGGCCAACCCTGGTCCCGTGGCACCCAGTCATCCTGTCTATACTCTGGGCCTCGGTTTCTCTTTCTGTAAAACGCAAAGGCTGGGCTAGATCTGAGGGTCGTCAAACCTTTGGGGGGTTACAGAGGACTCAGAAACTGGACACACATAGACACAGCCCCGGGACCCAGCCCTACCGCCCCATCTCTCTCCCTCTAGGGCTTTGCTGGCTGTCTCCTGGGGCTTTCTCTCCCTCTGCTCCCCAGATGCACTTGTTTGTTAGTTTTCATCTTATCTTATTTCCTTCCCCTTTGGACAGGCCACCCCTCCCTCGTTTCTGCCAGTGAGCAAGTGGGGGGAGGGGATCGAGGGTGGGGTGTGGGTGGGGGCAGAGGACTCGTGGGTGCTGCTTGACACCCTCACTCTGCCCTCAGATCCACGGCTTCACCCAGGCCATCGCCCCGGACAGCAGTGAGATGGGGGACCTCCTCGCTTTCCGTTTCAATGCCTTCAACCCAATCCTGGATCCCTGGGTCTTCATCCTTTTCCGCAAGGCCGTCTTCCAGCGGCTCAAGCTCTGGTTCTGTTGCTTGTGCCTGAGGCCTGGCCCGGGCGACTTGCAGACGTCCCTCTCCCAGCCGGCCTCGGGGAGGAAGGGCTCAAGGGCCCCCACTGCTCTCGGGGGGAAGGATGGGAGCTGGGTGCATTCGTCAGCCTGGGGCGAGGGGCAGGGGGCACCCTTGCCTGTCCTACAGCCATCCAGCAGCACCGTGGGAACACCGTCCAAAGTGGGGTCCGAGACAGCCTGCTCCCTCTGCTGACATCTGCCCCGTGATCTCCTGCCCTGTCTTCCGAGAGCAGCAGCCAGAAATTCAGGGACTTGACCGGTGGCTGCGGGTGGACAAGCCCAGAGCTGGATCCTGGAGCTCAGCCGGCCAGAATGTTGACCCCCTGGATTCAGGGGGGTGATCAGCTGCTATTTCTCCTCCTTCGGGGTGGCCACGATGGGCTGTGGGAGGAGGGAGAGAGGGAGAGGAAACAATTATCCTGGAGCATAAAAAGAACAGTTCTCTCAAAATATCCAGTGACCTGGGTGGCCTGGTCTGGCCCTCGCTTTGCCTATCCATCTCGCTGTCTAAATATCTAGAAGGCAGAAAAGTTCCCAACAGCTTCTGTGCACTCAGGTCTGCTCTGGTTAGGGTTCTGGCTCTGATCCTCATTCATGCAGGGTGCCCTGGATGCCCGCCCCAAACCCCCAGCGGACAGCCCTGCCCTCTCCCAGTCCACTCCAAGAGTCACCCTCTCTCTGCCTCATGGGAGCCCAGGATTCTCCGACAAGCTCCCTGCTTCCCTTTACTTCTGATTCCCCATCAGACTTGGGAGGCCTGGTCCCCGCAGGGGAGGTGAAGAAGGGGAGACTGTTGCATTGTGGGTGACACCACTGGACAGGTGCCTGGAAACTGCATGGCTTGGTGAGTTGCAAGATGTGGATGGTGGGGCCCTGGGCTGGGGGAGAAGCTGGGGAATGAAGCGGTGGGAGGTATAGAACCCAGGGACGGCCCAAGAACTCAGACCTAAGTCCTGTGCCTGTCCCTATGCCCCCTCTCAGAGCCTCATTTCACCGCCTGTGTCCTGGGAACTGCCACCCAAATGTCATTCATTCATTCATTCATTCATTCAACATAGTGGGCGCTGACTCTACCAAGTGCTGGGGACACAGAGCAGTCTCGGCCCCACCCTGGATTCCTCTGGGGTGATTTCCAGCCTTCAATTCCCCTTCTGATTGCTGGGGTGATGTCCAGCCATCCACCCCTCCCCCCTTCTCGTTGCCATCCCCTGCCCTCAGGTACAGAATTCAAGGGTTTTCCAGGAGTGAACATGAAAGGAAGTGGTGCTTCTGCTGGTGGGAGGAGGTGAATGGGAAAGTCCCCCCAGACTCACCCCCAGCCCTGGGTTCCCCTTTTCTCACTTGGCTTCAGGGTTAAACCAGTAAATCTGCCCCTGGGGAGGGCTGGAGGAGTAGATGAGGCATGAGCTTCCTATAAAGACAATAGCGGCGGCCATGGAACCCGTGGCCCCTGCAGTGGGAGCCCAGAGTCCTAACCACTGGACCACCAGGGAAGTCCCTGGTCTATCTTTTTAGCTTCTTAGCTCAGATCACTGTTGGGCTGATGAGTTTGCTTTGGTTTCCTTTTGCGTAGTATGGTGATCATAATCTAATACTTAGCTTACAAGGCGGTGCTGAGGATTAAATGATTCCCCCGAAAAGCAGTTTAGCACAGGGCCTGGAGTAAAGCCCACAATACGGGTTACTGTCACTGCCGTTGTTATTGTTGTGGCTACTGCAGTGGTCTTTGGCATCTGGGCAAATGCTGTTTGAAAACAACGCTTTTCTCCATTGGTTTGACTTCTTCCCACCAGACATTATGTTTCATTTGAAGGGGTGTCTGCGAGAGTTAAAAATAGGTCAAACCACTGCTTAATGGGTATGGGGTTTCCTTTTGGGGTGATGAAAATGTCCTGGAACTAGATAGTGGCGGTGGTTGTACAACGTCATGAATGTACTAAATGTCACCGAATTGTACTTTTTAAGATGGTTAAAAGGGTACATTTTGTGTTATGGGTATTTTACCACAATAAAAAAAAATGTAATACTGAAAAAAAAATTGAGGAAGTTTAGAAACTTTTATAGCAGTCTTGCCAGAGAAATATTGTATCGCTTGAATTTATTTTTCATTTATTTTTAGCATATTTTATGTATTTATTTTTGGCTGCGTTGGGTCTTCGTTGCTGCACGTGGGCTTTCTCTAGTTGCAGCGAGCGGGGGCTACTCTCCGTTGCGGTGCGCGGGCTTCTCGTTGCGGTGGCTTCTCTTGTTGCGGAGCACGGGCTCTAGGCACGCGGGCTTCAGTAGTTGTGGCTCACAGGCTTAGTTGCTCTGCAGCATGTGGGATCTTCCCAGACTAGGGATTGAACCAGTGTCCCCCGCATTGGCAGGCGGATTCTTAACCACTGCGCCACCAGGGAAGTCCTATTGCTTGAATTTAATAGTAAAAATTTGACTTGTACCAAAACGAACCAAAAAACAGTTCAAGAAACAACAGGTGGGGTCCGGCCTTTGTTACCAATCCTGGCCCGGCCTCAGTGGGAACCAGCCCAAAGGTGCCCCTGGAGGAGCGTGCAGAAGGGATGGGATGGAGGGGCTGCGTTTCAGGCAGGAGTCGAGGTGGGGCAGGGCTGCCTGTCCAGGCAAGACCCCGGGGGTGGGGGGCACGCTTCCCTCCTCTCTCTGTGCCGCCCCTGGAAGGTGGGTCAGTTCTGGCCTCAGCATTGGCTGAATGGCAGCGCAGGGCTGGGCTTTGGAACCCACAGCATCCTCGCCCAAGGTGGGTGCCATTATCAGTCCTATTTTTCGGATGTGGATTAGGAGAGGAGAGGATTAAGTGTTGAAGCTGGTTTTCTGCTGGCTTTTACCCACCAGGCCTAACATCTCAGGAATCTTCCCCCTCCTCTGCATCCCACTGTTTTTCTTAGACCCCCACCAGCTCTGGCCTGGATGTCTACACTGTCTGCCAGGGTGCGGGTTTTCCAACAACTCCCTCGGCCCCTCCAGGATGATTTGGAAGCTCCTCTGGTTCCTGACCCCTGACTGCCCGGGTAGCCTCTCCGCTGGCTGCCATGGTCCTGTCTGGAGGTCCTGTCCGAATGGTTCCTCCCCTGCCTGCTGAGCTCCAAGGGCTCCCACACTCTCTGCTTGGCCACAGCAGACAACCGAGGTTTCCCCAAAGAGCCCATGACCTTTGGGGCCTCCACCTCTTAGCTCGCTGAGCTCACCCTTCCCATGAGACGTGTTTCCCCTTCTCCATCCGTCAAAAGCTCCCTTGCCCTTCAAGTTCCTGCTTTAGGCTAGTCCTCCTCCTTGAAGACTTAATCACTCCTCTCAGGCACTCTCAGTGCATCTGAGGCTCCACAATGGTCCTCACTGCAGCCTGTTGTAGCACAGACGTCCGTTCATTCATTCAGCAGGCTCTGATTGAGGGCTTACTGTATGTCAGGCTTTGTCCCTATGACGCTGGGGACATGGCAGGGACAGACAGCCTTGGCCCTGCGCTCCTGGAGCTCACAGTTCAGAGGGGGCAGGGCTGGATGTTGTGAAGGGTGGAGTCTTGGGGGACATCAGGGAGGGTTCCTTGGAGGAGGAGATGGCTGAGCCAGGACCTGAGGATTGGAAGAAAGTGAACCAAGTAAAGAAGTGTGTTTCTGTTGTGCTCACAGTTCTGACTCTGGCCTCTGACGCCTCCTTTCCTTCATTTCCTTCATTCATTCAACACACATTCCCGTGAGCCTGCTCTGGACCCACGGCTGCTCTGTGCCTGCTGGGGAAATAGCAGTGACTGACACCGCCTTGGCCCTACCTCGCTCACAATTCAGTGGTGGCGAGAATTTAATAATCACAGAAATATGTATTACAATAAGCCACAAAAATATAAATTTACAAGCTGTGGAATGTACCGAGCACACAGTGAAAGGGAGGCGCCCGCTCTGGTCTGGCGTTGGGGTCAAGAAGTGACACGCTGGGAACAGGTCTGTCTCCCTCAAGGAGACTTTAGGCACTTTTAACTTCATTTCTTGATTAATTTCTGACTTTCGGGCACAGATGGAACTTAAGCATGCACACACGTATACACCCGGGCCAGTCCCCGGGAGTAGCTGCTCTTGGGCCTTCTGTGGTCACTGCCCCACCTGCTGGTCACACTGGGAATGACACTTAGAGGTGGTTCCAGAGCCACTGCATTGGAGCTCCCCTCTGGGAGGTGAGGGGAACCTGGATTTCCCTCCAGTGGGCCCCAGTTGGGCACCTCCCGATGTGTCCCCCTGTGTAGTCACTTTCTCAGGACAGGTTTTGAGCTGGCCCACGGGATCTGTAAGCCTGAGTTGGAAATGACCCACAGCAAGCATCAGCTGATGCTTGCCCCTCCCTGCCTGCCCATGGCATTAGCAGCGCAGAGCGCCATCTCTGTGTCTGTGATTAATAAAGAATGGGAAAGGGAAGTCATGACTTTTTAATAACGCAGGCCATATGGGAGTAAAAGTCAAAACACAGGGCCCAAGGGGGAAAATAAACGACGGGGCAGTAGAGAAGTGCAGGCAAAGCAATGCGGCGGTTAAAATCGTGGGCATTTGGGATGCGAATAATCTGGGGTTCAAGTCCCAGCTCACCCACTTCCAAGAAGTGTGGTGCTAGAGGTTTTAGCTGCCCCCCCGACCCCCGCCTCCATTCCTTTCAGTTCTTCTTTTTTTTTTTTTTTTTTGGCTACACTACGCAGCGCAGAACTTCCCAACCAGGGATTGAACCCACGCCCCTGCAGTGGAGGTGCAGAGTCTTAACCACTGGACCGCCAGGGAAGCCCCCTCCTGTCAGCTCTTGATGATAACTTATCTTGTGCTCATATGCCCACTGGGGAGGATGCATGTCATAGATGCATACTAAATTTTATTAAGACTCAACCTGGCCTGGGTGAGAAGTAAATGAGACGATGTCTAAAAAGCGGCACAATATTTTCTGATCCTCCTTTGAGAGACAATTACTATTCTCCATTTTGCAGACTGGTAAACTGAGGCTCAGAGAAGTGAAGTCACTGCTTCAAGGTTATCAGGTAGGAAGTGACAGAGGTGGGACCTGAGGCTTAGTGAGTATACAGACACTGCAGTGGTCACGCTGGGTTGGAGCCCAATTCTGTGAGTCACCAAAACCTATCTTCTTCACAGCTATAAGACCAGAATTTTCCACAGGTATCCTGGCTGCTAAGAAGGCAGCTCCCATCACAGACTCCACCGTTGTGACCCCAGCCTCAGCCTAGCCTTCCCACTGGCTGTCTCTGGCCTACCTGAAATCATCTTAAAAAAAAAAAAAGACCATTTACTCTAAAGCCAGGCAGCTGAAAGCATGGACTGACTGCTCAGGTCACATCTGGTTCAGATTCCAGCTCTCACTTTCTGCTTAATCACCCTGGACTAGTTCCTGCACTTCTCTGGGCCTCAGTTTCCTAGTTTGCCAAATGGGGACTAACAGCACCCAGCCCAGATGGCTGCTTGAAGGATTCAATGAGATCACGGAGGCAGAGCTTAGAAGACAGCCCGTGGAGTAGAAAGCACCCAATGGAGAGCAGCTCATGCCCCCTGGACACTCACTGCACCCCAGGCCTGGCTCCTGCAGGCTCACCAATCCTCGGCTGGCCCTGGTCAGTGGGTTTTCTTGGCCACATCACGTGGTATGTGGGACTTAGTTCCCTGACCAGGGATCGAACCCACGCCCCCTGCAGTGGAAGCATGGAGTCTGAACCACTGGACCGCCAGGGAAGTCCCGAGGTGAGTGTTATCACAGCCCCACTTTCCAAACAGGGGCAGAGAGCCGTCTACCCAAGGCCATGCATGCAGTTAAGTGCCCCGGACCCCGAGCTCTTACCCACAACACTCTACCATCTTTACTGCACCAATTTCGAGCCACAACCAGATGGCAGAAAAAGGGGGCAGAGAAACTGGGGCTTTGGAAAAATGTGTCTCCTTTCCGCCACAGGAAGGACCCTGAGTTTGAACCCTGCCAGGCTTCTCCGTCCTCCCAAGGCCGGGTAAAGGTGAGCAGAAGTCTTTTTACTACACTGAGCTGTCTCTGCTCGCCTCCTGCCCAGCCCCTGGTTGAGTGAGAGCAGCTCAGATGTTAGATGATGTCTATCGACCAGTGTTCGGTAGTTGGGGGCGGGGCCTCCCTCCTTTCTTTTTCATCCCCACTTACCTCAGGGAAGCTGAGGAGCTTTCTATGGTTTGCAGTTATTTGGAGCTTTTTCTTTCAAATCTTAGTCGTGTGCCCTCTCCAGGAGCTGACTGAAGCTATGAGCTCAGGATCACGCCGCTTTTCTCCCCACCGCGTGTTCGAACTTGGCACTCAGGGTTCCCGCTTGACACTGGTCACCTCTTGGCCGGAGCACCCTGTCGAGACCGCCGGCCCCCCCACCCCCGGCCTAGGCCCCCAGGGCCTGACCCTGCCTTCTTGTTCTCTGGGATGATGCCTTTCCTTCCCCCACCCCCACACACCCAGGTGACCACTCACCTTTCAGCTTGATGCTGCCCGCCGCCCTCAACCCCCAAACTGGGATGTTCTTGTGACGCAATGGACCTGCCTCAGGCCTTCTCAGGCCTCATCTTGCAGTCATTCGTGTGACTGATACAGGCCCCCACTAAGGCGGGCTCAGTCTCTCTCGCACACGCGTGCAGGTCCCAAGATGTCCAATGGCGAGCACTCAGAGCTGACGGGCTGCGCTGCCAGGATAGAATCCTGCCCTCAACCACCCGGCAGTCTGGTTGGGCTCTAAACTGTGGCTGTGCAGTGCTGAGGCCAAGTCTCTTGAGCGAGCATGGAGGACAGGCTCTTCCGGGGAAGGGCTCCAGGCCCTTGCAGGCAGCAGGCCCATTAACCAAGACAAGAGTAGAAGAGCAGAGTCAGGTAGTCACTGTATTTTATTGGAAAACATTGATATATATTTTTCTTCACAGCTTGAACTGAACACAATATTGCCCGGTTTAAAAAAAACAAACCAAAACACTCCGAAAACATCCACAGCCTAACGCTTACCTGCCCTAACCCTCAGCTCTCGGCTAGGTCTCCCACTATGCCCCATCCCTCCCCTTCCGTCCCCCGGAGGTTGGGTGCCCGAGGGTGGGGATGAGAAGAGATTCTCAAAGCTGGGCAGGTCCCAGGAAAAGCCATTTGATCAACCTGGGGCTGGGGAGGGAGTGGAGGGCAGATGAAATGAACAGGGAAAAAAACAAAAAAAAATCTGGATGACCAAACTGCCCACATTGACTGAATTGTCCCAGAGGCGAAAATCAGAAGCAAGGTCACGGCTCATGCTCTCGGCCGGGGAGTGTGAGGGCAGGCAGGTGGGCGAGGGCAGAGGCGGGCACAGAGACAGCACAAAGGTCGGGGAGCCAGCCAAGTCACCACAGGGGAGCGGGAGGGGCCGGCGGAGGAAGCAGAGCTGCCCGCGGCCGCTGGTCCTCCAGGGCAGCTGGCCGACGGGACTGTTTTATTGCAGGCATGTTCTCTTCAGAGTGTGGTGGGGCACATCTTCCCTCTCTCCACCCCTCAGCTAGCCCAGCACGGTGTTGGACAAAATTAAAGCTTTAAGGGGCATGAAGAAAAAGAAAGGATAACCAGCATATTACAAAGCGGCCATCCCCACGTCCATTCCGACGAGGGGACCTCGATGCGGGGGGGCAGGGGCGTCACGAGGGAGCGGCATGGGATGTTAGCACCAGGTATTTACAGGACAGCTTGAGATCGCGTCAGGAGCACGGGCTGGACAACGTGCAGGAGGGTCCGGGGAGCAGCCCCGCTCAGCCCCACCTCAGGAAGCCGATCAGATGGGTTCGGAAGAGCAGCCAATGGCATCTGAGCCTCGTCCACTCTCTCCGGCCCCTTCTCTGAGCCGGCCTCCTCAAGTGGGAAAGAATGCCGGCTTCCAAGTCTCCCTCGCCCCTTGACCCTCTCCTGGGCCACATCCAGTCAACACCACAACTCTGGAACCCCCCCCGCCCCCCTCGCCCCGTCCTCAGTCCTTCTGCAATGCCTCTCTCGGCACCCCTGCCCCAACAGGCTGCTGGGATCGGCACAGGGAATCACAGGGCTGGTCGCATGCAACAGCAAAAGGCATGCTCTCCTGCCCGGCCCTCGGAGGGCCTTGGCCCCTCCCCAGCAGGTCCCGGGACAGGGCTGGCAGCCACCCGGCACCCAAAATATAAGAGGACATATGAAAAGAAACAAACCAAGACGGACGAGAGCCACCCGGGCTGGAGAAGGAGGGCAGGGCCCCCCCGACAAGGGGACTAGGGGGCTCATCTTATGAATGCATCAGGCCTTGGAAGATGTGAATGGAAGGGGGAAGGGCAAAAGGAAGAGATGGCAGGGGCATGGAAGGAGACTCGGGAGGAAGAGAAAGAGCAATCATGCAGCTTGGGACAAATCTTTTGTTGCTTTATCAGATTCTCAGTCAATCAATTGGTGTTTGCTAGAACCGGGATACGCAGGGGAGTGTTGAAGATGCGCGCGCGGGAAGAGAGATCAAGAGAACGGGCATCACCAGCTGCCCGGGGGCCTTCACTTTGCAGTCATCATCTGTACAAACTCTGTGGAGGGAAACAGACAGGGAGGAGGTCAGCCAGCGAGCAGGGCTCAGCCCCAAGCCTCACCCCGCACCCCGCCCCGACCTGGGGGCTTGTTCCAGAAGCTCCTGCTGGCCCAGAGACAGGGGCCGGGTCAGCTCACCTTCGTAATTGACCTGGCCGTCTCCGTCGATGTCAGCCTCTCTGATCATCTCATCCACTTCCTCATCGGTCAGCTTCTCACCCAGGTTCGTCATGACGTGGCGCAGCTCTGCGGCGCTGATGTAGCCATTGCCATCCTGGGTGTCGGGACAGACAAAAGCTTTGAGCTCGAGGCATTCGCCCGGCTCTTCCCTGGGGGCCACAGTGCAGGAACTGTCAAGTCACCCACACTCAGCAGGGGCAGGGGGGCTTCCTGAGGTGGCAGAGCAAGTCGGCAGCAGGGATGGCACTGGGGCCTGGGCCTCCTGGAAGTTCTGACTCCCGTTACACAGGGCATCCTGGGACGCCACCTGTTCTGCTCTCTGTCGGAGTCCCAGAGCCACTCTGGGAAAGGCCTGCTCACCTTGTCAAAGACACGGAAGGCCTCTCGGATCTCCTCCTCGCTGTCTGTATCCTTCATCTTTCTGGCCATCATGGTCAGGAACTCCGGGAAGTCAATGGTCCCGTTCCCTGCAAGGTGGGGAAGGGAGCAGGGATGCTCTGGGCCTGGGCGCTGGGAGACGAGCCCGGAGCCCTGGCAGAGGATAGACACTGGCTCATCCATCAGCGGAGGAAGGTTCCCCGTGGTCGTGAGGGTGACCGGGAGTGGGGCTGCCCACGCGCTCCATGGGGCTCACCATCTGCGTCCACCTCATTGATCATGTCCTGCAGCTCGGCTTCAGTGGGGTTCTGTCCCAGGGATCTCATCACTGTCCCCAGCTCCTTGGTGGTGATGGTACCATCTCCATCCTTGTCAAAGAGGGAGAAGGCCTCCTTGAATTCTGGGAGAAGAAAGACAATGAGTCAGAGGCTGAGGACACAAGGAAGTCCTGACCTTGGGAGACAGGCCGAAAGAGTCAGGCCCACCTAAAGAAACCAGAACAAGACTTCAACTCCAGCCCAAGCCTCTCGCCTCTGTACTCAGGGCCGGACCCTTCCTTCTTTCAGTCAGCACTTACTGAGCACCTGGCCTGTGCCAGGCAAAGCTGCCTGCCTGTCACCCTAGCTCAGTGGGGACAGAGGGGAAAATGGGTGGCAGTGGCCTTAGACCTTCCTACATTTCTTCTTGGTCCCTGGCTTCAGCCTCTCCCTCAAATGATGAAACGGACCAACGTCATGGAGGGGATGAGAGCCGTGGGAAGTCTCTATCTGAAGTATGCCAGCCAAGGTCAACTGGCTGGGAAAGGAAGGGAAGGAGAGGTGCAGGACGCCTCTGGGCGGCACGGCATCCCTCCTGACTGGTACCGCCAGCCCAGTTCCCTGGTTTCCAGAGGAGCCGAGCGCTGTGTATGGTGGAGTCTGGGGGTGGCCGGCAGCAAAGCACGGCTGACGGACGATGCGTGGGGTAGGTGGGGGGACGGAAGGAGAGGGGATGGCTGCCAAGCCAGGAGGATGAGGCGCTAGTGGCACTGAGTGGGAAGGCCACAGCTGGGGACGCATCAGGAGCGGGAGAGAAGCGCGTGGCTCCTGCCCTCCCACTGGGCCCATTTCGGCACCTGGTTCTCCCCACCCCCAAACCCTCAGAGAACAGATGCCTGGCAGCCTATTCCCACAGGGCGTGGGCTGGGGTGAGGTGGTGGACAGTTTGCTAATGGGGACGGTGGGGGGGGGGGGGACGGGGGCGTGACGTGGAGCGTGTGTTTGTGTTACCCGAGGGCAGAGCGGGGGTTGAGTGTGGCAGGAGCCACACGTACAGCCGAGAAGCTTTGCCCCCGAGCCCCTGGGCCCTGGAGAAGCGTTAAGTGTCTCCCTGGGGATGCTGCCACTGCCCTGTGCTGAGGCCTTGTTGTTCTTTGGGGGAGGGGTCATGTGGGCACCCTGCGCTCATGATCACTAAACAACAAGGGGGTTCTCTGGCTTTCCTCGGTGGGTCTCCATAGCCACCGGAGGCCAAAGTTTAGAAGCAGAAAGTGTGGGGGGAGGAGGAGGGGTGGGGGGAGGGGAGGAAAGGAGAGAAGGCCAGTCCATCCCTGTCTCCTCCCACTTCAGAAGCTGGACCTTCAGTACCAGTTACGTGGAGCGTGTTGAACGTGACAGCAAAGCTGGGGTTGGGTAGCTGCTGGGGCCCAGGGGCTACTTTGCTCCAGCCCATGGCTGTGGAGCTTAACTGAGAACTGGCCTCTGTCCTCAGGCAGCGCATCATCTTGGGGCGGGGGGCAGGGAAACCTGCTCAACACACAGTACTTCCTGCAGCTGTGACTTCCTGGGCTTTAGGGGACAGTGGGGCTACAAGAATGAATTAGACAGGATTCAAGGATTTCTTTTAGCTTACTGGGAAATATGTGATCATTCCGTTGTTCATTCATTTTAGTTATTGAGCCAACAAAAATTTACAGAGCACCTACTATGTTTTAGGCACCAAAGATACAGCAGGGACTGATACAAAGTCCCCAAATAAGGAACTCATCTAGTGACAGGAGATACAGCAGGTAAAGACATCATAAAATAATTTCAGATAGAGAGAAAGGCTGTGAAGGAAACAGAGTGACCTGATGGAGAGTAAAGGAAAGCTGTCTATTTGAGAGGGGAGTCAGGGAAGTCCTTTCCAAGGCGACATTGGAGCCGAGACCCGAAGGATGAGAAGGAGCTGCCCAGTCAGTGCAAACCGCCGGGGGAAGGCACTTCTGGCCCAGGAGGAAGCAAGTGCGAGCGCGTGCAAAGGCGAGTGCGGAGGTGGGAGTGCCGAGCCATCTCCTGGGAGGCTCCTCAAGTGGGCCAGGAGCTCTGCAGCCCCACAGTGAGGCAGGGAGCTCACCTTCTGAGCCTAACCAGCAGGGGTCGGGCTCACCCTGCAGCCACTGATTAAAAGACCCCGAGGAGCCATGGCCAGGAGAGGGTTTCGGGCTCAGGACTGTGAGGTTTGGTGTTACTGGGGCAGTGGCGTGCTCTTATACACAATAGGTTTATCTGTCACACGCTTCTCTGGCCGGAGTAAGATTTGGCTGGGGATGCAGAGGCCTTCCCGCGGCAGCGGGAGGGAGGGAGGGAGGGAGGCAAGCTCACCTGCAATCTGCTCCTCAGTCAGCTGGTCAGCCTGGAAAAGCAGGAGGGAGAAAGTTAGTCACAGGCTGGTACATCTTCCTTGCTCAGCCCGGCCCCCTCTGGTGAGGCTGGTTCCACACAGCACCCATGTACCTGGGCAAGGGAGGTCATGCCAGAGCCAGGGTCTGGGATAAAGTCTGGTGGTCCAGGAAGCTGGGGACTAAGGTGTGCTGGAAACCCAGGCCAGCCTGACGCAGGGCCTGATTACACTGCCCTGACTCCGAGGTCTCCAATCCAGCCCAGTGCTCTGGAGCCACGGTGGGCGGGAGGAAGTGCTGCCCCAGACCCAACCCAGCTGCACCAGCACAGCACGGGAGCCCCAGAGGCTGAGTGAAGGGAGCAGTTGCCCTAGAGGCCTAATCAAGCAGCTCTAGAAGGCTCCAGACCAAAACAGGCCAGTCCTTGGGTAGGGCAGAGGGAAGGCGTCTGGGGGCTCTTCGCTAGTTTCTATGTCACCGATTTGGAGGCACTAGGTCCGAGCACAGTGGACCCAACTGGCAACAATTCTCCTAACTGGTGGCTCTGAGGCGCTCCGAGTGCCTAACAGAATCCTGCTCAGGCAGGGGGCAGCCCCCCACTCTCTTGTGCACGGGGCACCATTCCGCTGTTTCTTTTGGGCAGGAAGGGTGGGTGTCAGGGAGGGGACTGCAGCAGGCAGTGGTGGCAGAGGCTGGAGGACTAAAGTCAGCTTCCCCCGCTGCACTGCAGTTTTGAACCCTCTCCGGCCCTGGCCGCTCTGTTTGGTCGTTAGGACGGTGGCAGGCAGCCCTTACTGCATGCGGGGCTTGGGGGCGGGGCAGAGGAGAAGCAAAGGCTAGCTTGTCCCACACTGGTGTGCTGGGAACTAGCCAGGCATAGGGATCCTCTGGGGGAGCAGCCATGAGGGGAACAAAATCCCAACATTTAGCATCAAAAAAGGAATTTTCCTTGGTTTTTGTGAATGCTGCCAAAAAGGCACCGCTCTCCCCAGACCACCATCCCCTTCCTTTATTTCCTTTCACAATTAGGGGAAAGGGGCTTCTAGCGTTGACTCTGAGAGCCCCCCAAACTGATGCATGCCATTGTGTGTATTTGCATTATTCTCTATAAAGTTTCTAGAGCTAGCAACAACCCCCCAACCCTGTCCCAAATATGAAGACCGATCACATTAGAACAGGTCTCAAATGTCCTTTTTCTTTTTTCTTTCTTTCTTTCTTTTTTTTTTTTTTAAATCTAAGGGAAGAGAAACTTAGGCCAAGCCCCAAATAGTCAGAATGGGAGGGGAAATCAAAGTGATGATGACAGAGGGGAGATGGCTGAGGGAGGGGGAAGCAGGAAGGTAGAGAAGGAAAAACACCACACATGCACATTCTGGAAAAGTCCAAAGTCTAAAGGGAAGGTTAGGAGGCCAAATGGAGCTACTTCTGCATCGCTTTCAAAAAAGACCCAGGGCTGCTGGGCTCCTGAACGCCAGCCTGGCAGCCCCAGGCCCACAGCCCCTTGCTCCTCCGCTTCCCCTGGCTTCTACGGGTAAGGAAGCTGGAGCCGATCCCCTAGGTCCTGACACCCGAGGAAGCTGCTGGGGGAAAGTGAGAACAGAGGATGGGCTTCTGGTTACCAAGGCCAGGTGATGCCAGGAGAGGGGAGGGGAGGAGGCAGACGGGAGAGCAGCAGTCTGGGGAGCAGGGCCGCCATCCCCTCTGCTTTCATCCTCTTCCCCTGGCCTGGATGGAAAAAGCTAGTCCAGTCGGGGACCTCCGCGCCCCTACCACACCACCTTCGGGCAGCAGTGGCAGGGGCTGCGGGCAAGGCGGTTGGCACAGGCTGCAGAATGGCCCAGAGTGGCTCTGAAGGCCGGTGTCTGCCGCTCCCCACCGCCAAGCTGCAAGGCGCAGAGAGGCTCGGCCACACTCCTACAGGGTCACTGCAAATAGGCGTGGCTCTGACTGTAGGGCCCATCGCACACTCTCTCCCTCCCTGTTAGGAGACCCTCTCCCCTGCTTGGGGAAGGAAAGGTCCCAGCTCCGAGCCAGAGATCTCAAAGCATGGCTGCTGCCCAGGAAACTGATCACCGCTGGGGAGCCCTTCTCAGGGCTTCTTCCCTTTCCAGAGCTGAAGATTTTCAGCTTTCACCAACAACTGTCTCCAAATAACCCAGTTGGTCTCCTGCTTCCATGTCCTTCATCTTAGGCTCCAGCAAGGAGCTGGACAAGGAAAAAAAAATAATCCTGGGGTGGGGGAGGGAAGAGGGTATTATTTCTCTGCCTTGCCCCAGCCCCCAGCCAGTGCCAGAGAGCAGTGTTAGATGAGGTCAGAAAGCAAGGCCAGGGCCCCTCACCCGGGCCAAGGAGGGGCCACAGAGCTCAGGCCGAAGTCCAAGGCCAGTCAGCAGCGGCTTGCCCCACCCACCCATGCCTTGCCGGCCACAAAGGGAGAGAGACTAGTAGGGCCAAAGCTCGGGTCCTAGTTGGGAGGCGGGCGGCCTCCCAGCACCTGCCAGTGATTCGGCGCCCGTTCAGCAAGGTTCTGCCGGGGGAAAATGGGGGAGAGGTGAGAGGGGCCATGAGGCCTGTGTCAGCAAGTATGAGATCTGATACAAGCAGCGGCGGCCTGTTCTCCCCAGCCTTGCCAGGGATGATGGCTGCGCCCGATCCCGAGGCTGAGCCTGGGGGGCTAGGGGTGTTGTGGGTAGCAGGGACCGGGAAAGAACTAGTCTGCTGGTTTTCTCTCAAAGCCCCAGCTGTGTGAATTAACAGAAGCACTCAGTGAGGGCCCCGAACAGAACAAGCGGCCCTCGGGCTGATGAAGGGGTCCTTCTGGAGGTCTCCTCTAGTCAAGCTCTGCAGTCCCCACCCCGAGGCCACAGGAACAGGCGTCCGATTGTCACCGACGCCACACTGCACTGCACTGTCATTTGGCACAAGTGAGGAGATGCAGAGCGGTGCGTGGAGCTGGAGACCATGAGAAAACCAGCATTCCTGTTTGGAAAGAACAGCTCTCTTGGTCTGAAAGGGACAGTGAGCGGGTGAGGTTCAAGGCTGAAAAAGCTGGCTCGTTTGATGCAGCCCAAACTTTCATCTCCCACCCCCATTTCCTACAGCGTCAGTGCGCCATAGGGGCCCGAACAACTCCGCCCACCTGCTCCCACTGCCCTGCCTTCTGCCCAGCTTCATTCTTTCTGGGAAGGGGACCCGAGAGCCACTCCCTCCGGCCTCTGCAGCCCACCCCCCATCCAGACTGAACAGTCTTTGTCCCAGCTTTGCCCTGGAAACTTCCAGGGAGCTACCCACATCCACCTCCAACCCGAGGCCCACCTCAGCCGCCATTCATTTTCTCCAACATGTCCCCAGATCTCCTTCCACCCCACCTCCCACACCACCCAAGCCAAAGTCCTCTCCCATCCCTCACCTCGGAAAGCCACCTCCTCGTGGACCCAAACGCAACACTCCGCACTTCCAAACCCAACCTCCCTTCCTAGTTCAATAGCCTTAACCCACCAGTAACCGCAGAACCTTCTCTGGCTGCCCCCCCCATCAACCACGAGGCCCCCTGTCCCCCCAGCACTGGCAAGCTCGCCATCCCCTTTTGACCACTTCCCCGACCCCAATCCTCTTCAGTCCCTGCAGGTTTCCAGAGCATCTCCTAACCTCGGCTGCCACCCACCCCAGGCTCTTCTTCCCCAAGCTTGCATCTCACCCTCCTCCTCCTTCCTCTGCACTGTCGGTCTTTGGAGAACCTCCTTCTCTCTCCTCAAGGGTCTGATCCGTAGAAGGGCCCCCCCCCCGCCGCTCCAGGAGCACTCCCCCCATCCAGGCCCAGCTACCCACGGCCCCCTCTCGGGGAGCTCCCCAGCAGCCCGGCTTCCCTCCGATCCCCCTTCCCTGCATCCTCTCAGGACCCAAAGCCTTTATCAGGGCACAAATCACCCCCTTCCCTAGCCAATGTTTCTTACCTCGCCCCCCTGGAATCCAAACACCTCATCTTAGCGACCAAACGCCCCATCCTGGGTCCAAGAGCCCTTACCCTCTGAAGGTCCAGATGCTCCATCCTGGGTTCAAATACCCCCTTGGAGGGCTCAGGTGCCCCTTCTGGGGACCAGAGAACCCATCTGGTGCTAAAAGTCGCTTTTGGAAGCCCCGACCCCCTTTTCGGATCCAAACGTCCCGCTCTGGGTTCGAATGCCCTCGATAGTGGGGCAGAGAGGGGTCCAGAGGCGCTCTCCGGGGCCCAAACACCCCCCATCCTGAGTCCACTCGCGCTCTCGGGGGTCCTGCCCCGCCGCGCCCACCTCAGAGCCCCCAGCCTCGGCGGCCCTTCAGCCTCACTCACCATGGCGAGGCCCGGGGTGTCCGGAGCGCGGGGATCAAGGTTCCTCCGGCGGCGGCAGCAGCTGCAGCAGCTTGAGCTCCGCCGCGCGTCCGCGCCTCCACACTCACTGCCCGCAGCGCGCGCCGCCGCCGCCGCCGCCGCCCGCCCCAACGGTCCCTCAACGGCCGCCGCGCGCGCCCCGCCCCGCCCGGTCCGCGCGCCGCCGCACTGCGGCTCCCACGGATCCCTCCGCGCCTCTCTCCGCACTGCCGGGTCCGCGGATCTCTCGCTCCCACCCCGCTCGGGGCTGGGTTTGTGGCCGGCCGCGCGCGCGCGCACCCGCCTGGGGACTACTTTCCGTCGCCGCGCGCCCCGCCCCCTGTGCCCACTCTACTTTTCTCCTCGGCGGAGGGGCACTGCTCGGCGGCGCGTGACGCGTTCTTGTGTGAGCCGCGCCGCTATTGGGCCTGGGCGACGGCGGAAATGAGAGCGCGGTGCCGATTGGTCCGGCCTTCCCTGCAATGCGTCAAACTGGGGCGAGCCACTGCGTGGTGGTGGTGGGCAGCCCTAAATGTGTGTCTGCGTGGAGCTGTGAGGCGTAATGAGGCGAAGGGGAAAATTGTGTGACTGTTAGAGAAGCAAATACATCATCTTCTTGGTCAGGGAGTGGTAAAGGGGTGGCGGAAAATGCAGAAGCACTTTCTCGGCTCTCCCCTCTAACAGATGGAAGATGGTGCAATCCAAAATGCTGGCCTGGAAGCCCCGCCCCCAACTGCGCCCTACGATGTGGGGGGGTCTTCAAGGTTCCTCTCTTACCCTAAAGGTGCTGTCCGTTGGGACAGGTGTGTGCACCCTGTGACACCCTCCACAGGTGTCCGGAACCCCTATCCCCGGTTCACTCCTGATTGGCTCAGGGTCTGTGAAAGTGGGGCCGTCGCAGGACAGCCTCTGGGAACAGGGCGTTAATTCAGTCATTCATTAAAAAAGACTGAATTGGGTGCCTGGTGTAATGTAGGGCCCCGTGATTGGCTGGGCTGGGGAGACCAAATTTCCCAACCATTGTCCTGTTGTCTTGTAGACCACTTGACTCTTTGCACTCCTTGTTCTAAGGTTCCAGCCATAGGAGGAAAAAGAGTGCCAAGGTTAGCTGAGACTGTTTACTGGAGCTCAGAAACGCTCCCCTTCTCTTGTTTAGAATGGGAGCTGCCATTCGATTACATGTCCCGTACCCCTCTCGGTGATTGGCTGAGGAATGACTCACTCGCCAATCATTATGTCACACCTGGAACAGGATGTAGGCTAATGAGAGTCCTTCTCTAGGTTTTTGGATCTAGAGTTTGGGGATAGGAAGCCTTTTCCTTTTGCGTGGTGAGGCTGTGAAGAAACAGGTCTGGCACTGTCTGTGGCCATTTTCCCACCCTGGAGGGGAGAATAAAAGTGATACCAAGGAGAGGCAAAGACGAGATGGAGTGAGAGAGTCCTGTTGCCATTCACTTCCCTGGTTCCAGTACTCTTGAGGCCAGCTGCGCAGCCATCATGCCAGGATTTTGCATATATGAGCTATTAAAATTTCCCATTTATCCCAAACTGGTTTGAGTTGAATTTCTGTCACTTGCACCCAAAGATTTTCTGATGGATGTGAGCTGGGCTAAACTCTGTTTTGGTCATCAGCATTGGCCCTGAAACGGAGAAGGCCAAGGACCCAGTCAACATTTGCTGAACAAATAAGCAAAATGAAGTCAGGCTCATGCTCTCTCCCCCCTTCTCTCTCCTCCCTGTCTCTGAGTCTTGATTTCTGCCAGGCAGACCTTAACTTCTGAATTACTTAGGCCTACGAAATAATACATATACTACTATTAACATGTTTGAGCACTTACTCTGTTCCATGCACCATTCCATTTGCTTTGCATCCATTAGTTTATTTAGTCCTTACAATATCCCTATGGGTTTGTTACTTCCATTTTCCACCTGATGAAACTGCTTTATTGCCACTGGAATTAGATGAGACCAGAGAGGTATGAAAGCTTGACCAAAAACAGAGACATGAAGTAGCTTGCCCATGGTCACACAGTAGGAGGTAGAGTCAGGATTTGATCCCCAGCAGTTTGCCTGAAAACCCCACACTCTTAAACACCATTACACTACCAGTGGGAGAGATCATATTTGTCTTCTATTATCCATTTTCCCTGTCTTCCAGCATAATAGAAGTTTAGCTGGGCACATTGCGATCCTGAATAAAAACTACATTTCCCAACCTTCCTTGCAGTTATGGGTGGTCATTTGATTGAATTCTTGCCAAAAAGGACAGTGATACATGAAACTTCTGGGTATACCGTTAAAGGGGAGGACATGCCCTCCTTCTTCTCCTCTTGCCTGCTAGTAGAGCAGCCCTTGTAGGCATTAGATGAGAGACCAATGGTGACCATACTCACCTGGCACCTTGATGATTGCCTGGAGCAGAGCCCACCCTTCCATCCCCAGTGCCAAACTTTTATTCGAGAGTGAAATAAATTTCTGTATTGCTTAAGCCACTGTTATTTTGGATCACTTTGTTATAACAGCCAAACACATACATGTCCCCTTTTTGGTTACTGCCCTTGCTTTGGTGGAAGCTCTTATGCCTACATTAGTGAGGGGTCATGTGGTTCAGGCGTAAACCAATCAGCCTGTCCTGCTTCCATACCTCTGAGTGGTTCAGAGTCAATTGTATGACTCTTATTTTTTTCCAGGCGTGGCATAATTTACATTCAATAAAATGCCACAGATCTTAAAGTGTTCAGTTCAATGAGTTTTGATAATTGTATACGCCGTGTAACCACCACCCAAGACAAGCTGTAGAACATTTCTATCATCCCAGAAGTGAGTTCCCTTGTGGCTCTTTCCCGTCAATTCCTGTCCCCCTCAAGCAACCATTGTTCTGGTTTCTGTCATTAAAGATTAGTTTTGCCTGTTCTAGAGTTTTGTTTTGTTTTGTTTTGCGGTACGCGGGCCTCTCAGTGTTGTGGCCTCTTCCGTTGTGGAGCACAGGCTCCGGACATGCAGGCTTAGCGGCCATGGCCCACGGGCCCAGCCGCTCCGCGGCATGTGGGATCCTCCTGGACCGGGGCACGAACCCGTGTCCCCTGCATCGGCAGGCGGACTCTCAACCACTACGCCACCAGGGAAGCCCTCAATGTAATATTTTTGAGCAAAAGTTGCATGGAGCATACTTATACTAAAATATATTTTTTTGTTGTTGATCTGGAATTTCAAGTTCAACTAGAGTCCTGTACTTCTAATTGCTAACTCTGATGATCCTAATCTCAAAGCACCTTCTTTCCATGGTTGGGAAATGAGCTTAGTGAACTTACAGGGGACCACCTGAACTCCCAGGCCTCAGGTTGTCCTATGCTACAGCCAGGCAAGAATCTTGATAGTGGCTTCAAATCTTCTGAGCTTTAGGAATGATCAATAAACGAAGGCTTAACCCCATTACCATCAACATCCCAGTTCACTTCCACCAGCTGGATAAACACCAAGTCCAATAATACTATCTGTTGCTGGATCCACGCCACGATCTGGTGACCCTGTTATTTCTCCGACATCACCTCCCCACACTCCTCTCTCACCGTCTTGGTTCCAGCCACATTGGCCTCTTTGCTGTTTTTTGAACACATTTGGCTGACTCCTGCCTCAGAGCCTTTGTATTATTTCCTCTTCTTCAAATGCTCTCCCCGTGATAGTTATATGTGCTTTGTCTCCTCCTTTGCTTTGTTCGAATGACACGTCTTCAGTGACGGCCTACCTTGACCATCCCATTTAAAATTGTAAACCAACACTCCCAATTGCCTTTACTTGGCCTTATTTTTTTCATAGGTGGGACCACTTTCTCAAATATGATATACTTTTCTTATTTATTCTATTTAGAGTTTGATTCTCCCACTGGAATATAAGTTCCATGAGGTCTGATCTTTCTATTGTGTTCACTGTTGTATCTTCAGTGCCAAAAGCAGAGCCAGGAATATAATAGGTGCTCAATAAATACTTTTAAAAAATAACTAGATGAATATGGGGAGATGGAAATTCCCCTACAGTGCTGGTGGGAGAATATATTGATACAAAGACGTGAGTGTCCCATTTAGGGTAGGCTAGGTTATTGTACAGTAACGGCTGCAAAAATCTCAGTTAACACAGTTAAAGTTTCTTTCTCACTCACATAAAATCCACCAAGTGTCTTGGCCTCTCTGCAGGACAGATGTCCTCCATGTGGTGACTCAGTGTCCCAGGCTCTTTTATCTCTCCTGAGGGTCTCTATGTTGCCACAGCAGGGGAAGAGAGATTGGAGAATGTCCCAGGGAGTTTTCATTGTCTTAGTAGAAGTGACATCTGTCACTTCAGCTCCCATTTCATTGTCCAGAAACAGCCACATGGTCCCATGTCACTGCTAAGGGATGGAGAAGTGTATTTTCTCCCGTGCTCCAGAAGAGGAAACAGGAAACAGAATTTGGTGATCATACCATGGTCTTCGTCACAGAGAGACATTTGACCATATCTGTTAAGTTGAACGTGTACATTTGCTAAAATCTAGCAGTTCTACTCTTAACTATATCCTTGATAAGTGGCTTTCAAATTATTTTGAGTGAGCTTCACAGCAAGAACCACATTTTACATCATAATCCAGCCATGTTTCATATTTTTTTTTCAGAAACTATATATTTAGTCTGAAACAAAAATTTCAGAAGCAGAACTTAGTCTTACTATAGACAAGGCACTCTGATATTTTCTTTCCCATTCCATTTCATGTTTCAGAAATGGTGCTCGCTGTGACCTACTGATTCCGCTAGCCTCATCGTGTGTGTGTGTGTGTGTGTGTGTGTGCGCGCGCACACGCGCGTGTGTGTTAGCACTTCCTTACTTTCTGGCTACTACTTTCTAGGATGTTCCAGACTCATCTTGTATATTTCTTGCTCCAATCCTACAATCAGCCATTTCTCTAAGGAGCCCTGGCTCCTTTTATTGGATAATTAGGTTAGAAACTAAGATCTGGGCTCTGAGTGTCCTTGTTGCTATTGAAGATTGCTTTTTTTAACTCTACCTCTTTGCATTTTTATAGTGATTGCTCCAAGTATCCTTAAATTGGTCACCTATCTGTGATTTTTTTACCTCACTAAGTTTTCTTTTAAAAAATTATCTTACATAATAGTCTGGAGGCAGGGTCAGATCAGGACTGGTTCAGTGGCTCAACGATGCAACCAAGGACCCAGACTTTTTTTCTCCTTCTGCTCTGGTATCTTCAATATTTTCTGTCTTTAGGCTCATAGCTTTATGGTGGCAAGGTGGCTGCCACAGCTCCAGACGTTACTTCCCAAGGCAGTAACCAAAGTCAGGATGGAACGGAATAAGGTTCTTTTATTTCCCTTTATCAGAGAGAATAAACCTTTTCTCAAACCCCCTTCAAGTTTCATTGGCACAAAATGGGTCACATGATCACTCCTAAATCAATCACTAGCAAACAGGAACAAGGTTTAGACCAAACAAGGTTCACCTTTTGGGTCAAGGCACACCTTCCTTGAGCACATTGTTACCTGGTACCTGGACAAAACTGGGGTCGGGTCAGCAAGAGGGGTGTGTGGTGGGAAGAAGGTCCACCACATAAAAATGTCTTGGATTTTTCTTGGGAAATTCCTGGAAAAAAAGAGGAAAGTTAAGTTGTCTATGACATGGGGAAACATTCTTAATCCCCTTCTTTACTCATTTCTATTTTGTCTCCAAACCTTTTCTCCCAAAGCAGTTTCCTCAAACTCACTTTCTTCCTCCAAAAATCATCTCCTGCAGCTGATTCAGCCCCAGTATTACTACATGAGGTCATCCAGGGCTGGTGGGTTGGCCCTGCCATCATCCACATGTGGGTTCCACGAACGTACCTAAGGAGCTGCTACAGTTGCTACCACTTCCCAATTAGCAGGAAGGTAAAAAACAGGCAAAGAAGGACATTTAGTGTTGTCACTGAGAAGATGCAGTAGTTAGGGTAAGCAATCTGAGATGCTGTAACAAATAAGCTCCCAAGTCTCAGTGGCTTAACACAATAAAACTGTATATATATCTCACTCACACAATGTCTAATGTGGGAGTTCCTTTTAGGGAGATGGTCTTCAGAGGCCCAGTTCCTTTTCTTTTATGGTTCTGTTATCCACTGCATACTCAAACTTCTCTTCTGGATCCTCTGTCCAGCCAGAATTTGGGGAAAGAGAGAACACAGAGGATCACGTGGTGACTTGCCCTGGATGTAGCTCATGTATTTTGATTGCATTTCATTGGCCAGAACCCAGACGCAGGCCAGACATAACTGCAAGAGAGACTGGGAAGGGCTTCCCTGGTGGCGCAGTGGTTGAGAGTCCACCTGCCGATGCAGGGCACACGGGTTCGTGCCCTGGTCTGAGAAGATCCCACATGCCGCGGAGCGGCTGGGCCCGTGAGCCATGGCCGCTAGGCCTGCGCGTCCGGAGCCTGTGCTCTGCAACGGGAGAGGCCACAACAGTGAGAGGCCCGCGTACCGCAAAAAAAAAATTTCTTCATTTGATTCCTACTAACTTGTGCAGGATTATTTCTAGATATTTTAAAGTTTTTGTTGACAATCTGAATGGGATCCAATTTTCCACAATTTTCTAGCAGCCTGGTGTGTATTGACGTTATGACTTTTTATAAGTGATCTTGAATCCAGCCTCTTACGGAAGCTCGTTCTAATACTATATCAGCTTGTTCTCTAGGATTATTTCTAGGTAAATACAGATGCACTTTTTGCTCAGGGTCATTGCTACTCAAGATATCATTCTTTGTGCCATCATGAGGCAGCATTTGTTAAACGGTGCTGATTTTGTCTCCAGGATTTTCCTCCAAACCATTGTCACCCATGCACAAGGTTAGATGTACGCAGAGAGCCGATGACATCTGCAGGTGGACAGCTACCTGGCTGACCTTTGTTGAAGAGGAAGCCTGGATTCAGACACGTTAAAATGAGCGACCGAGAATTGATTAAATATGGCATTATTATCCATCCATACATTTATGTATATATTTTCTGAATCATTTGAGAATAAGTTGCAGACTTCATGCCACATTATCTCCAAATGCTCAAATGTGAATTTCCTAAGAACAAAGACATTTGCCTATGAAATTACAGTTACAACAATCAAAATCAAGACATTCAGTAATGATACAATTATCTAATCTATGGATCTTTATCAAAGTTTGTCAATTGTTCCAATTATGACCTTTATAGCAAAAAAAAAAAAAGGTTTTTTTTCCTTTATTTTATCCAGCCAGGATGACATATTCCATTAACTATCATACTGCTTTAGTCTGGAACAGTTCCTCAGTCTTTCTTTGTGTTTTATGACATGGACAGTTTTGAAATTTCATGTCAGTTATTTTGTAGAATGTCTATTTGGGTTGGTCTGATGTTTTTTCACGACCAGATTCAGGTTATATAGTTTTGTTTTGTTTTGTTTTGATTTTTTTGCGGTACGTGGGCCTCTCACTGTTGTGGCCTCTCCCGTTGCGGAGCACAGGCTCCAGACGTGCAGGTTCAGCGGCCATGGCTCACGGGCCCAGCCGCTCTGCGGCATGTGGGATCCTCCCGGACCGGGGCACAAACCCGTGTCCCCTGCGTCGGCAGGCGGACTCCCAACCACTGCGCCACCAGGGAAGCCCCAGGTTATATAGTTTTTAAAAAGAAAGACTGTCGTAGAAGTCATTCTGTGTCCTCAGTGCATCTTATCTGGAGGCAGATGATGCATTTTGTCCCATTACTGGCAATGCTGATGTTTCTAGCTGTAAAGTTACTCTTTTTCCTTTTGTAATTAATAAGTAATCTGCAGGGAGATACTCCAACACTTCGTAAATATCAGTGCTCATCAGACCTTCCTCTGCTTGCTTTAGATTACTTAATTTTTTTCCACAGACTGCTACCCAAGAACCATCCAGTATTGGACTTCCCTGGTGATGCAGTGGTTAAGAATCCACCTGCCAATTCAGGGGACACGGGTTCAAGCCCTGGTCTGGGAAGATCCCACATGCTGAGGCCGACTGAGCCCGTGCACCACAACTACTGAGCCTGCGTGCCACAACTACTGAAGCCCGTGCGCCTAGAGCCCATGCTCCATAACAAGAGAAGGCACCACAATGAGAAGCCTGCGCACGGCAGTGAAGAGTAGTCCTTGCTCGCCACAACTAGAGAAAACCTGCGCGCAGCAGCGAAGACCCAACGCAGCCAAAAAAAAGAACCATCCAGTCTAAACGATGAGGTCCCCAAATGATGTACAGAACTCTTCAAAAGCAGGGCTATAATTAGTGCTTTTCTGTCTTTATATATTATTCTGTCATCATATCTTTTTCACCCCAGAAGTGTAGGACAGCCTAATCTCAATCCCTTCATTAACCCTCTCCCAGTACAGAAATGGCAAGGACCATATTCAGCAAAAATGCTCCCAGGGGTCCTCATTCATGTCTGTGACCATTAAACGGCAGTGCATGGGACCATTTGCACAGATTTCTGCCACCCTCTTTTCTTCCCTGGCAAAAGTGTCACAGACGTTAAATTTCTGGAGGGGATGATTTTGTACTCTGGAAGCTCCTTGCATGTTTCACCTTGGGGCATCTGTCGTTGTGGGTTAAACTGATGTAGTTTATTCCATTTATATGGCATACCTCCCAGCTTGTGTGCAGTTCTGATGGGGACAGGTACTGTGAACCTGGATGACCCAGTTGTAGCAGCTTGTGCCCCTACAGGGGCAGGGAGCAGCTGTGGCACCGATGGAAATAGATGTTAGCCGCGGTGGGCCTGAAACACCCGCCAGCAACACCAATACTGCTTCTTGCTCCAGATCCTGCTCTGATCCATACACCTTGTACCTCAATCTTCCTTGGACCCCCCACTGGATATTCTTTTGATTAGGAAGTTAGGAAGGTGAGGTGGCAATGGACCAGAGATACACAGATAGCGGCAAAGCTGGGGTTTGGACACTGGCCTGCCTGGCCGCAAAGACTGGGATCTTGACCTTGGTGTTTCCAGAATTACCCACTGAGTTATCTGGAGGTCTTTGGCAAGCCATTCAATAACAGGCAGGTCCAGCCCATGGATCCTTAAATATCCCCGCAAAGAGATACCTTCTCCCCAAACGACACCTTTTGTCCTCAAAACAAGTCTTGGATTCTTAGGGCTCTAAGACCAAGGCAGGGTCTTCAGCCTCCCATCTTCCCCCAGTAAAACACCCCCTCCTCCCAGAGAGTGGGCAAAGTGAGATCAAGTGGGAGATTTCCCTCTACCTTATGCTGCCTTCAGGAGTGTGACAGATTTTATTTTCCGGAGATGGCCACAAAAATGTCTCACATCCCACATGCTCTTTTGGAACCTTGCCATTCCTGCATCAAGAGTGGAGTCCGTGTCTCCTTCCCTGGAATCCGAGTGGGCCTTGACCAATAAAGTGGAAGTGATGTTACGTAATTCCAAAGCTAGCTTGTAAAAATGCTACGCACTTCTGAGTTGTTCTCTTGGGACGCTTGCTCTTGAAAGCCAGCTGCCATACTGTAAGGAAGCTCAAGCAGCCAGAGGAAGAAACCATGTGGAGAGGAAACGAGGCCTCAAGCCCTCAGTTCCAGCTGAGCTCCCAGAAGACAGCTCACATGAGTGTGCCATTTTGAAAGCAGATTCTGATGCTCTCCAGGTGATACCATGTGGAGCAGAGTACTGTCACTGCCTTCTCCAAATTGCAGGTTTGTGAGCAAAATAAATAATTGTTGTTTTAAGCCACCAGGTTTTGGGGGTGATTTGTTATACAGCAATAGATAACCGAGACAAAAAAACTAAGCCACTACCAGTTGTCTCTCTGTCTCCACAGGGGATTGGTTCCAGGAAACCCCCCCACACACACACACACACTGCCATGGGTACCAAAATCCTGAGATGCTCCAGTCCCTTACATAACATGGCATAGTATGTGCATATAACGTACACACATCCTCGCGTGTACTTTAAACCATCTCTAGATTACTCATAATACCTAATACAGTGTATTTGCTATGTAAATAGTTGCTGGAGCATAACAAATTCAAGTTTTGCTTTTTGGAACTTTCTGGAATTTTTTTCAAATATTTGTGATCCGAGGTTACTTGACTCCGTGGATGGGGAACCCCTGGATACAGAAGGACTATAATCAGAAAATGTCACAGTTGGTGCCTAGGTCCAGAAAGCACTTTTTGCACTGAGTCAGGGCCACACTCAAATCCAAATCCTGTCTCTCTTCCTAAATAGTGTAGTCCAGAAGAGCAGAACCCTTGGAGCCAGGCAGACATGCGTTCATAATCCTGATTCCAATACTTCCCAGTTGTGTAACCTTGGGCAATTTAATGGGCCTCTCTGAACCTCAGTCTCTTCTTCTATGAAATAGGCACAATAATTTTTCTCCCTAAATCTATCAGGAGGATTTAGTGAGATTATGTATCTCAAGTGCTTAGCCAAGAACATAGCACATAACAAGTGCTCAGTAACTGTTAACCACGATTTACCAGGACAATTATATGGTTGGATGTTGAAAGCCCCTTACTGGATAAGCTCTCTTGAAGGTAGATTGGGAGCCTTCTGGATCCCATCACACTTCCTCTGTGCTGAATTTCTCTGCCTAGAGTCAGAGAGACCTGGTTTTAAATAACTCATGGCTCCTCCAGTTTCTGGCTGTGTGACCTTGGTCAAGAGACTTAACCTCTCTGTTTTTGGAGTCCTCATCTGCAGAAAGCGGGAGGGTCATATTTCCTCCTTAAGGGGTTGCAATGATGTTGGATAGTGTGCAAGGCATGACACAATGCCTGGCACACAGTAGGTGTCCATAGCGTGTGCTGAGAGAGGGACAGGCTATTCCTCCGTCCTCTGCAGAATCTGCAAGGATCTCTGTCCTCTCTCTGTCCTCCATCGCGAGCCTGACCAGGTGGCTGGTGGTGGTGAGCGCTCCAAAGAGTAATGGAGGGGAGGGGGGGGGGTCTCCTAGCAGGGCCAGACCTGTTGTTCTCTCATTTCCCACCAGCGGGCGCTCTGGTGAAGTTAGGATTGCAAATCACCGCCATCGCGGTGACCATAGCTACCGCCATTTGTGCACATAGTGGCTGAGCGCTTTGGTTCACTTAAATGAGTCAGGATTCTCAATGTCTTCCTTAAAAGTAATAAATCTAGCAGAGTCACAGGCTTTTATTTCCATTATGTTTGTGGGAGAAAAGTGCCAACGATCCTCTTCGGATTGAGAGAGAGAGAGAAAACCGACATTTATTCCTTTTAACAATAGAGATGATGTTATCACTATGGCAACAAATGATCAAGGAAGAAAACCAATCAGAATTGCAGATTTCTCTCGGAGGTTATTTTTCTCAAGATATGGCAACAATTTCAAGGAGACTCTCAAAGACTCTTTTGTTCAAATTATCCTTCAAGGACAGTCTTAAATGAACAGAACAGGTTGGTGACAGGAACTCAAGCCTCCAGATTGCACAGGAAAACCAGATGGGTGTTCTCAGTTTGTTTCCTTATGGGGCAGATTCTTTAGATGGGCTTTATTATGCATGTAGCTGCAGGGAAGAGAGAACATCTTCACCTCTTTTACATTTTACTTTTATTTATTTATTTATTTTTTTGGCCGCGTGGCATGTTGTGATCATAGTTCCTTGACCAGGGATGGAACACGCGTCCCCTGCATTGAAAGCGCAGAGTCTTAACCACTGGACTGCCAGAGAAGTCCCTCTTTATTTATTTATTTTTTTATTTTATTTTATTTTTGCGTACGCGGGCGTCTCACTGCTGTGGCCTCTCCCGTTGTGGAGCACAGGCTCCGGACGTGCAGGCTCAGCGGCCATGGCTCACGGGCCCAGCTGCTCCACGGCACGCGGGATCCTCCCGGACCGGGGCACGAACCCGTGTCCCCTGCATCGGCAGGCGGACTGTCAACCACTGCACCACCAGGGAAGTCCTCTTTTTTACATTTTAAACATTATTTTTATTAAAAATTTAAAATCACTTTTTCAAACTGCATTGGCTACTAGTTGAGAACTTGCATTTTAAGGAGCTGATTCTGAATCTCCTTGTGACACCACAGGCAAAAAGCAGCATCTTGATCTTGGACTTCTCAGCCTCCAGAACTGTGAGAAAATATATGTCCGTTGTTAAAGCCACCCAATTGAGGGTATTTGTTATCAAAGCGTGAGCAAACTAAGACACTGAGTTCCCTTCTTCCGCCCATAGGCTCAGGGCCCCACAGAGTAACACACACCTCTCCTCCAACCCCATCCCCTACACATCCCTGAACAAGGGTGTTTGTCCCGGATCAGCCTGAGCCGGTAGAGGTTGAAAAAAATTTCTATTTTCCTAGAATTCGTCTTTAGTTGAGGCACTGTCATAATAACCACCCTTCATCTTGCTCCCTTTCCAGCTGTGCTCTGCCTGGAATAGAGATACACTCACAGAAATTGAGCTCTGTAGAGCTGTGGCTTCTCAAAAGAAGCTACTCCAGGTGTTTCAAGCAGAGGAAATTTAACGCAGGGGATTTATTACAAGGGTGTCCAAAGGGCCAGGAGAGCAAGAGACAGAAGGGGATGGTGGGGGGGGGGGAAGAAGTAGTGTGTGTCAGTCCTTCATTCCTTCTTTATGACTGAATAATATTCCATTGTACAGATACACTGTACTTTGTTTATTCATTTATCTGTTGATAGCCATCTGGGCTGTCACTACCTTTTGGCTGTCATGAATAATGCTGTTGAGAACATTGATGTACAATTTTTGTTTGAACACTCCAGGATTTCTGTTGTCGGGTGATGACAATGTTCTAAAATTGATGGTGCTAACGGCTGCAGAGCTCAGGGAATATACCCCAAACCACTGACTAGTACACTTTAAAAGGGTGGATTTTTCTGGCATGTGAATTATGTATCTATCAAGCTTACAAAAACCCTGAAACTGTTCAAACTTAATTTTATATTTACTCACATAAACTTACGATAGGAGGCAAAGCACACAGATTCTTTTCAAAACTCCAGGAGTTTCTCTGGCCCTTCTGCTCGAGGTGATTTAATTATAACTGGGATTAGTGACGATGTCATGAAGGGTTAAATCTCAAACTTGAGGGATAAGTTCTATTTCGCGCACACACAATAATGAAACACACCTCCCGGTAGCAGACGTGTAAGCCAAGTTTGTGGTCATCTCAGCCTCAGGGTTAAAGATGAAAATCCAGAGATTTCCCTGGTGGTCCAGTGGTTAGGACTCCACTCTTTCACTGCTGTGGGCCCAGGTTCAGTCCCTAGTCCGGAAAGAAAGATCCCGCAAGCCATGCTGCGTGGCCAAAATTTAAAAAAAGAAAAAGAAATTCCAGAATGAATGAACACAGGTGATGATGTGGAAAGGCACCTCTCATTAGCAATCTGTTGGCTAAGAAACCAGTCAGGAAACACTCTTCTGTCACGAAACGGAAATCATTTGTATAGATCCAACCTTCTTTTTTAAAAAATTTATTTATTTATTTTGGCCGCGCTGGGCCTGAGTTGCAGCATGAGGGCTTCTTAGTTGCAGCATGCGAACCCTTAGTGACCACATGCGTGCGGCATCTAGTTCCCTGACCAGGAATCAAACCCGGGCCCCCTGCATTGGGAGCTCAGAGTCCCACCCACTGGACCACCAGGGAAGTCCCTAGATCCAACTTTCAATCATTCATTCCTTCGAGAAATATCTTTTGAGCAGCTACTGCATACCAGGTGCTGTTCAAGGCTAGATTCTCTTGAAACCAAATCTGTTGGCGTTTGGGGCCTGTATTGGTTTCCTATGGCTTCTGCGACAGATGATCGCAAATTTACTGACTTGAAACAACACACATTTATTCTGTGGCGGTTCTAAAGGTCAGACGTCCAAAATGGGTCTTAATGAGCTAAACTCAAGGTGTCAGCAGGGCTGTATTCCTTTTGTGGTGGGGGGGCTTTAGTAGAGAATCTGCTATCTCTTTCCTTGTCTTTTCCGGTTTCTAGAGACCACGTGTTTTCCTTGGCTTGTGGCCCCTTCTTCTATCCTCAAAGCCAGGAACATCAGGCCAGGTCCTTCTCACGCTGCCGTCTCTCTGGTTCTCTCTTCTTGTTTCCTCTTCCACTTTTAAGGATTCTTAGGATTACCTTGGGTCCACCAAGATAATCCAGGATAATCTCCCCATTTTGTTTTATTTTTAATTCCTATGCGCTTGGATTTATTTATTTATTTATCTAGGCCGCACCGCGTGGCTTGTGGGGATCTTTGTTCCCCAAACAAGGCTCAAACCTAGGCCCTTGGCAGTGAGAACTGGGAGTCCTAACTACTGGACGGCCAGGGAATTCCCAGTCTCCTTAATTTAGGTTGATTTAGCAGCCTTGATTTCATCTGCCACCCTAATTCTTCTTGGCCATGTATTCTAACATGTTCCTCGGTTCTGGGGATTAGGACACACAGAACTTTGGGAGGTCATTATTCTGTCTGCCATGGTCAGGATCATTCTTAGGGGTGTGTGTGTATGTGTGTGTGTTCAGGAGGCTCTCTTGTTCACTGTGGGGCATTTAGCATCCCTGCCCCACCTCCACTTCTGACTCCAGTTGCGACAGACAAAAAGGTTTCACTGCCAGATGTCTCTTGCCGCCCCCACCCCCCACCCACCCCCCCCCACCCCCCCCCCCCCCCCCCCCCCCCGGTCAAGAGCTGCTGTTCTAGGTCCTAGGAATCCAGAGGTGGACAAAACAGACAAGTCTGTGCTCTTTCGGATTTTCCATTTTTCCAGTGGAACTGGCGCATTAACCGCATCTCACCGGGAAACACTGTGTCTCCGGTCTCTCCATTCAAGGTTCCCATTTGTACCTTTGGAACTCGTCACCCATGGTTTGCATGTAATTGCAGCCGAGGCCCAATGGGACCTGGTGCTCCGGCAGCCGGGCTGGGTGCGAGAGCCGTATGGGGAAGACATCAGCACGGAGATGACGTGGGGACCATCCCTGAGAAGTGGGAGCTCCACGAACCACCCCCACCCCCACCCCCCACCCTACATGAATGACAGGCGTCAGCCCTGGACTTCTGTCCTTTGCACTCTGATCATCTCCCTGATGGCTTCTTACCAGCCTCCCTCAGGGCCTCCCCTTCCCTGGTCTGTGCATGGTACCTGGCTGACCCCTCCCCCCACCCCGTGCTCAGGCCCTCTAGGCATCTTCACCCTTTCACCCTGATCTTATTCATCTCTGTGCTTCTCTCTCTAATGACATTTCCTGTCTGCCTGCCTGCATCTTTGTCCTCAGCCCAGCCATATCAGTTTCCTGTTGCCGCTGCAACAAATCACCACACATTGAGTGGCTTAAAATAACACGTACGAATTTTCTTACAGTTCTGGAGCAGAGGTGATTGACATGGGTTATATACGACTAAAATAAGGTGTCAGCAGGGCTGTGCTCCTTCTGGAAGCTCTGGAGAGAATGCATTTCCTAACCTTTTTCCAGCGTCTAGAAGCCACCTGCCTTCCTTGGCTCGTGGCCTTGAGACAGGCTGGGACCTGGGACCCTTTGCTGCAGTGCTGCCATGCTTGCACCTGGACACACCCCTCCTCCAGCAACAGAATACAAAGAAACTGTACGGGACTAAAAATAACTGCGTGCATGTGCACTTGGGGCAAATTCTGGACCAAAGATACAAAGAAACCAAAAAACCCAGCTGCCACTTTTGAAAAGCCTGGAGCAAAAGCAGGGTACTGCCGCATGCCCCCTGCACACACCACCACCTAAGGGGTGGGCAAAACACCTAAGCCACCCCTCTGGCCCGGCCCCTGGACACACCCCTACCCTCATCCCATATAAGGAACAAGCTTGCCCCCCAACCCCCTGGCCCCAGGGAGCGAGCCAGCAAGGGAACCTGTTGTTCGTTCTCGCTCCCCTCTGCTGCAGCAGGGGCCCCAATAAAGCCTTGCCTGAATTTCTTGTCTGGCCTCTGATCAATTTCTATTGATTAAGAAGGCCAAGAACCCTGGTCAGTAACCGTCTCTTCTCCATCTGCAAAGCCAGCAGCAGAGCATCTTCCATTCTCTCCCTCTCTGACCTCTACCTCCACCATCACATCTCTCTCTCTCTCTCTGGCATCCCTCTTTTCCTTACTGTATTAGTTTTCTAGAGCTACTGTAACAAAGTACCACAAATTGGGTGACTTGTAACAACAGAAATTTATTATCTCATGGTTTTGGTCCAGTGGTTAAGAATCTACCTTCCAATGCAGGGGTGAAGTATCGATCCCTGGTCGGGAAAATAAGTTCCCACATGCCTCAGGGCAACTAAGCCCACGCGATGTAACTACTGAGCCCGCGTGCTCTGGAGCCCCGGCGCCACAACTAGAGAGAAGCCCGTGCGTGGAAACGAAAGATCCCGCATGCTGCAACGAAGATCCCTTGTGCCGTAACTAAGACCCGATGCAGCCAAATAAATAAATATATTTTTAAAAAAACAACAAAGGAAATCAAGGTGTTGGCAGGGCCAAGCTCCCTCTGAAACCGGTAAGGGAATCCTTCCTTGCCTCTTCCAGCTTCTGGGGGTGGCCGGGGCATTCCTTAGCTTGCAGCTGCATCACTGCACTGTCTGCTTCCATCTTTACATGGCATCCTTCCCTCGCATCCTCACCTTGTCTTCTTATAAAGACGCCAGTTATATTGGATTAAGAACCCATGCTACTCCAGTCTGACCTCATTTTTTAAAAATTTTATTTTATTTATTTATTTTTGGCTGCTTTGTGTCTCCGTTGCTGCGCGCGGGTTTTCTCTAGTTGCGGAGAGCGGGGGCCACTCTTCATTGCGGTGCGCATCCTTCTCATTGCGGTGGCTTCTCTCGTTGCGGAGTACGGGCTCTAGAGCGCAGGCTCGGTAGTTGTGGCGCACGGGCTTAGTTGCTCCGCGGCATGTGGGATCTTCCCGGACCAGGGCTTGAACCCGTGTCCCCTGCGCTGGCAGGCGGATTCTTAACCACTGCGCCACCAGGGAAGCCCAGACCTCATTTTAATTGAACTAATTACATCTGCAACAACGCTATTTCCAAATAAGGTCACATTCTGAGGTCCTGGGGGAGAGGACTTCAATATATCTTTTTGGGGAACGTTCTGAGGTCCCGGGGGAGAGGACTTTAGTATATCTTTGTGGGGAACGTTCTGAGGTCCCGGGGGAAAGGACTTCAATATATCTCTTTGGGGAACACAATTCAACTCCTAAAACTTATCAAGACCATGGTGTTTATAGTGGGCCTACCCAAGGAATCCAAGATAACTCTTGATCTCAATAGCCTCTTTTTCTTTTTCTTTTTGGCCACTCTGTGTGGCGTGTGGAATCAGTTCCCCCACTAGGGATGGAACCCATCCCATGCCCTGCAGTGGAAGTGTGAAGTCTTAACCACTGGACCGCCAGGGAAGTCCCCCGATCTCAACAGCCTTAAATTAATCACAGCGAAACATTCCCTTTTGTTATGTAGAGTAATATTTTCACGGGTTCCGGGGATTCAGACGTGGACATCTTTGGGGGCCATTATTCTGCCGACCCCATCAGCCCTGTGTCTGAGTTCTGGGCTGGATAGCCAAAGGCTCCGTGGATGCCCCTCCCTTGGTGTTCAATGAGTTATTTTTTAGAATAAGTATGTACGGATCATTGTATGGGACATACTTACATTAAAAAAGGTATTCGATGTTTTTCTGAGATTTAAGTTTAACTGGGTGTCCTGTGTTTTCTGTGTTTCATGGAGTCCGAATTGTTAAAACTCCCCAGTTTGTCACATATTCTGTTGTTTACCAGCATTTCCCACCAGATGGAGCCGTGGTCATATTTATAATCACCTTAACTCATGTACTTGTGATAGGCAACCTCTAAGATGGTCTCCAACGATCCCGCCACCAGGCATTTACATCCTTCTGAGATTTATACCCCTTTGGGGGTAGGTCAGATGTAGTGGCTGGCTTCTAAGAAATACAATATGGCAAAAAAAAAAAAAAGGTATGTCGCTTCTGGGATTAGATCACAAAGCCTCTGGAGGATGGAAGCTCAAGAAAGTGAGAAAAAAGGAATCATCAGGAGGACCAGGGGTAGCTGTGATGCAGAAGAACAGTGAGAGACACTAGAAGCCAAAGGAAAGTGGCTGTGGAGAAGGAGGAGGGCGTTTATACATTGAACGATCCAACAGACATTTATCAAGTACCTAGAAACTGGAGTTCACAATTTTGTGGGTCAGGAAGTCAGAAAGGCCTTGGTTGGATGTTCATCTCGGCTGTGCGTGGCATCAGCTGAGGCAGCTGGGGCTGGAGGATACATTTTCAAGATGGCTTCTTCACTCACAGGCCTGGAGCTTCGATTCTCCTGGGCCTTCTCACTGCAGGATGCCCTTGGGGTAGTTGCAATTCTTACATGGCAGATCAGGGCTCCAAGAGGTCACAATGGAAGCTGCTTGTCCTCTAAAGGCTGGGTCCAGGACTGGCATAATGTCACTTCTGTCATATTTTGTTGGTCAAAGCAGTCAGGTGTTCTGGCCCAATCAGTCTAAGACCACCGGAAACAAACCTGTGGTATTATTTGTTAGGGCTGCCGTAACAGTACATATCGCAAACCGGGCGACTTGCGGTAGATACAGTCCTGCTGTTCTCTCACCGACCACCAGATAGCGCGCTGGATCCGATAGCAATACTTGCCATTAGCAGGAGAGTAGACGTTGTGATAAACGCTTTTGTTAATTTAGTTGGGATGAGACTTTCGATTTCTTTGTTAAAAAGCAAGTCTAGAAAAGACTTGGGCCTTTATTTCATAATGTTCGTGGAAGGATAGAAATAGTCTTTTCCTGATTTGATAGAGAAGACCTATGGTTATTTATTCTTTAAAAAATAGACTATTTAATCTTGTTAACACCATGGCAACAAATATCAAGGAAGACAGCCAATCAGAAAAGTAGGCTTCTTTGGGAGGTTATTTTTCTTTGGAAATTGCAACAGTTTCTAAGAGAATCTCCCAGACTCTTGTTCAAATTCTCTTTCCAAGGACAGGCTTAAATTGAACAGAGAACAGAGGAGGCTGGTAACAGGAAAATTCACTCAAGCCTCCTGGCTGTACAGGAAAACAATATGGATGTTTGGGGATTATTCTCAATCTGCCACTTTATGGAAACTGATTTTTATTTTATTTTTTAATTTTAATTTTTGTTTTTTGGCCACACCATGCGGCTTACGGGGATATTGGTTCCCCGACCAACGTCCTGGGCAGTGAAAGCACAGAGTCCTAACCACTGGACAGCCAGGGAGTCCCCTCGAAACTGATTCTTTAGAAAGACTTATGATAAGAGGTAGTAACCCTCCCACTGAAGCTGCAGGAGAGAAGGGACAGCTTCATCTCTCTCTCTTTGTTTTAATGTTTAACAATTATTTTTGTGGGCTTCCCTGGTGGCGCAGTGGTTAAGAAGCTGCCTGCCAGTGCAGGGGACACAGGTTTGAGCCCTGGTCCAGGAAGATCTCACATGCCATGGATCAACTAAGCCCATGCGCCACAACTACTGAAACCTGCATGCCTAGAGCCTGTGCTCTGCAACAAGAGAAGCCACTGCAATGAGAAGCCTGCACACCGCAATGAAGAGTAGCCCCCACTCACGGCAACTAGAGAGAGCCTGTGTGCAGCAATGAAGACCCAATACAGCCAAAAATAAATAAATAAATAAAATAAGTTTATTTAAAAAAACTTATAAAAATTATTTTTTCGGTGGGCGTGAGTGCACCTCAGTCGTTAATAATGTTGATTGGCTGATCTAACAATCACTTCCAGCCCCTTTCCTACATACTACTGTGATACTACAAAAGCTAAAAAAGCCAGCTCCCTTCTTTCCCAGACTCCCCTGCAGCTACTGGTATGCACTGAGCCAGTTCTGGCCAATGAGGGCTTTTGGGAAATATTTTCGCTGCTGGATAAAAGAGGAGAGGCATGAGAGGAAAGGACTCTCATCACCCCCACCTCCTTGCTTTTTGCTTTTTGTGTGAAAAGGTGATGCCTGGAGCTTGGCAGCCATTTTGTAACCATAAGGCAACAAGCTGGAAGGCAAAAGCTAATAAGTGGAGGAATAGAAACATTCTAGGTTCTTGATAACATACTTGACTGATTAAACCCAGAAGCCTCCTTCCTCCAAAATTTTAGTTAAAAAGCTAAGAAATATCCTTTTTGCTTATGTCTGCTGTCAGTTTGGTTATCTGTAACTTGTAGCCAAAACACCCCTTGCTGATCCATGCTCCTTTCCAGATTGCGCTAGAGCAGAGCTCCCAAACTCAGATATCCAGAGACCAGGTAGCTGATGTGAAAATGAAGCTGCTATAACTTTATTTTCCTTTTACTTACATAAACTTATAAAAGGAGAAAAAGCACACCAATCCGTTTCTTAACTCCAGGAGACCCTTCCCACTTTCTGGACAAGGTGAGTTAATTATAACAGGATTAGTGATGCTTTAATCAGGGAGTTAAATATTTCCAGCTGGAGTGATGCATTCTATTTCCTATTTTTTAGATGTGCAGTGAATGAAGTTTCTCACCACAGATATTTTTTTTAATTAATTAATTAATTTATTTTTGGTTGCTTTGGGTCTTTGTTGCTGTACGTGAGTGGGGGCTACTCTTCGTGGTGGTACGTGGGCTTCTCATTGCAGTGTGGATCATGGGCTCTAGGAGCGCAGGCTTCAATAGTTGTGGCATGTGGGCTCAGTAGTTGTGGCTCACGGGCTCTAGAGCACAGGCTCAGTAGTTGTGGCGCATGGACTTAGTTGCTCCGCGGCCTGTGGGGTCTTCCCAGACCAGGGCTCGAACCCATGTCCTTTGCATTGGCAGGCGGGTTCTTAACCAGTGCACCACCAGGGAAGCCCCTCTCACCACAAACATTTGAAACATGCTTTGTAGGAACTATGGCCTCAGGGTGAAGAGTTACATTCCAGAAGGTATCAACACAAAACCAGTAGGGTTAAAATGACCTCTTACAGGCAAGCTTCTCATTCATTCATACATACATTCATTCATTCAACGAACATTTATTTTCTCCTCTGTGCCACACACAGTGCAGGGCATTGGGGATTTAACAGTGAACAATCAGGCACTGGTCCCTGTTTGTAAGGATCTTACATTCTTGAAACTTAACCAGAACCTTCCCCCACCTGCCTGGAAAATATTTTTGTCAACAGTCTCTCCAGGCCAGAGTTTCCTATTGTTATGGGCTGAATTGTGTCATTCTCCAAATTCATATGTTGAAGTCCTAACCCCCAGCACCTTCGAATGTGACTGTATTTGGAGATAAAATGCTTAGAGAGGCAACTAAGTTAAATGAGCTTAAATTGGATTAAAAGGCCCTAATCCAATAGGACTGATGGTATAAGAAGAGGAAATTAGGACACAGACACACACACAGGGCAGAGCTTGTGAGGACACAGGGAGAAGACGACAGCCACCTGCAAGGCAAGGAGAGAGGCCTCAGAAGAAACCAACTCTGCTGACACCTTGATCTCAGACTCCTGGCCTTCAGAATTGTGAGAAAATTAATTTCTGTTGTTTAAGCCACCAGGCTGTCATGCTTTGTTATGGCAGCTCAAGAAAATACATACACCCATCAGCACCTTTGGAACTTGCAGCCAACAGCTTCAACCCTAGTCCTAATCAATGCAGAATGTAAGTCCTTGAGAATTATTTTTAAAAATTTCCAAGAATTCCCTGGCGGTCCAGTGATTAGGACTCTGTGATTCCACTGCAGGGGGCACGGGTTTGATTCCTGGTCAGGGAACTGAGATCCCACATGCTGCGTGCAGCCAGAAAAAAAAAAAAAAAAAAAAAGGATTAAAAAAATTCCACCAGAAGATGAGTGATTCGTCACCATGCATATATACCCAAGCTTCCTGTTGGAAAACAGGAAACTGTTCTATTAATCAGCCATACATTCCTCCTATACTCTTGGGAAGTCCTTCTTTGAACAGTCCCAAAAGGCTTCTGGGTTTGCTCACTTTCCTGGGGGCATAGAAAGCCCAAATTACAAATACGTAGTGTTTCCCTCAGCCATTAGATCTAAATCTTCTGCTACAAAGGATTTGTTTTGGGTGGGGTTCTCTACCCTCCATCAAATGGTATAGTGTAGTTTAGGGAACAAACTCTTAGTGCCTCAGCTGGGATTCTCAACTGCAGCGTCTACCCACAGCCTCTCCATGTGGCTCGGCCTTCCCAAAACTTGGCGGCTGGGTCTTCCGACAGAGTTTCCCGAGAGCAAATGTTCCGAAAGTCCGTATGCAGAAGCAGGCAGCCTCAATGTGACTACCACTTCATTCTAATAAACTCCACCTCCAGATGGGGAGAAGGATAAAGAATTTGCACTTACCTTTAATTCATCACATTACTCTAGTAATTTTACATGCATTAACACCATCAGTCCTCAAGCAATCGCACGATGTTGACATCATCATTAGGTCATGGTTACAGATGAGGTTCTGAGATGCAGAGTGGTCCCCGGCCTGGGCAGCCCTGCTGTTATGTCTTCTTCCAGCAGAAGGCGCTCCAAACCCACGCATCATCCCAGCCTCCGGCTCCTAACACCCTCATAGCCAAGGCTTAGGTTTATCTCGTGCCCTGGGCTGTACTAAATGCTTTTCACGAACGATCACAGCCCAACCTCACAAGAACACCCGAGGCTGAATTTTACAGATGAGGACGTTGAGGCTCAGGGCAGCGAGGGGCTCAGCTGAGGACAGTCTGATCCCCAAACCTGACAGACAAGTGCACAGCCTAGTGCAGGAGACAAGAGCTCAAAAGCCCCACGGGAAGAGGTTTTGCCTTTGCTGTGTGACGGTGGAGGGTTAGATTATTCTATCGTTCCATTCGTTCACCGATCCTCTAAGGAGGGTACACATTCCTGATTGTCGCCAAGTAGCTGGCGACTCCGAAGAATCAAGGCGGCTTGTGATTTGCCTTGGTCCAGTTGCGAGGGGATGTGCTGAGTGCCCGATACCAGCGGAAGCTCTGACAGACGCTGCAGGTTTGGCCATTGACCTGCCAGCATCAGAAGAAGACACCCAGATGAGGGCTGCCCCTTAGGCTTCTAGAATGGGGCGTATCCACAGCCCACTGCACAGATGTGTAACAACACGCCTGAGAAACAAACCTTTGCTGCCGCGAGCCGCTGAGATGTCGGGGTATTTGTTACAGCGACACCTACAGTCACAGCTGTGACTCATAAGCAGTGAGTCAATCAGAAGCAGCCCCACACGCCCCCGCCACCCCCCGCGTGTCTCCAGCAGGTCATAGGTAACCTGTGCTAACGCAGTACAAGTCAGCACGGGATGCCTCGATTTTATAAACCAGAGTGGATTCGGAGCTGTTTCTATAGCAACCACACTCTGCCCCGCTTTCATTGTCACGTGATTTCTGGAGGGGGCAGGAAGAGGCAGAGTGCATCCAGAGAGCTGGGAATTACTGAGCTTAATGGAACAGGCTTTGGAGCCCAGAAGGTTTGGGTTCAAAGAGCCCAGCTCTGACACGCACCCTTTGTGTGATGATGCAGAAGGCTCTAAACTTCTCTGGGCCTCATTAAAATGGAAATCATAGTAACTCCATTATAGGGGTGCTGCGCAGAGTCCATGCGATCAGGCACTTGTATAGCACATACAAGTGCTATACAAGTGGGAAGCACTTGTATAGCACATTCCATGGTATGTGAATCGATTAGGAATAGTTTTCTTGGTGACAGTCAGCCCAAACTTGCCAGCCAAAGGGGTGAGGTATCTTAGAAGAGGATCCTTAGCTCTCAGTAGAGGTATCCCTAGCCAATGCCACATGGAGAAGAGATGAATGTGTGCAAAATATTTGTTGATTTAAGGCATGAAGTTTTGGGGTAGTTTGTTATATAGCAATAGATAACCAGAACATGTATGAAATACTGTTTACTGCCTATCCACAAAGCTATCCCTGCCCCTCTTTCTTCCTAACAAAAACTGGATTTTATTCAGGCGTCAGACAGAGCTTCCTTGACCTTAATCAACTCCACCCTTTGTCAGGGGGGTAGCCATGTGATCACGTACTGGTCAAAGTGATATAAAAAAGGAGGTCTGCTGGGGGCTTCTGGGAAAAGGCTTTCCTACCCTTAAGGAGGAGAAATTTCCTGCTTTCTGCATTCCCCTACTTCCTGTCTTTGAACATGGTGTATGAATATGATGTCTGGAGCTGCTGCAGCCATTTTGTGACTATGAGGAGAAGCCAGGGAAATTGCACACTCTGAAATTCACATTGTTGAGCTGCTAAATCAAACCCAGCACCTCCCACTGCTTGACTTCTTGCTATGTTTAAATCACTACTAAATGAGTATTCTTTAACTTGTCCCTGAAAATGTTCCTAATGAGGCACTGGGCTTCCTTTTTGCCCTGTAATGAATCTCTGCTGTAATTTCACTATCTGTCTCAATGTGCCCTAGATCTAGACAGGACGGAAGCTGTGAATTCCTATGGAACCAGAAGGTGCTGTTAAGAAATGAAGGAATCTGCCCTTGAGCCCATTACATACCTTTTACCTCTTAGTCCCAAGCAAATCCTTATAGGCATGAGCACGTGCTGTGATGGAGAATGGAGAAAATCCCAGGAACTGCCAACCATTTCTCCCCCTGTGCAAATGCAGCTTTAATTTGTATGGTTTGGCAGAAAATGAGCCAAGAAATGATAAAGATCTCTGTGGTGATCTTACAATATGACCACAAATTCTTTGATGCTCTTCCCTTCAAGAGGTGGAGCTTAATTCTTCTTAGTCCAGCATCGTCTCATCCTACTTGCTCAGGATGAGATGATGCTGGGCTAAGGACCAGGCGGGGGCCCAGGCACTGAAGAAGCAAAGGACACTGGGTGTAAAACAGAGACAGGGTGTTTCCAGGGTGTTCTGGCCACACATCAGCCATGACACGTGGGCATCTGTTACCCAGCCTTAGACGCTCCCCTCCCCCACTGCACGGAGCACCCAGAGACCAGGTCAGGTGCTTAACTCAGTTGACTGCAGGGTCCCAGGTGACACAGGGAGAAGTCACACGTGGGGCCTCGCCACCCCACACATTGCCGGAGGCTGCTCAGCCCAGGGCCAGGCCCCCAAGGTCCCTCAGCCTCCTGGGGAGGAAGGGGCTTCGTCCCCAGCCCCAGGTCCACCCTGGCCTGTTCCAGGGTCAACTCCTGTCTGTCCCCGGGGAGGTCCCTGCTGCCCAGAGGGGGCCACTTCCGACCACGACCGGGGAAGCAGCTCCTGAGTCAGCTTCTGCCCCTGGGTGTCCTGAGGTGGGGCTCGGACCGTCCAGCTGGGCTGCGGGGACACACACACCCCCCCCAGGCCCCTGTGCCTCCCTCGAGATGTGCAGGGCTCCCTCCCGGCACGGGAACTTGGACTCAGATACACAAATAGCCCCAGGACAAGGGGACCTGGAGGGGCAGTGGTGCAGATGGCGGTTCAGGGAAAACATTGCGATGGGCAGAGGGGGCTGGTGCCCGTGTCACCACACGGACGCGGACATAACCCGGAAGCGTCTTCACTTGGACAGCACGTGCTGACCCCTGACAGCGCCAGGCCAGGCTACTTGGGGGGACTCTAAGGCCAGTCTGTGGCTCCTTTCTGGGGGCATTTCCTCCCCTCTAAAGACAGGTCCTGGGGCAGCTCCGACACTGGCCCAGACCAGCCTCAGCCCTTCACAGGTCCCCCCTCAGAGTTCCCTCTGGCCTTTGATTTACTCAGACAGCGAACTGGGGAACCCTATCACCTTAAGTCAGGGGCTACCAGACCAGTGCTGAGGGGACAGTCAGCCCACGGGAGGTGGGGGCAGCTCGTGGGACGTGCAGGGGGAGGCACAGGCCCATGGGAGGAGCACCGCCTGGTACTGCAGAGAAAAGCCAACACTCTGTATGGGAATTGTCCCAAATTGAAAATGTTGCAAATAGGACGTCCCTGGTGGCGCAGTGGTTAAGAATCCCCCTGCTGATGCAGGGGACACAGGTTCGTGCCCTGGTCCGGGAAGATCCCACAGGCCACAGAGCAACTAAGCCCGCGCACCACAACTACTGAAGCCCACACGCCTAGAGCCCGTGCTCCACAACAAGAGAAGCCACCGCAGCGAGAAGCCTGAAAACTGCAACAGAGTAGCCCCATTCGCCGCAACTAGAGAAAGCCCGCGCGCAGCAGCGAAGACTCAACACAGCCAAAAATAAATAAATAAATATTTTTTAAAAAAGAAAATGTTTCAAATAATACCCATTTTTTGAAAACACCGTGCAGGTTGAGTGACAGATTCGGTGTCTGGGCACCAGCAGATGGCTTTGGCCTTGAGGAGCTGGTGCATTTGTACCAGCTACACTTCAGATGGCCAGGGCAGGTGTGGGTCCTCTCTCTCTTCCTTCCCCTCCTTCCTTGGTCCTGGTCACCAGAGCCCCGCCCCTCCCTTTCCCTCCCCCACCTCTTTTACCCTCCCCCAGGAGCAACCCCTCTGCCTCTCAGGCTTCTCTTCCTGGAATCATCTCCTCCCCCAGCAGGGAGGTTCAGCCTTCCTGACTGAAGGCTCAGCTACATCCTGACACCCCCGCGCGGCTGGGTGGCCAAGCCTCCATCACAGAGCCCGGCCCCCATCAGATTGGGGTGGAGGACAGGGGCACGGAGACGCTGGCCAGAAGCATGAGTCTGGAAGGGATCGGGGCTCTACGAACAGCCAGAAAGAACTCACTGGCACTGCTGGCCTCGCCCGGTGCCCGGTGTCCACGTACACGCTCACCCCTGTGCTAACGCGGGAGACCCAAAGACAATCCCGCTGGGGGGGCCTGAGACCCCGTCCCATCACCTAGGGCTGCTGCCTCCGCGGGCGCCCGTTACACTCTTCCTTCTTCCCTTGGGCTTGCTCTCGCCACCTGCAACGGAGGGACTGAGAGGACAGGGGAGCGAGCGGTGGGCGGGCGCGCACTTTAGTGCTCAGTGCCCACGGTTCAGCGGTTGCCGCCTCCGCGGCGGGGAGGGCCGAGGGGCGGACTGGGGCCCCACCGGCAGCTGCAGCCTCGCCGTGGCCTTAGCGGCACTTGGGGGGCAGCCTCTTGCCCCGACCAGCCTTCTTCCCACGCGTGGACTTGGAGCCGGCGGGCGGCCGAGCCCTGGGCTGGCCGCCCTTGGCCTGCGCCCCAGCGCCCGCGCGCCCCTTCCTGCTATTGCTTCCTGCCGCCTCGTCCTGGGCTTCCGTCTCGGGAGAGATGCCCAGCCCGCCGGGGCCGCCGCCTCCGCTTCGGGTTTTGCGGGTCCCCGACGGGGCGGGAGCCGCTGCCCAAGCCCGCCCGACCCAGGGCCCTAAAGGCTGGGCGGGCCCGCTTGGCCCGGGGCTTCGTGGACGCTTGGTCCTCGGGCTCAGACTCCTCCCCCTCCACGTCCTCCGACTCCCTGTTCCCGCGGGCCGCCCGCAGCGCCAAAACCTCCCCGAGGTTGCCTTTGGCGCATCTGAACCTCCCGCTCTGCCAGGCCTTTTCCTTTTCTTCCTATCACCTCAGCCACGTCCTGGCATCCAGGAGCACCGCTAGCTCCAGGAGACCGCCCTCATCTTCCTCGTCCTCGCCCCAGCCCCCCGGCGGGCCACCGGGAGCCTTCTTCCCTTTGCAGGTGGTCCGAGGCTCAGCCGCGGTGGAGATGCACCCCAGCAAGTGAGCGCCGTCTTTGGCCTTCCTCAGGACCACGGCGTCCACCTGGCGGCCTGCCTCCTCCACCTTCACTCGGGTTCCGGAAGTGTCCTTGGCCGTGACGGACAAGACCTCGAGCAGGGCAGCTTTTTTGTCTTTCTTCTCGCTCCAGCCCAGCGACTCGATCACAGAAGCGACTTTCAACGTCTCCCTGCAGGTTTTGATGTCTGATGAAATCCTGTAGGCCACGATGTCTAGAACTCGGGGTTCTCCATGCCCTTCTGGGTCACCTGGTTGCCTCATTCCTCAGACTCACCTCCTGAAGCACTGCCCTTGAGCGCCTCATCAGGTGTGTCCCTCGTGGCCGCGAGAGCCACCGTGTTGCAGATGCCGCTCCTGGCTTCTGTGATCAGCTCAAGCTGATCACCTCGAGGGGCTCTTTCTCTGTCACTTTCTTCTTGGCTTTGTCCAAAACGGTCACCAGGGCCAAGAACTCCATGGAGACTGACTGCCTCATCCACGTCTCTCTGCACGGCTTCCTCGCAGCCGTTTGGAGTGTTGCGTAGAGCGCGCTGGCATTGCCACTTATCCCCGCCCAAGTCCTCCTCTTCCACCTCTGCGATCTCGAGGCCCAGGCTCTGATGGAAGAATCCTTCAGCTTCTCTTTTGCGGAGGTAAATGGCGGTCCTCCTCGGCCCCTCTTTTCGTCTCTGGCTCTATTTCTGAGACCCCACCCCCACCCGCACTGCCCTTGCTAGCCCTGCTGGCTGCACCAGGAACGGGGCCTGGGTCTCTGAACTGGCAGATGAGTCCCCGGGGGCCCTGGCCACTGCGGCCCGTGGGAGCCTTCCATGCAGCAGCTGCTGCCTCAGGACAGTTTCTTCCGCCTCAGGACTCTCGTGTCCTTGCACAGAACCCTCCAGACGCCGTCCTTGCCCGGGATCCCCCTGGGGGTGGCACCGTGATTAACGTCCGCCACAAACTCCATGAAGGCGGCCTTGGCCTTCTCCTCCCTCACGTCCCTCGTGTTCCTCAACCTGAACGTGCCCTGGCGCGGGAAGGCTGGCTGCAGGACGGCTTCGATGGCTGCCTTTTCCAGGTCCTCCGGGATGCTGGTGACCAGCAGGGCCCCGTGCACGTCCACAGCCAGCCCCCTGCATGAGTATGGGCCTCCTGGGTGACGGATCACTACTCTCCCTCCCACTCCAGCCAAGTGTGACACACACCCCCTCCCGCTTCGTCCTGCCAGTTTTTCGCATCTACATCAGAGTGGGCAGCAGGCTTTGGCTCCCGGGCACTGGCAGCTCTCCTTCCCCCACGGGCTACTGCCGGTTCCATGACAACCGCTTTTAGGCTGTTGCCAGGGTCTGAGCATTTGTTTTGAGGAACCCAATGAAAATGAGAATATTCGCCTTGTAGTTTCACTGGGCAGGCCTCACACAGAAAACTCAGTCCCGCTCACTCACGGATCAAGTCTCAGGAGGTCCAGGCCTTAATGGGGTGTGATCAGCCCTCACTCGGGGTTACTCCGGGTCTGGAGTGAGTTTGATGCTAGGGCCAGGAGGCGGGGTCTGGACTGAAGCTGAGGCTGGGGATGGGAGCGCAAGTGGCAGGTCTGTGTCCCGGTGGGGCTAAGGGCCCCGAGGTGGCTGTGTGAGATGGAGGCTGAGCCCGAGCAGTGGGCCAGGCCTGGTTCAGGGGCACGACTGCTGTCCGGGTTTCACAACCCTCCGGGCAGCCACAGCTACCAGGACCGCGGTGGGACCTTCTCTGTAGATCAGAGCAGGTGGGGTGCTCAGAGGGCAAGGCCTGCTCGTGGGATGGGCCTGCGGCCACTGCAAATCATATCATAGTGACCCCCAGGGGGCCACTTGAATGATATCTCAGTAATTACCGCATTAACACCCCAAGCGCTACCTCCAGAACTGCCCCTTCAAGCCTTAGGGCCTGTCCCTCCCCCCTCCTCCCCTCCCCTCCCCTCCCTCTCCCTTCCCCTCCCCTCCCCTCCCCTCCCCCTCCCTTCCCCTCCCCTCCCCTCCCCCTCCCTTCCCCTCCCCTCCCCTCCCCTCCCTTCCCCTCCCCTCCCCTCCCCCTCCCTTCCCCTCCCCTCCCCTCCCCCTCCCTTCCCCTCCCCTCCCCCTCCCTCTCCCCTCCCCTCCCCCTCCTTTCCCCTCCCCTCCCCCTCACTTGGGACCTGGACACACTGTGGTGGTGACCCAGGCCCCAGGCTGCAGGATGAGCCCCAGGTAATGACATTCGTTCATTCCCTCCTTCCATCTGGGCAAACAATTAGAGATAAAATCAGATTCCTTTCTCCTCAGCCCATCTGATGGCTGAGCTGCCAGTCTGCGCAAGCGTGGGCCCATCCAGCAAACACTGACCGAGAACTTTCCTGCCATTGGGATTCTTCCAGAGCAGCAAGACCGCCTTTGCTGGTTCCCTGTTGGCATGAGACCTGGGGCCCCAGGAATGAGGCAAAAAGCCTCAGGAACCTATGGCAGGTGACGGTGCCGGGTCTGAGGAGTCAGGAAGACCCTTCCCTGGTCCCCTCAAGTCCTGCTCCAGCACTTCGAGCCAGAGGTAATGTCTGGCAGGGTACTGAGAGGCCCCTGTGCCCCTCCTTCTTGGGGGCTTGGAGAATGCTTTAGGGGGAACAATTACACAGGACACTTTGAGTTCCAAGTGCAGAAACCGAAGCTGTCCTGGATTAAGCAGAAAAGGGACTTCATTGGCTCACGTTACTATAAAGTCCAGGTTGTATTAGCTTCAGTCATGGCTGGTTCCAGGGCCCCTTCATTCATTTATTCAACCAAAGACTCTGGACCAGCTCCCATTGGATCAGCTGGGTCACGTGCCTGCCCCTGCACCAATCACAGGGACTGGAGAGGGAGTGAGTGCTTTGATTGGCCAGGCTTCGGGGAGTGGCGCGTGAGGGTTAGTGGTTCCCACAGGAACCACCTGGCTCCCTCCACATGAGGGAGGGGATGCCACAAGGAGAAATGGAGGCAAATCACTTAGGAGACGGGGGTGGGAGTGTGGGGGGTGGATACTGGGCTGGAAAGCAGGAGATTCTGCCCCCAGGGGAGGAAGGGCAGTAGTGAGACTCACTGTACCTGGATAGGGGAGGGCCTGAAAGGGAGTATGGGGCCCTCTCCTTGGCTGGGGGTGTCTGTTGTCGAATCTCTGGAACACTGGTTGGGGAAGAGCATTCACCCTTTCAGGTGCTCACTGAAGTCATTCCCGCCCAGAGGCTTCATTCACTCATTCATTCAGTGTTTCTCTAGTGGCTGTCCTGGGACCCACCTGTGCAGGTCGCTAGGAGCAGTGATGACTGAGGCAGGCTCTGCCTCCTGGAGCTCAGGAGCGGAAGCGGAAGCGGAAGCGAGTGCTAGGAGGGAAACGCCTGCATTCTCAGGGGAGGTGGGTCGGAAGAGCTGCAGCTGATTCTGGATTGGGGCCAGCTTCCCGAAACAGGTGACACTGAGCTGAGTCTGAAGGGAGGAGGTGACCCTCTGTGAAGTAGGGAAGAAGTGTTTTCGAGGGGGTTGGTGTATGAAGACCCCAGTGGCTGGATAGAGGACAGGAGACCTGAAGAGCTGAGGGGAATGAGGTGTGGCCGAGTGGGGGAAGAGGCAAGGCCAGGTCCACGGGGAATTGTGAGTTGGTTACACCAGGGATGTGGCCAAGGAGCAAAGGGCGGTTGGGTCTCTAAGGCCAGAGTGGGAAGCTTCTCTGCAGTTTAGGTGCTGTGTGACGCTGGGAGAGTTAAACAACATCTCTGAGCCTCACTTTCCTCCTTTGCACGATACTTTGAGCTGCTGTGTTGGCTTAGGCACGTGGAGGGTTTAGCACACGTCCTGGGGTGCAGTAGGGCTTTCAGTAGCGGTTATTGGTATTAATCCTCTTCAGTATCGGAATACCTTTTTGTACGAAGAGCGGGCTGAGTCGCTGCTTTAGGGATTTGCTGGGTCAGAGCGTCCTCTGGTGGGCACAGGGAGACGTGGCTCAGAGAAGAAAGATGGACCAAAGGTTTAAATTTTAAAGATCTTTCTTCCCTCTCTCCCTCCGTTCCGTTCTCCCTGTCGTCTTTCCTTCCTTCCACACACATCCCCCCAGAACCTGCTTCCACCTATCTGGAGACCCAGTGGTGACTGTGACAGCCCAGGCCCTGCCCTCCCGGGATTGACAGCCTAGTGTGTGTGTGGGCGGAGGGGTGCCCGTCATAGGACACTCCTGAGTAGACCTTAACACGGAAGCCGGATACTTTAGGCTGGAAAGAGACCCGGGAGGAGGGCGGGACCGCAGTATGCAGAGCCTCATAGGACAAGGCGAGGAGCCTGTGCTTTCCCCCGAGGGCACTGGGGAGCCATAGAGAGGTTTAGAGGAGAGGAGAGACAGGGTCAAGTTTGTGATGTCACGTGGAGGATGAATGGGAAGGGCGGGAGTGGGGCTGGATCAGACTCTCGCCCTCCCTCGGAGTCTTCCCAAGTCTGGCAGTCTGATGGCAGCTCCCCGACACACACCCACGGACCTGGCCCAAGTCTCCAGGCCAGTGTCCACACACAGAGCTCCAGGTGGCGGTGGCACCCCCTCAGCCTGCAGGTCCAAGCTCCCTGCGCCCCAGGGCAGGTTCGGTTGGCCTTGGTGAGCCTGAGGGAGAATCTGGCGGGTCCCTCCGGGCGGGGTCCGGCCCTTCATGGGCAGGAGCACCCTTCCCGGCTCCAACAGCGGGGCGAGAGTGGGCGAGGGGTGAGGCGTCGCTTGGTCCCTGCATGCTCTCGGCGGTCTCCTTGTGGAGTTGGTGGGTTTGTTCACGTGTTATAGATGAGGATGTGGGTGTTTCGGGCTGAGGCATGTGTAGTGTATCTGTGTGTTTCATTTGTTAGGGCTGTGTGTGTCTCTCCGTGGATGTAGGTGGGGCGAGTCTCAGGGTGTCAATGAATGGGTTTCTGTGTCTGTCTCTGGTTATGTGCGAATTGTGTGTGTCTGTGTGTGTATGTTTGTAGGAGGGAATAGAGTAGCTCAGTCCAAGTGTGTGTCAGTGTCACCTTGTGTGAATGCAAGTGAGTGTGTGTGAGCCAGTGTGTGTTTTGTGTGTGTTAGTGTGATTGTGATACGGGCTGACACGAGCCTGATGTCACACCTTGAATCTAGCAAACCTCCAACACCAGCCCCTTCAGTTTGGGGGGGGCGGGGAGATAGATCCGATGCCCGAACCTGGGACCCCCTCCCTCAACACTCTTCCCCCTCTCAGGGATGTACCAGGTCCCAGAACCGCGGGGAGGGAATAGTGGGGGGGCTGCGCGCGCAGTAGATAAAGTTCTGCGGCGCCCGTGTTGACCACCAGGCGACGCTCCAGGGCCGCTACTTAAAGACGCGCCTGCGAAGGCGCTTCCCCAGCGTTCAAGTGCGCGAGCGAAATAATTTGCTTAAGTTGATTCAGCTCTGAAGTGGGGTGCTGGGGTTCAACACTAACAGCAAGAACAACAATAGCTGTTATTTATATATCTCTTAATACATGAGCTCTGATGATTTCAACGCAAGTTTAGGTGCCCTTACTGTGCACATTTTACAGATTCAGAGAAGGCAGATGACTTGTCAGAGTCACACAGAGCTGGAATCTGAACCCAGGCGATCTGGCTTGACTCAAGTCACGTCCGTGTGACTCCAGGGTCTGTGAGCGGACCCCTTCCTTGCCGTCTCCGCAAACTCTGGGGGGAGGGGAAAACTGGGTGTGGAGGAGCGAGGGACGGGGAGAGGCCAGGGTGAGCTGGGGCAGATCATTAGGGGCCCGAGGCACCGGGATGGGGACGGTACACGGTCTTGGGGCTCGCCGTGGTCTCTACGCAAGCTGCCCCCATTGCGGTCATGGTCAGCTGTGGGTAATCTGGAAGTGACCGGCCGCTGATTCATAACCTCAATAGGACTTGCTGAGTGCTACGGAGGTTCGCTGGGCACAAGCACGCCACAACCTCTCCTATCTTCCTGACGACGCTAAGAGAACGTGATCCTCATTTTCAGGGACGTAAATGGAGGCACGGAGAGAGGTTAGTTACCTGTCCAAAGCAGTAAGGATGGGATGGGTGTGTGCTGGTTACTTTTGCTGCATAGCAAACCACCCTAAACTCACTGGCATAAAACAAAAATGTTTTATTATGTTCATGGAATCTGTAGGTCAGCATAATGAAAGGGAATAATGGGGAATGGCTTTTTTTCAGTTCCACAACATCTGGTACCTTAGCTGGGGTGACTCCAATGGCTAAGGTCTGGAATCATTTGGAAGCTTCATCAGTCATGTCTGGTGCCTGGTCTGGGATGACTTGAAAACTGGGCTTAGCTGGAGGTGTTGACTTGAGCACCTCTATTGGTCTCTCCGTGTGAGTTGGGCTTCCTCACAGCATGGAGGTTAAGTTTCAAGCAGGAATGTCCTGGGAGGGGGGTCTTGAGAGCAAATATTCCAAGAGAAGTGGGCAAAAGTCTTTTATAACTGGCCTTGGGAGACACATAGCATCACTTCTGCCATACTTGTCGAGCTAGTCACAGCATGTCTAGATTCAGATTCAAGAAAAGGGTATGTGGACGCCGCTTCCAGATGGCGGTCAAAGAACTTGTAGCCAGGACTTCCCTGGTGGCGCAGTGGTTAAGACTCTGCCTGCCAATGCAGTGGACACATGTTCGAACCCTGGTCCAGGAAGATCCCACATACCGCAGAGCAACTGAGCCTGTGGCGCCGCAACTAGAGAAAGCCCGCACACAGCAACGAAGACCCAACACAGCCAAAAATAAATAAATTTATATTAAAAATGAAATCTATTCTTAAAATTCATTTCACCTGTTTTTTATTTTATTTTACTTATTTATTTATTTATTTTGCAGTACGTGGGCCTCTTACTGTTGTGACCACTCCCGTTGTGGAGCACAGGCTCCGGACGCGCAGGCTCAGCGGCCATGGCTCACGGGCCCAGCCGCTTTGCGGCATGTGGGATCCTCCCGGACCGGGGCACGAACCCGTGTCCCCTGCATCAGCAGGCGGACTCTCAACCACTGCGCCACCAGGGAAGCCCTCACCTGTTTTGTATTTATTGAAAGTGGACATTAGCAAACTTAACATTTTGCATGTGGCTTGCCTTGGGGGCTCGCATTATATTTCTGTCGGACAACGCTGCTCTAGAGAGAAGGATAACATCCATTTGGGGACCAGGAGGGCGAAAGGAAAAGAGGAAAGCAGGGAATATAAGAGCTGCAAGGGCGTGGGTAGGAGAGTAAGAAAGCCGTTTGGTTTGCCCTAGGCCCAGTTTCCATGGTAACCTTGCAATAAACTCTTCCTACGTTAAAAAAAAAAGGAAGTGTTTGGGTTTCTTCTTTATTTATATACTTATTTATTTAACAATTAACTTAATTAATATATTTATGTTGAATGATTATATCATACGTTCTGAAGAAAGAAGTCCCATAGGTACATTTCATGGAGCACCAACTCTGGGCCAACCTCTGTTCCAAGGGCTTTCATGGCTCATCACCGTTAATCCCCCTAAGGATCCTGTGAGGTAGGGTTAATGGTTATCACCATTTCACAGAGGAGCAAACCGAGGCGTAGAGAAGCCCAGGGACTGCGAGGGCAGCGAGCAGCAGTAGAAACTCAATAGCTGGACCACAGCGCCTGATTTACATAGAGTTGCGGGTGGGGGAGGTTTATAAAGGATGGCGATGCAGATGTGTATTTAGAGTAGCTATGATATTCACCTGTCCCGGCCTGTGGACCCAGTCAGCGGAAATGCCTTCTTGCAGAATTCACGTCTGATCTCACTGAGGATCATACACGTACAGAAACTGTGTACAAAAACACACGGCGAATTGCACGTGCATCGTTATGGCTACAGAAACATCTGCAAGAGCGAGGCCTCATTGAATGAGGCCCGTACCCCGTCAGTGAGAGCTGTGGACCCCAAATGATGCCCGCACCTCACCGCTGAGGCCTGTGTACCCTTATTGAAGCCCGTCCCCACTGAGTGAGGCCTGAAAACTCTGAGTGAGTCCTGGTTCCACCGTGGGAGGCCATAGGCTTTTTTGTTGTTTTTTCTTTGTCCGCGCCGGGCCGCCTGTGGGATCTTAGTTCCCGGACCAGGGATCGAACCTGTGACCCCTGCTGTGGAAGCACGAAGTCCTAACCACTGGACCGCCAGGGAATTCCCCCCCACCACTTTTTTTCCCCCATAGCCCTTGATTTACGTCTCTCTATCCTGAACTCCACCTACACTGTGGAGGGGAATTGCAACCCTGCAGGAAGCCGGTCCTCTACCGAAAAGAGGCCTCTATCCCCTGAAGGAGCTCGGGTCCCCCTGACTGCTGTTTCACCCCCTGTGAATATGGCCTTTTGGGGCTCATCACTAATGGTGATCCCACCCCCTGAGTCTTCCGTTCCTCAGGCTTGTCCAGAGCCGGCTCCTCAGACCCCACCAACTCCGACCCCTGCTCCAGCCCGTAGTGTTGCCATGGAGATGGGGTGCCGCTGGGAGGCGGGGCTAGCCCGTGTGCGCAGGCGCAGGGCGGAGCAGATCCGTCGCCCGGAACTGCTGAGATTGAGCAGAGGGTGCAAGGCCAGGCCCGACCACAGGCAGGCGAGCGTGGCGCCCCTCCCCGCGCCGCTCCGGGGGCGCACGGCGTCGCCCTCCCCAGCACCTGTCCGGGGCGCCGCGGTGTCACTCAGCCTCTGTCAGGAACAAAGGGCGGAGGGGCCGGGCCGGTGGCACCCCTGGGTTTGACTCGTAAGCTTCCTGTGGATGCTAGGACCCCTGTGGGGAGGGGCCTCGGGAAAAGACGCTGCGTCAGCCGCCCAGGGGCAGCTGGAGCCCGAGCCTTGCCACATTCACCTGAACCTGAACGCCAAGCCCTGTGGCGCTGTTCCAGAGTGGCATTTGCACAGGGGACCGCAGCCCACGTCCGCCTCGGGCTCCCTCCTGCTCCGCTGTCAGCGCCAGCGGCGGCACCGTGGCCATGAGCCTTTTGGGGGACTGGTGCAGGGGGCTGGCCGTGGACGTGCACAGGGCCCTGCTGGTCACCGGCATCCCGGAGGACCTGGAGCAGACAGCCATCGAAGCCGTCCTGAAGCCGGCCTTGCTGCCCCTGGGCAAGTTCAGGTTGCGGAACACGCGGGCCGTGAGGGACGAGAAGGCCAAGGCCTCCCTGATGGAGTTTGTGAAGGGCATTAATCACGGTGCCATCCCCGGGGAGATCCCGGGCAAGGACGGCTTCTGGAGGGTTCTGTGCAAGGACAGCGCGGAGGGCACGAGAGTCCTGAGGCAGATGAAACGCTTGCTGTTGGATAAAAGGCCCCCACAGGCCGCAGTGGCCAGGGCCCCCGGGGACACGCCCACCCCTCCCGCTTCGGAGACCCTGGCTCTGGGGTCGGAGCGGGGGGTCAGGGAGGCTGGCCCCCCTCCTGGTGCAGCCAAAGGTGCTAGGAGGGGCCGTCGGGGTCGCAGAAACAGAACCAGAGGCAGCAGGTGGGCCAGAAGAGCGTCGTGGAGGGCGGCCATCCACGTCGGGGAGCGGGAGTCCCAAGACTCTCCCGACTAGAGCCTGGGTATCACGATCGAGGAGATGGGCAAGGAGGACTTGAGCGGGGATGGCGAACAGAGCGCTCTGTACGCCACCCTCCAGCCCGCCGCGAAGGAGCCTGTTAGGAAGTGGGCCCTCCAGAGGGAAGGAGATGATGGAACGGTCCCGGCGAGTTCTTGGCCGTGGCAACGGTGACGGACAAAGCCAAGAAGAGGAAGATGGAGAACGATCCTCCTGGGGCTGAGTCGATCAGCCTGAACATCAAAGAAGACCGGAGCGAAATTCCAGACTTAGTGGCCCTACTTACTCGCAGTGAGAGACACGTCGGACGAGGAGACCATGGGCAGCGACGCCTCCCAAAGCGAGTCTCAGGAAAACGGGGATCAAGAAAGAGGGGGGTGGACATTCCCGAGTTTGTGGCCATTGTGCCTTGTACAGACCCCGCGGGCCACTCCGCCTGCGATGAGACGTTTGAAAATTGCTTCTGTGATCGAGTTTCTGGGCTGGAGCGACAAGAAAGCTGCCCTGCCCGAGGTCTTGTCCGTCATGGCCAAGGACACTTCCGGAACCCGAGTGAAGGTGGAGGAGGCAGGCCGCCAGGTGGACGCCGTGGTCCTGAGGAAGACCAAAGACGGCGCTCACCTGCTGGGAGGCATCTCCACCGGGGCTGAGCCTCGGACCACCTGCGAAGGGAAGAAGGCTCCCGGTGGCCCGCTGGGGGGCTGGGGCGAGGACGAGGAAGATGAGGGCGGTCTCCTGGAGCTAGCGGTGCTCCTGGATGCCCAGGACGTGGCCGAGGTGATAGGAAGAAAAGGAAAAGGCCTGGCAGAGCGGGAGGTTCAGATGCGCCAAAGGCAACCTCGGGGAGGTCTTGGCGCTGCGGGCGGCCCGCGGGAAAAGGGAGTCGGAGGACGTGGAGAGCGAGGAGTCTGAGCCCGAGGACCAAGCGTCCAGGAAGCCCCGGGCCAAGCGGGCCCGCCCGGCCTTTAGGGCCCCGGATCGGGCGGGCTTGGGCAGCGGCTCCCGCCCCGTCGGGGACCCGCAAAACCCGAAGGGGAGGCGGCGGCCCCGGCGGGCTGGGCATCCCTCCCGAGACGGAAGCCCAGGACAAGGCGACAGGAAGCAATAGCAGGAAGGGGCGCGCGGGCGCTGGGGCGCAGGCCAAGGGCGGCCAGCCCAGGGCTCGGCCGCCCGCCGGCTCCAAGTCCACGCGTGGGAAGAAGGCTGGTCGGGGCAAGAGGCTGCCCCCCAAATGCCACTAAGGCCACGGCGAGGCTGCAGCTGCCGGTGGGGCCCCAGTCCGCCCCTCGGCCCTCCCCGCCGCGGAGGCGGCAACCGCTGAACCGTGGGCACTGAGCTCTAAAGTGCGCGCCCGCCCACCGCTCGCTCCCCTGTCCTCTCAGTCCCTCCGTTGCAGGTGGCGAGAGCAAGCCCAAGGGAAGAAGGAAGAGTGTAACGGGCGCCCGCGGAGGCAGCAGCCCTAGGTGATGGGACGGGGTCTCAGGCCCCCCCAGCGGGATTGTCTTTGGGTCTCCCGCGTTAGCACAGGGGTGAGCGTGTACGTGGACACCGGGCACCGGGCGAGGCCAGCAGTGCCAGTGAGTTCTTTCTGGCTGTTCGTAGAGCCCCGATCCCTTCCAGACTCATGCTTCTGGCCAGCGTCTCCGTGCCCCTGTCCTCCACCCCAATCTGATGGGGGCCGGGCTCTGTGATGGAGGCTTGGCCACCCAGCCGCGCGGGGGTGTCAGGATGTAGCTGAGCCTTCAGTCAGGAAGGCTGAACCTCCCTGCTGGGGGAGGAGATGATTCCAGGAAGAGAAGCCTGAGAGGCAGAGGGGTTGCTCCTGGGGGAGGGTAAAAGAGGTGGGGGAGGGAAAGGGAGGGGCGGGGCTCTGGTGACCAGGACCAAGGAAGGAGGGGAAGGAAGAGAGAGAGGACCCACACCTGCCCTGGCCATCTGAAGTGTAGCTGGTACAAATGCACCAGCTCCTCAAGGCCAAAGCCACCTGCTGGTGCCCAGACACCGAATCTGTCACTCAACCAGCACGGTGTTTTCAAAGAGTGGGAATTATTTGCAACATTTTCAGTTTGGGACAATTCACATAGAGTGTTGGATTTTCTCTGCAGTACCAGGCGGTGCTCCTTCACGGGCCTGTGGCTCCCTGCACGTCCCACCAGCTGTCCCCCACCCCACCTCCCGTGGGCTGACTCCCCTCAGCGCTGGAGGGGAGGGGTATGGCCGGCAGATACCCGAGGGAAGCGCTCTCAGGAGGCAGGAACAGCCCGAGCAAAAGCCCCGAGCCAGGGCTGTGGTGATTGGGGTTTATTCGTGTGTAACCCCTGACCGCTCAGGTGCCAGGATTCCCTGCTAAGCGTAGGGGAGACCGTGTCTCCAAAACAGGCCACCTGCCTTCACGGGGGTGGCTGTCTATTTGGATTCCACGTTACTGGAGTTTAGATTGTTAGCGTGCAGAGGTCCCTGGGGTCGGGGCGAGCAGACATGTCGGGAGCGTGCCGCCCTTCCCTTCCTGGGACCTCTAGGAGTAAGCTGTCCCACCCCTCGGTCTGCTCAAACGGAGACAGGGGCCCCCTGAGACTCCCGGGGATGTGACCTGATCCTAGAACGGCCTGGAGGGAGAAGCCAGGGCTCCAGAAACAGAAAACAACAAGCCTTTCCCTCTATTCGGTTCCTCAAAGCCTGTTGCCCACGAGGCCCCGCCCCAAGACAGGACGCTCCGCCCCGCTACAACTAGGCCTGAGGAGGTAGTGTCAACTCAGGCGAGTTGCCGTGGCCCGTTTATCCACCAGGTGGCGCTCCAAGACCGACGGTTAAAATCGCGCCGTGGTGGCTCTCAGGGTGCGCCCACTGTCCCAACCAGGAAGCGCTCCGGGACAGATGGTTAAAATCAAGGGGATGACGGCCCTTGAACACTTAAGGTGCGCGGGCACTGGCCCACTGCCTTGAAACTTCAAAGCTCCGCCTGTTTTTTGAACTTTCGGCCAGGCTGCCGCAGTTCTCAAAATAAGGTCCTGAAACCAGCTGCATCCCCGTCTCCTGGGAACTTCTTAGGAATGCATATTCTCGCCCCCCCTACCCCCAACCAGCCCTACAGCCCTACTGAGTCAGGTCTAAGAAGCTCAGGCCAGGACTGCAGCTTCAGGAGGACCCGGGTGACCTTCAGACCTCCCTCCAAGAATTCCCTTTTCTCCTGCCTGTATCGAGGTTGGGCCAGGGTCATTTGCTGTGTTTTTCCCCCAGTGAGGTTGGGTGAGGGGACACAAAACAACGCAGAGAAATGTCCCCCAGCTCCCACAGCATGTAGCAACCTGACGTCTCCCGATTATAAGGGCCAGTCACAGCATACTACTCACTACCACACCACAACGCACCTTTTGCCCTGTTCCTATTGCAATGAAGTTTTTTCAATGTGTCCAGGAGCCAAGCTGCCCCAGGAGACGTTTGTGGGGCTTGATCAAAACGGATTCCTGGGCCTCACAGCCTGCACCAGCAATTCACAGCTCTGGCACAAAGGGCTCCAGAACCCGCGTTTTGGCCCCGTTTCCCAGATGATGATTCTGTACTTGGTAGCCAAGATGTGACGAAGCATGTAAACTGCGGGCCCTGTACCCACCAAGCCTGCAGAACCCAGGAATGTGGGGATGGCAAGCAAAGTGACTTAAGCACAAGTCGCCGTCATGGAGGGGGGGAGGGGAGGGGACACAAGGCTATGCCAAAATCACCCTGGAGCGAGTCCACAGCCAAGAAATAAGTTTGTAAACACTTTTATTTGCATGTTGACCTGCGCCCTCTTTTTAAGTTCCAGGAGGCAGTGAGTTTAAGTGTGCAGGCGAAAGGGCGAAGAAAAAGGAGAAGAGGAAGGAATTTCTCCCTCACCTCTCTCCCTTTTTCAAGCTGAGCACCCAGAATTGCATATGAAGAAGTTAAAATCATGGATGACGTGACCCCGTTGTATGGGTTTCTTTATTTACATTCCTTGGGTTACTATAAAGAGTCCATATTAAAAAAAAAAAAAAAATCAATGCATGGGGAATTCCCTGGTGGTCCAGTGGTTAGGATTTGGCACTTTTACTGCCGGGCCCAGGTTCAATCCCTGATCCAGGAATTAAGATCCCACAAGCCACGAGAAAACAAAATTAAATCAATGCATGAGAGACACAATTTTAACAAGAAAACAGAGAGGGGTGTTAGATGGAGATGCGCGGGGCACTGCCAAGCCCTTGCTGTACCTCCATTTTCAAGTACGGAGATAGCACCTCTGTCCAAGGGTCGGAGTTAGGGACACACCCTGAGCGGCCCATACTGTGGCAGGTGGCGAGGTCCTCCGTGGCCCCCCTGCCCTCTCCTCACAGCTGGTTTTCCTGCTCTCCGTGCTCTGCCTCTGCTCTGGCCTCAGCCCTCAGGACCCTGAGGCTCCTAGCCCCGCCTGCCCTGGGGACTCTCTTGGGCAGGGTGGGCAACCGGGGAGTGTACCAGAAGGCTCTCCGGCGCTTTCGAAACCAGGAAAAGCGTCCAGGGGTCTGGAACCTCACTGTCTTGACCTGTTTCCGGGTCCTAGATCCTGGGCTGACCCCTAGGGCCCTCCCAGCGGCTGAGGATTCAACTCCCTGGACAGCTGGGGTCTCTGCCCTCTGGTCAGATATGGCCTCTGCCTCCTCAGATACAGCCTCTGCTCCCTGGACATCTGGTGCCTCTGCCCTCTGATTATCTGCATCCTCTACCCTCTGGACAGCTGGGGCTTCTGCCCTCTGATTATCTACATCCTCTGCCCTCTGATTACCCACAGCCTCTGCCCCCTGGACAGCCATGGCCTCTGCCCCCTGGACAGCCATGGCCCCTGCTCTTTGATCATCGACGGCCTCCACCCTCTGATTATCTACGGCCTCCACTCTCTGCTCATCTACAGCCTCTGCCCCCTGAGCCCTGGCTGCTGCTTCCTCTCTCCTGCGACGCCAGAATGAGGCCCAGTTGATCTTAGGCCTCCACCGTCTTGGGGGGCTCTCAGGCACCTGCCCGTCTCCTGCATTTCCCACATTATCCCCCAGGCTGGCGCTGCGTGGCACTGACACGCCATCCCTCTCCAACCTGGTAGAGGCCTGCCAGGCTTCGCCCACCCCTGGGCTGGACCTCGGTGCCCAGCCCTTTACCCTCCGCTTCAGCTTCCCCCAGGACACCTGGGTGACGTACTCCCGCCACCTGTCCGCTTTGGACAGCTGGGGCACCGGGGTGTCCTCAAACATGGGCACTGGCAGGTTCACCCGGCGGCGGGCTGGCGGCGCGCTGGGCTTCTTCTCCCCTCGCCGGAGGAAGGCCTCCACCAGTTCCTCGTCATCCTCGCTCTCCAGGTCGCTCCCAAGGAATTTGCTGCCCAGGTAACTGACAGGCATTTTGCGCACCTTCCTGCCACGCCCCGTGCCTCTGTGGCCCTTGTCACCCTTGTCTCTGGAGGTCTCGAAGTCGCTGAACTCGCTGTCACTGGCGTTGCTGCTGTCATAAGTGCCCACGACCAGCCGGGGAGGTGGGGGCACCATCTGCTGGACTCTCCTCATCCGGGGCCCCTTGGGTTTTTTGGGGGGTTGGGGTGGATGCGGAGTGCTCTTCTCAATGATGCGGGCCACATCCTCCAGAGTGCGGCCTTCTTCCTCCAGAAACTGGATCAGCCGCTCCCGAAATTCCGCCTCCTTGGTGGCGGGCTTGGAGATGACCCTCCAGACGCCTCCCGCCAACCTGACTTCGCGGGGGATGAGCAAATAGTCGACGTCCTCCCCTATCTGCAGCATCCCCACTGTGGAGTCCTCCTCCCGGCGGAACACCTTGCCGATCTTCTTAAAGGTCCCCACAGGCTTCAAGGCTTCCACGAGGACGTCCAAATCCACATCTTTGCAGACGTCGGGGACGCTCCAGAGGATCAGGCAGTCGGGGGATGGGAGGAAGCCCCAGGGGAACCAGCCCCCCACATGGCTTTTCTCGAGGGTCTTTAAAATCTCCAGGGTGAAATCTGGGGTGGGGGCGATGAGCCCAAGCTACTCGTAGCCCCGGGTCTTGGGGGTGAGGGTGGGGTCTCGGTGGCGCCGCCGGGAGAGTCTCACCTCCCAATTTCTCCGCCTGCAACGAGTCTGGTCTTGATCAAGTCCCGCTCCCCTCAAGGACTGGTGGGATCAATTTCCAGGACGCTTACGTGAGCCGGGATGAGGTCAGTCCTGAGGCGCCAAGCCCACCGCAAGCTGCAAACGGGTGTCCCGGCTGCAGCTGCGATACAGGGGCTGCCCGGAGGCTCTTCCTGTTCCAGGGACGTGCCTGGAACTTGGGAGAGAACTTCGCAGACAAAGAAGGCTCAGCCGTGGCTATTCAATATGGCCGAGGCGCTTGGAGGCCGCAGCCCAGTTCCCCAGGAGGGTCTCCCGCCCCTAGGCAGGCTGCCACCCCGGTCCAGGCTGACCTTGACGCACCTCCCACCTCCCAGCCCGAGCGCTCAATGCCTAGGAGCGCGCGCGCGCAGGAAGCTCCTCCTCGCCTTCCCCCAGGATGAGGCCCACCTACCCCCTTCTCATCTTACACTCCGGGACTCGGGAAGACTGACAAGGGGGCTGTCCACTCCCTTCGGGACGCCCTCTCTCCCCTCCCCCACAGGGGTGTGGCCGCGCCCCGGGCCTCTCAGGGGCCCTATCTTCCAAGCTGAACGCCCGCGCCAAAGCCCAAGCCCACGTCAGCACCTTACCCCAGGAAAGGCAGCAGTTCCCAAACCTGCCATCCTAAACGTGCGGGTTCCAGCCAAGCCCTGAAGGTGGGCGTGCTAATGGGACAGTCCCTTTGAAAGCCATTGGCACTGTATATTACCGTTTTAAAATCGCGTGACTTGTGGTACCAGCAGTTCCTACCTATATACCGAGATGTGTGGGTGGAGACCTTGGTACCAGGGTCTTTCTGCACCAACCGCAGTGTGGGGCTTGGCACACAGTAGGTGCCCAAGAAATATTTTGGAGTGAATGAATGTGTTACCGACCAGGGTTCTTGACCTCCTTAATAGAAATTGATCAGAGGCCAGACAAGAAATTCAGGCAAGGCTTTATTGGGGCCCCTGCGGCAGCAGGGGGGAGTGTGAACAAACAACACGTTCTCTTGCTGGCTCGCTCCCTGGGGCCGGGTGTGTGTGTGGGGGGAGATCCTCATAGGGGGTGAGGGTAGGGGTGTGTCCAGGGGTCCGGCTGGAGCGGTGGCTTAGGTGGTTTGCCCACCCCTTAGGTGATGCTGTGTGCAGGGGGCATGCGCAGTACCCTGTTTTTGCTCCAGACCCCCTGCTTTTGTTCTGGGCTCTTCAAAAGTGGCAGTTGGATTTTTTTGGTATCTTTTGTCCAGCATTTGCCCTAAGTGCGCATGCATGCAGTTATTTTTGTTTTGTTTTGTTTTGTTTTGTTTTTTTGCGGTACGCGGGCCTCTCACTGTTGTGGCCTCTCCCGTTGCGGAGCACAGGCTCCGGACGCGCAGGCTCAGCGGCCATGGCTCACGGGCCCAGCCGCTCCGCGGCATGTGGGATCTTCCCGGACCGGGGCACGAACCCGCGTCCCCTGCATCGGCAGGCGGACTCTCGACCATTGCGCCACCAGGGAAGCCCATGCAGTTATTTTTAGTCCCATATAGTTTCCTTGTATTCTGTTGCTGGAGGAGACGTGTGTCCAGGTGCAAGCATGGCAGCACTGCAGCAAAGGGTCCCAGGTCCCAGCCTGTCTCAGATGAACCTAATTGTTCATTTGTAGTAATTGACTAAACTGTACAGCTCTGTTCTTAAAGTGATATATACTAGGCAGCTATGAAAAAAAAGAAGTGACTGAGAATAGTCACCTTTTATGGGGCACTTCCTATGTACTAGGCATCTTTCTAAGTGCTCTCTACGAATTAACTCATGAAATTAACTCACCAAAACATTATGAGACAGGTAATATGATGATCATTCCCATTTTATAGCTGAGGAAATAAAATCACTTGCTCAAGGTCACATGGCCAGGAAGTATTGGAACCTGGATTTGAATCTGAAACAGTCTGACGTGTGTGTGTGAGCGTGTGCGCATGCGAAGGCCAAAGGGTCTAGGTGCATATGTTTACTCATCACATATATAAGTACCGCCCAAAATGGCTGTGTCTGGGGAGGGGCACTAGGGACCCCCAGAGGTGGCAGAGACATGTACTTTTCACTCTATATCCTTTGGGATTCCTTAGATTTTTAGCAATCGAAAATGTTCATTAAGGGAATTCCCTGGAGGTCCAGTGGTTGGGACTCCGCGCTTTCACTGCCAAGGGCGCGGGTTCAATCCCTGGTCGGGGAATTAAGATCCCACAAACCCTGCGGAGGGGCCAAAAAAGAAAAGAAATGTTCATTAAAGTAAGTTAAATTAAATTGAAGGTCCTCAGACTTGGCCACAGACATAGTGCGTCAGGATCCCTGGGACGTGTTGACCAGGATTTGCAAAGCTTCCCAGGTAACTCTGAGGCCCACGCAGCCCTATTAAATCTCCCCACTTCCCTCTCTCTTCCTCTCCTCCTCACTCCACTCCAGCCACACCTGCCTCCTAACTGTTCATCCAACACACAGGCTTACTGCCACCTCAGGACCTTTGCACTTGCTGTTCCCAACACCCAAAATGTTCTGCTCCCACTTGCTCTTGGCAATCTCCTACACCTCAAAGGTCATCATTTTAGAAAGGTCATACTGCCTGCCACCCCCAAACTACTAGTTGGCCTCCACCCTCTTCTGGGCCCTCCAGTCCAGGAATCCTTAACCCTTTCTGTGACATAGACCCTTTTCAGGATAGTTTTTCAACGCATAGAATTGCATCCATGGGATTACAAAGGAGACCAATTATAACGAACTAGAACTGTTAAAAGAAATATCGCAACAACAAAACCTGTAAACTAATGACTTTAATATAAAAGTATAAAAATGAACACGTGTAACTTTAACTCACCACGTGTGATTTTATTTCACTCTTGAAGGAAGCAGGCAGATGTTTAGGGAAAGAAGGAAGGGAGAGAAGGAAAGAAGGAAGGGAGAGAAGGAAAGAAGGGAGGAAGAAAGATGCTTGGGGGGGCGGGGGATGGTTAAGGTCTCGCTGAGACCTTTTCACAGTTATTGGCTCATTCGGGTTGTTTTTGCCTTTGCAGAGCCGGATCGTTAGGCTTCGCTGGATTTTCTCCTCCTCCTCTCACAAGTTCCATCCCAGCCGCCGGGGTCACTACGCCCCTCCCTCTTGCACAATTTCTCTCCCCGCCTCCCAGCGTTCTCCATGGCAACGAGGAAGATGCACTCCTTCCCGATGGTCCGCTCTGAGAGGGTGGGCGGAGGCGGAGGGCGGAGCAAGGTAGCCACTCCTCTCAGCCTCTTATTACTTCCCTCGGCCTGATCCCACAAATCAGCTTCCCAGAGAAGCTGCTTTGTAGAGGTCCGAAACTAAAAACTTCTGCGACACCTGTGGTTGAGGAATGTTGGCTTCAGAATCCAACTCTGATAAGTCAAGGCTTCCACGTGGGAATGGCCTCGCAGATGAGGCATTGGGTTTTGTAACTGGTAAAAATTGTGTTTGGGGGTGGGGGTAGGGGGGAGGATTATCCTAGAAATAAAACCCTCAAATGTTCAAGATTGTTACAAAAATTGCCAATCCCTGAGCAGTTCCGCTGTGGGCGATTTGGATTACCCAGCTCGCTGGCAGGCGAGATTCTCCAGAAAAAACCGCCCCAGAAAAAACCGATAATTATAGCTCCTACTTCTATACTTGTTTAAAAGAAATGAAAAATCCAGAAAGAATGGAGGAAGAAAACAAAACATGGCTCAACGCTCTCTACCCAGCTACACTTGGTTGCCACTTTAAAAAAAATTAATAAAAGTAACACACACACACTTAAGAAAATGCTGAAGTTTACAGAAAGGCTAAAATGAAAAACAAGTCTCCCTCCCCCCGTCCCAAGCCTCCAGCCTCTCCCCGCAAAGTAACCACAGTTAAATGCCTCTGTACTTTGTTTTCTAAAACAAAAATGCTGGCATGGGTAATTTTAGAATTTAACCCATGAGGATTTTTAACATGATCCTGAATTATTTTCATCACGTCATTTACCACTTCCTCGTATTTTTTTATTTATGCATTGTCTCACCCTATTAGAATACTAGCCCCATGAGAGCAGGGATATTTGTCTAGTTTGTTCGCTGCTGAATTTGCAGAATCTAGAACAGTGCTGATCGGAGCTCAAAGTATTTGTTGAATGAATGAATGAGGGGATTATAGATCTAGTGCTATAAAACATGCTTTTTTCACTTAGTAGCATGTCTTGACGTCTTTCCATATCAGTACAAGCAGATCGATCTCAGTTTTCTTTTTTCTCAGCAGCTTTCATCCTTGCATAAGCCCTCAAGCCTGGAATGTAATAATACTGATAATAATTCATTTTTCTTGAGCATCTATTTTACCCCCAACCCTGTGCATTTTCTCTTTTAATCCCACAACCCCTCCTAAACAAGTACTATTCCCATTTTTCAGATGAGAAAAACTGAGGCCAAAGGCAGCCACACAGCTAAGAAGTGGCAGAACTTTGAATCACTCAGGATTCTTAGATCCCAGCCTCCTACTTTTTTTTTTTTAAGTCTTTATTGAAATTGTTACAATATTGCTTCTGTTTTATGTTTTGGTTCCTTGTTTGCAGGCGTGTGGGATCTCAGCTCCCCCACCAGGGATCGAATCCACACCCCCTGCATTGGAAGGGGAAGGCTTAACCACTGGACCACCAAGGAAGTCCCACCCCATACTCTTTTTAAATAGTGTGGGATCTTAGTTCCCTGACCAGGGGTCGAACCTGTGCCCCCTGCAGTGGAAGTGCAGAATCTGAACCACTGGACTGCCAGGGAAGTCCCTCCAGCCCCATACTCTTAAGCCTCCTTTATTTGCCCTGTTGGCTGTGGTGGTTGTGGGTAGGGAACAAGGTTGGCGGGCAATCCCCGAAGACTTCTCTCCCAGGTGACATTTGTAACTCTGGCACAGTCACCAGATTTGTCCTAAATGTCCCAAAATCAGATCCCTATCTAGAATGAACAGGATATAAATTATCCACACTTTTGAACCAGATATCACTGGGTTAAGTGACAGCACATAGTAGGTCCTCAACACATACAGCAGGAAGCAGCCTTGTGGCCCACATTCCAACCACATAATTGGGTCGCTCTCCCCTCCCACCCTCCCTAATCCCAAATCTGAAGGCTTCTGGTGAGTATGGAAGCAAAGCTGGTAGTTAGAGCAGCCGTATATTTAAAGAATCATTCATTCATTCATTTATTCGTGTGGCACATTTCTCTAAAGCAGTGATTCTCAAATCTGGTTGCACATTAGAATCACTGGGAAGAGTTTTAGAAATCCCAGTTTCCTGAGTCCAACCTACTGGATCAGAGTGTCTTAGGGTGGGGGTGGGGTACTACATTAAAAAATCTTCCCAAATGACTCTGACAGAGGTGATGGCTGGTAAGGATGGACAGAAGTAGGTGAGGAACTGAATGTCCCTAGAGGAACTTGACCAACTGGAAGTACCACAATAGCAGCGAAGAACCAGATCGGAAATTACGGTTTGTCCAATTTTAGCAACATAGAGGAGCCCTTTAAAGGGCGCGGGGGGCTCTCAGGTTGAATAATATCTACCCAAAGATTTCAGGTCCTCATCCCTGGAATTGGAAAATGGTGCTTTATCTGGAAAAAGGGTCTTTGCAGATGCAGGTAAAGATTTGAGATGAGATTGCCATGGATTATCTGGGTGGACCCAAAAACTACCATCAGGAATGTCCTTATAAGAGAGAAGCAGAGGAAGCAGATGACAGAGACAGAGAAAAGAGGTACAGAATCGGAGGAGGCCATGTGAAGATGGTGACAGAGACTGGAGTGATGGGGCCACAAGCCCAGGAACACCTGGAGTCATCAGAAGCTGGAAGAGGCAAGGAAGTCTTCCCTAGAGCCTCTGGAGGGAGCTCAGCCTTGCCAACACCTTGATGTTGGACTTCTCTCTGGCAGGACTGAAGAAAACTCCAAATTAAAGCATTCGAGTTTTATTCCTTGACCTTGTCTCTCAAGAATAATTATTCCTGAAGTGAAAGAATTCTTGTGCAGTGTCCTGATCCCCAGGAGTCAGTTTTGGGTGATGGGAACCTTGGAAATGTTTTAAAATGCCCCCCACCCCAGCCTGCAGAGCTTCTGTCTGCTGCCTGCCCCTCGTCTCCAGCCTCACACGAGGGCGTTCCAATGGTTAGACCTCCCTTCTCTCAGGAGTCTATGAAACTTTTGGCATTCACATATCTCACACTGAACTTTCCTGTAAAATCGCCTCCCCCTTACTGAGCACTTGATCTTCAGATAGCATCTTTTTGAGTCTTCATGATCACCCTCAACAATAGGTACGACTACTATCAACCCATTTCACAGATGAGGAAATTGAGGCATGAAAATGAAGTACTTTACCCAGGCAGCCCACCTCCAGACCGCCCCACTCTTTATTTCATTAAGTCAGTTTTATTGAAAGTATACTTTATATCTTATACAACGTAACCTTTTTAAATGTCCATTGTGGTAAGTTTTAGAGTGACCATCACCACCATCAAGATATAGAATCCTTCCATCAGCCCCAAAGCTCCCCTTGTACCGTTGATGGCCGTCACCTCTGCCTACCCCCAACCACTGATCTGATTTCTGTCCTATAAGTGTTGCTTTTTTTTAGAGTTTTATGTCAAAAGAATCATACAATGTGTCCTTTTTGTTTGGCTTCTTTCACTCAACATCATGATTTGGGAACTCATCTGTGTTGCTGTGTCTGTAGATCATTCCTTTTAGTTGCTATGTAATCATTTATTGAGTGAATACGCCACGATTTATCCATTCACTTCTCAGTGGAGATCTGGGTTCTAGCAGCTTTATGACTAAAGCTCCTATGAATATTTCAGAGCCTACGTTTTTCACTGCAAGCTGTATCCTCCCTCTGTTGCAAAGAATCTGCAGCATGGGTAGCATTAGCCCCACTTTACAGATAAAGAAACTAAGGCCCAGAGAGGTGAAGTCGGCCCCCTGAAGACACACGGCTAAACAGGTAGCAGAATCAAGAATTGAGCCCAGGACTGTGTAGCTCCAAATCCTTTGACACTCCTTCCATTGTGTGCCCTGTTGATGCCAGGGAACTGTGGGTACTGTCTTCCGAAGGGCATGACCTTGGTGGATTCACCAGTCTGCCTTTCAGCATCCCATTCTGAAGCAGCCTTTTGTCAGCACACAGAGAACACGTAGTCTGCTGTGGGAGCTGGGTACGCTTTTATCAAGTTCAGGAATCTGAGCTCTAAAAGCAGACTGTGTTCTTTGTCAACGCAAAACGCAACTGTCACTGGATCCAGGATCCCAACGGCCAACACTTAACAGCTTCCCCCTCTCAGCCACTGTGCTAAGTCCTTTATATGTCTGGACAGATTCACTCCTCCCCCAAACCTGGTGAAATAGGTTACTACTAGCCCCATTTTACAGATAAGCAGCCCAAGGCACAGGGGCATAAGAGGCGTGCCCAGGCTCACGCTCTGGGAAGTGGAAGAGACCGGACGCGTACCCAGGCCAACCGTCCAACGCTATTCCTCACCTCCAACCTCCACACACCAGACAGAGGCTTCTGCTGCCTTAACTGGCAGGCTGCCTAATGAGCAAGCAGATTAGAGGAATTTAGTCCCACTATGAACTTACAGAGATAGTTATCCACGTTGTAGGTTTATCACTGTATTAACCATGTCTTTTATTTTCTGTACTCTGATGCTTTGACATCTGGGGACTTGCTGACCCTTGAGGGACTGCCCTTCCCAGGGTTAGGCAATTCCTAGAGAAAGGGAACAACGCTTGTCCTTGAACGTGTTCTTCAAATGCAAACGAACCAACCAATCCAGAGCCCGTGCCCCCAGCTACCTTCTTTATTAAGCCCTCACACTCTGGGCCACCGTCCACCTACCCTATTCACTCCGGAGCCAGGTCCCAGACACCTAGGGACAGCCCCTTTACCCCAGAGCCTGCTGAAATTATTCAGACTAGCCAATCCTGAGCCTGCCTTCCTTGCCTCACCCATTCCTTCCCTGAAGAAACCATAATAAAGTTCTTGTCCACGGTTCCCCCTCTCCCTCTCCCTCTGCCTCCTGACCAATCCTGGAGCTTCCTCGTGTGCCCCACCCCCGCTGTGGTGTGACCTGTCCCCTTTTCTTGGGATCTGTGTTAGGGCACAGACTGTAGTCAGAAAGACCTGGGCTTCAATTTCTTTTGAGCTTTCCTGTGTGGCCTTAGGCAAGTCACTTAACCTTTCTGAGCATCGCTTTCTTCAGCCATAGAATGAGAAGATGGTCACGATAAAATGATAGTTCATAATCACTTAGCTCCTCTTCTAAAATCCAGAAAGCTCTGAAAGCTTTGCACCAAAAAATGTATCCAAAAAATGAAAAAAATTGGAAGCAAAATCTAGACTGACATGAGGCTATTTACAGTTTTAATTTATTTCACTTAATGTCAGTACTTCTCTACTATTAAAATACTAATGGATATGATTATGGGAGCTGCCCAAATCCCCCCTGGGGGCGAATTACACAATATAAGACATAGTCTCTGTATCACTTTTCTAAAACCCAATACTCTGAATTCCGAACCACACCTGGCCCGAGGGTTTTGAATCAGGGGTTGTGGACCTATAGTCCCAAACCCCAAGGGATGGGAAGATACAATGAATTAGTGAATATGAAGGACTCTGCACAGTGCCTGGAACACAGGGTAGCTGTTATTGTTTTTTAGTCCAGATAAACTGTTTCACTTTTCCCATCAGCCACTGGAAGCCAGTGAGATAGAAGAAAGCTGTGTGTTTTGTGTTCTCTTGGCCATGAGATCTGATAACACCCCTTTTAAAAACAATGCAGGGCTTCCCTGGTGGCGCGGTGGTTGAGAGTCCGCCTGCCGATGCAGAGGACACGGGTTCGTGACCCGGTCCGGGAAGATCCCACATGCCGCGGGGCCCGTGAGCCATGGCCGCTGAGCCTGCGCGTCCGGAGCCTGTGCTCTGCAACGGAGAGGCCACGGCAGTGAGAGGCCCGCGTACCGCAAAAAAAACAAAAACAAAAATACCCACCTTCGCTCACACTAGTCAGATGTTACCCATTCTTACTGAAAAGTTACCCACTCCCTTGACTGGGTAACTCATCCTCACTCGCATTATCCACATTCACTCTCATCCCCCGAACTTACTCAGAGGGCACCCACCTTTCCAAGTCGCCACCCACACCCACTCAGCTGACGCCCACCCCAGGTCACCTCACAGCTTCCTGTCAGATGCATGGTGTCATCGACGGTTTTTCTTGTGCTTCCGCTTGCCTTTCTTGCCATCTCCCGCCTTGCTCTCCTTCGTGGAGTCTAGAGGTGGCACCCTGTCCCCTGCAGCAGTGGCCCCAGGCCCCGGTTTCTCCCCCGGCCCAGGCTCATAGCAGTTTCTGGCAGGAAGTTCTCTGGGGCCCGTCACTGCCGGGCACAGTTCCTGCCTTAGGACCCAGGCCACATCTTCCGCCGTCCTGCCCTGGCTCTGCAGGAAGAGGTTCAGCTTGGTCAGGAATTCAATATCCTGCTTCCGGGGCATGTAGACCACTCTCCACATGCCGCCCTTGCCCTTGATCTCCCTGGGGATCACGGCATAATTGATGTCCTCTGCCAGCCTAATGATGACGGCCTTGGAGCTCTCTTCTTCCACAAAGGCCTTCCCAGCCACTTTGAACTTACCCAGAGGTTTTAGGGAGGCCTGTATGATCTCTTCGAATTCCTCACGGTTGCAGTTTTCCGGGATACCCAGGATCATCAGAGACTTGTAACTGTCCACCTCAAAAGCCTTGCACCCATGCTCCAACAATGCAATGTCCTTGACGCCGAAAAACATCTTGCCCAGCTCTCCGAGGCAGCAGTATGCCCGATGGGGCACACCTGAGCTGTCTCGGGAATCCAAAACGTTATCCAGGACGCCACGACCCCTTCCCAAGGCAAAGAGAGAGGCCTCACGGGGCCTAGTTTGTCCACCTCAGCCAAAGATGCCCCAGGCCCTGCCCACAGGGCTGCACAGCGTCCAGCCTTCTGTAACCTCCCTCCCAGGGGGCTCTTGGGAATTCCTAGGGACTTACAGAGTGTGAAGCAGGGGTGGGTGTCTGCCCGCTAGCTCGTGGATCCTGAGTCCTCGGCAAGGCCGCACCAGAGAGAGTATGAAGATGCTGGTCCCTCTTTCTGGTGGTGGTCCTCAAAGGTCTCGCAGGCCCTGTCAGTCTCAGCAGATCTGGGACGGCTGATCGCCCTGGGGCTGCTGTCACCGGGGTGTCCTGCGAGGGTGCCTGGCGGGCAGGGCGGCTCGTTCCTTGCCGCTGGCCCAGAGGCTACCCTCACTGCCCTGTAGCCTGGCTGAGACAAGGATGTGGCCGCTGCACTTGCTCCCACAATGACATCACCGCCTCCTTCCGCTCTGCAGCTCAGCGGTCTCCATGGCAACTCCTAGAGCATTGCCTCTGCCAATGGCCCGGCCCGCTGCATTTAAATCTGAGTCTGAGGGGGGTCATTCAGGGGTGAGGGGTCAGCCACCCGCCTTCAGACGTACCCTCTCTTCTCCCTTGAGAAAATGGCTGATTCTAGGGGTCGGGGGACAGGGAAGATACAAGAAGAGCCTGGGGGCTTCCCTGGTGGCGCAGTGGTTGAGAGTCCGCCTGCTGATGCAGGGGACGCGGGTTCGTGCCCCGGTCCGGGAGGATCCCACATGCCGCGGAGCGGCTGGGCCCGTGAGCCATGGCCGCTGGGCCTGCGCGTCCGGAGCCTGTGCTCCGCAACGGGGGAGGCCACAGCAGTGAGAGGCCCGCATAACGCAAAAAAAAACCCCCCAAAAAAAAAAAAAAAAAAAAAGAAGAAGAGCCTGGAACATTTTTGGGGTCAGAAAGTAAGGAAATACTCAAAGAATGATGAGAACAGGTGGAAGGGCATAGAGCCAGCCTGAAGGGCTCCCACTGGCCAAATCTGGGACATTTTGAGCATCAACATTAAAAATGAGCGCAGCAGATCATAACCCCTTAAATAAAACAAGAATCCATGAATCTCTGTGGATATAAGTAAACGGGTAGATGGAAAGTTTGGTGGAGGAATGTGGGCTATTATGTTGTCTCACATAAAATGTATGAATCAAAGGGAACAAAAGTATCTTTACCGTGGAATGTCCTTGTTTGTAGGACACACCCACTACAATATTCAGGGATGATAGGGTACCAGATTTGCAATTTACTCTCAAACCCATTGGTGGGGGGGGAAGTTCTTTGTACCATACATGCAACTTTCCTATAAGTTTGTGACTGTTTCAAATATATTTTTTAAAAGGAAAAAGAAATGTCCTGCACACGTGTTCACCTTCACAATGGCCATTTCTCCTCTTACCACCCCAGTAATAAAAGCCATAAGTTTGAATCAGACTGACACCCTCCAAACTCCCAGCTCCAGGGACGGGCACTGAAGGGTTTGAACTAATCAGCATAATCCCACCCCCTTGCAACAGTGATTGGTTCAGAAGTGGTCACCCAGGTAACCCAGGCCTAAGCCAATCAATGCATTCTATCTCCCTGGTCATGAAGATTGGTTAAGGGCTGGATACATGGACTTAGTCCAATCAGAAAGACGCTCAGGAGTTTTGTGACTAGTTACGAGGAAGAATACCCTCTCTTTCCCCCTAGATGTGAAAGAATAAATATCGGAGCTGCAGGAAGCCATCTGGGAACCACAAGAGAAGCCATCTTGAGGATGAATTCTACTTCCAGAGGAAGGCAGAGCTGAGAGAATCACAGAGACCTCTCCGGGCAACCCCCTTCATGCTGTGGTTCAGTGATGCAGGCTTTTCTATTTCCAAGTCATCGTGTGCTCCCATGACTACCACAGCAAGCGAATAGAGAGCAGAGGGACTCATGCACCAGCATTTGAATACTTCCACCAGGAAGCTACATGTGACTTTTGCTCATATTTTATTGGCCAAAGCAAGTCACATGACCACACCTAACTTCCGGGAGGTGGGGAAGTACAGTCACCCATGCACCTAGAAGTGCAGGGGAATTGGAAATAACAGTGTACACAGTCGTGCCTGCCACAGGCTCTCATAATGTGCCCGGCACCATGCTAAACTCTGCACACGCATTTCATTTTACAGCAACCCTATGAAGGGATATTATTAATGTCTCCAATTTTATAGGCAAGAAAACTGGGGATCAGAGAGGTTAATTCAGTTACCTAAGGCCACATAGCTAATGAATGACAAAGCTAGACTTCCTTCCTCGGGCACCCTGACGCCTGGGCCTAAACATTTAACCTCATATAACACTATGCTGTTCCCTGAGAAGAAAGTGCCCTATTGTGTCACCTGGCTTGGTTCCTGTTCCATCATACAGTTGCTGTGTGACCTTGGGTAGGCTGCTGTCCCCCTCTGGGCTGTGTGGCAATTTAGTTCTGTCCAACTTAGCTAAGTGGGGCCTCTGTATCCTAGAACACCTTTCCCCTGGTGGCTCTGGGTTAGAGTTGTCTAAAAGGAAATTTGCATGAGATTTAGATAACAGAAGTGACGGAATAGCTATTATGGTGGGAAGGTCATAAATATTTGCCTTGGGGAATGTAACTTGGTGCAGCTGCTATGAAAAACAGTATGGAGGTTCCTCAGAAAATGAAAAACAGATCAACCGTATGATCCAACATTTCCACTTCTGGGTATTTATACGAAGGAAAGGAAAACACTAAAAGATATCTGCACACCCATGTTCACAGCAGCATTATTTATAATAGCCAAGATATGGAAACAACCTAAGTGCCCATCAATGAATGAATGGATAAAGAAAATGTCATACACACACACACACACACACACACACACGAATACCGTTCAGCCACTAAAAAGAAGGAAACCCTGCTATTTATGACAACGTGGATGGACCTTGAGGATATAATGCTAAGTGAAATAAGTCAGATACAGAAAGACAAATACTATATCATCTCAAATATATGTGGAATCTTTAAAAAAAAAAACCCACAAACCCAAACTCATACCTAAAGCAAACAGATTGGTGGTGGCCAGAGACAGGGGGTCAAGCGTGGAAAAATATGGGTGAAGGTGGTCAAAAGGTACAAACTTTGAGTAATAAAAAAATAATAGGGATGTAATGTACAACATGAGGAATTTAGTTAACACTGCTGCACAAGATATGGGAAAGTTGTTAAAAGAATACCAAGAGACGGCTTCCCTGGTGGCGCAGTGGTTGGGAGTCCGCCTGCCGACGCAGGGGACACGGGTTCGTTCCCCGGTCCGGGAAGATCCCACATGCCGCGGAGCGGCTGGGCCCGTGAGCCATGGCCGCTGAGCCTGCGCGTCCGGAGCCTGTGCTCCGCAACGGGAGAGGCCACAACAGTGAGAGGCCCGCGTACCGCAAAAAAAAAAAAAGAATACCAGGAGGGACTTCGCTGGTGGCGCAGTGGATAAAAATCTGCCTGCCAATGCAGGGGACACGGGTTCGAGCCCTGGTCCGGGAAGATCCTGCATGCCGCAGAACAAGTAAGCCCGCGCGTCACAACTACTGATCCTGTGCTCTAGAGCCCGCAAGCCACAACTACTGAGTCCACGTGCCACAATTATTGAAGCCCGCGCGCCTAGAGCCTGTGCTCCGCAACAAGAGAAGTCTCGGCAATGAGAAGCCCGTGCACCGCAACAAAGAGTAGCCCCAGCTCACCTCAACTAGAGAAAGCCCGCACCGAGCAATGAAAACCCAACGTAGCCTTAATTAATTAATTAATTAAAAAATAAAGAATACCAAGAGTTCTTGGCAACGACGATTTTTTTTTTTTGCAATGACGATTTTTAAACGTATTGTTCAGCTGATAAATAACTATAAGGGTGTAAAAAAGAAAAAAAAAAAGTACTAAGAGTTCTCAACACAAGGAGAAACAAATGTTTCCTTCTTCCCTTCCCATGGATTTATGAATCCTTGGGGTACTATTGCATATCCCTGGTTTTATGCACGTTACATATTGAGAGGCAGGCGACAGAATGGTGCATTTATTGGATCCACCAAGATTGCTTGAGAAGTTTCCTTGTTCCAGGCTCTGGGCGACGTGTTAGGCATACTTGAGTGAGTGAAATAAGCTCTACTTTTAGGAGCTTAGAGTCCAGTGGTTATGACAGGCCAGGCCAGCCTGTTTACAGGGAGAAAAGCCCTATAATTATCACGAAAATGTGTTCTGATCCTTGGTGCGGGGCAGAGAATACAGAGTATACTAATTGGGACGTGTCTTGCTGAAGTTTAAAGAGAAAACTACATAAAGTGCTTTGGGGACCATGAGCAACTGATCCTGTCTGGTCTCATCCAGTAAGGCTTCCTGGAGGAGGTGACACTGGAAGGGATCTTGAAGGTTGCGTATAATAACCACAGCAATAATACTATTTTTAAAAGGAGTCATCACTATCACTTACATAGGGCATGCGGTGTGCCAGACAACATTCTAAGCCCTGAATCTGTACTAAGTCATTTAATTTCTTTAAACCATTTTTTTAAAATTGAAGTATAGTTGATTTACAATGTTGTATTAGGTGTACAGCAAAGTGATTCAATTATATACATATACATATATGTATTCTTTTTCTATATATATGTATTCTTTTTCAGTAAGTCATTTAACTTTTACCACAGTTTATGAGTTATATATTGTTTTACTGATTTAGTTGCTCATTTATTCAACGAGTATTTATTGAGCAGCTCCTGTATTTTATAGTCAGGGAAAGGATCAGAGAGGGTAAATCACTTACCTAGGGCCATACAGCTAGTTAATTTTTTAATTTTTAATTTAATTTAATTTTTTCTCTAAATTTTCTGTTCATATCTTTACTCTTTTTTTTTTTTTTTTTTGCGATATGTGGGCCTCTCACCGTTGTGGCCTCTCCCGTTGCGGAGCACAGGCTCCGGACGCGCAGGCTCAGCGGCCATGGCTCACGGGCGCAGCCGCTCCGCGGCATGTGGGATCTTCCCGGACCGGGGCACGAACCTGTGTCCCCTGCATCGGCAGGTGGACTCTCAACCACTGTTCCACCAGGGAAGCCCTATCTTTACTCTTTTAAAAAAAAATTTGAGGTTCTTTTTTTTTTTTTTTTTTTTTTTTTTTTGCTGAGGAGTAGGAAAGCTTTACAAATAAAGGAAATTAGTATATCATCTGTACCACGTATGAGTTGGATTCTAGGCAGTGGGGATAGAGCAGTGAACAACACAGGCAAAATTCCCTGCCGTTTGAGGGCTGGCACTCTGTTGGGCAGACAGAGCAGAGACAAAATAAATAAGAAAGATATAGAATATGTCACAGGGTGATAATGAGTGGTTTTGGGAAAAAACAAAGCAGGAGAGAGGCTTTACCAAATAGGTAAAGCCGTAGGGATATAAAATTGATTAGTGGTTGCCAGGTATTGAGGGAGGGGGGAATGGGGGGTGACTGCTTAATGAGTATTGGATTTCCTTTGGGGGTGATGAAAATTCTTGGACTAGATAGAGGTGATGGTCGCACAACATTGTGAAGGTACAAATGCCACTTGTACACTTTAAAATGGTTGATTTTATGTTACATGAATTGCACCTCAATGAAAAAGTCTTAATGACTCTATTTTTGGCTCAGATGTTTAGAATGATGGTGGGTCTATTCACCATGATGGGGCAACTTTAGGGAGAAATGAGCTGGGAGATCAGGAATTCCTTTTGGGGAGGTCTTAAATGTGATATCAGACATCCAAACAGAGTTAGACATGCGAGCCTGGAGCTCGGGGGAGAGATGGGGTGGAGATATAAATATAGAAGTCATTGGCACATGGAGGTATTTTAAGCAGAGGGGCAGGATGAGATCATCTAGAGAGAGGGTGTGGAGAAAGGAGAGAAAATGGCCCTGGGGTGGATCAATGTCAGGCAGAAGAGGAGAAGTCAAGAAGAGGGATTGCGCAGGAGGGGAGGGGGCAGAAGAACCCCAAGAGTGTGTGCTTGAAGAGCAAAGAAGAATAGCAAACTATTGGAATCGGCCCAAGAATCCGCTTATAGAGGGCTGTTTAGCAAATCATGATGCATCCGTATAACGGGACAATTGCACATGTGAAAGAAAAGCAGGAGGGCGTTCTCCCTGTGCAGGTATCAAGATTCCCTTTCTAGGAAACTGAAATCCTCAAGAGGTATTGCTTACAAAACGAAGGGAGGGGTGTGTGTGTGTGTTTAAAGCAAAGAGAGGAGTTACAAAGGGAAAGGTAGTGATTCATGCCAGAGCAGCCTGGCAGATGCCACTTTTTTTTTTTTTTGCGGTACGCAGGCCTCTCACTGTTGTGGCCTCTCCCGTTGCGGACGCGCAGGCTCCGGACGCGCAGGCTCAGCGGCCATGGCTCACGGGCCCAGCCACTCCGCGGCATGTGGGATCTTCCCAGACCGGGGCACGAACCTGCGTCCCCTGCATCGGCAGGCGGACTCTCAACCACTGCGCCATCAGGGAAGCCCTGTGGCTGTCTTCTTACTGGACACCAGTCACATGGGATTCGGAGCCCATTCTACTCTAGTAGGACCTCATCTTTATTGATTACGTCTGCAGCCACCCTCTTTGCAAATAAGGTCACATTCTGAGCTACTGGGGGTTAAGACTTCAACATATCATTTTGGGGGGAGGGACACAGCTCATAACAGAGGGAGAAAGGGGGACGGCTGGGGAGAAACAGAGAGAGATGGAATGATGACACATACATGCCAGAATGTTACAGGGATGCAGGAGTTCTTGGTCTTAGTTTGCAACTCAGCTGTAAGTTTGAAATTATTTCAAAAGAAGAATGTAACAGCACAGAGAAGAGAGGCGCGGCTTCAGGGAAGGGGTAGCAGTCAGACGAGGGCAGAGAAGTGGCTGTTTTGCTGGCTTTACAAAACGGAGGCCCCTGTACTTTTTGAGAGGTGGGAACAGAAATCAAAGCACAGGGGGTTGGAACAGTGACCGGAAGGTGTGTCTTTCGAAACCCGAGGGTAGCAGTTCTTTCAAGGTGTTTTGCTATAAAGAGGAAAGGGGGGGAATGGGGTGGTAGCTGGAGATGGGGTCAAAGAGGGCTTCTAAAAACCAAAAAATGATGCAAGAGAGACTGTGAAACAGGTTAGAGAGAGATGGAGCCTTCCCCCAGTAAGGAAGGTGGGACCCCAGTGCAGAGAAGGGACTGGCTTTTGGTGGGAGCATGGCCATTTCCTCCAAGGACGGAAGAGAAAAGCAAGCATATGTTGGCAAAGGTGGGTTTCACCATGGGAAGCTAAGGAAGCAAATTTTAATTTTATTTTCTTTTTTAACAAAAACTTATATAGTGCTTACATACCAGACCCTGTTCTAAGCACTTTGCAAATATAACTCGTTGGATTTGCATAAAAATCCTCAGAGGTAGGTACTGTTACGATTTCATCCCCATCTTACAGATGAGAACACCAAGGCCCACAGAGGGGAATGGCCTTCCCCAAGGTCACACAGCTGGTGAGAGGCAAGTCTTTCTGAAGTTGGGCAGTTGGGCTGCAGAATCCAGACTCAAATTCTATCCCATAATACCTCTGCCTGTCTCGCCGCTGTTCTTAATAAAGGAAGATGCGCGATCAGCAGTTGGGGATTCAGGATGGGTGGGGGCACTTGGAGGTTTGAGGAGAGAGGAGAATCGCCAGCCACAGGCTTCGTGAGGAAAACTTACTAGAAAAACAGGAGGGTTACGCATTTGAGGTTTGTGGTTCTGGGTTTTCTGTGAAATCTGGGAGGCTGGATGTTTGAGTCTTCCCTGCATCATGGCAGGGCATGGCTTTTGCACAAAAAGTGGGGCCCCTTCCCCAGCCCATCTGCAAACCCTCCCTGTGCTCCGGGCCCAGAATCTGGCGCCGGCTGGCCCCTCGGTCCTTCCAACACGCCTGAGCACATCCCCGGGCTGAGGGGGAGGGAAGGGCCTGGAAGGTTGTTCACAGGCCAAAGTCCAAAGGAAACAAGTTGCGTTCCAGGAGCAGAAACCCAGTGGCAGGGGGTGGGGAGCTGGGGGGACGGAGGGAAGGCGGCGCGCAGAGCTTGGCGGGCCTCCGAGCGGCTCGGGAAGCTTCTCTTTGTACCCCAGAGAAAGGTGGGGGCTGTGACGGGTCTCCTCCCGCAGTCATGGCGAGTAGGATAGACCGGGGGCTCTGCAGCCAGCCAGATGCGAGTTTGAATCTCAGCGCTGTGGATTATTTTCTGAACGTAACTATAGGAACTGTGATGGGGTGAATAATGTCCCCCAAGGACAGTTGCTGTGCTGACCCTGGGAACGTGTTGCCCTGCTGCGGCAAAAGGGACTTCACAGATGTGATCAGGTTAAGGACCCTGAGATGGGGACAGTAACCTAGATCATCCAGGGGGGCCCCATGGAATCAAAAAGATCCTTATATAGGAAAGAGGGAAGCAGGAGGGTCAGAGTCAGAGAAGGAGGGAAGCAGAGTTCCGAGAGAGGCACGGAAGGGCCGTGAGCCAGGGAATGCAGGCAGCCTCTATACAATGGAAAAGGCAGGGAAAGGGATTCGTCCCTCGTCCCTCGAGCCTCTAGAAGGAAGACAGCCCTGCTGACCTGATTAGATTTCTAATCTCCAGAATTTAAGACCATAAATGTGTATCGTTTTAAGTCACTGAGTTTGTGGTAATTTATTACCGTAGCAGAAACTTGGTAGAGCAGCTCTCTTCATCTCCCTGGGCCTCAATTTCTCAATCTGTAAATTGGGGATAACTGAATCCTCACAGCATTGTAATGAAGGTTTGGTGCATGGATACATTGGAGGCGCTTAGGGTGGTCGCTGGCACACAGTAAGTGCACAATCAACAGTAGCTCTCTTTATCTTCCAAATGGAGATCAACCATTCCTGTATCCAACTAATATTTATTGAGCATCTTCTACGTTTCAGGCACTGTTCTAAGTGCTGGAGATGCAGCATGAATGAGACAGGCAAACACCCCAGCCCTTGGGGAGCTTCCACTCTAGAGAAGGAGAAAAACAAAAGAAATGAATAAACTCTACGGGCAGTCAGATGGTGCTAAGGGCTAGGCAGCAAACAAATCAAGAATGGGGAACCGACAGAGCTGGGGGACTGGGTCAAGGAGACCTTGGGGAGAAAGGGACATCTCAGTAGAGACCTGAAGGAGGCGAGGGAGCAAGTCCTCTGGAAATTGGGAAAGAACCTTAGCAGAAGGATTTAGCAAGTGCAAAGGTCCTGGGGCAGGAGCATGCCTAGAGCTTGCAAGAAAAAAGCAAGGAAGCTAGTGTGGCTGGCAGGGTGAGAAGTAGGGGGAAATGAGGTCAGAGAGATGACAGGTGGAGGGAGGGCAGATTGTCTGAGGCTTTTGGGTCCACGGCAAGGACTCTGGCTTTTACTGTGAGTGAGGGAGGAGCTGTGGGAGGGCTCTGAGCTAAGGAGAGACATAATCTGACTTCAGTTTTAAAGATTCCCTCTGGCTGCTGAGTGGGGAACACACTGTGGGGAATACGAGTGAAGCTGTGAGCCCAGTGAGGATATAATCATAGGAGTAATCATAGGGTTTGTTTGAGAAATAAATGAGTCTGTGTTTGTAGAGCAGGTGCCTGGCACATATGTTAGTTGCTAATTATTACTGTTGTATTATTATTGTTGTTTCTGTTACTTCTCCCTTGTCACAGAAGATTCCAGAGTCACAACTGACCATGGATTGTCCCCCAGCTGTAAATTACACCCCCCATAGAAAGGAATCATCCTCACCCCCCATAAGAACTTCTGTTTCCTCCTTGTCTCAGACTCTTCCTTATTCATCACATTCATGACACTGAACTCCAGTGGTTCCTATGGTAACCCAAAGATCATTCCCAGCCCCCTTCTTCACTACCCACCACTGTTTTCGAGGCTGAAAGACAGGGACTCATTTTCCCAGCATCCTTGACTATTACTCACAGTCATGTGACACCATCATGGCCAAGGAGATGAAAGCAGAAGCCAGCTGGGAGGCTTCAGGCAAACCTTTGTGTCCCTGATAATAAGGGTCAGAAAGGGCTTTCCCCTTATTCGTACCTTGATTGTGGATGTGATGGTCAGAGTTGTAGCAGCCATCCTGTGGTCATGAAGCAACAGGCACAAACATGAAAGTCAACACTCTAAGGATGTTGAGGCAGAGAGACAAAGAACCTGGGACATCAGATGTCATTGAACCAATACCTTCAATACCATTGAACCAATACCAAACCACATTCTTCCGGATTTTTTGTTATGTGAGAAAAATAAGTACATATTTTTTATATCATCGTTTTCTATTACTTTCAGTCAAACACATTCTTTACTGACTGACTTACAGAAGAGAAACTGGGCCCAGAGAGCCATGGGGTGTTACTCAGCATTACGCAGACAGTTGTTGGAGATGCCAGGACAGGATTGCAGGAGGGGACAGGTGGGCTCTCAGACCTTAAGACCAGAGACAGCCTCAATTCTTCTTTGGAAAAATTAGAATTTGGGGAATGTGAGCTTAGAATGTGCCAGGAGCTTCTCCTGAAAAAAAAAAAGGTGGTCTCAGATTCAAAAAATAAAGCCAACAGGCAGAGACGTGCAGAGAAGGCAGACTCAGAGAGACAGCCATTTATATCCCAATTGTTGTAAAGGTGTCCAAACAAACGAACAATACAACCCACTCTGCTCTGCCCGCACTGTATTTCCAAGAGCCAATTCAGCTTTTTTAAAACAGAAGCCTGAGCTTCTGTAGCTTAAAAGTAAAATAGCCTAATAAATACAGCCTCTTAAGTTGATGTGACCAATACATAGGGAAGAGGGCTGCTATCAGTCCTCCTTGGAAAGACACTCCATGAATTTTATACCAGAACCTGCCTTTGACTACTAGGTCCAGAGCTGGGAAAGGAATATGTATCTCTCTATCAACTAGACTTCACCTGGGGAAACTATAAACTTCATTTCCCCTGTTGTCTTAGTCAGGGGAACATTAGCTGCTGTAACAAACACGCCCCCAAAAAATGTCTAATGGCTCAAATAATGATAGGAGTTTATTCTTTTTTTTTTTTTTTTGGCAGGAGTTCATTTTTTTTTAATTAATTTTTTTTTTTTTTTACTTTTGGCTGTGCTGGGTCTTCGTTTCTCTGCGAGGGCTTTCTCTAGTTGTGGCAAGCAGGGGGCCACTCTTCATCGCTGTGCGCGGGCCTCTCACTATCGTGGCCTCTCTCGTTGCGGAGCACAGGTTCCAGACGCGCAGGCTCAGTAGTTGTGGCTCACGGGCCTAGTTGCTCCGCGGCATGTGGGATCCTCCCAGACCAGGGCTCGAACCCCTGTCCCCTGCATTTTCAGGCAGATTCTCAACCACTGCGTCACCAGATAAGCCCCCTGGCAGCCGTTCTTTAGACCCAACCAAGTTGTCAATTACTTGCCGCGCAGTCTTCATTTGGATGTTTGGTGGTCGTCTGGGCGGACCTTTTCAAGTCCAGAGAGATAGAGCAATAGGAGAATGAGAAAGACGGAGGGGGAATAGCCTTGGCCTCAGTGCGCTTCTTCGCGGCCAGAGAACTGGTCTCTACCGGATCCTGCAGGTGACGTCAGCTGCCCCTTAACGGGCTACTTGAATCTACGTGGCTCAGGGTAAGTCCCAGCCACCCTTCAGAGGGGAGCCATAGCCCAATAGGCGGATCGAGATGATGGCCTCGGAGGCCCCGCACTGGGTGCCAGAAAAGATGTTGCAGGAAAGAGAGTGGGGTGCGAGAGGATGGTCATACCCCAAGCCATGTCCGAGTCCCTGGGATGGCCGCCCAGTGTGGGTTCTTGGCTTCGTGCAGGCAAGAATTCAAGAGCAAGACATAGTAAAGTGAAAGAAGGTTTATTCAGGGAGATACACGCTCCATAGACAGAGTGTGGGCCATCTTGGAAGGCAAGAGGCCAGGAGTTTATTCTTGCTCATGTAAAGTCATGGTTGTTCTTGATTGTAGATGCTTTTCCTCAAGGTGTGATCCAGGAACCCGAGTTCCTTCCACCTTTTAGCTCCTCCATGTTCAACTTTTGGCTTCTGAGGTGGTGCCGGGAGGCTTCTCTGTTCCAGTTGGCTTCAATGAGGAACAAGTAGAGAGAGTCATGGGCAGGAGGTTTAAATTCCCTTCCACTCAGGTCCCGTTGCTTAGAACTCAGTCATGTGGTCAGAGGAGGCTGGGAAGTGTCTTACAGAGGTGTGCACAGCAAAAGAAGGAAAAAGGGGCTTCCCTGGCGGTGCAGTGGTTAAGAATCTGCCTGCCAATGCAGGGGACACGGGTTCGAGCCCTGGTCCGGGAAGATCCCATGCCGCGGAGCAACTAAGCCCGTGCGCCACAACTACTGAGCCTATGCTCTAGAGCCTGCGAGGCACAACTACTGAACCCCCGCACCTAGAGCCTGTGCTCCGCAACAAGAGAAGCCACTGCAATGAGAGTCCCACGCACCGCAAGGAAGAGTAACCCCTGCTCACCGCCAACTAGAGAAAGCCCACACGCAGCAACTAAGACCCAACGCAGCCAAAAAGAAAGAAAGAAAATTCCTGCCCTCATGGAGCTTATATTCTAGTAGGAGGAGACAAATAATAAATAAATAAATAAAACAGTAAGTGAGGAAGTGATAAGTTCTAAAGATACGAGGGGGGGAGGAGGGAGGCATTTTTTGGTAGAGTGGTCAGAGCATGTGTCATTGAAAAGATGCCATTTGAACAAAGACTTAAAGGAAATGAGAGAGTAAGTCATGGAACTATCTGGAGCGACAGCAGTTCAGGCAGACAGAACAGCCAGTGCAAAGGCCCCGAGGCAGGACTATGCGTATTGTGATCAAGGAATAGCAGGGTAGCTGTGTTACGGACCAGGGTTCTTGGCCTCCTTCATCAATAGAAATTGATCAGAGGCCAGACAAGAAAGTCAGGCAAGGCTTTTTGGGGGCCCCTGCGGCAGCAGGGGGGAGCGAGAACGAACAACAGGTTCCCTTGCTGGCTCGCTCCCCGGAGGTGAGGGGGGGCGAGCTTGTTCCTTACATGGGGTGAGGGAAGGGGTGTGTCCAGGGGTCCGGCTGGAGCCGTGGCTTAGGTGGTTTGCCCACCCCTTAGGTGGTGTTGTGTGCAGGGGGCGGGCGCAGTACCCTGTCTTTGCTCCCGACCCTCCATCCCCACCCCGACCCCTGCTTTTGCTCCAGGCTCTTCAAAAGTGGCAGTTGGGTCTTTTTGGTCTCTTTGTATCTTTGGTCCAGAATTTGCCCCAAGTGCACATGCACGCAGTTATTTTTAGTCCCACACAGTTTCTTTGTATTCTGTTGCTGGAGGAGAGGAGTGTCCGGGTGCAAGCATGGCAGCACTGCAGCAAAGGGTCCCAGGTCCCAGCCTGTCTCAGCTGGAGCAAAGTAAACAAGGGACAGAGTGGAGGGAGGTGAAGGCAAAGAAGTAAGTAGAAGGTAAAGTTAGTAGGGCCATGATGAGATTTTGGGCTTTGATTCTGAGGGATATAGGAGCCAGGGTTCTGAGCAGAGAGGGACATGATCTGACTTAGGAGCTAACAGGAGCCCTCTGGCCGCATGTGGGGAATCTTCTATAGTGAGGCTAGAGGTTGCTGGATATAATAAATTAAAAGGTAGGTTGCCCAGTGAAATTTTAATTTCAGATAAACAATGAATATTATTTTAGTTATAAGCATGTCCCATACAATATTTGGGACATACTTATACCAAACAAAATCATTTATCTGAAATCTAAATTTCATTGGGTTTATGTGGCAATCATGGGAGCAGGCAGGGAGGTGGGAGGAGATGGAGACCAATCCAGGGTAAAAAGTGGATGGATTCTGAGTCCATCCGGAAAGTAGAACTGATGATATTTCTTAATAGATCCTGCGTGGGGCTTCCCTGGTGGTGCAGTGGTTTAAGAATCCACCTGCCAATGCAGGGGACACGGGTTCGAGCCCTGGTCCGGGAAGATCCCACATGCTGCAGAGCAACTAAGCCCACGAGCCACAACTACTGAGCCCGCATGCCACAGCTACTGAAGCCCATGCACCTAAAGCCCATGCTCTGCAACAAGAGAAGTCACAGCAATAAGTCCACGAACCACAACGAAGAGTAGCCCCCACTCGCTGCAACTAGAGAAAGCCCGCGTGCAGCAACGAAGACCCAATGCAGCCCAAAATTTTAAAATTAAAAAATTAATTAATTAATACAAAAATAGATCCTGTGTGATATATAAGCGACTACTTATGCTGTTATCACAGACACATATACAAAAACACATACACACCAACATATATGCATACATTTATACACACACATGCACACATATACATGTGTACATATCCAACCATGTATACAGATATAAATACACATAAATACATATGCGTCTATATACACATACATATACATGCATTTACACACAGGTACACAAGACATATAGACACAGACACATATACACACACAAATATATGCATACGCACACACAGAGAGAGATGTGCGCCAGTATACACATAAACATTTTTTCTCTTTTAGAAGGAAAAATGTGAACGTGCTACAGCCATTGACTTTAGGGGAGGCAGAGGACAAGTGGGATGGGATCGCGCTTTCTATTTTCAATCCTGCACTGCCTCAGTGTCTAACACTGTGCATATCTTATTTTTAAATGTCCACAGGGGCTATTTTGGCAGTAGGTTAATGGGTCACTTCTTGTTTTCTTCTTTATATGGGTCCTTATTAAATAAAAACCAAGCCACCACAACCTAAAAATAGAATCTGTTGGAAGCCAAGACCACATTATTGGCAGCAACCACAGTGATGCTTTTTTCTTTCTTTCTTTTTTTCTTCCCCTTCCTTTTTCTGCAGCTCTGATTGCGCTTGTAAATCTGTCACTGAATAAAACACTTATAGCCGTATCTGAATAGTCCGGCCCTGGCACGTCCTCGCCAGTGAGATTGTTTAAGCCAGCAGTTGCCACCTCTCACATTCCTCAGGCTCCACAAAATGACAAGAGCATCTGCTAAGGATTTATTCAGCCTTGTGACATAACAGCTTTATAACAAATGACTGGGTGACAAGTTTGAACACAAGGGTTTGCTATTCTAGATGGCTTCATGCTGGCAAATTCAGGGTATTTCCCTTCTCATCTGTGGTAAGAAATGACAAGAGTTTCACAATTCCATTCAGATGTTAAAAAAAAAAAGTCCCCCACTGCACCACTTTGAATCCTTCTGGACCTGCGTAACCAAGATTAGAAATGACAAGAATTTCACAATTTGATCAAAAATTTAAAAACCCCCACAACTTCCTCATTGCCCCACTTTGAATCCTTTTGGATGTGTGTAACCAAGATTAGAACTGACAGCTGTTTAAAAACTGGTACCAGAGCTGGGACATTGCTGAAAAGAAAGTTGAGAACAGCTCATTTAACAACCATTAAAATGTTAAAAAAAAATCAATTAAAAGGTTTTGGAAATGGAGAAAAAAAAAGAACATGGAGAAAAGAAAAAAGAAAAAAAAGAAAAAAAAAAGAAAAAAGAAAAAAAGAAATGGAGAAAAAAAAAGAAATCAATGGAATGATTTCAAATATAGCCATTCAGTTTGTCAGTGTTTTAGACTTTACAATTCTTTGATCGTATACAAGCTTTCAAATTCAAATGTATCAAGCTTGCTCCTCATAGCGTCTGAGTTCTGTTTTTCCACTTAGAAAAATATTTCCCCCACTTCTAAGTGCATATATTAATTCACCATTTTTTTTTGGAGAGCTTGATGGCTTCATGGTTTGCATTTAACTTTCGGATCCATCTGGATTTCAGTGAAAGGAACGTAGAAATCCAGGTTTTATCCCCTCACTCTCCAAAGAAAGGTTTGGCTGCTTGGTCCTCATCTTGCCTGGTGAATAGCAGCACTGCCTTCATTAAAACCAAAAACCTTGTACGTGGGGGCACCAAACAGTTAGGACGCATTTTGCTGTCTGAAAGGGCTTACTCTTGCCCCTACCTCCAAAGTTTCTCCATTATTCTCATATGGTAACAATTTTTCAGCAGCTTATCCTGCAAGCATATGTCAATTTCCAGGAGGTGGACGAACAGGTAGGGGGGGATTTTCATTTTAGAGTTAATAAGAATCTCAGCTGTTCGCACTCCTTAGCCTGAATGTCAAAGTCACGGGGAGGCACCCAACCCGTGTCCCCGACAGCATGTGATCACGCCTCAGTTGTTACACATTCACTGGCTTTTATAGAACTATTACTCAGGGATTGGAACTTTCTCCACGACAGCAGTGCCCAAGGTTTACTTGTCATTACGTTGAGTGTGACAAGGCTTGTGCTTTGCAGAAATGGTGGAGTTTTTCAGGCGTGGACCTGCCCAGACGAAAAATGTTTAAAAACTAACGAGCGTCCAAAGGGATACACCTTCCAAGACAAAGATACTTCATAAGAAGTACATATTTGTACAGAAACGACAGGAAACACTGCCAAGAAGAGCAGAAAAATCTGGTTAACTTAGCAAATATCTGTGAATGTGGTGTGCGGGTAATTTCATTTTTTTTTTTAAACTACAGTGTCATTTTTTAATGCAAAGAGGTACAGAGAAAATGAAAAACGTCTTACTACCTCGCCATGTCGGCATTCTAAAAAATAATGTGCTTTCAAATGTGAGAGCTACAGACAAGGATGGCAGTAAAGCCCTCCCACACCCACACCCACCCACCTTCCACTCATTTCCCTACCTCAGAAGAATCCCTTTTCAAAGTTTGTTGGTTTTCCTTCCAGGAGAAAAAAAAAAAAAAGAATTGATGCATATACTACCATTTGTAACCACATAACATTTTTGTGTGTGTGTGTGGTACACGGGCCTCTCACTGTTGTGGCCTCTCCCGTTGCGGAGTGCAGGCTCGGCGGCCGTGGCTCATGGGCCCAGCCGCTCCGCGGCATGTGGGATCCTCCTGGACCGGGGCACGAACCCGTGTCCCCTGCATCGGCAGGCGAACTCTCAACAACTGCGCCACCAGGGAAGCCCCACATAACATTTTTCATTTATACCAAGGTGATCCCATGTGCCCTACTGCACCTGGGTATTTTAAAAATATTTTCCGGAACTTCACTGGTGGCGCAGTGGTTAAGAATCCGCCTGCCAATGCAGGGGACACGGGTTGGAGTCCTGGTCCAGGAAGCTCCCACATGCCACGAAGCAACTAAGCCCGAGCTACACAACTACTGAGCCTGCGCTCTAGAGTCTGCGAGCCACAACTACTGAGCCCACGCGCCACAACTACTGAAGCCCGTGTGCCTACAGCCTGTGCTCCGCAACAAGAGAAGCCACAGCAATGAGAAGCCTGCACCCCGCAAGGAAGGGTAGCCCCCGCTCCCGCAACTAGAGAAAGCCGGCGCACAGCAACAAAGACTCAATGCAGCCAAAAATAAATAAATTAAAAAAAAAAAGAAATGCTTAGATGTCTATCACTGATGTATTATAGTACAACTTGGAAAATATTTTTCAATTAATTAATTTTATTTATTTATTTATTTTTGGCTGCATTGGGTCTTTGTTGCTGCGCGCGGGCTTTCTCTGGTTGTGGCGAGTGGGGGCTACTCCTTGTTGCGGTGCGCGGGCTTCTCATTGTGGTGGCTTCTCTTGTTGCGGAGCACGGGCTCTAGGCACACGGGCTTCAGTAGCTGTGGCACGTGGGCTCAGTAGTTGTGACTCACGGGCCTAGTTGCTCCGCGGCACGTGGGATCTTCCGGGACTAGGGATCGAACCCATGTCCCCTGCATTGGCAGGTGGATTCTTAACCACTGCGCCGCCAGGGAAGTCCTAAGCATTTCTTTTTCATGTCTGTAGAGTGTCCCATCCTCCCAGCGTTGTACCCCAGTTCATTTAATCAGTTCCATACTGATGGACCCTTGGATCACTTTCATTTTCCACTCTTTTTTTTTTTTTTTTTTTTTGCGTTATGTGGGCCTCTTACTGTCGGGGCCTCTCTCGTTGTGGAGCACAGGCTCCGGACGTGCTGGCTCAGCGGCCATGGCTTATGGGCCTAGCTGCTCCGCGGCATGTGGGATCTTCCCGGACCGGGGCACGAACCCGTGTCCCCTGCATCGGCAGGTGGACTCTCAACCACTGCGCCACCAGGGAAGCCCCATTTTCCACTCTTACAAACCCTCCCCTTTAATAGCTCTTGAGAGCTATGGCATATATTTGAGACTATGTGGCAGGAGAAAACTGCTAGCAGCAGGTTCCCTGGGACCCAAAACAAAAGTCTTTTGAAACTTTGACAGCTATTGCCACATGGCCTTTGGACCAGTTCACACTCCCAATAATAATGAGTGACACTGTTTCACCACATCCTGGTCAACACTGGCTATTACCCAACTTTTAGAACTTTTGCCAATCACGTACGTGGACAATGGTATCTCCTGGCTGTTTTCTAGGCTCTCGGCTCTATTCCCCTGATCTCTAAGTCCATCCTTACCTTGTGACTGTTTCTGCTCTGCTTTTCTTTAAGTGTGACGCTGAGCATCTTTTTATGCGTTTACTAGCTGTGGACGCTTGTTTTCCGGTAAACTTCCAATCCGTGTCTCTTGCCTATTTTTCTCAGCTGTTCCTCTTTCTGTTGATCATTTACGTGAGTATTTTGTAAAGGGAGGCAGGAAACCTCTATTTTTCCCCAGTTTGTCACTATCTTTTGACTTTGTTATTTTCTTCTTGTATAAAAATTTTAACTTTTCTGTTCATCACAGTGGCTGAGAAGCCGGTTTTCTTTGATGGTTTCAGGTTACATGAGACTGGAACCCCTTGCTGGGTCCCGGCTGAGCCTACATTTGTGTTAAGATCTTTGAACTCTGCGAGTCCACTCAGCTTTGAAAAGCTTCCTCCCCTCCAGAGGATGTGGAGAAAAGGGAATCCTCCTACGCTGTTGGTGGGAATGTAAACTGGTGAAGCCACTATGGAGAACAGTATGGAGGTTCCTCAGAAAACTAAAAATAGAATTACCATAAGATCCAGCAATCCCACTCCTGGGTATACATCCAGACAGAACTATAATTCAAAAAGATGCATGCACCCCTATGTTCATAGCAGCACTATTCACAATAGCGAAGACATGGAAACAACCTACCTGTCCATTCACAGATGAATGGATAAAGATATGGCACATATACATAATGAAATACCACTCAGGCATAAAAAAGAACAAAATAATGCCATTTGCAGCAACATGGATGCAACTAGAGATTAGCATACTAAATGAAGTAAGTCAGAAAGAGAAAGACGAATACCATATGATATCACTTATATGTGGAATCTAAAATATGACACAAAGGAGCCTATCTATGAAACAGAATCAGGGACCTAGAGGATAGACTTGTGGTTGCCAAGGGGGAGGGGGCTGGGGGAGGGATGGAGTGGGAGTTTGGGGTTAGCAGATGCAAACTATTATACATGGAATGGATAAAAAAAAGGACCTACTGTATAGCACAGAGAACTATATTCAGTATCCTATGATTATCCATAATGGAAAAGAATATTTAAAAAAGAATGTACATATTTATATATATATGTGTATATATATATATATAACTCAATCACTTTGTACAGCAGAAATTAACACAACTTTGTAAATCAACTATACTTCAATTTAAAAGAATTAAAAATAAAAAAGAGACAAGCTTCCTCCCCTCCAAGATGATCAACGATCCACCCATCTTTCCCTCTGCAACTCTTACAATTTCACTTTATACACTTGGATCCGTCTGGAATTAATTTTGATGTAAGGAGTGGGCTGTTTTTCCCCAAACTGTTAGCTTGTTGTCCCAAGACCACTTTTTGAATAATTCACCTTTCCTGTGCCGATTTGAAACCCCACCTACATTTGTAAACACTCTTCGTCGATTTACGTTGCTCTGTTTCTCCCTTTCTTCGGTCTGTACTGGACTGTTTTAATTATTGCAGGCTCATCATACAGTTTCATATTTATCCGAGCCAATCCCCTTGCGTGACTGACCTATCTCTCTGTTTTCCGGTTGTTTATTAGGGACGTTTCCCTCCCTATTCCTACATGTTGACAGTTTTAAAAGCAGCTCAGCCTGCCCTCATAGGAAATGCTTCGGTTAAGTGCGTACAGGATCACGGAAAAGCAGTGGGAGGGAATTTTTACTTCAGCGTTTTGCCCTTGAACATTCTGTAAACGCTCGCATTTCTCATCGAAGTGTGAAAGTCATAGAGGAAACACCCAGAACACGCCTGGAGCATGAAAGTGGGCTGTAATCGTTGACATTAACTACACATTCACGCTTGTTTCAGAACGTTCCCACTGAGGCGGGGGCCCCATGGCTTCGCCTTGCTTGAGCATGACCAGACTTGTACTCTCTGCAAGCCCTCTTCCTTTTCCAGTTTTGTGAGAATGGAAGAGCCCAGGCTGGAATTTTAAAAACTGACCCTTGGAAAGCTAAAAACTTTCCAACCAAAAACATGTTGATTAAAAAAACTCAAATACGGCTTCCCTGGTGGTGCAGTGGTTGAGAGTCTGCCTGCCGATGCAGGGGACACGGGTTCGTGCCCCGGTCCGGGAAGATCCCACATGCAGCGGAGCGGCTGGGCCCGTGAGCCATGGCCGCTGAGCCTGCGCGTCCGCAGCCTGTGCTTCGCAACGGGAGAGGCCACAACAGTGAGAGGCCCGCGTACAGCAAAAAAACAAAACAAAAAACAAAACAAAACAAAAACTCAAATACACCTCTAAAGAGGACAGCAAAAGTTTTCTTCCGAGATCTGCAGCAGAGCTACGTTCTCCAGCAGCCAGAGCTAACACGGGCGTTTGGCTTTGTGGCTTTTTAAATTCAAGGTAAAGTATAAAGAAGAACCTCTACCGTACCCCCCCCCCCAAAAAAGGCCCATGATCCAGATGCCAGATTTTTTTTTACTACTTAAAAACATTGCACTGAAATTCACGTGACATAAAATGAGCCATTTTACTAGATTATTTATTTATTTTTTGCGATACGCGGGCCTCTCACTGTTGTGGCCTCTCCCGTTGCGGAGCACAGGCTCCGGACGCGCAGGCTCAGCGGCCATGGCTCACGGGCCCAGCCGCTCCGCGGCATGTGGGATCTTCCCGGACCGGGGCACGAACCCGTGTCCCCTGCATCGGCAGGCGGACTCTCAACCACTGCGCCACCAGGGAAGCCCCGAGCCATTTTAAAATGCACAATTCAGTGGCATTGAGTAGATCACAAGGTAGTGGAACCACCACCTCTATCTAGACCCAAGATCTTTTCATCACCCCAAAAAGAAACCTGTACTCATTAAGCAGTCGAACCCCATTCGCCCTCCCCCAGCCCCTGACAACCACTAATCCGCTTTCTGTCTCTACAGATTTCCCAACTCTGGACGTTTCATATATATAGATCGTACACTATGTGGCCTTTTGCGCCTGGCTTCTTTCACTCAGCTTAATGTTTTCGAGGTTCAGCCGCATGTAGCATGTATCAGCACTTCACGCCATTTTATGGCTGAATATTGACTACTGAAAAGAAACACCTAATACGGGACTTCCCTGGCGGTCCAGTGGTTAAAGACTCCTGCGTTTCCACTGCAGGGGTCACAGGTTTGATCCCTGGTCAGGGAACTAAGATCCCGCATGCCACGGAGCGGCCAAAAAAGAAAGAAAGAAAGAAAAAAAGACACTCAATATGATTGTATGGTTAGAAATTGACAAAGCACAGGAAACGAGAATAAACCCTGAAGGTCCCCACCTTGCACCCCTTCCACCTGCCCTCTACCCCGTCCCTCACTCTAAGGGCAATCACTATTAAAAAAAAATACCTGTGGCTTCCCTGGCGGTGCAGTGGTTGAGAGTCCGCCTGCCGATGCAGGGGACGCAGGTTCGTGCCCCGGTCCGGGAAGACCCCACATGCAGCGGAGCGGCTGGGCCCGTGAGCCATGGCCGCTGAGCCTGCGCGTCCGGAGCCTGTGCTCCGCAACGGGAGAGGCCACAACAGTGAGAGGCCCGCGTACCAAACAAACAAACAAACAAACAAAAAACCCTGTACCTTCCTGAAACAAATATATCTGTATGCATGTATTAACAATATCAATGCGTTATTATTCCTTCTTAAAATATTCAACAAAAGGAATCATAATGCATCTTTTTTGCAGCAGAGTTTGTTCACTGAAAAGTGTGGCTTGGAGAGAACCTACCTCTGCGAGTGAGGTTGGGGGGTGGGGGAAGGGTGGAGGATGGGCAGGGCTCTCAATAGACTTTGGTGGGGGGAGCCTTAGGCGTTTTCTGGGGGCTGTTGCACAGGTGTGTTCCATTTGTGAAAATGCGTCCAGCTGAACACTTAGGATACACATACTTTTCAATAAAAGGTTTTAAAAATATGGCCCGGCAATCAGCACTGAGATCCATTTCATTCTGAGAACTGCACAGTGTTCCTTCCTATGGTGTCCCATAAATCATTTAACCATATTGCTTCCAGTTTCCTCCTCCCTTTTACAAAAATGCTATAACCAGCATCCCTGGCATACCTCAGCACAGTTGGATGAGGATACTTTAAATCTTGATGGCTAGAACCACATCGCCCTCAGAAGGAAGTACAAATGTCCATGCCTATTAAGAACACCTGAGTAGAATATCCTAAGTTGCAGGGTTTTCCCTTGCAGCACTTTGAATATATCAAAAAAAAAAAAAAAAAAAAAAAGGAAAAGAAAAAGAATAGCCAGGTGCCTGCTTCCCCAAGCCCTCGCCAGGCTGGGCATCCCTAAACTTTCACATTATTGTTACGTTGATATGTGAATGATGAGATCGCATGGCCGTTTGGCTTTGCCCTTATTTTAATCATTCATGAGAGAGGTGGGGAAGCAGTGTGGCATCCTGGTTAAGAGTTTGTCTTGGAACCCCAGGGTCCCAATCTGGGCTCTACCATTTGCCAACAGAGTGACCTTGGGCTGGTTATTGACCTCTTTGGGTGATGAGTTTCCTCATCTATAAAAATGGGGAGGACCATAATAGCACCCCCCTCCCCATTTTTTTTTTTTTTTTGTCTTAAATAAGTAGATATTAGGAAAATGCTCATGAGTGCTTGGCACATTGTGTTATGTTACATAAACATTTGGTAGGAAAGTAAACCCTTTGTTGGCTTTTTGTTTATTATTTTTTTTCTGTGAATTTCCTATTGAGATCCTTGCCAGCTTGTTCTATGTTTTCCTTTTCTTTGATATGTACAAGCTCTTTGTAAATTGAGAAAATTCATCTTGAGTCCATCATACTTATGGTAAGTGTGTTCTCCAGTTTGTTGTATTTTTTTTTTTTTTTTTTTTTTTTTTGCGGTACGCGGGCCTCTCACCGTTGTGGCCTCTCCCGTTGCGGAGCACAGGCTCCGGACGCGCAGGCTCAGCGGCCATGGCTCACGGGCCCAGCCGCTCCGCGGCATGTGGGATCCTCCCAGACCGGGGCACGAACCTGCGTCCCCTGCATCGGCAGGCGGACTCTCAACCACTGCGCCACCAGGGAAGCCCCAGTTTGTTGTCTTTTGACTTTGTGGATTTTTTTTTCTAAGTATTTAAGTGTTTAATATAATCAGGTTGATTTCATCTTTTCCTTCATGACCTCTGGGCTTTGAGTCCTTCTTGGAAATGCCTCCTGCTTCCAAAATGGTAAGTAAAGTTACTCCTGTTTTTATCTAAATATTCGTTGATTTCTTTTTTACATGTACGTCTGTGATCCTTCTGGAAGGTATTTTGGCAGAAGGAAGCAGAGAACCCAAATTTAGTCCTGTTTTCCAAGTGGCTGCCCAGTTTTCTAAGCACTAGCTATGCCTAGAAAATCCCTTTTCTCCCCTGCTAACTTATAATAAATAGCACCATAGTCAGAGTCTAACTTCTCAGATGTATGAATTTCTATTCATGTACTCATTATTGTCTCACTGTTTTGTTGGTTTATTTCTTTTCTTTTTTTTAAATTAAAGTATTTTGAATTGAAATACTGTGTTAGTTTCAGGTATACAGCAAAGTGATTCAGATATAGATATATATATATATATATATATATATATATATACACACACACACACACACACGTTTTCTTTTTTTTTTGATTCTTTTCCATTATAGTTTATTACAAGATATTGAATATAGTGGTTGGTCTATTTCTTCAGCATAAACAAACTAAGTGATATCTCAGCTTCATAATCCATTTCACTATCTACGAGGACTCACTCCCCTACCTTAATTTTCATTTTCCTGAGTGTTCTGGCCATTCTCAGAGGGTGGCAGATTTTAAATAGTTTGCCTTTATAATGTCAGGATGTGGTTCGGTTAAACCAAATGCTTGTAAGTCAAGTATGGGGAATTTGGTTCATTTGAATCATTAATATCCTTTAATAACTGATCACCTTCCCCTCAGAAGTGTCAAGGTCACAGGATCCAACAGGAAAATCCATTCCAACAGCTCCTCCTCCGGGGCGGAGATTTGTTGCATCCTCACACTGGACCAAGCAGCCTCCACCCCTCTGTCTGAGTCCCCTGACCTTGAACTGAATGTGACTTCCACACCCTTGAGATGTGACTCACATGCACAGTTTTATGAGAACGGACGTGTCAGACCTGAATTTCAAACAGAGACCCAAGCTGGGCTATAACAGTCTTAATCCACATCGCGTTGATGGGTAATGTAAACAGGCTCACAAAGTGAGCTGGAGCTGGCTTACCACAAGATTTATAACCACACACAAAATGCGTTAAACCAGCCCCGTCACGGTGATGTGGCTTTTAGTGTACAACATAGTTATGGTTTTGGCTGTTAATCATTCAGTGCACAGAACTATAAAGATGAAAATAAAATCACCCCCCTTTTTATTTTTAAATATTTATTTTTATTTTGGCTGCGCCAGGTCTTAGTTGCAGCACGCAGGATCTTCTTTTTTTTTCTTTTAGGATCTTCCTGCAGCATGTGGAATCTTTTAGTTGTGGCATGCAGGCTCTTAATTGTGGCATGCGGGATCTAGTTCCCCAACCAGGGATCGAACCTGGGCCCCCTCCACTCGGAGTGTGTAGTCTTACCCACTGGACCACCAGGGAAGTCCCCCCTTTACTTTCTGTTTAAAATACATGTATTTATTTTATTTATTTATTATTTGTTTTTGGCTGCGTTGGGTCTTTGTTGCTGCACGCGGTCTTTCTCTAGTTGCGGTGAGCGGGGGCTACTCTTCGTTGAGGTGCGCGGGCTTCTCACTGCGGTGGCTTCTCTTGTTATGGAGCTCGGGCTCTAGGCGCGCGGGCTTCAATAGTTGTGGCTCACAGGTTTAATTGTTACGCAGCATGTGGGATCTTCCCAGACCAGGGCTTGACCCGTGTCCCCTGCACTGGCAGGCGGATTCTTAACTACTGCGCCACCAGGGAAGCCCTACCCACCTTTACTTTTTTTTTTTTTTTTTTTTTTTTTTTTGCGGTACGCGGGCCCCTCACGGCCGTGGCCTCTCCCGCCGCGGAGCACAGGCTCCGGACGCGCAGGCTCAGCGGCCATGGCTCACGGGCCCAGCCGCTCCGCGGCATGTAGGATCCTCCCGGACCGGGGCACGAACCCGCGTCCCCTGCATCGGCAGGCGGACCCCCATCCACTGTGCCACCAGGGAAGCCCCCCTTTACTTTTTAAAAACTGTGTTTATTGAGGTGTCATTTACGCACAGTGAAATGCACACATTCTAAGTGTATAATTCGGTGAGTTTGGACAGACACGTATACCTGTGCAACAACCACCCCGGTCACAGAACATTCCACCAAACCCCCTCGCAAAGACCTTCCCCTAACTGAAGCACGCACGGTTCTGATTTTTTCCACCAGAGATTAGCTCTTCCTGTTCTAAAACTTCTTATAAATGGACTCATACAGTAATGTTACGGATTGAATGTTTGTGTCCCCCTAAAATTCATATGTTGAAATCCCAATCCTTGAGGTGATGTGTTAGGAGGTGGGGGGTCTTGGGGGTGATTAGATCATGAGGGTGGAGCCCTCCTGAATGGGATTAGTGCCTTTATAAAAGAGACCCCGGAGAGATCCCTAGCCATGTCAGGATTCAAAGAGAAGTCTGCCATCTGCAACCTGGAAGGAGGCCCTCCCCAGAACCATGCTGGCATCCTGATCTCGAATTTCCAGTCTGCAGAACTGTGAGAAATAAACTTCTGTTGTTTATAAGTCGCCGGTCTATGGTGCTCTGTTCAAGCAGCCTGAACTAAGACTAGTGTGTGTATTTATTTTGTATCTGGGTTCTTCCCCTTCAAATAAAACCTTTGATAGATAAACAAGGACTTACTGTACAGCACAGGGAACTAGATTCAATATCTTTTAATAACGTCTAATGGAAAAGAATCTGAAAAAAATTATATATATATATATGTATAACTGAATCACTTTGCTGTACACCTGAAACATTGTCAATCAACTATACTTCAATTTAAAAAAAAAAACAACCTTGAGATTTGTCCATATTGTTGTGGGTATCAGTATTTCATTCCTTTTTGTCATTGAGTAATATTCCATTGAGTGGATGAACCACGTCCTAGGTAACCCAAGAGAAAAGAAAACATATGGCAACCCAAAAATTTGTTACATGAATGTTCACAGCAGCATTATTCACAACAGCCAAACAGTGGAGACAGCCCAACTCTCCATCAACTCATGGCTAACTAAAATTGGTATGACATTTGGGTTGTTTCCAGATTTGGGCTATAATCAGCAAGAGGCTGCTGTGAATGTTCAGGTACACGTTTTTGGTAGGTAGAGGTTTTCATTTCTCTTGGGCAAAAATACTTAGGAGTAGATTGCCTGCGTCATGTGGCAAGGGTGCGGCTAACCTTAAGAAACTTCCAAATAGTTCCCCAGAGTGGTTGTACTATCTCTGGTTATTTTGTTTTCTTGTTTGTTTGTTTTATTTTTGGCAGCATCGGGTCTTGGTTGCTGCGTGCGGCAAGCGGGGGCTACTCGTCATTGTGGTGTGTGGGCTCCTCATTGCGGTGGCTTCTCTTGTTGCGGAGAATGGGCTCTAAGTGTGTGGGCTTCAGTAGTTGTGGCACGCGGGCTCAGTAGTTGTGGCTGGTGGGCTCTAGCACACAGGCTCAGCAGTTGTGGCGCATGGGCTTAGTTGCTCTGTGGCATGTGGGATCTTCCCGGGCCAGGGATCGAACCCGTGTCCCCTGTATTGGCAGATGGATTCTTATCCACTGATGAATGAATGAATTGTTCATTGTTGGAATATTCAGAGTACTTAAAGACAAAATATGAAAAGTGAGACTCACCTTATTGCTGCTCCTCCCCTAGACCCTTCCCCAAAAGGACAGCTTTGTTATTACTCTTTATTTACTTGTTACTATCAGAAAAATAAATTATTCATAAACCAGCATGTATATACAAATCTTTTGTGTTTAAACAAAAATGATCTTAATATGCATTCTTCTGAATGTTTCCTTAAATTAATAAGATAGCTCAGAAATCCTTTTGCGTCGGCACATACGAATAGCTGATAATTGATTTAACCAGTCCTGAAACCACAGGCATTGAGATCATTTCCGGATTGGACACATTCACCTCCCTACAAACAGTGGAGGAGATTGCCCATTTCTCCACAGCCTCACCAGCAGTGGGTTGTTACCCAATTTTCAAATTTCTGATTGGTGAAAAACTATAATTCATTGCTTTTGATTTTAATTCTTAAAATAGGAATGGGGTCGAGCGTTGTTCTTTTCACACACTTAATAGTCATCTTGTTTTTTTTTCTCCAAACTGCCTGTCCTGGCCTTTGTATACTTTTCTGCCAGGTTGTCTTTTTCATATTATTATTCTGAATCAGCTTTTGGTAAATTAATTAGCCCATGTGTGTTATACATGCTGTTAACATTATTCCCAGTTTGCAGTTCATCTTTCTTTTTTTCCACTTCCTCTTCAGTGGCTAAAAGCACAGACACTATACTTCTAAATGAATTAAGATATACATGTTTACATTTTTATGTGTTACATACATTTTTTGAGATTATGTGGTAATCCCTACTCAGTACATTTTTTTTCCCCAGAAATTTCCCTATCTTCTCGTATGATCATTTTTCTATAGCTCGCTTTGCAAACCCAGGATACACTCCAATTAAATGGAGCCAGAAGCTTGAAAGTGAAGTCAGAGGAAACGTGGTCTCATAGTGGACCCACTAAGTCTATCTAATAAGTCCTTCCTTTCCTCATCAAAATTGCAGCAGTCACAGGAGAAACGCCAAATCTTACACCGGGCACTAAGATGATCCCAGGACCATGGAGTCATGCTGAGACCTGCCATGCATCCTCTTGCTGTTCCATGGCCATCAGGGCTCGACAAGAGCCAGGACCCAAAGGACCTGGGACGGTCCCACCTGACGCTTAACTGAGAAGGACAGATGCGCTCTGCAGACCCAGGACTTTCGGGGCCACTTTTACAGGCCTGGACGTACCCAGGTGGTGTTAGCACAGACCAGCACAGCTCTCTGATCTCAGTCACTCGTTCTGTCTCAAAAAGTACAAATCTCTAAGCACAATGTGTAGAAAAAGTCACTGCTTTATCTGTGGAGAAATGAATTCATCCGACCCCACTGGCTAATGTTTGGATTGAATCATGTCTCAGTTTGCGTGCTTTTAAATCTCTGTGGTGTTGTATTTTTTAATGTGAGGAAATATAAAAAAGTAAATTTTTCAAAGTATGAAAAGTACTTTTCAAAGTAGCATCCCACCACTCAAGCAGCACCACCAGATTGATTATTTTGTTAAAGTAACAGAGGCTCACTGGTGTTCTGTGAAAATATTAGTTGTAATCACCAAATAGCGATAAAAACTCCAGAAACTTGGCATCAGTTTAAACAAATATGCTCTACGAAGCTGCCTTTCCCTAATATGGTTGCCAGGAGGGAGTATGTACGATGTGTAAGAAGGTTTGCCCATCAGGTGAACAATGCTCTCTTGTTTTGATTTGCACTGATTGTAGCTTGAGTGCAGTAAGCTTACTTTTCACATAATTTATCAGTTGTTCGTAATATCTTCCCAGTGAACTGCCTGTTCATATGCTTTGCCCATTTTTCTATTAGGGTGTTCATCTTTTGCTCATTAACTTGAACCAGCTCTTACTAGAGTTAAAAAATTAGCTCTTTCCTATGATACATATTAGAAACATTTTGAGAGTGTATAGTGTCTTTTTTTTTTAATAGTAACATCTGTCACAGGGTGACTTTTAATTTTTATGTTAACAAATGAATTAGTTTCTTCCTTGGTGTGACCCTTAGGGTTTGTATCCTGCTTAGAAAGATCTTTCTCACGCCAGAATGACGGACAAATTCGCCTGTGTTTTCTTCTACGACTTTTATCCTTTTAGTTTTTTGTGTTTTATTCTTTGATACATCTGGAATTTATAAGAGTAACTAGCCTCTCTTCCCACTGCTGCCACAACACCAGCTGTTCAGTAATCTCTCTTTTCCCACTGATTTGCAAAACCACCAAACAAAATTCCCCAAATCTGTGTGTCTATTCCTGGATTTGCCGGTCTGTTCTACTGCACTATCTGTTATTGTGGATTCATAACATATTTTTATAATATCTTTAATAACCCGCAAGGCTCATCCTCTTTCCTGGTCTGTTTTAGAATTTTCTTGGTTACTCCAGCTGTGAGAATGTTAAAACTGTTCACCCTGCAATTACCGGAAATGCTCAAAGTTAACAGATCTTAAGGCCTGGAAGAAGAGTGGTGTACTTTTGTTTCAGTGTTGAATTTTTAACACTATTTAACAAGTGCTCACATTCCTTCCCATAAACAGAGGGTATTAGGAGAACACCTCAAATTTACAGTAAGCACAGCCATCCTCTGTCATGCCAGATTATGCTGGCAAAATCTGTTCCAGGTTCACTCATCATTATCACAGTGAAAGTGGAGCATACTGGCGGCAGATGGGCTGGAGAAGTTTCTGTCATGTGGTCCCCTGCCTCTACAATTTTGCAGAAAAAGGCTGGGATTTCAAAATCAAGGGAGCATGGGACTTCCCTGGTGGTCCAGTGGTTAGGAATCCGTCTTCCAAAGCAGGGGACGTGGGTTCGATCCCTGGTCGGAGAACTAAGATCCCACATCCACGGGGCAGCTAAGCCCGCGCGCCACAATTACTCAGCACGCGAGCCACAACTAGAGAGCCCGCATGCCGCAACTACTGAGCCTGCGTGCTGCAGTGGAGGATCCCGCATGCCACAGTGAAGATCCCCCGTGCTGCAACTAAGACCTGATGCAGCCAAAAACAAAACAAAACAAAAATGAAAACAAAAAACCAAAACAAAACAAAAAAATCAAGGGAGCAGGATGGAAAACAGTATGGCAGTTCCTCAAAAAATTAAAAATAGCATTACCACATGATCCAGCAATTCCACTTCTGGGTATATACCTGAGAGAATTGAAAGCAGGGAGTGAAAGAGATATTTATACGCCCATGTTGATAGCAGCACTATTTGCAACAGCCAAAAGGTGGAAGCAACCCAAGTGTCCATCAGTGGATGAACAGATAAACAAAATGTGATACACACATACAATGGGATATTATTGGGGAAGAACATTCTTCTTCATTTTTAAAAGGAAGAAAATTCTGACACATGCTATGACAGAGATGAACCTTGAGGACATTATTCTAGGTGATACAAGCCAGTCATAAAAAGCGATTCCACTTCTATGGTGGTTGCTGAACACTGGAGGGAGGATGCAATGGAGTTATTGTTATTGGTTCGAGTTTCAGTTTTACAAGATGAAAAGATTCTATGGATGGATGGGGGTGGTGACTGCACAGCCACGTGAATGTACTTAAATGCCACTGGACTGTACACTGAAAACAAACGGTTCAACTGCTACATTTTAGGTTATGTGTATTCTACCACAGTTTTTTTCAAAGGCAGCACAAAGCTACCAATTCACCTACCCGTGGCACATTTAACACGATGTCAAATATATGCTCGTATCTCAAAGGAATCTTTATTCCAAAACCTCTAGAAAAACAAGTTATCTCGGCAACCTTAGTCAATGCGCTTTAGGTTATAGAACACAAATAGTGGGGAGGAAAAAAATGCCCTGTCATCCCGCCTCTCAGAAAACAGCCCTACTGACATTTTACAGAAGTAAAAAGAATTCATGGGCAAGGCCAAAAACGCAAAAGGTACAAAAAAGGGAACAAAGTGAAAAAGAAATTCTTCTCTCCCCATCACCTTCTCATCCCTCTCCCCAAAGACACCCCCCGTTTAAAATATTTCTTACTTGCCTTCTAGTTATGGTGCTTATCAGAAAGGATTTTAAAGACCCAACAGCCTTACCCATTACTGTAGAGTCTCCCACCTTGGGAGGACTCTGTGAAGTTGATAAGCCCCATTTTACAGATAAAGAAATGAAGGGGAAGGGACCTGCCCGAGGTCACACAGTCAGAGAGTGGAGCTGGGATTCAAACTCAAGCAGGTTGTCTCCCTTACCCACTCCCCTAGGCTGTGTCTCCCCCAGGCCCATCCTGTGGCCTGCCCTCTAGGGTCTCTCCAAGGCTTTACTCTGAGCTGGAGAACTAAAGATTTGTCCTGAACCTCTATAGGAGTCATTCGGTACCTATTTTGTCCTCTCTGCATCCCTCTTGAAAACCGGTCCCTCCCTTCTTCCACTGATATCTGGAGGGGCTGGCTGTCTATCAAAGGGACTACACCCACTGTCACAGGGATATGTGACCCAGGCTGGCCAATCAGGGCACTATGTTCCCATAGCCACTCTGGTTTGGAGCTAGACATGTTATGGGGGGTGGGGGGGCTATCAGAAGTCTTCCCTGAGACAGTATCTGGAACCATCGGAAAACACACCCATTTTTACTGGGAGCTTTCAGGATCAAATAGCTTTACACTGCTGGTAGCTACCTTTGTCGCCATGGAGAGGCTGGCCTGAGAAGGAAACCAACACACAGGAAAGAGCTTAGAGTGGCCGGGGAGCCAGATTCCTGAGACTTGTCTTTGAGCAGCTGGATACAAACGTACCTGAAGCCATTAACCCAGACACTAGGCAGCCAGATGATGAAAACTGGAACATTCTCTAAGATATATTAGGTGAAAAAACAAGGTCCAGAAAAATGTGCATAGTATTCTTACATTTGAGTGAAAAAGAGGATGAAAATATATCTGCATATAAATGCTGTAAATCTTTCATCTACATAGAGCATCTCTGGAAGGACACAAAAGAAACCACTAAACTCTGGAATCTAGGGTGGATGGGTGATTTAGTTTTCATTGTACTCCTTTTCGTAGTTTCATTAATCAGGAAACTGTCAGGCGTGAAATAAGCTAATTCAGATGATAGGCAAAGGCAAGAGAAAGAAAAGAAAAAGTAAGGTATTTATTGATTTATGTAACCCCAAAGTCCAAGAGTCTGGCTTTCAGGCAAGGCTGGAGCCAGGCTCTCACTTAATACAAACAATATTCTCTTTTTCTCTCCTCTGCATCTGCTTTCCTCTGTATTGCCTTGGGTTCAGAAAGTCTACCCGCTCTGACCTCACCTCCTATTTCCCCTCCTGCTCACTCTGTTCCAGCTGCACTGGCCTCCCCGACACAAGAAATACTCCTGCCTCAGGGCCTTTGCACTTCCTGATACATGGTGGCAAGATGACCTCCATCAGCATCTACTGGTCTTTTTTTTTTTTTTTTTTTTTGTGGTACGCGGGCCTCTCACTGTTGTGGCCTCTCCCGTTGCGGAGCACAGGCTCCGGACGCGCAGGCTCAGCGGCCATGGCTCACGGGCCCAGCCGCTCCGCGGCATGTGGGATCTTCCCGGACCGGGGCACGAACCCATGTCCCCTGCATCGGCAGGCGGACTCTCAACCACTGCGCCACCAGGGAAGCCCTTATCTACTGGTCTTTTACATCTAGTAGTTTACATTCTACTAGTAGGGAACTCCAGAAGAGAGTGGAAGGACGTAAAAACAAATCAGCTCGGTGGGCTGAAGCGCATGCTGTTTCCCCAATGGTGGTGGAAGAATTAAAGTGGTAAAATCCGCTTTGGTTTTTACTGACTCATGAGTGATGGTCAATGGCCTGGCCATGGGAAACCTGGCCTTTAAAGGATGCCCAGGGGCTTCCCTGGTGGCTCAGTGGTTGAGAATCCGCCTGCCAGTGCAGGGGACGCGGGTTCAAGCCCTGGTCTGGGAAGATCACACATGCCGCAGAGCAACTAAGCCCGTGCGCCACAACTGCTGAGCCTGCGCTCTGGAGCCCGCAAGCCACAACTACTGAGTCCACGTGCCACAACTACTGAGTCCACCTGCCACAACTACTGAAGCCCACGCACCTAGAGCCCATGCTCCACAACAAGAGAAGCCAACGCAATGAGAAGCCGGCGCACCGCAACAAAGAGTAGCCCCCACTCAACGCAACTGGAGAAAGCCCGCGCGCAGCAACAGAGACTCAACACAGACAAAGATAAATAAATAAATAAAGGGATGCCCATATGGGGCACAGCCCCGTGGAAATCACTAGGGGGATTTAGGAGGTGCGTTAAAGTAGGACATGTCGGTGCCTTTCAGAACTCCCAGGTTTGGAAGGTGACTTGAATCCACAAGCAGATATCCCCATGTGGTCCCTTGAGTTGGTCACCTGGGGCCACGGAATGAGTGGCTATGGGGGCACTGCAGCAATACAGAGAGGGGCTGAAGCCAGACACAGTCCTCTTGCACCCTCTGAGGCACAAAATGCCAGTAAGAACTGCTGGATCTGCCAACGAGACACAGAGACTGCACAGGGCTGTGCAGCAAACCCTCTGGTGGGAAGGCCTGATCGTAGGTAGCCGGCACGTGAGGCTGACGCCGCTAGCCCGGGGGGGCGGGGCTCCAAACGGAGGTTGACGGAAGTGGAAACTGACTCCAGACTAGGCTTTTCTCACTCAGCGGAAGATGCAAGTGCCCAGAGTCCTATAAAAGAGCCACACGATACTGGACCAGTTTGGACGGCGGAGCATCACTTCTTCAGATCAAGGATTACACTTTACAGCCCGTATGTCCAACCTCGAGCAGAGAAATCTCCTCCTCAGAGAAACAGCTGGATGGAGAATTGGAACGGGGAAGGGAGCCTGTGAACATCGTAGCTGGATCACGACCCTCCCCTCTCCTGACTCGCTCAGACGAAAGCCGAAGTCCATCCTTCCTGAGTCGTTTCCTCACTTCTTCCTTGCTTCCCTCCACTGCAGCCACGCCGGCCTTTTTCTCAGACCAGGCACCCTCGTGCCTCCTTTCACACCGATTGTTCCCTCTGCTTGGGATGCTGTCCCACCAGCCGGTGGTCTGTCTCACCCTTCACCTCCTTCAGGTCTGTTCAAACGTCACCTCCTAAGAGAGGCGCTCCCTGACCACTGTGTAGAACAGCCAATTCTCTCTTGTCTCTCGCACACACACTCACCTCGACCCTCTCCTGCTTTATACCTTGTCACAGTACTCACCAACCCTTACCCGCCGTCATATATCTATGCATATCGTCCACCTCCCTGCTGGAATGTCAGCTCCCGGAGGGTAGGGCTCTGTCTTGTTCCTGGCTGTCCCATGGTAGATGCTCGATAAATTCTGGCCAAACAGAAGCATGAATGGATGAGCAAACTTTACCTTCAGGTCCTCCTGGTGGCGTGCAACCCTCCCCTCAGCACCTTGCGCCCTGCCCTGGAGGCCCCTGTGGCCAGGCCTTGCTCTGAGGCCCACCCCTGAACAGAATGCTGCCCCGTCCAAGCAGCGGTCTGAGGGGTTTCCTTGGACAGCTGACTTCCCCTGTACCCCTCGGAGCCCCATCCCTGGATCTCCTCCCACTTCCGGCCATGTTCCCCCACTTCCAGCCTTTCCTGACAGACTGGGTGCAAACTGGAGGGAGTGGCTGGTCATGGGAGGTGCATAAAGATCTTGGCCAAACGTGGCTTTTCCCATAGAGGGGCGAAGTAAAGGACCCAGTAAATTAACCTCTGACCTGGGTTTTTATGTGTGCATACTCCAGTGCCTAATTAGCTCCCCCGTCCTCAAAGCCCAGCTTCCCCTTTGGTCTCTTGTGCATCAGGGGTGCACTCTGATGCGGTGGCCCCCTGGTTCAGGCGTCCCAAGCAGGGGAGGGGCTTGGTCAGGAGGAAACTTAACTCGAATTTTTCTTGAAAAACCTCAGCTTCTGTCTGAGGGGAAGCTGCTTTTAAAAATAAACTCGCCTTCTCAGGTTAATTCACAACACCAGGTACCTGTTCTAGAAACTTCTAAAAAACACAGACTGTCTGGGGAACACGTTCCTTTCACGTTGGTGGCAGGCCATGTAGCAATGAGAGACATCTTGATGACTTCTTCTCTCACAGGAAATTGACGACCCTTCCAGCTTGAACCCAGGTCTGCAACAGCTGGGCTGGGTGTCTAGGACAGTGTGTATTGTTCAGCGTGGGGGGGGGGATCCCTTTTCTCAAATTAAACAGTCCATACCACTGGCACCTATAAGAGACTCAACAGATACTTAGTTTGCTAAACTTTATTTTACAGCATATACATTTACATGTACTAATCATGGTGTCAATCTGTTAACGCAACGAAGCCCTAATGGACCTGATTCTGAAATTAGGAGCTGGAGAGCTGGAGGCTTTCGTCACCTCGAAAGGCCAATTCACACCTCTGTTTTCTTTTGCTCGGACCCAAGGAAAACCGTGACGCGCACAGGTGAAGAGCTACAAACGGAAACCACCTCCTTTCTTCCTGCATCCTCAGACTCATCCAGGCTTTTAGATGAATCGTCAACAAGAAATCTGTTTTCCAAGTTGAATCACCAACAACGTCTAACAACTGTTCACGTTCTTCATCACAAAAACTGAAGCCAGAAGAGAGACCCTAAAGCTCTCTCGGATAGAATATGAATTACTGCGTGCCGTATTGATACATCTACCATCACACAATTGAGCATCACGGCGGGACAAGAGGATGTGAATTACAAAGGGAAACTTCTTTCGGAGTGTTCTACGACAGGCCATGCGCAGGACCAACTTCTCCCACTTGGAACTTTTCCTATCAGTCACATTTACAAGAAATTCAATTATAGGCAAATAGGTGGTGGAATCGACGAATTGGATACCTGTACCAAAACAAGCTAGCTGGTGAACACAAGGTCATATTTTGATAGTCTCTGATGCGACTTGTTTGACTTATGACACATTCAAGTAGTCATCTTTCGGTTGCTGTTGTTTTTTAAATACATGAAAAAATAGATTCGGATTACTTCTTTAAGCACAGCTCGGGCTTCCCCGGGATACAATCTGGAAACCACTGAGCTCAGGGAACCCGCCCCTCCCCCGACTCCTGCACACCCAGGACACATGGCATTCTGGTCTAGTCAGAGAGCAGAAATTCACAGCCAAGTTTTAAAGAATGTTTTTCTCTCTCTTCCTAGAATGTGAGATTTGGTCTTCAGCCTCAAAAAGAGTTTGGGGGTATTGGATGGAATTAGAGCCAGGGAGCCAGGAAGGCCAGAGTCCTTTCCTACCCATTGCTCCCCCATGCCTCCTGCAAGGGTTTCACCCCAAATGGGAATCCAAGTCCCATTTTTATTAACAGGACCGAAAACCAAACACTTCAAGGCCTAAGTGGACAATCTTTTTCCCCCCAGACCGATGCTTGGGACCTTAACATCCTCTGGTTAGAGAACTGGAGGACGGATATCGCAGACCAGTAGCGGCAAGGAAGTCAGGTCTGCAGCAAAGATCTTCGCTTAACCTACCCGGTGGTCGAAGCAGAGAAAGGGAAGGAGGGAGCGAGCGGCCGCCCCGCCCTTTACAATGCCAGGCCCTGCAGAGGTTGGCTGAGTATCCAGAAAAGGAAGCAGGGGATGGGGGAGAAAGGCCGAACGTGAATGAACGTAACAGCGACCTTGCCCAGGTGCCAAGGTGAACGTTTTAGAGTTTTCCCAAGCTGCTTAGTGACTCTCCAGCCGCTGAAGGTGAGTCTAGGAGGAGGTGAAAAAGCAGGCCTGGCAGAGGAAAAGCACAGGGGTACGCCTCCTTACCCTAATTCCTCCCACCTACATCTCACATACCATTTACCTCTGAGAGCTGGATGTCTGCGAACTGGGTGGGTCCCTAAAACAGGGAAGAGTCGACGACAAGAGAAACGTGTTCCCCGCGTGGAACTTCTTCCTTGGTCTTTTTTCGACTGCTCAGGTGCAGGCGGAAATCTAAGTTTTCTGGGTTCTGTGGATAAATTAGAACAGCTCGAGAGGGGAAGCAGGGAGAGGTGTCCCTGGAAGGTTTTTTCACTTCCTTGTAACTTCGAAGTCCTTGAACATTTCCATCTCCCAAACAGGCCTCCAGAAAACTCCACCCTGAAATCCACTCACCCTGACAAACAATATATAACCCCAAATGATTCAATTCTTACTGAGGGAGATGGATCAGATGAAGTGTCAGATGACGGGAGAATACCACGGAGACACTCACCAACAAAAGATAGGTCAGTGGGTTTGCTCCGCCACCTCCTGTCCCCACAGGTATCCCCAATGTTGGCCTCAGGGGCTCCTAGGAGGGGGGTCAGGGCTCCCAGCCTCTAAAACCTCAACTGGTGTGTCACCCACTCCCTCCACTGCACTGGGGTCCTCCTCAACGACCATTGGACCCTCTGTCCCCTTGGGTTCCTCCGTCCCCACCTGCCCGTGCTGTTCCTCCCCCTTCAGCCACTTGTTGACACAACCCAAATGACTTCTGCTGTCATTCTCACCACTGGAGGCATGAGGAGAGCCTTGTGGCTTGGCCTTTGGACCCTGGGAGGTTGAGGCTGGTGGCTCAGCGGGCTATGGGCTCTGAAGGGCCTTCTGATCCAACGCATCCCTTCTCGAGCCTTGCCCTTTCTTTGGAATCTCTGGCTTCTTCCTGGTGTTTTCCGAATCGACAAGGACATAAGAGACGGGGCCCAAGCTCACCTTCTTCTTCTTCCTCGTGGGAGCAGGGCTCTTTGCCGAGGCCCAGACCATGGTATTCTTCTTTTGTGGACCCTCTGGACCGCCGTCTTGGTCTGACTCAGAGGCAACTCCAGGGCTCGCAGCTTCTGCCTGGGCATCGTGGGGCGGGTTGCTGGGAGACTTCCAGGCACATTTCGCTAGGGCCTTTTTCAAAGCTGACCCCTCCCGCTTCACACAGGGCTTCCTGCTGCTCCTGATATATTCTGACATCTCCATATTTTCAGCGTCATCAGCTTCACGATCCTCCAACAAGGCCGAGCTGTGGGAATGGCTGCCTCTGGATTTCTTCCAGGGCACTGGTTCCTGCTTGGGAGTTTTTTTCTGCTTCTTTCTCCTGGGGAAAGTCTTAGCTCCAGCCTTTTGAACCAGAGGTTCAAGAGGGTCACCCTCATCTTCCACGTCATTCCAGCCGTCCAGGTTCTCCATCTTCAAGGCAGAGCCCACCTCTGCAGCCCACCCTGGCTCCTTCTTGACCTTCCTCGCTGTTGCCAAAGTCAAGGATGCCACTGCTTGGGCTTCAGCAACCTCTCGAGCCCTAGCTTCCTCCCGGCTGCGGATCTCGCCATCCATGCAGAAGATGATTTGCACCACCGCCCCCAGAAGCACCCCCAAAGCTTCTGCCCAGTCCTCTGGGGGCTGATTCCGGTTCTGGGGTGGTGGGGACTGGCTGAGCTGCAGCAGGCGGACCACATCCTCCCGGGTGCGCCCCTCTGCAGCCAGGAATTCACTCAGGTTTTTTAAAAACTCAGCATCCTGGGTGGGGTCCCTACAGACCACTCTCCAGATGCCCCCCCTTCCTGGGAATTCCCGGGGTACGGCCCTCAGATTCACACCCTCGCCTACCTCAACGAGGGCAGCTTTGGCATTCTCTTCCCTCAAAAAAATCTTGTTGAGCACAAAGTATGGGCCCAGCGGGGAGAGGACCCCATTCAAGGTCTCCTCAATTTCCACTTGGCCACAGTCCTCCGGGATGCCTGTGACCAACAGGCACCTGTGGATGTCCACTTCCATCCCCCGGCACCAGTCCTCCAAAAGGTTCACCGCCATGGTCGTGGACACCTGGCAGCTCGATTCCCACGTGTACTGAAGAGTCTACGACGTGGACCGGGGCTGCAGTGGTCCCTAAACAGCAATCCTGTAAGGTGACAGGAGAGGGAGGTCAAATTCCCGGGAACAAGGCCAGGCTCAGAGTTCTCAGCTGCCCCCTCCAAGGCTGGCCTGCAGGAGGCCTCGCGCTTTCCCAAGGTCTTCCTCCCCAAACCGGGCCCCGGGTGCTCACACGTGTCCTGGAATCGCAGAAAACCGCGAGCGGCCTCCCCGGGGCCTGGCTCTCGGCCAGCCCGTCAGGGAAGCGGCAGCCCCGCCTCTGACCGCCCAGACGGGCCAAGGAGAGGCCGCCGGGATGCAGCCGGCTCGCCAGGTGCCAGCTCGGGCCACGCCGGCACGGATGCTCTGGGCCAAGTGCCCGAGACGACCGCGTCCGCCCCCGCTCGGACAGGGCGCGTCAGGTGGCGTCTCGCCTGGGTCCAGGCAGCTGCGCTGAGCCGAGGCCGGCGTCCCAGGGCGCGCTTGCGCACTTGCTCCCGCGTAGTACCCGCGGTCTCCATGGCAACCGGTGGTTGCAAGCTAGCGCGTGGGCTGTGCAATTGGGCCTGGGGAATCGCGTGGGAGTGCGACTGTTCACCTATTCACCGAGCCCGAGGTCTGCATGTTCTCTGATTGCCCTCCCGGACCCGGTCTTTCCACCTTTCTCTACTCAACATGGGCCTCCGGGACGGGGGTGGGGGGTGCTGACTTCTGTGGCCGCACCAACTACCCTTCTTACCCTCGGCCTTCCTGTTGGGTTGAGCCAACAAGACTCCTAGGAGACAACAGAAAGCAGAGGGCGCGAGGAAACAGCAGCTTCAGTCCCCCTGAGTTCCCCTAATAAAAGCCACAGCTCTTGTTGAGAGCCTTCTAGGTTAGCTACAGTTCCTTGTTCCAGAAATTTCCAGAAGTTTCTAGAAACTTCTCGATTTTCCACCCCCTTCAAGCCTGGGGATACTGCCTCACCTCTCCTTGCTGGTTTCCTCAACTCACTGCCTACAGGTAACACCTTTGTTAATAGTTAATGAAACAGTCCTCAGTGACTCAGGTTGCGTTGCCATGTTTCCTGTCAGGCCCTCACTGATACATCTATCAATGTGGCTTCCTAACTGTGCGATCTTAAACAAGAAATTTGAGCTCTCTGAGCTCCTTCCTCTTCTTCACAATAGGAATACCAATAAAAACTTTCCTGATCTGGAAATTTTGAAGATTGGGGGAGGTCACATATGAAAAATGCAGTGGGCCTGGGTGTTCAACCAAAATCTGTTGTTTGGATTTCATTTTGGAATTGGCCTTTGCAAGACCAAATAGCCAGATATCCATTTCACTTTCATCTCTGATATCCCTGAACTTGGGCATGATCGATATTTGTGTGATCGATTGCTCGAGTTGCCATCATATTTTAGACATCATTCAAATTGCTAAATTTGAATATTCACATTCCAGTAAAGACAAACACTCTAGCTATAACTAAAGTTTTATTATTTTTAAAAATTTATTTATTTTATTTTTGGCTGTGTTGGGTCTTTGTTGCGGTGCACAGGCTTCTTATTGCGGTGGCTTCTCTTGTTGCGGAGCATGGGCTCTAGGTGCGTGGGCTTCAGTAGTTGTGGCGTGTGGACTCAGTAGTTATGGCTCGAGGGCTCTAGAGCGCAGGCTCAGTAGTTGTGGCACATGAGCTTAGTTGCTCCACGGCATGTGGGATCTTCCTGGACCAGGGCTCAAACCCGTATCCCCTGTATTGGCAGGCAGATTCGTAAACACTGCGCCACCAGGGAAGCCCATAACTAGAGTTTTAAAATCTCAAGTGTTTAACATGTTGAAATTCTATGAATCAGCTGAAGAATGAATGTATATCACTATGCAGTGGTTTTAAAACGTTGCCATGGGGCTTCCCTGGTGGCGCAGTGGTTGGGAGTCCGCCTGCCGATGCAGGGGACGCGGGTTCGTGCCCCGGTCCGGGAAGATCCCACATGCCGCGGAGCGGCTGGGCCCGTGAGCCATGGCCGCTGAGCCTGCGCGTCCGGAGCCTGTGCTCCGCAACGGGAGAGGCCACAACAGTAAGAGGCCCGCGTACCGCAAAAAAAAAAAAAAAAAAAAAAAAAACGTTGCCATAAATTCTTTAACATTCCTTCTACAGAGAGGTGGGGATCTATGTCCCCTCCTCTTGAATCTGAGCAGACTTGTAACTGCATTAACCAATAGCGAGTGTGGTAGAAAGGAAATGATTGAACCAATAGTATCATGGAAGGGAAGCTATGTGACTCCTCAGGCTAGGAGGCCATGCAACTTCTTCCTTTTTTTTTTTTTTTTTTTTTGCAGTACACGGGCCTCTCACTGTTGTGGCCTCTCCCGTTGTGGAGCACAGGCTCCAGACGCTCGGGCTCAGCGGCCATGGCTCACGGGCCCAGCCACCCCGCAGCATGTGGGATCTTCCCGGACTGGGGCACGAACCCGTGTCCCCTGCATCGGCAGGCGGACTCTCAACCACCGCGCCACCAGGGAAGCCCCGCAACTTCTTCCTTGCTCATTGGGACAATCTCATCCTTGGATCTTTGAGCATCCAAGTAAGAAGTTCAACTATCCTCTGCCTGCCATGCTGTGAGGAAGCCCAAGCCACATGGAGAAGCCACATGTGTGTGCTCCAGTCAACGATTCCCAGCTGAGCCCAGCCTTCAAGTGATCTCAGTCCAGGCACCACACATGGCAGTAAAGAAACTTGTAGATGATTCTACCCCTCAACCACTTGAGTCACTCCCTAACCACTTACATCATCCCAGTTGAGGGCTAGACATGGCGTAGCAAAAACAAACCATCATTGCTTTACCCTGTGTAAATTCCTGACCCATAGAATCAGTGCGTATAACAAACAGTTGTTCTATGCTGCTAAATTTGGGGATGACTTATTATGCAGCAAGTGATAACAAGAAGATATTGCAAAAGTAGAATGCGTCTAGGATTGGTGATGATTGACATTACTTCAAAAGACGCAGAAAGCAACGATCTTTGGTCCCTGAAAAGATTCCCCAAAGTAGCTTTTTCTAGCAGTGCACCGAGGTTCACTTCATGGGTTTGTTTCAATGATACACCATCATTACTATCAACAAGATCCTCCAGTTTCTCAGATGATGAGACAATAAATCTTCTACTTTAGTCAGTTACTTTTAGCAAGGAAGGAAAGGTTGATAGTTTGGTAAGTGTCACCATCAGCTGAGCTGGTCAAATATGTCTTGTTTCTTCTTCATCCATTTAGTATCATAAAGTAGAGTAGCCAAAAGACCAAGTTGTAGCTGACTTTGCTACAAGATTATACACCCAAACTTAAGAAAAAATTGGGTACTAAATTTAAAAAATAAAATTGTAATAAAAAATTTTGAATTTGATAGAATTTCAGATTTATTCTTTTATTCCCTAAAGTTCATTCTATGATGGTGATTTTTGCCTGTGACCAAATACTCAGCATTCAACGTTTTATTTTAAAAAAATGTGTATTTGGGGGCTTCCCTGGTGGTGCAGTGGTTAAGAATCCACCTGCCAATGCGGGGAGGCGGGTTTCATCCCTGATCCGGGAAGATCCCATGTGCCGCAGAGCAACTAAGCCTGTGCACCACAACTACTGAAGCCTGAGCACCTAGAGCCTGTGCTCTGCAACGAGAAGCCACCGCAATGAGAAGCCCGCACACCGCAACGAAGACTAGACCCCGCTGGTCGCAACTAGAGAAAGCCCGTGAGCAGCAACGAAGATCCAATGCAGCCAAAAAATAAAATAAAATAAAATAAAAAATGTGAATTTGGAGCTTTCCTGGTGGCTCAGTGGTTAAGAATCCTCCTGCCAATGTGGGAGACATGGGTTCCATCCCTGACCCAGGAAGCTCCCACATGCCATGGAGGAACTAAGCCCATGTACCACAACTACTGAAGCCCGTGCACCTACAGCCCATGCTCCGCAGCAGGAGAAGCCACTGCAATGAGAAGCCTGCACACCGCAACGAAAAGTAGCCCCGCTCTCCACAACTAGAGAAAGCCCGCACACAGCAACGAAGACCCAGCGCAGACAAAAATAAATAAATAAGTAAACAATGTGTATTTGGTCCTGACACATAGTAAACTGTTATTATTGTAAAGGCAAGAGTTCCAGGAGTCCTCCCACTGTTTGTTTGTTTTTTGTTTTTTTTTTTGCGGTACGCAGGCCTCTCCCTGCTGTGGCCTCTCCCGTTGCGGAGCACAGGCTCCGGATGCGCAGGCTCAGCGGCCATGGCTCACGGGCCCAGCCGCTCCGCGGCATGTGGGATCCTCCCAGACCAGGGCATGAACCTGTGTCCCCTGCATCGGCAGGCGGACTCTCACCTACTGTGCCACCAGGGAAGCCCCACTCCCACTGTTGAGTGGAATTCTTCTTATACCATCTTTCCATTGACCTGGAGTTTGTTCTGGGATGGTTGAACCATTGGGTCCAGGAAAGTAACAAGAAGATTGGTAGCATAATGTCTACCAAATGGGATGTTCTTGTTAGAAGAGTGTAGCAAGTTGTACTAAAATCTAGTGGCAGCACAAGGGCGCTGTTGTAAATTTGCTGATGGAAAATGGATAAAATTAAAAGGTCAGAAAATGCCAAGTGTTGATGAGGAGAAGATTGACTGGAACTCTCATACGTGTAATACGTGTACACGTCCCGTGTATGTGTATTTTGGAAACGCTTTGGCTGTATCCACTAAAGGAAAGCAGATGCTAGCCCTACAACTTAGGAACCCCACGCCTAGCTATGTATGTACCCAACAGAAATGTGTTCACTAAAACTATAGACAAGGATATTCATTGCAGCATAGTTCCTAGTAGCCAAAATCTAGAAGCTACCCAAACACCAGTCAACAGAAGAGCAGATAAACTGTAGAATGTTCACACAATAAAATACTAAACAATTAGAATGAATGATCTACAATGACACGCAACAATATAAATGAATCCTGCAAAATCTTGAGCAAAAGAAACCAGATACACAAGAGCACATACTGTATCATACCATTTATATGAAGTACAAAAACAGGCAAAATTAACCATGTTTTTAGAAGTCGGGAGAGTTGTTTCCTGTGGAATGTCTAATGACTTGAAATGTGTCTCCCTCCCACTCTGTTTCTTGTTCTGGTTGTCGGTTATAGGTGTGTTCCGATTGTGAAAATTCAACATGTTATATGCCTATGATATGTGCACTTTTCTGTAAATATTTCATACCAGTCTTCGCTGTTTTGCTGATTGATTAGATATAGGGTGCAAGGTAAACTAAGCAAATGTGACCCCAGGGTTTTGGAACGAGTAACTAGAAGGGGCATGACGGCACTTAGTTTTATACGGGGAAGGTTTGATGGAGAACAGACTTGGGAAAGAAGGGAGAGGGTGAATCAGAAGTTTAGTTTGGGCCATGATGAATTTGAGATACTGTGTTGAGGGTCACAAGACCACCCTCAGTTTCAATGATTTGCTGGGAGTCTTCCTGGGACTCAGAAAAACGATTGTACTCACAATTATACTTTATTACAAGAAAAGGATACAGTTTCAAATCAGCAAAGGGAAAAGGTGCCTAAGGCAGAGTCTGGGAGAGACCAGGTGTCAGCTTCCAGTCATCCTCTCCCAGTGGAGTTACATGGACAGCACTTACTTTTCCCAGCAACAGTGTGTGACAACACGTACAGAGTATTGCCAACCAGGGAAGCTCACCTGAGCCTCAGTGTCCAGGATTTTTTTTTCTGGGTCAGTCATGTAGGCACGGAGCACACAGGTGACTGACTTTAGTTACTCAGCCTTCAACATCTCCAGAGGTCAAAGTGATGCTGTGTGGCACAAGGCCACCACCATAAATTGCATTATTAGTACGGGATCCTCTAAGGCTCAGACGTTACCCAGGAGTCAGAGAAGGGCTAGTTGATTCTTTAAAATGTATGGGGTTTGGACAACCCAGACCTGTTGAGTTAACTCTTCACTACACGGATACCTAAGAGTGTTTCAGTCAGGGTTCAATCAGAGAAGTAGATTGAGTTAATTAAGCGTTCCAAAATATTAAAGAGATAAATAAATGCGTGAGAGAGAAAAACTTTAAATTTGTTATTTATATATGAGCAAACAAATATTTATAATTACATATACAATATACAATTATATGTATAGGTAATTATAAACATATATTTGTACATATGTATATATGCATGTGTATATATATGTGTGTGAGTGTGTATGTGTGTGTGTAAGTGGAATCAGCTGCCTGTCCCTTCTCCCAACAGTGAACCACCAATGATTACCAGTGGATCTAAAAATAGTTTTGAAGCAACTTTGGTAGGAATCCTGGCTGTGGTTTCCATGACAACACTTCCAACTGCAGTTTCCGTGACAACGCGTCCATGCAGCCCCAACACTTTCACCCATCTTGGCACTTTAGGGTTACCTTTGCATCCTTTTCCTCTCTGTTTCACCTTTAGGTTTTTATTTTGTCTTCTTGTGTACTTTAAATGAGAACACACAGAATTTCCATGAATACTGAGGTCCAGGGGCTCTGGGCTCCCACCCAGATTTCCCCTCCTGAGTAAGTTGTAATAACCCACCGTGGTGGTTCTGTGACTCATCTGACTTGTTCTATCCGGTTTGTGCTGTGAGAGCTCCTTCTTGCTCCAGAGGTTCTTCAATTTGTACTTTCTAAAGGTCCTGTGACATGGCTTTCCCCGTCAATGCTAACCCACAGACTGCTAACCTCAGCATCTGATGTGAGTCTGCACATATATTTCTCCATCTCATATAATCATTAAAAATACACAGACTATAGGGAATTCCCTGGTGGTCCAGTGGTTAGGCATCCACGCTTCCACTGCAGAGGGAATTAAGATCCCACAAGCTCTGCAGTGTGGCAAAAAAAGAAAAAAAAAAATACACAGGCTATTTCCAAATACCCATATAGTTTGAAAAAAATTATTGTTAAAATACTCCAGAAAAAACAAGAGGGTAGGGGGATAGAAGGAACAAGATTGGCTGTGAGTTGACCCTGAAAAAAAATTGTTATAGATGGAGGTAATTATACTATTCTCACTACTGTCGTTCACATTTTTTAATTTCCATGAATTTTTTTTTTAAGGAAAGAAAGAAAATGTCTTCTATCTTTGGTATTTTATTTTTCATTTTTCTTGCTAACAGAAAGAGTAAAATGCATCCCCACAGGATTTTATTGTTTTAATCCTAACTGTTCTCATAATATCCAGTACTACAACTTTTAAAAGGTAAAATTCATATTGTTAACTGGTTAGAAAGAGTCATCCTATCTGTCCTTGTTTTGTTGAAATATTTAACCAAATAAATATATACCCTGTTCTCTATTTAAATAATTATTCTCATAATTTTAGAAAACTGTCATTATTAAATATTTAGATATATGAAAAAAGGTATATACAATAATAGAATGAGTGCCTGCATGCCAGTTTACCCACCACCCCACCCCCAGCTTAAGAACTGAATCACTTCCATGTTCATTTATGTCTTTTTCAGCCATGATCTTCCACTATTCTCACCTTAGGATGTTTGTACTTGCTGTTCCCTATGTGGTTCCCTCCTTGCCCTTCAAGCCTTGGTCCAAATGTCACCTCCTCTAAGAAGCCTTACCAGATTCTACCTAACTGCAGGAGTTTCTCCTTCACACACACTCACAAAAATCACTATCACATCACGTTGGCTTATTAGTGTATCAGTTAGCATCGCTGCGTAACAAACAATTCCCAAAGTGGTTTAAAGATAGTACATACACTATCTAAATTTGTACTCCCCATGACAACAGAAGCCCCCAAGGGTAGGCACCTTCCCTGTCTTTTTCACCATCAGATTCCCAGAATCTAGACAGTGTTCGCCATAGAGGGACATTTAATCATTCTTTACTGAATGAATAAATGACTGCATCCATTGACTGTCCTGGGTTGGAAATGGAGCCGGCCATTTGGACAACCACTGGAACTCTGAAGCCAGAGAATGAGACACTCTCTTTAAAAATAAATAAATAAAACAAAAGAAAGAGGGTTGCCTCTGTCTGCAGTGCTGGGAAGGGAGCCAGAACAAAGGAGTGCTTATTCATCAGTGTAGACAGGTAAATAGTAAACTCCACAAGAGAGACGCCCGCCCTCCCCTGCCTTGGAGGGTGATTTTTTTTCTTGATGACAGTCAATGAGGCCAGTCACTCCAGGTGGCCATAAATCCTGTGGGTGGCCATTCCAGGGAAACTTTTCAACCTGTACTCTCTCTGCCTCTTCTCTCTAAGCTCAGGTCCCCCTAGTCAAATCAAGGTTGGAGTATTCACAGCTCAAGTCCCCTTCTCACCACCACCCTCCATTACTCTTCACATGTACATTTTCAAAACTCTCCACTGCTTGTTAACAGGCCTTACCACAAAAATTTACTTTTTATCCTGGCAAGATTTCCCAGTGGATTTCTTGAATTCCCTCTCCTTGTTGGTCCAGCTAAAAGAAACATCAGACGGTCAGAGCCAATGAGAGCCATCTTCTAGGACAACCCCTGTTGGCCTGACTGTACTGCATGCTGAGACCCAGAGAAAGTGAGGGCCAGAGGTAGGGGGGTTGTAATCAGGAAGAACAAATCTGACTCCATACTGGATCTGTTTCTTTTATTTTAACCTTTGTATTTTATTGCTTTTGCTATAAGTTATTCACTAAAGGGATGTTGCCTATAAGCTTAAAGTATACATAATAGCCCATCTCCAGGAACTCTGTCTCCCATGCCTGAGCGTTAAGCTAAAGTACCTTTGTTTAGCTCACAGGAAACATCCTGACCAGACTTACCTGTGAATGGCTGCAGGAAGGAAGAAATTAACACATCCCCTCTGGAATCTGGCTGGAACCAGGAAATACAATAACTTATCACCTTTTATACTTTACCTCCTTACCTCCCCCTCTTTGTTTTATAGAAGAAACTAACATCCACCCCAGGCAAGGTGGTTCTTTGGGACACTAGTCCACCATCTTCTCAGTCTGCTGGCTTTCCAAATAAAGTTGCTGTTTCTTGCCTCAACAATTCATCTCTCGACTTATTGACCTGTCATTCAGTAAGCAGTACAAGCTTAGACTTGGTAACAAGGTAACCTCAGGGATGGAGCTGAGCACTTGAATATGCCTAGGGGCTCTTGTAATAATTATGATCGTCACTATTATCATTGTTATATTAATATAATATAAAATTATTATTATTAAGCATGGTTCTAGTACTGTTTATACAGCAGTGAACAAAAGAGATAAAATCCATGAGCCTTGCAGATAGATGGAGTAGAGTCTTTCCAGACAAGGAAACAGCCAGTGCAAAGGCCCAGGGGCTGGAGATCGTGAGATGTCTGAGGAGCAGCAAGGAGCCTAGTGTGACTGGTGCAGAGGGAGGGAGGGGGAGAAGGTGGGAGTTGTGATCAGAGAGGGACTGAGGTCTTGGGAGGACTTGGCTTTTTCTCAGAGGAACATGGGAGACACCATGGGGTTCTGAGCAGAGGTGTGATCTGATATGAATTTAACCCTCACAACAGGCACATGGACTAGAGATTATCAACCCATTATATAGATGAGGACACTGAGGCTCAGAAACCACACATCCAGTTTGTAGGGAGCCAGGATTTGGTGAGATTTTTTTTTTAATATTTTGGCCACACCATGTGGCATGTGGGATCTTAGTTCCCGGACCAGAGATCGAACCAGAGACCCCTGCAGTGGAAGCACGGAGTCTTAACCGTTGGATCACCAGAGAAGTCCCGGGAGTCAGGATTTGAACTTACATCTGTCTGGCTTGCTGTGTCCCTGACCGGGGACTTGGACCCCAAGCAAAGAGGATAAAGGCAGCCTGGTGACCCTGGCTCTGGAACTGAGCAGAGTAGAGATCCACAGAGCTCCCTGAGTAGGGCTGGGCCTGGAAGAGACTGCCAGCTGCTCTCATCAGAGACCCTCCTCCTCTGTTCCATCACCTGCCAACCAGAGACCAAACCTCATGGCCAGTCCTAAGATATGTGATTATCCAAGAGCAGTTCTGGGGAGGATCTGGAATTTACCTTTCTTGTTCAGCTTGGATTCCTCCACTCACTGTAAGTTTTTCTGGAGTCTCACAGTGCCCTGGGCTTCTCCCTGCAAAGCCTTGGTCACACTTGACCTGGATCACACCTCCTTGTCCTTCAGGGCTCAGCTTCCTCCAAGAAGCCCTCCCTGACTGCCCAAGATGGGTCCAGCGCCCCCTTGAGGCTCCTTCGTCCCAACTCTGCACACTCTGGGTCATCACTGCCTGGAGATGGGTCTGTCTCCCCCACTGGATTGTGAATTCTGGGGAGGTCAGAGCTGGGGCTGTCATTGGTCACCTCTGTGTCCCCAGCACAGGCCGAACACAGAGGAAGGGCTTGGGGAACATTTTTATTGGATGGATTTGCCATAAATTCTCCAAAGACACTAATGCATAGGGGAGGACGTTTAAAGTGATGGTCATCTTGGGTCAGACTCATGACCTCAGAGCTGGGAAACCTTGAGCACATCACTCCATCTTTCTGAGCCTCAGCTTCTCTGTTTGCAAAATGGGGTGTTGGGAGGATTCTGGGGATGTTACATATGAATCTCAGGGCCTGGCACCTAGAACTCACTCAGCACATAGCTTTCATCACTATTATTATCCAAGATGGGGAAATGAATGGTTTTCTGGACAAGCACTTATTTTATCTTTTCCTAATTTGTGTGAGGGGGGCAAGCATGAATAAGTGTCTTAATCTGATTATAGAACACCAAAAAAGAGCAATAGATAGCTATTATGAAAGAACATACTGAAAAGAGGACAATAAAAATCTCCCACAGGGCTTCCCTGGTGGCGCAGTGGTTGAGAGCCCGCCTGCCGGTGCAGGGGACACAGGTTCGTGCCCCGGTCCGGGAAGATCCCACATGCCGCGGCGCGGCTGGGCCCGTGAGCCATGGCCGCTGAGCCTGCGCGTCCGGAGCCTGTGCCCCGCAACGGGAGAGGCCACAACAGTGAGAGGCCCGCGTACCGAAAAAATAAAATAAATAAAACTCCCACAAATTCATGCTGCATGGAGAACCTCATGACCATCTTTTTTTCTTTTTTTTTTTTTTTTTGTGGTACGCGGGCCTCTCACTGCTGTGGCCTCTCCCGTTGCGGGGCACAGGCTCCGGACGCGCAGGCTCAGCGGCCATGGCTCACGGGCCCAGCCGCTCCGCGGCATGTGGGATCTTCCCGGACCGGGGCACGAACCCGTGTCCCCTGCATCGGCAGACGGACTCTCAACCACTGCGCCACCAGGGAAGCCCTCATCACCATCTTTTTAAAGGTAAAATCTCAACTCTCATACAACCATAAAATGGACACACACCAAATGTTTTATTTAACTCATCAAATAACTCGGTAAAATAGTACAACCAGCTCCAAAGGAAAAAGCCACAGGGCAGGCACACAGGGAAGCCATTAGGAAAGCTTAAATGAACTTCCTTTGTATATAGAAAACCGGCTTTTCCCCCAGCAGGAGAGGGAAATAATTTGTTCTCCAAGACAAAATTCACTTACTGTCTATGGGCAACAATCATTTGCATTGTTTTGCTATCTGCAATTTACAGAGGAGTAAAGCACGCAAGGATTCGGAGACCCCGTGGAATCTGAAAACCCAAAAAAGAGTGCCGGACAACCCGGAATTTTCCGGCAAAGACACCAGTCAGCTTTTTAATACATTTCAAGGTCTTGCACAATTTTTCCCAACAGAAACAACAGAATACAAAATATCTGAATTCATCTTGTGTAGTAATATGTTTCAGGAAGCTTTATTTTCTATAGGGCATGTGTGTGTGTGTGTGTGTGTGTGTGTGTGTGTGTGTGTGTGTGTTTTCCGGGTCACAGTAAAATGCATTTCTTACCATGGATCATGGTCAGTGACGTGTGACAGCCACTGACATAGGTTAATTAGCTACTCCCCTGTGGATGGATAGGTAGGGTGTTTTTTGCTGATTTGTTTTGCTATTTCAAATGGAGGGCTGAGCAGAGTCCTTGGGTAGGTTTTGTTTCTACGTTGCTTGAAATCAGATGTGACTTTTCAATTTGTTTGAGACGATGATGCTTTTGCAAAGTCACTGCGTCTGGTTTGTACATTTTCATTGCATGGAACAGGAATCTAAAATACAGCCTTGGGACTTCCCTGGTGGTCCAGTGGTTAAGACTTTGCCTTCCAATGCAGGGGATGCGGGTTCGATCCCTGGTTGGGGAGCTAAGATCCCACATGCCTCAGGGCCAAAAAACCAAAACATAAAACAGAAGCAGGGCTTCCCTGGTGGCGCAGTGGTTGAGAGTCCGCCTGCCGATGCAGGGGACACGGGTTCGTGCCCCGGTCCGGGAAGATCCCACATTGTCGCGGAGCGGCTGGGCCCGTGAACCATGGCCGCTGAGCCTGCGCGTCCGGAGCCTGTGCTCCGCAACGGGAGAGGCCACAGCAGTGAGAGGCCCACATACGGCAAAAAAAAAACCCCAAAAAACAGAAGCAATATTGTAACAAATTCAATAAAGACTTTAAAAATGGTCCACATCAAAATAAAAAAATTTAAAAATAAAATAAAATACGGCCTCATGCTTCAATACCACGGAACTGGCAACTCTATCCCCTCCCAGGGCCATTCTGAGTTCTCTCTCTCTTCCTCTCTGGAAATAATCGACAAAACCTCGGGATTATGTGTTGGGGGGAGAGATGTGTTCTCATCTGAGCTGGGGCTCAGGTTACAGCCACCAGCTGCAGGCCCTGAACTTTCTCCTGACAAAAAAATACCCAGCAGCTGTCTCCACTCTCTAAAGGGAAGGAACAAGGTTCCAAGGGAGGTTCCATGGCCAGGAAACTGGGAGGCCCCATGTTCTTTTCCTTTGCTTAATTTATTTTTCCTGAAAATCAGCCACACAGCAAAATAATCTATACAGTAGGATTGCATGAATATAACATTCAAAACTAGTCAGATCTATAGTGTTGAGAGATGCATAGCTTGGTAATAAACATACATATCTATAGAAAAGCAAGGAAGTGTTTATCACAAAGCAGGGTATGATTTACCCTGGGGGGAGGGAGGAATTTGCGATGAGCAGGACACGTGGGGCTTCTGGACTGACCGTTTCTTGATGGGTCATAGGACCATGGAGTTTGCTGTTTTTTGTTAAACTGTGTTTGGGGCACATGTCTGTATGCATGATACATATTCCATGACTTTAAAAAATGTTTTTTACAAGCAGCTACGCATTCAGGTACAGCAATGGAATGAATGTTATGTCTACTTTCTAGAATGTTCCATGGATGAAAATCTGAACCCAGCGGTACAAGTGCGCATTTTAAAAAGACCAAATGCACAAAACAGTCAGGCAAAGCTTCTCTCGTTTATGTTGTGGACACTGATCATGTTTCTTCCTGGTGTCTGGAAAGTGTCACGTGGTGAGAATAGTAGTCTTGGCTGGTGACTAATCCTGCGTTTTTGTCTGAAGCCTTTAACTAAAGGACAAAAGAGAATAAACTATTTTATTTATTTTTCTGAAAGAAGATGTGTATTGTTGTCTTCAAATTCTTTGAATACTAAATTATGTTTACGTTTGCCAAACATTATAAATATCTACTTGAAGATGGCAACACAGCAGAAAGACAACTGGTAAACCAAATTTAATAAACAACATGAAGAGAGGTAGATCATATTCCCTTGTGGGCCTGAAAGATATCACATGGAGGGAAAAATCACATATCTTTGGGTGTGTCCTCTTACACTGTTGCTGGGAATGTAAATTGGTGCAGCCACTATAGATAAGAGTATGGAGGTTCCTTAAAAAACAAAAAATAGAGTTACTATATGATCCAGCAATCCCACTCTTGGGCATATATCTGGAGAAAATTCTAATTCGAAAAGATACATGCACCCCAATGTTCATAGCAGCACTATTTACAATAGCCAAGATGTGGAAGCCACCTAAATGTCCATCAACAGATGAATGGATAAAGAAGATATATATATAATGGAATATTACTCAGCCATAAAAAGAATGCTATTTGCAGCAAAATGGATGGACCTAGAGATTATCATATCAAGTGAAGCATGTGAGACAGAGAAAGACAAATATCATAAGATATCATTTATATGTGGAATCTAAAGCAAATGATATAAATAAACTTATTTACAAAATAGAAATAGACTCACAGACATAGAAAACAAACTTATGGTTACTGGGGGGATAGCGGGAGGTGGGAGGGGGAGATAAATTAAGAGTTTGGGATTAACACATACACACTACTATGTATAAAAGAGATAAACAGGGCTTCCCTGGTGGCGCAGTGGTTGAGAGTCCACCTGCCGATGCAGGGGACACAGGTTCGTGCCCTGGTCCGGCAAGATCCCACATGCCGCAGAGCGGCTGGGCCCGTGGGCCATGGCCACTGAGCCTGTGGGTCCGGAGCCTGTGCTCCGCAACGGGAGAGGCCACAGCAGTGAGAGGCCCGCGTACCAAAAAAAAAAAAAAGAGATAAACAACAAAGACCTACTGTACAGCAAAGGGAACTATATTCAATGTCTTGTAATAACCTATAATGGAAAAGAATACAAATATATGAATATATATATGAATATATATATATGAATATTCATATATATATATGAATCACTTTGCTGTACACCTGAAGCTAACACAGCACTGTAAATTAGCTATACTTTCATTAAAAATGGTTTTTTAAAATGACATATATTTAAGCCCTAAATGCAAGGAATTGGGCTGTGGAGGACATTAGGAGAGGGGTCGTGGTAATGAGGAACGTACGTCTGACCCACGACTAGAGAGATTTTATTCCAACTGAAATAAGGTTTATGCAGGAATGAGGCCACCCTCCAGGGCCACCCACTCACACACCAGGAAGGTTTTGAGCTTAGAGGTTGAAGGAAAAAATGAATCATTTGTACATTTTTCTTTTTTTTTTTCCTGGCTAGAGCTGGCGTTTCCATTAAAATGCTCCGTGGCCGCCTCACCCTAGTTACTTGTTTTTGTTTTTTTTACCCTCAGTGTCATTTATATAGACATTCTTTATCTAACGATGTAAGTAATATATGATTACTATAGAAAAACCTCAATAAACATGGAAAAATTAGCCATCGTTTTGCCACGTACACACCATCTAAACATTTTGCTGTGGAACATTTTGCTTACTAAAGTTAGATTATTGGTTTTAATTCAAAGAATGTAGAAGCCTTTTGGGGACTTCCCTGGCAGTCCAGTGGTTAAGACTTTGCCTTCCAAGGCAGGGGGTGTGGGTTTGAGCCCTGGTAGGGGAGCTAAGATCCCACATGCCTCGGGGCCAAAAAACCAAAACATAAAACAGAAGCAACATTGTAACAGATTCAATAAAGACTTTAAAAATGGTCCACATCAAAAAAAAAAGAAAAAAGGTCCACATCAAAAAAAAAATCTTAAAAAAAAAAAAGAATGTAGGAGACTTCAAAGTAAGCCATATCAGTCTCCCCATGGCACATAAAAATAATTATTATTACTTTTAAAACAGCACCACCACCGACAGGGCCCAGGGCCGCCATATAGAATGAAAGGAAGCTTTGAGGGGGAATCAGGACTCCTGCGTTCTTCTCCTTCTCTGTCACCAACTTGCCCTGTGACCTTAGCAAGATCCTCCCCTTATCTGGCTTCAGCATTTTGCCTCTGAAATTGGAGGATTGCAGTAGAAATGGTTCGAAGCCCTGGTCACACGTTAGAGTCACCTGGAGAGCTTTTCCAATTACGATGCCTACGGCCCATCCCAGACCAACAGGTTCAAACTCTCTGGGGATGTGACCAGGGCATTCCGATGTTTAAAATGCTCCCCAGGGAATTCCAATGAGTAGCCAAGGTTAAGAATCCCCATCCTGGGAGTTCCCTGGTGGCCTAGTGGTTAGGATTCCGGGCTTTCACTGCTGTGGCCCAGGTTCAGTCCCTGGTCGGGGAACTGAGATTCCCACAAGCCACACGATGCAGCCAACAATAAAAAAATACATGAAAAGAATCACCATCATCATCTTTTAATCATCCTTTGTCTGGGGTTCTGAGTCAGTAGTTTCCAGGGAGGAGAGAACCCAGGCTACTGCAGCTGCTCCAAGGGACACACCTTGAGAATCACTGCCGTAGATGTTAGTTAACTCTCTCCCTGCTGTGACATCCTACAAGTTGATGAGTCTCTGGTCATTATAAACAAAACCGAGAAGGATTGGGAGTCTGGGATTAGCAGATGCCAACTACTTTATATAGGATGGATAAACAACAAGGTCCTACGGTAAAGCACAGGGAACTATATTCAGTATCTTGCAATAAAACATCATGGAAAAGAGTAAGAAAGAGAATACATATACATGTATAACTGAGTCACTTTGCTGTACAGCAGAAATGAACATGACATTGTAAATCAAATATATGTCAATTAAAAACAAATGATTCCTGGATGACAACACGTTTTTAATAGTGAAGTCCTCTTGTGGTTGCCCCATAAAAGGTGGTTTTGTGGTTGGGTGGATCAAACACACCCCAAATCAGTCGGGATGTCGAGACTTATGATACCACAAGCACCAAGAGGGTAGAAAAAGGTTTCTTACTCACAGGATGGATCTTTCTGGAGAGTCCAGGGCAGGCACAAGGCAGTCTGGTGGCTTGAACAGAATTGGAGTGAGTGAGTTGGGTCTTTACGGTAGGTGGGGCTGGGGGTTGTAAGCCTTGACCTTCACACCATTGCCAAGGACAGGAGGGAGTGGGCTCTTCTATGAGCTTTCCCAGACATGGGGCGGGTGATCTAAACGCTGTGGATGGTCAAACCTCAAAAAGAAAGTCGGGGGACTTCCCTGGAGGTCCAGTGGTTAGGACTCCACACTTTTACTGCGGAGGGCCCCGGTGGACCCCTGGTTGGGGAACTAAGACCCCGCACAAGCGCGTGGCCTGGCCAAGTGGTTGGTGGGGAGTTGGCCCCTTTATGACAGAGGTGTTACATTGCGAGTACATTTATACATGATTACAAAATGTAAGTGGCACAAGGAACGGGCAGACCTTGCTCTGGGCTGGGTACTCTGAGTCCTCTGTGCTGAGGACTAAAACTTCACAGCGACCAGCGGGGAAAGGGCTGCATCCAGCATCACCCCATTTTCAGATGTGGAAGCTGAGGCCCATGGAGCTGAATGACTTGTCTAAGTTCACACAGCCTAGGAGTTCAGAGCTTAGCACTTGAACCCAGATCAGGCCTCCAGAGATTAGACTCTTGGCCACTCGTGCTGTTCTCTCTCTCTTTTTTTTAAAAAAATAATTAATTTATTTTTGGCTGTGTTGGGTCTTCATTGCTGCGCCCGGGCTTTCTCTAGTTGTGGCGAGCGGGCGCTACTCTTTGTTGCGGTGCGAGGGCTTCTCAGTGCGGTGGCTTCTCTTGTTGCGGAGCATGGGCTCTAGGCGCGTGGGCTTCGGTAGTTGTGGCTCACGGGCTTAGTTGCTCCGCGGCATGTGAGATCTTCCCAGACCAGGGCTCGAACTTGTGTCCGCTGCATTGGAAGGCAGGTTCTTAACCACTGTGCCACCAGGGAAGTCCCACGTGCTGTTCTCTTTTTTTTTACAAGAACACAATGAAAACAAAATCCTTTGTTCATCCATACACATATTTTCTCTTTTTTTGGTAATTCAGATGGTAATGCACAAATGGTAATGTGCATCCGGGTCACCTCGGTTAAAATGCAGATCCTGAGGCAGTAGTTCTAGGCTGGCGCCTGGTGTCTGCTGTTTAACCAGCTCCCAGATGATGCAAAAGGAGATGGCAAGCACTGTTCTACACTTGCCATTTTCAGTAAACAATACTTTTGTTCTATCATCTATCCATGTATCCAATCCAACTTTTTTTTTTTTTTTTTTTTTTTTTGTGGTACGCGGGCCTCTCACTGTTGTGGCCTCTCCCGTTGCAGAGCACAGGCTCCAGACGCGCAGGCTCAGCGGCCATGGCTCACGGGCCCAGCCGCTCCGCGGCATGTGGGATCTTCCCGGACCGGGGCACGAACCCGTGTCCCCTTCATCGGCAGGCGGACTCTCAACCACTGCACCGCCAGGGAAGCCCCCTGACAACATCTTGATTTCAGACTTCCAGCCTCCAGAACTGTAAGCGAATACATTTCTGTTGTCTTAAGCCACCCAATTTATGACAGGTGGCCAGAGCCATTGCTTCTGTGATTGGCTGTGACCAGCACACCAGCTTCTGGTGGCCCCAGGTGGTCCTGGGCTTGTGGCAGCATCACCCCATCTCTGCCTCTGCCTTCACGTGGCTGTCTCCTCTGTGTCTCACTGTGCCCAAATTCCCGTCTCCTCCCTTTATAAAGACACCAGTCATATTGGATTTGGAGCCCATCTAGAGATCCTTAAAGGATTACAGCCGCAGGGCTTCCCTGGCAGCACAGAGGTTAAGAATCCGCCTGCCAATGCAGGGGACACAGGTTCAAGCCCTGGTCCAGGAAGATCCCACTTGCCGTGGAGCAGCTAGGCCGGTGCACCACGACTACTGATCCTGTGCTCTACAGCCTGCGAGCCACAACTACTGAGCCCATGTGCCACAACTACTGAAGCCCACGCACCTAGAGCCTATGCTCTGCAACAAGAGAAGCCACTGCAATGAGAAGCCCATGCACCACAACGAAGAGTAGCCCCCGCTCACTGCAACTAGAAAAAGCCCACGCGCAGCAACAAAGACCCAACGCAGCCATAAATAAATAAATGAAAAAAAAAAAAAAAGAATTACATCCACAAACACCGTATTTCCAAACAACGTTGCGCTCCAAGGTACTGGGTGGACCTGAATTTTTTTTCCTTGGCCGCGCTGCGTGGCTTGCAGGATCTTAGTTTCCCAACCAGGGATCGAACTCTCGGCAGTGAAACCTCAGAGCCCTAACCACTGGGCCGCTAGGGAACTCCCTGGACCTGAATTTTTAAAAGACACTCTTCAACCCAATACACCTCCTTAAGCAGAAAAGGCTTTGTTGGAAGTTTCAGAAGTGGGCTCAGAGAGACTCTGACAGCTTGACAAGAAGAGGATCATCCTACAATTTTTCTTTTAAAAAGTAGTTCTGGGGCTTCCCTGGTGGCGCAGTGGTTGAGAGTCTGCCTGCCGATGCAGGGGACACGGGTTCGTGTCCCGGTCCGGGAATATCCCACATGCCGCGGAGCGACTGGGCCCGTGAGTCATGGCCACTGAGCCTGCGCGTCCGGAGCCTGTGCTCCGCAACGGGAGAGGCCACAACAGTGAGAAGCCCACGTACTGCGAAAAAAAAAAAAAAAAAAAAAAAGTAGTTCTGCTTAATTTCCTTCTGCACACACATCACTTTACATGACTGGATAAACATGATCGCATAGGTGGTGACCCTTTGTGCCCTTCGTGGTTTAGATCCACCCCCCACCCCACCCCATTCCCCTATAAATGCCCCTTTTCCCTGCATAACCAGGTTAACTAGGGACTTGTGTACTTATTGAGCACTTACTGTGGGCCAGGAGCTACTAGAAGCCCTTTACATGTCTCCCAGTCACCCTGCAAGGCAGATACTATTATCTCCATTTTACAGATGAGGAAACTGAGGCCCAGAGAGGTCACCTGAGTTCACACAAGTCCCAGAGCCAAGATTTGGCTACGCTGTAACGCTCACCTTTATAGCCTGACACAGCCGTTCACATTTTCTCATTGTTCATGGACTCATAGAGATACAGAGGTTATTTGCAGTATTTTATTTTTGACAAAAAAAAAGGAAATCCTATGACATACAACTTTTCTTGCCTCTCTCTGTGCTTACTCCAAAGGACCCCAGTCCATACATTCCGGGTGCATGAGACACCAGCGTGGTGTTGCACCATCATTTTCAGCCACTCTCCCAGCAATGGCATTTCCGGTGTTTCTGATGTTCTGCCCTCGCAGGTAAGCCACTCTGAGGCTTGAAACCCAAGCCCCAGGCCAGCCTGCATTGCACTAGAAATCCTCACTTTTTTCTGAGCCTACTAATTGTCTTGTGCACATCAGTGATTGTCTTTATTTGTCGTGTGTACTCAAGTCTTCCTTCCTTAAATGTAACTGGTCAAATTAGACCACTGTTTTGTGGTGTGTTCAGAATGTTTGGACACAGCTTCTTCTTTTTTTTTTTTTTTGGCCGCACGGTTTGTGGGATCTCAGTTCCCCCGCCAGGGACGGAACCCGGGCCATGGCAGTGAAAGTGCTGAGTCCTAACCACCAGACCACCAGGGAACTCCCGGGCACATCTTCATTTTTTAATGAACTAGGGGACTTTTTAAAAACTGCGACGTGATTCTGACTTTTCTAGGGGGTTAGAGGTATCCTGAAGAGTTTGCCTGAGCCTTGGTGTCTATGTTTTTGTGTTTTTTTGTTTTAAAGAAGATGTTGGTGGGTAGGAGTTTATTAATTAATTAATTAATTTTGGCTGTGTTGGGTCTTCGTTTCTGTGTGAGGGCTTTCTCCAGTTGCGGAGAGCGGGGGCCACTCTTCATCGCGGTGCGCGGGCCTCTCACTATCGCGGCCTCTCTTGTTGCGGAGCACAAGCTCCAGACACACAGGCTCAGTACTTGTGGCTCACGGGCCTCGTTGCTCCGCGGCATGTGGGATCCTCCCAGACCAGGGCTCGAACCCGTGTCCCCTGCATTAGCAGGCAGATTCTCAACCACTGCGCCACGAGGGAAGCCCTGTCTATGGTTTTTATTGGGGGTTGGTCACGTAAGCCTGGTTACTCAGTCTCCAGCCCCTCCAGGGATCAAACTCAGCAGCCTGGCCCAAACCCCCCCATGAACAAAAACAGGCATTCAGCATAAATCGCGTTGTTAGCATAGACTCTCTGCCCCAAGGCCCCAGGGGAAACAAAGACATTCTTATCAGGCAGTACATTCCAAGGGCTTAGACGTTCCCTCCCAGGAGGCCAGTTCTTTTTTTTGAAAGTGCACGGGCCAAGCCCACTGAGTTAACCCCTTACCGCACAGGGACCATCTCTGGAGCCTACAGAGAGGAGACTTGAGTGCCAGGATTGGAGGGAGGGAAACTGCTGGCCACAGACTCAGGAGGCCTCACCTATTTGGGAATCTGCAAGGTGGGAGGGTGTGGGAGAAGCAGAGATGGGGAGAGACCCTGGGAGGAGTTCAGGGAGCTGGGATCGGGGACCACTTCCCCAAGGAGCTCAGAGAGGAACTCATGCTACGGCAGTTTCCCGTAAACCCTGCTCAAAGCCAGCTGAGTGTCCTTTTGTGCCTTGGTCACATGAACAGACCCACCCTTGTTAATCTTGAAACTGTTCTCCCTGAGGAGACTGTTTACTCCCTCCCTCACACCTACACACCCACAATCACAAACACACACAGGCATTCACACAGCCACAGACATGCAGACACACACCAAGGCATAAAGACGCATTCACGAATTCACAAACCATTACCCACCTTTTAAAACACCAGGCACCTGCTAGGACTTTCAATACAATGTTAAATAGATATGGGGAGATTGGGCATGTTGCCTTGTTCACAATCCTGGGAGGAAACACTTCAAGTATGATGAAGTTTATGATATAGTATTTTGTTTTATCAGATGCCCTTTATCTGGTTGAAGAAAAATAAAATGGAATAGAATAAAATAAAATTAAAAATGAAATGAAATGAAATAATATACCATGCACCAACACCCATCAGCCCAGATACACATACACACACACACACACACACACACACACACACACGAGCCTACAATCAACACAGATCTATACATACACCCACACAATTCTCTGGGTAGACATACACACACTCATACACACACTCACAAACACACATTCACATGGACACACGCACCCACATACACCTAATGGTTTAGACACAAACACACGCTGGCATCCACACTGGGGCACTGACGTATGCACACGCAGTTTCACCCACCACAAACACGTGCAAACACACACTCAGAGACACACTTGTCAAATCACACACAAGGTTCTCATCTTCACACCCCCTCTGAGTATCCCTGAGACTCTGGACAAATTTGTCCCTTACTGAGTGTCTGTCCCTCCTTTGAGTGGACACAGGCTTCTCTGCCCTGCCATCCTGTGTCTCCAGCATGAGGATCCAGTGAGACCCCCAAGGTGGGAGGTCCCTTGGGTAACCTGAGACAGGGCTTTCACTATTACTTTTTTTTTTTTTTTTTTTTTTTTTGCGGTACGTGGGCTTCTCACTGTTGTGGCCTCTCCCGTTGCGGAGCACAGGCTCCAGACCCGCAGGCTCAGCGGCCATGGCTCACGAGCCCAGCCGCTCCGCGGCATGTGGGATCTTCCCAGACCGGGGCACGAACCTGCATTCCCTGCATCGGCAGGCAGACTCTCAACCACTGCGCCACCAGGGAAGCTCCTCACTATTACTTTTAATCCAAGGGGGCTTCAAATGTCACCAGCAGGGCCCAGTCCCCAAATGCAGCCTGTTGGTGCCTTCCAGGCTGTGGTTTCAAATGTGCCAAGATTTTCAGGGCAGAAGCCCCAGAACTGGAGTTTTGACTCCAAACCAGTGCTTATCTGGACTGACCTAGCCGCCATTCAACTATCCCCACGGAGAAAAACAGTGAATCACAGACGTGGAGGGGATGGATACCACCCTGTGACAGGTGAAGACCTCCTGAGTCCCCCACCCCAGGGCCCAGGGTGGTGTGACAGGAAAAGAGGAAATCGTTGGGGGGATAAGATGAAGAGGGATTTCTGGAAGAGAGACTTGGAGCCTGGCTCACCCCTGGCACTGCCAATTATAAGCTGTGTGACCCTGGGCTGATTACTTAACCTCTCTGGGCCTCCACTTACTCATCTGAAAGGGGGATCATAATAGAGCTTTCCTCTCAGTTCAGATGTAAGGATTGAAGAAGATACTGTGTCAGTGTTTCAGGGGCTGAGAACCGCTACCCTAGGGTTCCAGGGGAGATTCAGACCCCACAGCAGGCGTTCTCAAACAGGTCGTGCATCAGAATCACCTGGAGAGCCTTTTAAAACACAGATTGTTGGGCACCTCCCTCAGGGTTTCTGATTCTGTAGGTTGGAGGTGGGCCTGAGAATATGCATTTCTAAGTTGATGCAGCTTATCTCAGGATCTTACTTTGAGAACCACTGCCCTAGAGGAAAGTCCACTTTCTGCAACCTGGCGTTCAAAACACAGGCGGAGGGACTTCCCTTGGGGTGCAGTGGTTAAGAATCTGCCTGCCAACGAAGGGGACATGGGTTTGAGCCGGGAAGATCCCACATGCCCCAGAGCAACTAAGCCCATGTGCCACAACTACTGAGCCTTCGCTCTAGAGCCCGTGAGCCACAACTACTGAGCTGCATGCCACAACTACAGCATCCCCCGTGCCTAGAGCCTGTGCTCTGCAACAAGGAGTAGCCCCTGCCCGCGCACAGCAACGAAGACCCAACACAGGCAAAAAATTAATTAATTAATTAACGAAACAAAACACAGGCGGAGCTTTGGAGCTTAAGACGGCAGGCTAGTGCTCCGCACACCTTGAGCGCTCAGGAAACGCCATCAACCTCATGATTTTAACCGTCAGTCCTAGAGCGCCTCCTGGTGGGCACCGTGGGCGCACCCTGAGAGCCACCGCGGGCGCGATTTTAACCATCGGTCTTGGAGCGCCACCTGGTGGATAATAGGGCTACGGCAACTTGCCTGAGTTGACACCGTCTCCGCAGGCCTAGACGAAGGAGAGGCGGGGCGTCCTGTGTGAGGGGCGGGGCCAGCAATGAGGAAGGCGGGGCCTTGTGGGCATAAGGCTTTGGGGAACCTGATGGCAGGAAAGGGGGGTTCTTTTCTGTTCATGGAGTCCTGGCTTCTCACTCCGGCTCTTCTAGGACCAAGTCACATCCCTGGGAGTCTCAGGGCGCCCCCGTCTGTTTGATCCGGTCAAGGGTCAGGACAGTGCCTCTTCGAGGTCCGAGCCTGGGGCACGCTCCCGGCCTATCTGCACGCCGCGACCTGCCCCCTACCCCAGGGACCTCTGCAAGCAATGAATCCTGGCACCAGAGGGGTCAGGGGTTACATGTGAATAAATCCCGATCACTACGGCCCCGGCTCGGGCCTTTTGCACCAGCTGTTCCTGCCTCCTGAGTGCGGTTCCCTCCTGCATCCTCCGGCCTCACCCCTCCCCTCCTTCGGGTCTTTGCTCAGAAGCCACCTACATTTTTAGTGAGGGCTTCTCTGAACAACCTTAACTAGGTCATGACCGCGAACCCTCTCCCGCCCCAGCTTCCTCAGGCCCCTGCCCTCCTGATTTTTCTGCTCTGCAGTCACCACAGCACAGGGGAGAAGCTTGTACTTGTCTAGGAAGCTTATGATTTGTCCCCCGATGATGCTCCGCGAGGGTCTGTGCTTGTCCGTCCCGCTTCCTGCCGCAGCCCCGGCGGGGCCTGGATCCCCGGCTCCCTCGGGCCTTTCCCGGGACGCCGCCTTCTTTTCCCGCCAGAGGCCGCCGCGTCTCCTCCGTCCTCCTCGGGGCCCGCGGCAGCTCCGGGGCTTCCCTCTCGGGGACCAACCCGCTGCTGCAGGGCCTCTGCGGGCTCCGCGCGCCGCGCTGTCCAGGCGGGAGCGTAAGACTTTGACGCGCGGAGACGGCGCGAGACGCTCTTCCCCGCGCCCCCTCGGCTGGCTCCCACCCCCGCGTAGCGTTCTAGCACCTTCCTCGCCCGGCGCATCTGGGCTCGGGTTGCCAAGTCCGCGCGGTTCACTCCGTCCGTCAGTCACTCAACAACTAGAATCTGCGGGGCCACGTGGGCAGGCACTGTGACGGCACTGGAGACGCGGCAAGGGCCGGGGGGACCCGATGGACCTCAGAGCCGCCCTGGCCGCCGCGCGGAGCCTGAGCGGCTCTGCTGCCCTTCCCCCCTCGCAGAGGCCCCTCGGCCTCAGCCACCATCCCGAGTCCTCTGCCAGCTGCGCCGCCGCTGCTGGCCCATGGACACTGGTGGCATTTGGAAGCGGGAGGAGGGGGACTCAGGCTGTGGTGGCAGCAGCAGTGACGTGGGACAGGGGCTCCGGGAGCAGCGGCTGCATTTCTGATCTTTGGGCAACCTGACCTTCCCCTTTTTGCTCTTTGCCTTCAATACCCGTGTCCTCAATGCCCTCTATTAACCCCCCAGACAAACAGAGCCAGTGCACTGTTTAGAAACAAGTAAGTGTGCCAAGTGACAATCAGAGGTCTGAAATAAAGTGGGGATGTGCGGGGAGGGTTACATTTTTAACAGGGTGGTCAGGGAAGCCCTCCTAGGAATGTGGCATTCAAAGAAAGACCCACACGAAGTGAAGGACAGAGTCCTGCAAATATGCTGGGGAAGGGCACTCCAGGCAGCAGGAACAGCAAGTGCAAAGGCTCTGAGGCAGGAATATGCCTGGCGTGTTCCCTGAACAGCATGGATACCTGGGTGGCTGAAGTCACGTGAGGGTGGTGGACAATGAAGCAGAGACGGGACGTATGGACAGAGTGAGTAGACCAGTGCTGTCCAAGAGAACTTTCTATACTTGCCTGGTATGGTAGCCATGGCCACGTTGTGGCCCTTGAGCACGTGTAATGTGGCTGGTATGGCTGAGGAAATGGATGTTCAATCTTATTTAATTTTAATCACATTTAAATTGCCCCTTGTGGCCATTGGTTACACTATTGGACAGAGCAGGTCTAGACCACCGTAAGGTCTGTGGCTTTGGCCTTAATTGACATTGGAAGCCATTCGAGGGTTTGGGGAAGGGAGTGATTGACTGGACTTGACTTCTTAATCAAGCCAGGTCATAAGGCCAGCCCAGATTCAAGCGGAGGGGAAACAGACTCCACCTCTTGATGGGAGAAATACCAGGCATAGACAGGGAGGGAAAGAATTGATACTGGCCATTTTGGAGACAATTCTCCGCCGTGCGCCCTCTGGCGGCGGCTGGCAGAGAAGAGGCCGGCGTCTGCCCTGCTCCACTCAGAGTGGACACGACTAACTCCACCTTCCTGACCCCAGTGTAAGCATCTGTCAAGGGCAGGTAATAAATTGTGGGAAGGTGTTGGCTTGAATAAGAATCTGTAGAGAGAAGAGTTCTGACTACAGGTCACAGCCGTAAGGTCATTCTTTTTTTTTTTTTTTTTTTTTTTTTGCCGCACTGCGCAGCATACGGGATCTTAGTTCCCAGACCAGGGATGGAACCCGCGCTCCCTGCAGTGGAAGCGCGGAGTCTTAACCACTGGACCGCTGTGGAAGTCCCTGTAAGGAAAATTTGGAACAGAATCTTCTGGGAACCATGGTCACTTCTTCAACAACTTTTTTTTTCATAGACAGCTGGTAACCAAAGGATAGCATGGAGCAAAAAGATGGACCGTAAAAGGTGGATTTGTTTAAAAGGAGTCCTCTGTTGATTCCATTCACCTAGAAGTCCATGATCTGTCATTCCTGTGACACTCTCTAATCAAATCATTTCATTTGATGATTCCCAAGATATTCATTTTAAGTTTTGTGTACAGAATATAAGAAAGTACTTGCTGTCTGAAGCCAGAGGAAAAAGACCTGAATTTTTTCAGGGTTGGCAGACTGATGTTACGAAGTGTATTCCACAACAGAAAAATGGCAGTGACTGTGGAATCTTTTGCTCCACACACACAAAAAGGCACTGCAAGTGCCTCTCCAGAGGGCAGCCTTTCCAGTGTTCACCAGAAGACATGCTTGAGTGTGGAAGAGGATTCACAAGTTGCTGTGTGAGTGCTGGCTCCTGGGCTGAAACTCAGCAGGGACTCTGGGAAATCTGACCAAGTCAGAGCAGATGATTTTGTTGCTTGAATCTCCAAACACTTATTTGAGTTTTTACAGATATTTCAGATCAGTGATGTTGGGCCACTCTTGCTACCTCAGGTTTATCTTTTTGTCCTTATTCATTTCTCCAGTTACCATGTACTATTTTTTAATGTTCGGGTTGGTTTCAGGTTTCTTTTTCTTTGTGTTTTTTGGTTTCAGTTTTAATTTGATGAATTCCATGCATCCCCTCTCCCTCATATTTAATATTTATATCCAAATGCATGCATATAGACAGGGCATGCGGCGCAGAGGGTGTTTTGTTTTTTTTTTTCCCAAGTCTAAAAATGAAATAATCGGGCTTCCCTGGTAGCGCAGTGGTTGAGAGTCCGCCTGCCGATGCAGAGGACACGGGTTCGTGCCCCGGTCCGGGAGGATCCCACATGCGGCGGAGCGGCTGGGCCTGTGAGCCATGGCTGCTGAGCCTGCGCGTCCGGAGCCTGTGCTCCGCAGCGGGAGAGGCCGCGGCAGTGAGAGGCCCGCGTACCGCAAAAAAAAGATGAGATTACCCTGAATTATTCAAGTGGGCCCTAAATCCAATGACAAGTGTTATTATGAGAGAAAGAAGAGGAGAACCCCATGTAAAGATGGAGGCAGAGATTGGAGCCAAGAAATGCCAGGAGAGAGAAGCTGGAAGAGGCGAAGAAGAAGTCTCCCCTAGAGCCCTGCTGACACCTTGATTTCGAACTTCCAGCCTCCAGAATTGTGAGAGAATACATTTCTGTTGTTTTAAGCCACCCAGTTTCTGGGGATTTGTTACGGCAGCCTTAGGAAACTGACACAAATCTGGACATAGATTGGCTTTGGATATCATTGTAGATATACATACAGATAAGGACGCAGCTGTAGATACGACTGTAGCTCTAGATAAGGATACAGCTGTCAGTGTAGATATGGATGCAAATGTACTTAGACGGAAACCTACAGACAGAGACAGAGATAACACAGATCTTGAGGAAACCCTGATACAGGAATGGAGCCAACCTGGGCTAACCATGGGGGCACTGCCAGAGGGAGGCCACCGCAGATGTCACAGACACAGCCTCCCACAAATGCTCCACAGCCAAACTCTCAAGGTTTTCTGGAGAATCCCAAATATCTGAAATGGCTTTCTTTAATGGCCCCAGAAAGCCTGCTCTTTTCTAGTTGCTAGATAATCATTTTGCCCCCCACCACCAAAGTATAGAAGCAAAACTCGTCCCCAAACCATCTGAAGCTTTCTCTTATCTTTCTCGTATAAATCCCGTTTTGCCTTTATGCACTGACAGTAGTCCAAGGCCATCTGCCTCCCCTTCCCACGCTGATAACTCTCTTTAAGTTAGACACAGGGCTTTGGAGCCCAGGAAAGAAGAGGGAGCTAGAAAGGGCTGAGAGAGGGGGCGCTGGGCCCCTAGGGAAAGTCAGGAGGGGAGTGCCCACCAAGCCGCTTGGGGATCCAGCAGCCAGCGCCTTTAAACCAGCTCCAAATGAGCGTTGGGGCAGCTCTGGGAAAGAGGTCCCAAGAAAACTCCTTTAAACATCCCTGTCTTAGGGACAGGAAAACAGGCCCAGATAGGAGGGGACATAGAAAAGGGTAAATGCCAAATACTTTGATTCAGGCTCAGTTAAAATTGGTAGTTGAAACCAAGTGATGCAAATTAGAAATACGTCTGTCATACAAATGATTAGGGGAAAAAATGCGGAATAGAGAAGAGGTACTCCCTTTACCCCGGTACTTTACTGCCATCTGCTGGAACGGTGTTGTAATGAATATAGAACACCACGACGTTAACAGCGCCCCCTAGAGCTGTAGAATAGACAGTCACAAAAGTATCTAATGAGAAATCTTGAAAGGACAGATGGTTAACAAAAATGCTTTGAGAATTGCAAAGCTCTGAGGGATTTATGAGCCTTTATTATCCGCGGTAAGACTGCAAACCATCTGTCCTAAAAGGAGAAAAAAGAGATCACCCAGGTGGGATGAATTCTTATTTAACTTAAATCTTTATGTATTCTGTGTCTCATCATCGTGAAAATTTAGTTTGTCTGTTTTGTTTGCTGAAAGGGGTCAAAAGCTTTCCCCCAAATGTTCTGCTTTTAGCATTAGCGTCAAAGGTCTTATTACCTCCCATTCAAGAAGCTCTGCCCCTTCCTAGCTGTGTCCTCAGGTAAACTGCTGCCTGACTCTGTGCCTCAGTTTCCTCATCTGTAAAATGGCGATTCTTGTTATGTGGAGCCAATGTGTTCATGCCTGCAATACGCCTGACACAGGGAGTGCTCAATATTACTGCAGACTGGTTAAAGGCACAGACTTGAGCCCAGCTCTGCTGCTTGCTGGCTGTGTGATCTGGGACACATAACTTAACCTCTCTGTCCTTCAATTTGCTTATCTGTAAAATGGGCCTCAAAAAGCATGTCTATTCACACAAATGAACTTATCTATGGAACAGAAACAGACTCACAGACATAGAGAACAGACTTGTGGTTGCCAAGGCGGTGGGGGGGGGGAGGGAAGGATTTGGGATTGGGATTAGCAGATGCAAACTAGTATATATAGGATGGATAAACAAGGTCCTTCTGCATAGCACAGGGAACTATATTCAATACCCTGCGATAAATCATAATGGAAAAGAATATGAAAAAGAATATATATATGTATAACTGAATTACTTTGCTGTACAGCAGAAATTAACACATTGTAAATCAACTATACTTCAACATTTTTTAAAAACTGCGTCTATTCATAGTGTCGGCATAAGAATTAAATGTTCATGCATGTAAAGTTCTTAGAGCCGGCTATGTAGCAATTCCTTTATGAGTTGCCTGAAAAGGTGTCCATTTTATAGGTGAGGAAACTGAAGCTTGCACAGATGCAAGCGTTTCCCTGAAGGTTGCTATCCTGCCCAGGGTCTCTGCGAGGCCAAGGTGGGTGGTATCCCCCCCCCCGCCCCCCACCCCTGCCCTGCCTTCTTTCCCACCACATTTGCATCCCGCATCCCTGTTTTTAAAGTGAATGCGTTTATTTTTTATCGTGGAAAAAACACATAACATCCAATTTACCATTTAAACCATTTTAAAGTGCACAGTTCAAGTGCACTTAGTGCATTCACTGTGCTGTGCAACTTTCATGTCTATCTAGTTCCAAAATATTTCCACCCTTCAGAAACCCTCGTATCCGTTAAGTAGTCACTCCCCTTTCTCCCCGCCCTCCAGGCCCTGGCAACCACTCATCTTTCCGTCTCTATGGATCTGCCTCTTCTGGACATTGCAGATCAATGGAATCGTACAGTATGTGGCCTTTTGTGTCCAGCTTCTTCAGTTAGCATCATGTTTTCAAAGGTTCTGTTGTAACATGGATCAGAACTTCATTCCTTCTGAAGGCTGAGTTGATATTCCGTTGTATGAACAGACCACCTTTCTTAATCCATTCATCTGTTGGTGGGCATTTGGGTAATTTCTGCCTTTTGGCTATAGTGAATAATGCTGCTATGCACATTCGTGTACTAGTTTTTGCTTGAACACCTGTTTTCACTTCCTTCAGGCATATACCTAGGGGTGGAATTGCTGTGCGTCAGGACTGTACCTGGGAACGGTAATTCTGTTTAACCTCTTGAGGAACTACTAAACGGTGTGCCACAGGGCAGTGGCGGTCTCCATTCCCACTACGAACACGGGAGGGTTGCAATGTCCCCGTGACTGTTTGTTTTTAAACTACAGGCTGCAAAGCATGAGGCCCCCTGAGGCTGCCCCTTCAGTCATCCCGAGATGGGCGCTCGCCCCAGCCTTCCCGGACACTCTCAGGCTTTAATTGCTTCTGCCCATGTTCATTCTCCAATGCCTCAAGCGGGCTCCCTCATTCTTTGGGCCTCTAGCCCTGTGGTCATATTAACTCTGGATGCAGGCAGACCTGGGGGTCCAAATCCTGACTCCTTGCTTATTCTGTGTGCTCCGGGCAAGTGGCCTCAGTTTCCTCACCCTCTTCGTGCAAACACCAGAAGGAAACCTGAGGGAATTTCCCTGAAATCTGGGTGGAGGGAAAGGCGTTCTAACTCTGACTCACAAGCCAGAAGCAATCAAAGAAAAACCAATACATTTGATTTCTTAAAAATAGGGAATTCCCTGGTGGTCCAGTGGTTAGGGCTTGTCAATTTTACTGCCGGGGGCCCGGGTTCAATCCCTGGTTGGGGAACTAAGATCCCACAAGCTGCGCGGTGAAAAATAAAAAAATAAATAAGTAAACTTTTACATGGCAAAACCACCACAAGCAAAGCCTAAAGATAAAAGACAGGTTGGGACAGAGTAAATTTTACGTGATGTGATTTTTTTTTTTTTTACCACAATACTAGTATTAAAAAAAAGGGGGGGGGGAGAAAATTATTTGCAACACACATGACAAATACAGGGCCTTTTAGTACCTCACTATGTACTGTTCAGGCTGGAGATCCACAACCAGAGTCTGATCAGGCAGAAACATCAGACGGACCCCAAATACACATTCTTTAAACAAAGAGGATGGGGAGGATTGTCTTCTTCACAAATGTCAATATCATAAAAGATAAAGAGGCTGAGGAAATGTTTCCGATTAGAGACCAAAGAGACAGGAGAACTAAATGTAACCCAGGGCATTATTGATCGGGTCAACAGATACAACTGGAATACAGTTAGTAGGATAAATACAAATAGCACAGCCGTGTTAAATTTACTAGTGGATAACTGTAGTGTGACTATGTGAAAGCACCCTCATCTTAGTTAAAACACACTGAAGTGCATAAGGATAAATTATCATGAGGTGCCACGCAATTTACTCTCGACTCAGAAAAAAAGTGTGTGTGTGATACACACAGAGACACACACACACCAGTGCAAGCAAATGGAACAAAATGTTCTGTAATAGGTGAGTCCAGGTAAACGGTACACAGGGGTGTTCTTCGGACCTTTTTTGCAACTTTTTACCTTTAAAGTTGTTTCCAAATACAAAGTTAAAAAAGAAAAAAAGGAACCGTCGGTATTTTAAGAGGACTGCCAGCAGCATGCAGTCTGGAATCGAGTCATCCTTAAAATAAAGAGCCCAACCGAACAGCTGACAAAGTAAATGCTAGCTATGCGCCTCTTTCTATAGGAATAATTGCAGCTCTGGGCTTAAAGTTAATTCTAAGCAACTTGAGACCAACCAATAAATTGACTTTTAATCAGAAATTTAAGTAAATTGTTAAAAAACTTCCTCTGAAAGTGCTGTCAACAAGGGTCTTGGTGAGGCCTCGCGTGGCGGGCAGTGTTCCGGGGAGGGGACTGGCACAGTGTCTCCCATCTATTTCCCCAGCCCCTTGAATCTGGGTCGGTCTAGATGACGTGGTCGATGGACACGATGTGGGGGAGGGGATGCATCGGGACTTCCGAGACCAGGTCGTGAGGTCCTGCGGCTTCTCTCTGGGCATCCAGGATGCTCCCTGGTGGGCCCCGGCTGCCGTGCTGTGAGAAGCCCGGGCCACAGGGAAGGCCAGTGTGGGCACTCCAGCCACAGTTCCCAGCCAGCAGCCTGCCCCAGCCGCCAGGCGTGGGAGTGAGCCATCCTGGACATCCAGCCAGGCCAGTCTTCAGGTGAGTCCAGGCCCAGAGGCCACCTGACCGACCACAAATGCCTGAGACTTCAAGTGAGAACTGCACGGCCGCCCTGTCAACCCATGAAACAGAGAAAGACGGGGGTGGGGGGAGGGGTGTGTGTGTGTGTGTGTGTGTGTGTGTGTGTGTGTGTGTGTGTGTGTGTGTGTGTGTGTGTGTGTGTTTAAAGTGAGTTTTAGGGTTTGCTATGCAGTAAAGGGTCACCTCTCCCAAAGAAAGGTCTGGCCAAGGCAGGGCTCTAAGCCCTGGGAACATCCTCCCAGATAAGGGTCTTTTTTTATCCAGGTGGCCTATACGTACCCGAGATTTATGCTGGGGACCCTGGGCCACACGGCATCGGCTAGTCTCTCTGGAGACTAAGGTCCGCCATGTGGGATGGGCGGCCAACGTGACCAAGCCCAGTACAGACCCTGAAAACCAAGGCCCAGGTGACCTTCCCTGTGCGTGCTGTCACATGGTTGCTGGGAGAAAGCAGCGCTATCCGTGTGACTTCACTGGCAGAGACAACCGGAAACCCCGGAAACCCGCCGCTGATCTCTCCTGGGCTCCGCCCTGTGTGCCTCTTCTCTGCTGATTTTTTTTTCCTTGCTGTGATAAACTAACCGTGCGTATAACAGCTTTTCTGGGTTCTGTGAGTTCTAGCAAATGACTGAACATGAGGGTGGGCCTGGGGACTCCTGAACTCCTGGGTTACCAGCAGGAGTAATCACAACACCCGGATGCCGGGCGCCTCGCCCGCTGGAATTCCCCCTGGAGGTCTGAAGGGCTCCTCAGAACACTTGTTTCCCATGGGAAGTAAATGCAACTGGCACATTGGGACTCGTGCCTATTTTCCTCAGGACAGCCCAGTGCATACCCCCTGGAAGGTGGTTCATTCACATCCACCGCAACACTGACTTGCCGTGGAGAAGAGGACCTACCCGCAGGACCTCTCTGAATGCCGAAACAGAATTAGGACTGAGATCACCTCATTTCTGTCCCCCGGGTCGGGGGCGGGGGGGCACCTGAGGGGTCAAGGTACTCACCGGACTCCACCCTCCATCTGCTGTCATCTGGAAAAGGTGGATCCTAAAGAGCTCAGACTTAAAAACAGGCATCTCTCCAGTGGCCCAAGCCAGGGAGAGCAGCCTGAATGGGGTTCAACGGTAACCTCTGATGGAGAATAAAAGGGGAAGTAGTAGAAAATACCTCCAGTCTTCCATGGCGGGTGGAGACGTCTGCTTCGTTGCGTGATGTAAGGACCGAGGCTGGCCTGCCCAAGGCGGCTCTGCCCCGCTGGGCTGTGAGCAGCCTCAGTGAACACTTGCTGACGGGGATCGGCAGAGGGAAGGAGGAGCTTCTGCTCTGCCCTGGTCTCCCCACCTGCACGTGAGCCGCTGATGGGGGTTCTCTGTCCCAGGCAGCAGAACTCTCCCTCAGGAGCCCACTATGATGGGCAAAGGGGCTGCTTGGCTGGCTGGCCCCAAGACCGGCCTGTCCAGCTCCAGGGTGCCCCAGGGAGATGAGAGATGAGGGGACAGGACTTTATGAAGCGGTCACCCCCATCCCAGCAGCTCCCGAGGCTCCACCATCGGAGACAAGCTGACTTACAATAATGACTTTATTTTAACATAATTAATTACAGACATAAAAGAGCCGGGAAGGGGGTGAGCCCCAGCCTAGCCCCGCCCTGGGGCTGCCAGGAGCGGGTGAGGTGCAGGTGAGGCCTCCCTGATGACCCTCCTTCCAGGGGTCTTCCCATGGCGGGGACCTATTGCTTTAGCAGGGGAGGGGCCACGCAAGCAAGGGGGCGGGGAAGCCTCTGGGCCCCACGCCCCCCAGCAGTGCTGGCCTCCCTCCAGAATGCCAGCTCAGTGCCCCACCCTCCGCCTCTCCACCTCCTTCTTCTTTGTCCAGGGAGCAGACCATCTGGCCAGCCCCCCACCCCCTCTGCAAACCTAAAGGGGAATAAATACAAACTTTACAAAGTAAAAGGGGGTTCCAACGTTGCCCTGGGCCGGGCCTGGGGTCGGATGGGGAGCAGGGCCCCTGCCACGTGGGCCTCACATCATCCCTAACTGCAGCAGCGTGCTGGCATAGGCCATGGGCTTGACGTCGGGATGAGGCTGAGAAACCAGAGGCACACAGGTTAGACACAGACAGAAATGGGCCGGCGCGTGGAGGAGGGTCTTCTGAGCACCAGATGCAGAAACCAGCCCTACCCCTGAGAGCCTCTTCCCCCCGGGGCCCAGGCCAGGGAGAGCAGGGGACCCAAGGGGGTGACTCACCACTGCTGTGAACTGGTGGAACTGGGGCCGCAGGTCAGAGCCCCGGAGGTGGATGTAGGCAGCTTTGTTCCCCATCTGGTCGCTGCGGGGACAAGGGCAGAAGGGCCGGTGTGGTCCATCAGAGGCTGGGTGGGCCTGGGGCATCAAGGAGGAGGCGGGGCAGGGAGAGGGAGGGAGAAGAGCCCTGGACAGAGTCAAGGACACGGACGGACAGAGGCTCACCAGGCAAGAGAGAGGAATCCAGGTGAAGAGGGGCCCAGGGGGCCGAGGCAGGAGGCGTGGGGATGAGGGGGAGAGAGGGCCACGTGGGAGCCGGGGGCGGGGAGGAGAGGGCCCAGGGAGCAGGGCCGGCAGAGGGCCTTCCTGACAGGATGGGCAGAGGGCACGGGCAGCCACACAGAGGCAGGACTCTTGCCAAAACCTGGTCTCCAGGCTGACCATGCCCCGGCTCTAGTCAACAGGAAACACAGGGGACAGAGGAACGTGGTGTCCGGCCACCTGGGGATGGAACGGCCAGAGCACAAGAGACTCTGGTTTCTTCAACCAAAAACCAGCAAGGGGGAGGGCAAGAAGAACAGGCAACTCGAAGATCAGGAGACTGAAAACGTGGCCCTTGTTTGGGTCCTGCTTGGAAGAAATCGACTAAAATGAGACGTTGATGAGAGACGTGGGGAAATGGAACTCTGGCTGGGTTCAGGTGGCCTCTTTAGAAGGTGTGGCAGTGGTATCACAATTACACACAGAAAAGAAGACTTCCTTCTTTCAGAAATATGCTAGGGCAACAACGGGTAGAAGGGAGAGTGCCTGGGGCTCGCTCTGCAATAGCCCACAGTAGGGGCGGCGAGAGCTGGTAACTGTTGAACCTGGGCGACAGGTGCGTGGGCGTTCATCATACTATTTTATCTACTCTTATGTATCCTTGGAATTTTCTATCACAAAAAGTTAAAAAAAGAAAACCACCAGATGGGTGGGGCAGGTGGGGACGTACCAGTAGTTGGGGGCAGAGAAGACGGTGACGCAGCGCCCGCCGTGCGCCACCTCATAGCCCTCGGCCTTGACCTCGTGGCTACGGATGATGTAGTCCAGGTTGTTCTCCTCCAGGAAGGCCTTGGTGACGTCGGGCCCGAACTGGCAACTCACACCCCGCTTACTGACCGAGCGCCCGTTCTGGGGAGACAGGGAGCTCAGGGTGCCTGCTGCTCCAACCCGCCCGCTCTGCCCACAGCCCGCACCTGCTGGCCACGGCCCCGGGCAGACTGACCTGCGGCTGCGGGTCCGACCAGAGCAGGTCGCACATGGGACCTGGAAGGGAGCAGAGGGGAGTGTCGGGGCCTGACGGAGGGCAGGGGAGGGGCCGTCCCCCGCGGGGCAGGCGTGGGGCACGTGAGACAGGACTCTGAGCCGCTGCTCGCCTCCCCGCTGACCTTCCCCCGGGACCAGACCCCATTCAATCCATTAGGGCCCCAAAGCTGGAGGGAGCGTTTCTTTGTTGTTTTTTTTTTTTTAGCCGCACCACGCAGCATGCAGGATCATAGTTCCCCCACCAGGGATGCAACCCGAGCCCCCTACAGTGGAGCGCGGAGTCCCAACCACTGGACCGCCCTGGGGCCAGGGAAGTCCCTGGAGGGAGCTTTTAACACTGCAGTTCTGACCAGGTCCCTCTGTTGCTCAAGCCTCTGTGGCTCCCACTGCCCTAGGAACAAAGACCAAGCTCTTCACCCGGACCTGTGAGGCCTGACAGGGTCTGGTCTCACCAGTCCCTCCGTGCCCCGTGCTTGCCTGGCCGCACTCCTGCGAGAAGGGACCTCTTCCTCCTGCCCTGTCGGTGTTCGCGTGGTGTCCCCAGGAGGCCCTCCCACGGCCCGCCACCTCACCACTCCACACACACCCTCTCCCCACAGCTGTGTGTGGTTAACACTCTGCTGTCTGTCCCCATCACATCACTCCAGGGGCAGCAGGTGAACTCACAAATAAATAAATAAATGACCGCCGTGTGCTGCGGACACTCATGCTCCCCGGCCAGCACTGCCTCACGAGGGAGGTGCACTGACCCAAGTTACAGGTCAGGAAACTGAGGCTCAGCCTTGCTGTCTCTTGCCGAGGGCGCAAAGCCCATCGGGGCAGGGCTGGAGCCCCCGAGCCCCAGGAGGGAGGGGCTGTCCCCAGCCTTCCCCAATCACCTGAATCTGGGGGCTGCCGACTCCGCTCGATCTTCCTGATGTCGTCCAGGGTGACGCCGTCTTCACTGAACAAGCCCCCGTGCATGATCTGGGGTTCAGGTGGGAACAGCAGCGTGAGGGCAGGGGCCAGCCACACCTCAACCCTCTGACTCGCTGCACCTCATAGCGGCGGCGGGGGCGGGCCTGCCTCACCAGCACTTTGCCATTGATACACTGGGCCAGCGGGAGCCACTCGAACACCTCGCTGAAGAGCTCGTACATCTGGGCTGTGTACTTGGCCTTCACCTCACCCTCAAAGCCGTATATCTGGTTCATGTTGTCCGTCTCATGGTTGCCTGGCCGACAGCAGGACAAAGAGAAACCTCAGCACCGCTGGGTGCCCTCTGGCTCAGACCCCGGCCAAGGCTGAAGACAGCCTGGTGGCCCCAAGCCAATGGCATCCACACAGCAGCTCACTGGTCCCTCCCAGAAACCCGGCCCCTTTCTAGAGGGGCAAACGGGCTGAGAAGGCACATGGCCACAAGGCCCAGGCCTGCACTGATCATCACGGAGTGGGTGAGGCCTGGGTTCAGCCCTGGCCCCGATCCCAAGTGACCAGAGGCCTGTCCCTTGCCCCTGTGAGCCTTGGGCTCCTTCTTGAAGGACTTGCCGTACGTTTTGGGCAGGAAGTACCAAGGAGGGGGAGGTATTGACAAAGAAGAGGCCCCCTGCAGAATGCCTGCTGTGGGCCAGCCCCACGCCGTGCTTTTATCTTCCCACCCGCAACCTCATTGCTCCCTCCCGGGGCTTGGGGGAGACAAGGAAGCTGCCAGGCCCCCACGGCTGCAGCAGGTGCTCATCGAGCATCTGCCACATGCCAGGTCCTGCTGCAAGAACCCCCCGAACCTGGCTGTGAACCTGCCCGGTGTCAGCACTCGTGCCCCCAGGAGCCCCCAACCCAGCCCGCTGCCCTCACTTCCTCCTGGTTCTCCCCCTCTCCTGGCTGCACCTTCCGCTCACCGCCCCACCTCTCAGCGGACAGGTCCTCCGCCGGCGGCCCTCACTCCCTGGTGAGCTCATCCTGCCCAATACCACATGTACGCTGAGGAACCCACACTTTACAGCCCCCCGGGTGTCCCCAGACATCTCTCAGTCTCACAGCCACATCCAGAGCCAAGCTCCCCATCTTCCAGCCTACATCCTGCTCTTCCTGTCCCCATATCTGTCAGTGGCAGCCACAGCCCTCCAGATGCTCCAGTCAAAACCTTGGAGTACACCCTTTGACCCCTTCTTTCTCTCACACCCTCATCCAGCCCACTAGCAAACACTCTGGGTTCTACTTTGAAAAGTGAGCCCCAATCCAACCACTGTTCCCACCCGGGTCCAGCCACCACCAGTCTCCCTGCTCCCACTCTCAGCCCTTGGTTTGTTCCCCACACGGAGGCCCAAGGGATCCTCTTAACACCAGAGAGAGCCCCTGACCCTCCTCTGCTCAGAGCCCTCCCATGACCAAGTCCTCACCAGGGCCCACAGAGCTCCATTAACGTGATGCCGCTGCACAGTGCACAACCTGCCCAACCTTACAGGGCAGGCCCGTGCATGATCTCAGTGAAGACACAAAACAAACACACCTGCAACCGGTCCCCACTTCTTAGATAAGAAATGGGAGGCTCACAGAGGAAAAAGCGAGGGCTCTGCCCGGGTCCCCACACTGACCCCAGACCCTGCTGCCTTCCAGCTCACCTCGAAGTAGGTGAAAGTGATCAGGGTACAGGAGCTTAAAGCCGAAAAGGGTGAGGATCACTTCTACGGAGAAGGAGCCGCGGTCCACGAAGTCGCCATTAAATATCTGCTCTGCTAAGGAAAACAAGGGTGGGGGGGACTGCTCCCTCCTCAGCCCCTCCACCCCGGCTCCTGTCGGCACTGCCCTGGGGTCGAGAACGCCAGCAGGGCTTGGGGCATCTGGGCTTTCGTCTCTCCTCACTGTGTAGGTCTGGCCCAGCAGCTTGGCCTCTCCGAGCCTCGGGATGGTACTAAGATCTCCAACCTCGTCTGCTCCTCAGGGAAACTGATGGCAGGGGGGAGACCCCAGGTGGTCAGCCGGCTTCAGCTCTCCCCCCAGTACAGGCCCAAAGCCACGGGGCAAATGGGACACAGGCCCTCCCACCCGACACTGCACAGGCCTGGTAGCCCCACCCAGTGGCCATTCATCAGGCAGTTATAACATGAGCAAATACTTATTCAGCATGGACCGTGGGCCACTGAGCACGTCACAGGTGTTAACACACTATTCCTCTCAGTAGCCCGATGAGGGAAGCCCACTTTACCACTACCTCTTCTCCCCATTTTACAAACGAGGAACCCGAGGAACTGCGAGGTGAAGTGACCTGCCACAGCCATAGCTGGAAAACGGCACAACCAAGAGGGAAGCCAGGTGTGGGCTGGGCCAGGCGCCCCACGTATATGCTCTTGTACCACACACATCCAGCCCTCTTTCAAGCCGGGGAGAAGCTGGGGCTCGGACACACTGGCCACCTGCCCAGGTCACACAGCAGGCGGGGGCTGGCCCTGACCGGTCTGGCCCCAGAGCCCGGAGCGCAAGGCCGCCAGCCGCTCCAGCCCCGCTCAGTGCCAGAGCAAGCACTCAGGCCTCTCCCTCCTCAGGCTCACGCCTGTTTCCCAGGCAGGGGGTCCTCTCCCTCCTGCACCCCACACCCGGGAGGCGGGGCAGGGGAGGGGCCTGCCCTTCCGAGGAAGGATACGTAGGGGTTGGTGTCCGAGGGTAAACCGTTGAGCTCAAATATGTTGAGGAGGTCATAGAACTGGCCGTGGGTGTCCCCGCACACTGTAATCTTCTCTGTCTGGAAGAAAAGAGGCCACCGGAGAGGGAGGGGCCCAGAGAGAGATGTGGGGAGGGGGGAGGAGCGAGGGGAGGGGTGAGAGGTCACAGCAGACCGAGAAGAACCGTGCAGAACACACAGGCGTAAGGCACAGAAATGAAGAGGGGAGGAGAGAGACAGCCAGGAGGAGAGAGACAGGGTGGGTGAGGAGGGCAGACGTCAGGGAGAGAGAAGGCAGACCAAGCCCGGTGGGTCTGTGAGTTTCTGAGCTCCGTGGCCCCTCCCCAGCCAGGGAGCCACCCGCCCCGGCCCGCCTGCCCGCACACTGCCCCCAGCGCGCACCTCTTTGAGCGTGGTCTCCACGAGCGTGCTCAGCTTGGAGAGGACCTCTTTGACCTGTACCAGAATCTGGAAGGCAGGGCAGGCTGTGAGTGGGGCCAGCTGGAGGGCCTGCCGCCCACCCCAGCCCCAGAGAGACTGTACTGGCCAGGAGACGCTGCTGGGCTGAGGGTGAGGGAGAGGCGGGGAGGGGAGAGGAGAGGAAGGGGCAGGGGAGGCCTGGCTGCGCGGGTGCTGGCCGGGAACAGAGGCGGCCCCCAAGCTGTGACCCGAGTGTCCCATGCAGTATTTAAACATCAGGATTATTTCATGGGAAAACCTAGATTCTTGGTTTCTCTTAAAAGAATCAGTATGGATGGACCTAGAGACTGTCATACAGAGTGAAGTAAGTCAGAAAGAGAAAAATAAATACCGTATGCTAACACATATATATGGAATCTAAAAAAAAAAAATTGGTTCTGAAGAACCTAGGGGCAGGACAGGAATAAAGATGCAGACATAGAGAAGGGACCTGAGGACACAGAGAGGGGGAAGGGTAAGCTGGGACGAAGCGAGAGAGTGGCATGGACATACATACACTACCAAATGTAAAACAGATAGCTAGTGGGAAGCAGCCGCATAGCACAGGGAGATCAGCTCGGTGCTTTGTGACCACCTAGAGGGGTGGGATAGGGAGGGTGGGAGGGAGACGCAAGAGGGAGGAGATATGGGGATATATGTATATGTATAGCTGATTCACTTTGTTATAAAGCAGAAACTAACACACCATTGTAAAGCAATGACACTCCAATAAAGATGTTAAAAAAAAAAAACAAAAACAATCAGCATCATGAAGAAACACACAGGATGAAGCCAGATGTGGAACATTTTATAAAACAACTGGCTTGGAAACGTCTAAATGTCAATGTCACGAAAATTTCCCACAAAGGCTTGAGACTGCTCTAGATGAAAAAAAGGTTAAAAAGGCAGGTCATATGCAGTAACTGATCCTTCAGTGGATTCTGGATTTTATTTTATATTTTATTATTATTATTTTTGGCCACACCACACAGCTTGTGGGATTCTTAGCTCCCCAACCAGGGATTGAACACAGGTCCTCGGCAGTGAAAGCACAGAGTCCTAACCACTGGACTGCCAGGGAATTCCCCGGATTTTGGATTTTTTTTTTTTTTTTTTTTTTAAAAAAAACAGCTAAAAAGAATGTCTGGGGGGAAAAACTGGGGAAAATTAAAATATTTGTCTAGAAACACAGAGTATTAGTTCTTTCAGATTGAAGATGACCTTGACAATGTCATGTACACCTGACAGTGTTTGCAAATCTTATGGACAGCCTGTGGACTGTTTGCATTAGTCAATATTATTGTATTGGTACTAAATTACTAAGGTGGGATGACTAAATCATAGTCACGTAGGAGAATGTCCTGTTTTTAGGGGATACAGATTATGATGCAACTTATTCTCAAATGGTCCAGGAAAAAGAAGAAAGTGTATGTGTATATACACACCCATATACATAGAAAGATGAAGTGTGAATGTGTCAAAACGTTAACGGTGAACCTAGGTGTGAAAGGGGTATGATGTTAACCACACTGTTCTTTTGACTCTTCTGTAGGCTTGACAATTTTCTAAATACAAAGCTGGGAAAACAGAGTGTTAAAGAGAAGAGGAGGGAATTCCTTGGTGGTCCAGTGGTTAGGACTTGGCACTTTCACTGCCAGGGCCTGGGTTCAATCCCTGGTCGGGGGATTAAGAATCCCACAAGCTGCACAGCAGGGCCTGGAAAAAAAAAAAAAAAGTAGGAGATGTCCACTTCAGGTCAGAATGTAAAGAGTTTGTGCAAGACTGTCATTCTTGCCCTAATGACGAGAACAAGGCAAAACAAAAACAAAAACAGAGGAACAAACAAAACACCCCCTGAAACAGCTGAGAGCAAGGACACAAAGAAACCTAAATTAATCAAACTGCAGGCAGCAACGGTGGGAAACCCTTCCCTGGGAGAAAGGGGCCATGACTGCATCCCCCCGGGCAGCGCGCCAGGAGGGCAAGACCCTTCAAGGCTGAGGGGAAGCCAGCAGAACCCTCGTGCCTGCGTGGGCTGGCATTACAGAGCCCTGAGGGGCCCCGCCGCAGGCCTCCACCCTCGCCCTCGGATTCTGTCCCACAGCCACCCAGAAGGCGAGGCGCAAGGCGGTGTGGTGGAGAGACGCCATCTGAGGCACAAAAGTGGGGGTGAGACTGGAAGGCAGAGAACTCCCCAGCCACCCCATCTTGGCAGCGGGGCTGAAAATCAGAGCGCTTTCCTCCAGTTCCAAAAGCTGGAGACTTCACAGCATAAAGACATCCCTGGGATTTTGCCAGGGCTAAGATCCCAAGCCCTGCTGACAGGAGAGTCCTGATTCCACTCTAAAGACACCTGAAACCGGCGGTGAACTAAGTCCAATAAGACCTGCCCCTGAACTGCAAATGAGATGGACACACACCCTCACAATAGCAGCCCGACAGAATCAGGTCCTGCCGTTTCCTGAAGGAAAGTTTTGTCTCAGTCGCTACTACTCTTTTACACAAGATGTCTGGCATACAATAAAAAATTATAAGACGCAGAGAGCACACAACGGAAGCAGACCCAGAGATGGTGGAACATCCAGACAGAGACTTTAAAATAACTATGAAAAAAATGTGTTAAAGGATCTAGCAGAAAAGGTAAATGACATGCATGAACATATGGGGCAGAGAGATGAAAGCTATTGAAAAAAATAACCCAATGGAAATGCTAGAAATAAAGAATTCATTTGCAGGGTGCCAGGCACACCACGGGCTCAGCAAGTGTTCGCTGCCGGTACCACCCTTCTCCTCTCGCGCCCTGTGATGGGGTTCAGGCCCGGCTGTGATGCTATCCTGGGGTCACAGGCGCATTCAGCCCTCGACAGGGGCGTTACCTGGTAGGCGCATTTCCGGTGCAGTTTCTTCTGGTCCTTGTACCACTGCATGAGCTCTTTCATGAAAGTGATTGTCACTTTGCCGTCCTCAAGCTTGGGTCCGCTGTACTCATCCTCGATGGCTGGTGTGTGAATGGGGGGATGAGAGTCAGTGGCCATGGCCACTGTGAGGGTGGGAAGTGGGGCCTGGCTCCCAGGCACGGGGCAGACGGCGCTGGACACACAGGTTGAGAGGGGCATGGAGTGAGAGAAGATGCCACTCCCCGGCCAGGTCCTCTCATGGCCCGCTCCTTCCGTTCAGGTCAGCTCAAAGGCCCTCTCCTCGACTGGACTTGATAACACTTGACACTGTTAACTGACTAGTCAATCCTCTCTCCCCACTAGGACACCAGCTCCAGGAGGGCAGGGGCTGTTTTGTTCTCAGCTGTGTCCCCAGTGCCTAGAACAGTGGCACCTATTAGGTGCCCAATAACCATCTGTGGAATGAATGACAGACTCAGCTGAGCGCCCAGAGGACCTACGGACAAACCAGACACAGGAGGCCCGTGACGGGTGAATGCAACTGTGGAGGGCAGGGTGGGTGGTACAGCAGGGAAGCTCGCCCGAATCCGGAACCTCCAGACCCAGCTCTGGACTGTGGAGTCCCCAGAAGCGCAGGCGAAGGAGCAACAGACAGCGTGTGGGGACGGGCACCAGAGGCACCACTGAGCGCCATCCCCCCTGCGCCCCAGCATGCACTGGGAATGGAGGGCTCAGGCAAAGACGAGGAATGCTCTGGGCCGGGCACAGCGGGGCACCCAGGCCTGACTCACTCATGCTCTCGATGTCGAGTGAGTCCACGACGGAGCGCTTGTGCTCGTCACCTGCGATGGCCCGCTCGAAGGCCTTCTGCTTCACGATCTTGTTGCATTCCTGGTATTTCATCTTGGCATCCTTGTCGTGGGGCTTCACCTTCACCACCTGGGTGCGTGGGTGGGTGAGAGGGGAGGGAAGGAAAGAGGCATCAACACCCAGGCCGGGGTCGGGGCCATAGGGAGACGGGGACGCCGCGGCTGCCCTCGGCCTGCCTGGCCCGGGGCTTCACGACTGCCGAGCAGAGCACCCGTGCCGGGTGCACTAGGGGTGCAAGCCTGGGCTCGCTTCGCCTCTAGCCCTCAGCTTCTGCATCCCCAAACTGGGCCTGACAGAGCTGCCCACACAGGGCTGCCGGGTGGGTAAACGTGCCAACCCACGCAGATGCTCTTCATAAATCTTAGCTCTGACCATCATCAGAATAAAACTGGCCCCACTACAGCTTCCTCATTGGAATCAGAGCGGGCTGAGGTGCACTTTACTGATACCGTTACAGTCAATACCAAGGAGGGTGGGATTGACAGGAAAGGGTGGGCCGGATCCAAAGTCATAATTTACAGCCCAGACTCATCTGAAGAGGCAATGACTTGCTGGATAACCCGGACTCGCTGAGCCTAAGTTTTCTCATCTGCAAGATGGGGGAGATGACAGGCTCCACCTGCCAGGGCTGTTGGGGGTGATACACAGGGCCTGGCATGCAGCCTGGGCTCTGTGGGCAGCAGCGGGCACCTCGTGGTGACGTGGCCCTTGTTCAACCTTGGGCTCTGGGGAGACCCAGGACAAGTGAGTTCCCTCAGTTTCCTCCTGTGTAAGGTAGAGGTGACAGTGTGTCTACCCTGGGGGCTGGGAGGACTAAACAAGTGAACACTTGTGAAGTGTGTGCAGCGGTGCCAGGCGTGAGTCAAGTCCACATTAGCGTAGGCTGCTCTTCAATGCCCCCTCTCGTGGGCGGCTGCATTCATTAAATGAGATCGTATGGAGGAAGCGGCGGGCATACGGCTTTGGGACACACTTAGCTCTCAGGAGAAGGAGCCTGTCCTCTCCGCTCTCCTTACCTTCTACCCCGCTTCCTAAAAGCTCTGATCCTCCAAGCTGAGAGGCAGGCAGGGCTGCATTCAGATCCCAGCTCTGCTACTTACTTGCTGGGTGACCCTGGGCAAGTGAATTCACCCCTCTGAGCCTCAGTTTAGTTATCTGTAACTGTTCCTGTAACTATTAGTGGACCCTGCCTGACCTGCGCACCCTGTTGGCCTCCCCAGGAGCGGACTCCCACAGCTCCTGTGCCGGGGGGGCCGAAAGGGGTGTGCCAGGGCTGGCCCTCAAGGGCAGGGATGCCCCCCGGTTGGAAAGCCTGGCAGAGTGAGTCAGAAGCCTGGGAAAAGGCATCTGCTAATAACCCCTGAGGGTCAGTGTGGCTCACGCCCCTGAGAATGGGTGTGCAGGCCAGGAGCGGGGGCAGGAAGCTGGTTCGGGGCAGGCTCAGGCTAGGGCACCCTGCCAGGCAGCTCCACCCAGGGTAGGGGTGCAGTGCGAGGCTTGGGAGAAAGGCAGCACCAGACCTTCCCTGGAGTCCTCCCCACCAAGGAGACCTTACGAGTCCACACCGCAGAACGAAGTCCCAACCACCACTGGGCCTGGCCCACAGGCCCGCCCACCCCTCCACGTTCTCTGTTTGCCCAGCACTACCAGCCAGACCAAACTCCCAAGTCCCCAAGCAGCAGCTCCTTCTCAACTCCAGGCCTCGTACAGGCTGCCCCTGGCCCAGAGCACCTCATTTCTACCTCCAGCGACTTTCTAGCCCCTCCTCCTCCTCCAGGTCTCAGCTCCCCTTTCCCCTCTCCCCCAGGCTGGGTCAGGCACCCCCTCCGGGCTCACACAAGGCCCTGGGCTCCCCCCGCCCGCCCCAGCCCGGAGCACTGCTGGAGATGGGTCTGCCTCCCCACTGCAAGGCGGCCATGGCCACGAGGGCAGGGCTGAGGCCGAGTCCCAGCTGTGAACGAATGCCCGGAGTGGATGGACGCCCCACTAAGCATTCCCTCTGAGCCACTACCCTGTTCGCAGACAGCTCAGAGGCTGGGGTGCGGGATGCAGGCAAACGCCGACGACCCCGGGAACAGAGGGGCGGGAGCAGCGACAGCAGCAGCGGCACTGGGACACAGCTAAGTGTTCGAACGCTCACCACGCGGCTGATGCGAGCAATTACCTTGCTCACTGTATCCTAGAGCAGCTCTATGTGATGTTATCACATCTCCACTTGACAGATTAGGAAACCGAGGCCCAGAGAGGTGAGGTCACTGACCCGAGAAGCCAGGATTCAGCTCTCTCGCTGCTTGAGATCCTGCTCCCCCAGCACGCTGGGATGTGCTCCCCTCCCTACCGCTGCCACCGTCCCCACGGTGCCCTGCGCGGCCTCCAGGGAGACACCGTCGTGGTCATGAGTGCAGGCTCTGGGGCCAGGCCTCCAGGGTCTGCATCCAGGCCTTGCAGGGCAGGCAGCCCTACCTCTCCAGCCTCCCTCAGCTTCTAGAAAGCGAGGGAGGCTGGACAGGTGGAGGGTGGCTGTGAGAATTTAACATCAGGCCCATCACAGGGCCCAGCAGCGAGCGAGCGCCTGTGCCAGGGCCTGGGGCTGCTGCGACTGCTACTATAACTGGCTGCCTGGCTGGGAAAGGGAAGTGACCCTGCCAGGCTCCCGCTCCTGGAAGCGGGAAGGTCGTTTGCTCCAGGTTAGAGGGGCCTAGTGGGTCCCAAGGCCTGTTGGGTCAGAAGCGAATGCTGGACTTTTCTTTAAAAAGTGGGATCTGGGGGCTTCCCTGGTGGCGCAGTGGTTGAGAGTCCGCCTGCCGATGCAGGGGACACAAGTCCGTGCCCCGGTCCGGGAAGATCCCACATGCCGTGGAGTGGCTGGGCCCGTAAGCCATGGCCGCTGAGCCTGTGCGTCCGGAGCCTATGCTCCGCAACGGGAGAGGCCACAACAGTGAGAGGCCCGCGTACCGCAAAAAAAAAAAAAAAAAAGTGGGATCTGGGTTGTATCCATGTCAGTATCCAGATTCTGATAGTGATGCCAGATACGTCACTGGGGAAAACTGGGAGAGTGGGATCTCTGTATTACCTCTTACGGCTGCGTGTGAAGCTACAACGTTCTCAAAATAAAAAGCTGCTTTTAAAAAGTGGTATTTTCAGCTGGGAGTATTCACAGGCAGTAACTACAACGACTCGAATCAATGAAATGATAACACAGGCTTGTGATCCCCACGTGAAGCCACGGGGGCTGCGCGTGTTTGGGAATTGGGAACTCTTCGGATTTTAGAAAGGTGACACAGTGCACCCGCGTGCTGTATGTTACAGGACACCTCCAGCAAGTCCGGGTGGCACCTGGTAACCACACACACTCCCGTTTCTGCAGTGAAACTTCTAGTCGCACTACATGGGGGCAAACAAGACCATCAACGGCCTATCGGTTCAGATCAGATTTTGCCACCAAACGAGTTGCCCAAACTTACCAGACTATTTTTCACAACGGCTCGGGTTTACAACTGAGGTGAAGGAGGACTGCAGTCTGGGAGCCAAAGCTCACTTCAGGGGACCCACGTGACAATGGGTTGTGGGCCATTATGACTATTTCCAATGTAGAGGTGATGGGATGCAGCCCAGAGAGAGGCCACGCCTGCCAGTGGCACATGGGCAACCAAGGCAGCCAGGGGTCTGGGGGAGGCAGTGGGAAGCAGGACACTAGGGTTTTCACCCCATGGGTCGAGACCCTCCAGTGAATTCATCTAGGAGGTCACACCAACACTCCTTCCATAATAAATCAGAGTGAGACCATCGGAGCACGCTGCCCGAGCTAAGGGCGATGATTATGCCACCAAGTCTGGGACCAGGCTGTCCCTTCCTGGCTGCGGGACCTTGGGGCAGTGACGACTCTCTGGGCCTTGGTCTTCTCACCTGTAAATCAGGGATAGTAAGAGTCCCCACTGCGTAGGGTTGTCATGAAGATCACATGAGTTTTCACAGCACGAAGGTCACCAGCGCACCCGGCCCCTGAGAGCGCCGTGTCAGGTGTCAGCTGTGACCGTTCCTGTTACTATCATACGTCCACACCTTAGGGAACGGGCGTTCGTACAGGCTAGCGAGGCAAAACGCACTGCTAACTGACTGTGCTGGGCTATGCTGTAAGAAGAAACCCAAATGCAAACCATATTACAAACCAAACCCCAAAAATCCCAGGAGAGGGTGAGGAGTGCTGAAGGAGTCCCCCAGATCCGGCCCGGGCCCGTGTGAGTCACCACCTGAGTTCCAGCCACAGACGGGAAAGAACACAGGCGGAATCTTCTGAGAAGAGGACCCAATAAGGGGGCGGGGAATCCTGGAGCCAGAGTCCCCCGGAAAGGATGAGCTTGGAGATGAGGGGCATTGGTGGGGGGATTCAACATGGACCCATGGAAAGGGGAGATCAGCTCCTGCCCTGGAGGGAGAGCAGAAGAGAGGTGCCCCCACGTCCCCGCCCCCTAACAAGGCCCTGTGCCTGCACACGGCCCTTCCTGGGGGCCGCAGCCTCTTCCCCAGACACCCCCAGGAGAAAGCGCACCCAGTACTGAGCAGGGGCAGGCCCTACTCTGAACGTACTACTCTTGCCGAATCCTCGCAAGGCCACTGAGGCAGGCTCTGCTGTTCTCTTCCGTTTACAGATGAGGACACTGAGGCCGAAGGTCCAAAGCTCTCAGAGATACACAGCTGATAGCCGGGCGTCCTGACCGCGGAGCCGGCGCCTCCAGCCCCTGCATGAGTGACCTTCAGAATTTGAGACTATGACTCACAGTAAGAAATATATATTTTATCACACCTAATACGCATCCGTATTCACATAAATGAAAAATACTCTTTCACAAACATATACGTACTTCCTCCAAACAATGAACTGCTGTCTTCTTCTCTATTCTATTTGATGAAGACAGAAGTGCTGGTCTCAAACTGTTACACTGACTTCACGGCCCACTAACCATTACAAGCATGGACTATGGGTTCAAATCTCAGCCCTGCCACTTCGCTGCTGGGTGACCTTGGAGGAGGGACTTCCTCTCTCTAGACCTCTTTTTCCTTCTTGCAAAACGGATTGAACGCATTTTCCTTCTTGTAAAAAGCACGTCAAGAGCTCACAGCAGAGCTAGGCCCACAGTAAGTATGCAGGTGAGGAAACTGAGGCCGAGAAAAGAAAGGTCCTTCACCTGAGGGCCCAGGCTGCTGTGAGACACAGCCTCAGGCTCTTCGTTTAACCAAGGTCGCATCTTGGTTCCGCCTCCGAGGATGCCATGACCTAAGAGGGGGCCTGGGCACATCCTCCGTGAAACTCCAGCACGTCCCAAGGTAGCCCTGGAGGCAGAGACTCTGAATGGGGAGCCACCCCAGGGCCCAGCCCTCTGCCCTGCGCCCAGAGTCGGATGAAACGTGTCAGAAAGGACGGCCTGCAGGCGGGCGGCTGGCCCAGGTGCGCAAGGATCTCAGGCTCGTGCAGGAGCTCCCCAGGGCTGCTGGCAAAGCCCTCACAGGGAAATGGGCCGTGACTCAGCCCCCAGGGCATCCGCAAGGCCCGGGAGAAAACTCAGATGCAGTATGCCCACAAGACGGCTGCAAGTGACCTCTCAGCCTCATGGAATATGCGGGGCGAGGCCCCAGTCTGGGCCAGAGCTGTGCCGCAGACCTGTGCTTGGGGTTCCTCTCATCTCCTGCCCCCTCCCATCTCCTCCAGGCCCCTCCCCCCATTTGGGGACCTGCAGGAAAGCCCTGTCCCCATCCAACCCCACCTGTCTTCCGAGTTACTCACTACAGAGCCCTCCAGCCCTATGATCTTTATGCACACCACTTCACCAGAGCCCAACAGCCGCCCAGGAGGTGGCCACTCCTCTTGTCACCACTCTCCAAATGAGGACGCCAAGGGACAAGGGAGAGGTTTGGCTGGGGAACGGCCTGGGAGCCCACGCTTGCAAGGACTCTGTTCTGCTGCTCCTTCCTCCGTCCTCCTCCCGGGGGGTCACCACAGCCCCCTCCTCCATTCTGCCCCTCAGTCTCTGAATTATCTCTTCCTTCAGGCCTCTGCCCGACCCTGACACAGGTGCCCCCGGCCCAGCGCCTGGCTGGAGCCTGCACTTGGCCTGACAGCCGCCCTCCTCTCCGGGCCAGCAGCCAGCCCCAACCGTCTGCCCTGGCTCCCTCCAACTGCAGCCTGTGGCTCTCAGCCTCCCCTGCCGCCTCTCCCGACACAACAGAAGCTGCTCAGAGTGCGTGACGAATGCAATGAAAGGAGGGAGTGCCGGGTGCGTTGCGGGGACGGGGGCAGAGTGCTCATTCATTCAACGAACACTAAGCCCCTGTTGGATGCCAAGCACCGTCCCAATGACCAGAATAAACAAAACCCCTGCTCTCGAGGAGCGACTCTCTCCAGTGGGGAAAGAGCGGGCCGGAGGGCTGGGCTGCCTGCGTTCAGATCCCAGCTCTGCCGTTCGCCTGCGCCTGCTGGTGGGCAGGGGACTTGAGCCTTCTGGGCCTCAGTCACCCCATCTGTACGATGGGAGTAATCACAGTTCCCACCTCACAGGGCTGCCTCATGAGTCCCTCAGCCAGCTGACGAGAAGGGTATCGAACATGCCTGGCCCGAAGGCGTGTGCTCTGGGAGTCCTTACCACTGTCGTTATCATCAGAGCAGTTACAGTGATGGGGTGGCAGATGAGCAAGTGAACTGGTGAATTCTTGCCATCCTCTAGGTCCCCTCCCTTGTCACCTCGTTAAAACACACCCCCCGTTTGCTCCCTCTACAGCATATCACCCTCGTCTATTTTCTCCCAGGCCCATATCCTCACCTGCAACGATTCTGTGTACCCTCACAATGACGGGTTTGCTTTTTGCCCTCCTCCGAATTATGAGCTCCACCAGAAGAGCTGCGTGCCTCTTGTTCACCAACAATAACGGCAACAATTATCATAATAGTTAATTATTACAGAACACTGACTACATGCTAGGGGCAGCTCTACACACTTGGAAAGCAGAGGCTCATTTATTCTTCACGGCAGCCCTGAGAGGTAGGTCTTACTGTCCTCCCACCTCACAGATGTGGGAAAGGAGGCACAGAGAGGCCAGGTAACTTGTCCCAGGTCAGCAGGCGACGATGGCAGAGCTGGGCTACGAGCCCGCTGGCATCTGTTGGATGAGCAAGCGGCAAGGAAACATGTGGCGGCCCCCACGCCTTCCCCGGCTAGTCCAGCTGCGCACAGAGGCCGTCCTCCCCCAGCCCGCCCCCCCGCCCTCAGCACCCGCCCGGCCCAGAAGCTGGGAGCTGGCTCACCCCCCGAGGCCTGGCTCACCGTCTCATAGTCGCGCAGGGCGGCCCGGAACTTGCCCAATGCCATGTTGCTGGCGGCCCGGCGGTAGTAGCCCTTGATGTACTTCTTGTCCATCTCGATGGCCCGCGTGGCGTCGGCCAGCGCGTAGCCATAGCACTCAGTGCGCAGGTAGGCCAGGCTGCGGTTGCCATAGTAGATGGCATGGCTGGGGTTCAGCTCGATGGCCTGGCTGTAGAACTTGATCGCGTTCTCGTAGTCCTTGGCTGTGAAGATGGAGGAGGAGAAGCATGAGGCAAGGCTGCCACCGCCCAGCCAGAAGAGGCCCTGGGCTGGATACTCGCCCAGTCCCCCAATTTACAAATGGGGAAACTGAGGGCCACAGCTGAGCTCAGAAACGTCTCTTCAGCCCACCCCCCTTCCCTGTCCTGACCTGTCCCACCCTAGCACAGGCCTTGTCTCCTCAGGCCCAAATCCCTAAGACCCCAAATCACTTCCACACACCCATCCACCCAACCATCACCCCGCAAGGCCCCAGGTGGACAATACTTCTTCCAGGACTTCAGGAGGGTCTTACTGAATATTCCCCATGGCCCGGAGAGGATATGTTACTGAGTGCCAGACCTGGGCTGTGAACCAGCAAGTGTGAGTCTTCCCTGAGCCCCTTGGTTGTCCAGCCCCCCAAGCAAGTAAACAAGCCCAAAGAGGGGTTCTAGTAGGAGAATAGGAAGTGGGGAAGGAAAAGGAACCTACTTAGGTCTCAAGAAGGGGACACTTCAGCAGAGACCCAAAGGAAGCGACAAACCAGACCAGAGGAAGAGCATTCCCAACAGAAGGAACAGCAGGTGCAAAGGTCCTGGGGGGGCGGGGGAAGGGGTGAGAGAGCATTATGTTCCAGGACCAGCAAGAGGGTGGTGTGGCTGGGGTGGAGTGAGCTGGGGGAGGGCAGGATATGAGGGCAGGGAGGCTGGCAGGACAGATCCCAAAGACCACAGCCAGAGCTGGGTGTGGACATCAATGTTCTAAGTGTGGAGTGACAGGATGTGACATCTGGCCAAGGGGAAAGGTCAATTTTATTTGAAATGAGCTACGGCCATGCCTTGCACGTTACATCTCAGCCTGTGGAATCCTCACATCCCCACGGCATAAGCACCGTCTGGTGCTCACTTTACAGCAAGCCACAGAGGTCTTGCTCAAGGTCAAACACTCAGTCTGTATCTGCAGAGCTGTCTTGGGTCCTGCCCATATGGCTACTCAACAGGCAGGAGGCCGCAGCTAGGAGGTGTGCCCGAACTGCGGAGGCCATGACGTGCCAGGTGCCACATGGGGCTCTTGGTGCATGAGTCGCCTCACCGAACCCTCACGGCAACCCCGAGGACAGCTGCATTAGCCCCATTTTCCAGGCGTGGCTCTGGGAGGGAAACCCCAACACACAAAGTGGCAGGCAGGAACTGTGAGCCAGGCCAAGACCCAAATGCTCCCACTCTCATCCTCCGTACCAGGTGGCCTCTCAGCGGGAGCCTGGCATAGAGACAGGCACAGACACAGGGGCAGGTAGCCTGGGCCCAATTGCTGGCTCCACTCCTTACTAGCCGTGTGTCCTTGGGCAACTTATGTGCCCTCTCTGGTCTGAAGTTTCAGAGTCCTCCAGACACTGAGCCTAAAATGAAAATTCCTGCCCTAACTTCTACTACTCTTTTCTCCAGAGCCATCTGATAAACCATGGCTTTCCTTTGTTTGCTTATAATCCATCATCCCAATTTGAACCTAAGCCCCAAAAGGGCAGGGGCCCCGATTGTCTTACTTCTTTGAACCCTTGCCCTGTCTGAGGACACAGCAGCCCCCAGCCCTGCCCTCCTGGGGCTCACAGTCCAGTTGCGGGGTGGGAGTGACACAGCACACACAGATCCACCCCCAGGCAGTGATGACCCACAGTGTTTTACAACTGGGGCAACCCAGAGGGGATGCTGGAACTGAGACCTGGAGGAGGAGAAAGAGTGAGCCAGGTGAAAAGAATGGAAGAAGAGGATTCCAGGCTTCATGAATGGTTCCTGAATGAAGGCAGGAAGGAATGAAAGAAAGAGAAAGACAGGACACACCTACACTAGAGAAAGAAGCCAGGTGCTGGGAGATGCCAGGAACAATATAACAGCGATTCCTCCTGCAGGCTGACGTCTGGCAATCTTTCAAATGGCTCGGGTGTCACCTCCTTTGGGAAGCCTCCCTTGACACCCAGGCTGGATCAGGCACCTCTCCGGCTGCCTCGGCCCCTGGGCTCCCCTATGCCAGCCCTGCCCCCTCTGGGTAGGCACCGTTAGGTGATGGGTGTGTCCCCCAGGATGGTGAGCGCTGGAGGGCAGCCCAGGACTTCCCAGAAACACGCAAGGGCAGAAGCAGGCAGCCCAAGTCTGACTGACCCTCCCTGGAACACCAACACCTTCGAGGGCTCCTTCCAGCCTCCCGGCTGGGCTCCAAAGGCAGACTGGCCAGCGCTCTTGCCGGGCCGTTCGGCATGCGGTGGGGAGCCTGGTGCCTCGGAGCCGGACATCTGGCTCTGAGGATCCCGACCACGGGACCTTGGGCAGACAGCCTCCCCGCTCTCAGCCTCAGCTTGCTCATCTGAACTGCGGGAACCACAATCGGCCCTGCCTCATGGGCTGGTTGTGAGGGTGAAAGGAACTCCTGGCTGAAATGTGGCTACAGCAGAGAAAGAGGTCAGCAGAGGCTTGTAAAAGAAGTGAATAAATGACTAAATGAAAGGAAGAAGAGACTAGAGCAAACAGTGCTTCGCACAGCCACCCAGTGGCACCAGATCCCAGCCCTGCTCTGTGTGAACGCATTTAATCCTCAAGAGAGGCCCCATTTTAGAGGACGAGACTGAGGCGCAGAGAAGTTAAGGTTTGCCCAGGGGCCACACAGCAGGCAAGAGGAAGAAACAAGATTTGAACCCAGGCAGCCTGAGCTCTTAAGCCTGTCTACAAACTCTTAGACTCAGAGGCCTCCTGGGGGGTCAAACAGAACCCCTCTCTTTTTACAGAAGGGGGTGGGGGGCAATGAGGCCCAGAAAGAGAGGAAGAGAGCTGAACGACATTGGGGATCAGGCTCTGCCCCACCAGGGCCTCTGGAACGGGCCTGAGTTCACTGAAGTGATCCAGCCATGCTGACGGGGGCGGGGGGCCTGGGGCCCCTCTTCTCCCACCATGTTGAGCCCCTGGGCCCCTCTTCTCCCACCATGTTGAGCCCCTGGGCCCCTCTTCTCCCACCATGTTGAGCCCCTGGGGCCCCTCTTCTCCCACCATGTTGAGCCCCTGGGGCCCCTCTTCTCCCACTGGGGCCAGGACGGCTCCAGGTGAGGCTGTGGCTAAGGACTCTGAACGTGGGTGCCAAGCACGTGGTGAGGAAGGGGGATATCCGGGCTGTGCTGCTCACACACCCTGACCTTGGGCAAGCGGTTTCACTTCTCAGAGCCTCAGCTTCCTCTATAAACAAACAGGACCGCTCCTACCTAGTACCTGGGGGAGGATTAAACAAAGTGGTGTACCTGGCCACCACGGGGGCTCAATTCAGGCGAGCTGTAATTATTCTTTTCATTGCTATTCCCCCAGCCCTGGAGACTGGGGCTCTGCGCCTGCAGCTGCCTGCCAAACAGCGAGGGACCTGGACCAGAAGGGGCATTCCCCTCCGTTCCAGCTCAGTGCCAGGACCGCTGGCTACCTGCCCAGTCTCAGGCCTCCTAAGAGCTCAGATCCCAGGTCCTGGAGGGCAAGGAGCCCTTCCCGACGGCCTACTGTTTCCCAGAATTCTTCCCTCGCCACAGCATCACCCCCATACTTGCTGCTCCTCTCGAGCCCCATTGCAGGAACAGCCCCACCTTCCACACCACCCCCAGCTGGAGACTGGACCCTGTCCTGGACACCTGATCCCTCCAGCCCCAAAGCCAGGCAGTCACCCTGTTCTGTCATGTCAGCCTCCGGAACATCCCTCAAATCTATTCTCTCACTTCCACCCCGAGAACCCCTCTCTGCCCTGGTCTGGCCTTCACCCTCTCCTGCCCAGGTTCCTGCCCCAGCCTCCTCCCAGCTCTCCCAGCGTACGCCCCCTCCTGCCGCTCCCGAGGGGCCTTCCTGAAGCACAAACCCAATCCAGTCCTTCCCCACTCAGAACCAGCCACGGCTCCTCGGGGTCGTCAAGTGGAAAGCTCGGGCTCCTGCCTGCAGCCTCACCATAAACTCCTCTGGCCTCTTACGCTCCAGCCCCACTCACTTCCTTGGTGCCAGGCTCACCTCTGGGCCTTTGTCATCCAGCTCTTCCTGCCTGGGGTTCCCTCCTCCCTCTCTCCAGGCGGCCGCTGTCATTCTCCCTCTGAAACACTTCTTGAGTCGATTTCTGTCTCTCCAGCCTAGCGGGCACCACCCCCCTCCCCACTCACCTGTCCACCATTCTAGTCTCCTTCCTGGTCTCCAGCCTTGCCCTTGGGTCCAGTCTCTACAAGGCCGCTGGGGGATTGCCTGCAAACGCGCTAATCAGACAGTGTTGCTCCTCTCTTCAAACCTTCCTTGGCTTCCTACCACCCTTGGGATCATGTCCCTGACCTGCCTCCAGGGCTCTACCTTCCAGCCTCACCTCTTACCAGCCCCACCTCCTTCTCGCTGCTCTGGCCTGACCTGACTTTCCCACTCTTAAAATCTGTTCGTGCTCCCACCAGAGGACAGCTCTCCACTAATGCTCTGGATTCCTCCCATGCCCCACCCCTCCTCCAGGGCTCTGCTGCTGTAGGTCTCCTCTCTCTCCTGCAAGATCAACTCTCTCTCTGTAGGACCATACTCTTAGTCTCTTCTACTCTTAAAAAAAAGCACCCTCCCCCCATTTCTCCACTCCCCCTCAGAACCAAAATTCTCAAAACCCTTGTCAACAATTGCTGTCTCCACTTCCTCATTTCCCATTCACTCTTCAGCGCCCTTCCCTCTGGCTACCATCGCTATCATCCCCTAGAAATTGCTCTGGTCAAGGCGACCACCAACATGTTATGGAGGCAAATCCAATGGTCAATGCTCGGTGCTCGCTTTGGCAGCATCCGACCTCAGGTAGAGCCCCTCCTTCTAGATGCACTCTCTTCTCTCAACTTTCCTGATTTTCCTTCCACCTCACTGACCACTCTTACTCAGCCTCTTCTGTCCTAAACATTAGAATCCCTTGAGGTTCCATACTAGGCCCCTTCTCTTCTGAGGTGACCTCATCCATTCCCAGCGTGTTCCAGTCCACCCATAGGCTGATCATACCCAAATCCCTCTCCAAAGACTTCCAGACTGGCCCGTCTACCTACTCAATGTCTCCTCTTGGATAGCAGAGTCAGATCCATACTAGTCTATGCAGTGACTTGTGACACCCTACATGAACTGGCCCCTGTCCTAAGCTTATCTTGTACCTGTTTCCCTGCTAACTCGTTAAATCTCCAGCCAAGCCAGCCAGTCTCTTTTCATTCCCGACCTCAGGGCCTTTGCACAGGCAGCTCCACCCACCTGGGACACTCCTTCCCAATTCTCTTTCTCAACTTAAATGCCTTTTCCTCAGTACGATCTTCCTTGACCGCCCTCTCTGAAGTACTAGCTTCTAACCCTTATTCTCTACTTCACACTACGTTGGGGTTTTTCCAAAGGACTCATCACAGCTTCTAAGTATTTTAATATTTATCTGTGTGTTTACTCAATGTCTGAGTCTTCTGCTAAATTACAAGCTATATAAGGGTAGGGCTACATCTGTCTCATCTACTGCTACATCCCTAATGTCGAGCATGGTCCTTAGCACATAGCAGATGCTCAATAAACGTAATGAATGAATGAATGAATGGGTGCCCCCACACCTTTCTTTCCCAAGATCCTAAGTCATACTATTCTTGGGATTGCCTCACCTCTACTCCCAGAACCTCCTTTCTCCTGGTGTAACCCCAAATCTCCTACTTCCTTTCCCTCCCATCTAATGATCTGTTCTCCACTCCCATGGTTTCCTGCTCTATTGGGACAGTTCCCCCCTCCCCCCCACTTGATGTCTCTCCACTTGGTAGCGCCATCACTGCTCCGCCCCATGTCACTACTTGGTAGCGCCCTCTTCAGGTCTCACCATAAGCTGGCACCTCTGGGGTCTCACATTTGGTAGTGCCCTCATTCCCGTCCCCCTCCCGTTTCATACTTGGAAGCGCCTTCCTCAGTCTCCCCACTTAGCACCCGCTCCGTACGCCACTTCTAGGTGTCACCCCTTCTCTCAGAAGGCCCCTCTGTCGCCCCTTGGTAGCGCCATCCTCGGCCTCCCCACGCCCAGTCACTTGGTAGTGCCTGCCCCGCGCCCAGGCTGGCGCTCCTCGTTGCCATGGTTCCGCGCGGGCCCGGCACCCCTTGACCTGGGCCGCTCTCCACCCTCCTTCGCTCCCTCCAGGGCGGGCGTACCTTTGAAGTAGTCGTTGGCCTGCGTCTTGAGCTCCTCTGCCCGCTTCAAAGCGCCATCAGCCGGGGGCTCGTCCCGGGGGGGCTCAGCACACTCAGTCCGCTCGCCCTCCGCCATCGCCATGCCGCAAAGCGACCCCCCACCCTGGCAACCGCGGCCAGCGGCACCCGGCCGAATCGTCGCGAAGGAGTGCCGAGTTGCCGCTGCCGCTGCCGCACAAGTGTCGTAAAGCGCGGGCCCTGAAGGCTCCCTTCGCGCGCCTGCGCAGGGCGCTTTAGCCATAGAGCGCGCGGAGAAGGTGACCAGAGGGCCCCCTGACGGCGCCCTTCGTAGCATGAGCCAATGGGGAAGGCGAAAAGGGGCGCGCGGGCAAAAAAGGCCCGGCGTGGCCCCGTCTCCCAAAGTTCCATGTTCCGAGCCGCAGAAGTTTCTCGGGGTTTTAAAGTGGGATTTCCCTGCCGTCTTCTCCCGTTGGTAGGTGGGTTGCGAATGCTGCTGGTGGGTGTGGCTTTTCTGCGAGGCACCACCATGCCCAGCGCGGAACCGGAGCCGGGGGTCAAGCCCTTCTGTCAGTTTACCTGCGTGACCTTAAACAAAGAAATCTTCCCTTCCTCTCTAGGGCCTCACTTACCCCTCTCTGAAAAATGGGCGGTTTCTCAAACCAACACCAGAAAGGGCCAGTGTTTCTAAGTTATTAATTAAAGGTGCCCTGGATCCCCTAGCCCTGAGCTAGGCTTAGAAGTTTGTTGCACCATCTCCTTTCTCCTTCCTCACGCCCCAGTCACCAGCCTTCCATGGCTCCTCAGTGCCCTTAGGAGAAAACCCAGACTTTTTCTGATGACCTAAGAGACCCTGAGTAGTTTAGCCTCAGGCAACATCTCCAGATGCCACTCCCATCCCCAATCTTCATTCACGGTACACCATTCCAGACTATCCTTCCTAAACCCACAGCCGCTACTCAATACCGAACTGTAGCACTAAATCCTTTAAGGCCCTGCTCTGGCTCCCCTCCTGGAGATAGCACAAGCTCTCCCACCCCCAAAACTTCTTGTCCTGGCAATCTGACCCTACCACATCCAACAATCACCCGAGAAGGTAAATACTAGTATCGTCTCCACTTTACAGATAAGGACACTGAGATTTGCAGAGGTCAACGTATTTGCCCAAGGTCATACAATAAGAAAGTGGCAGAGCCAGAACTTGAACCTGTCCCACCTAATTCCTGTGCTCTTAATTCCTACTCTACTGTTCCTGTGTGCTCCAGAGCCTACGCTGGGGGTTAGATTTTTTTTTTTTTTTTTTTTTTTGGTGTGTGTGGGAAGAATGCCATAATGGATTTGAATCCTGGATTCGAGTCCAGCACAGCCCTTCCCTGCTGTGTGACCTCGGGCAAGTGATCATCCTCTTTGAACCTCAGTTTCATTCACTGCAAAATGAGGATAAGAACTGCCTATTGTACAGGATTAGAGGAGAGTTTGATAAGATCACGTAAGTAAAGTGACAGAGGGCCTGGCACAGTGTAAGTACTTTTTATATCCACCCCGAAGTACTCAAAGTGGGACAGAGTACCTAGAGCTGATGGGGGGTGGGGCGGGCAGCTCTCAGGAGGTTGTGGGAGGACCTCACCCAGCTGAGGTAGGCAGGGAAGACTTCTTGGAGGAGGGGATGTCTGAACCAAGATCTAATGTATGAGTAGGAGATAATCAGGTGAAGAGAGGGGAGAAGAGAGAAAGGCATTTAAGGCAGAGGGAACAGCAAGTGCGAAGGCTTAAAAGTGGCTTTCTTTTCTTTTTTTAAATTTTTATTTATTTATTTATTTATTTATTGCCACACCGTGTGGCTTGCGGGATCTTAGTTCACCCCAAGCAGGGATTGAACCCGGGCAATGGCAGTGAAAGTGCCAAGTCCTAATCACTGGACCACCAGGGAGTTCCTAAAAGTGGTTTTCTTCCTTTGAAAAGATTACTTTGTGGAACATAGGAGAGGGGTTATGAGGGTGACATGACAGAACAGGCACACCCGTCCACACAGGAAGCTGTAGACACAAAATCTCTCTTTGGCACGTGCGCACGCGCGCACACACACACACTCAAGTACAGAGAATCATGTCACAGAGACAATACACAGAATTATACTGTCACACAGTCCCATACGTGCATCTAGAATCACACCACCACACAGACAACACACATGTACCAAAAAAAAAAAAATCGCAATGCCTCCTACACTCAGGAACACAGAAATCCACAGTAACGAGAAACACACATAAGGCTGAACCATTTCACCCAGACAGTAACACATGTAGGAGGAATTACAACCCTCCCCACACACAGGTTCACAGAATTATGTCACAATAACCCACACAGAATGAAAACATCACCAGACACACAACGTTACATAGACCTATATCACAAAGTGACATGGACACCCAGTCAGCCGGTGCACCCCCACCCCCTGAAGCGACCCCACAGATGAGTCAACACACAGAGCTCTGGTGCCTACCAAGGTGAGATCTTTATGGGGGTTTAGAGATCAGTGGGTTTCAGAGCCAGCATGGCTGGTCCAGTCCCTTCCCCTCCCCCAGCCCACACAGTTCCCTCCATAGAGGGCCTAGGTCACCCGCTGAGAGAGGGAGGGGTCAGACCCTTCCCCTCATAGCACCGATCTGGACAGGCCATCCCTTGACAAAACAGTGAGAAGTGCCTTCCATAAAGGGGGTGAATTGGGTTGAGAGAGGGAGGCCTTTTCCTGTGGGAGACCGAGAATAGCACCATCGTCGAAAGAAGGTTGGGGGAAGGGGACGGGGACACATAGGTGGTGGTGGAGTACTGAGGAGTCCTGGCCTCTCTCCCCACCCCATGATATGCAGATAGGGCTGTGCGTGTGCCTGTGCGGCTGGGGAAGTCACCTGGATTGTGAGGGAGCCCCAGGTTCCCCAGATACCTGGGGTTAAGTAATAGTAAGTACATATCTGAGGGCTGAGGTGGGGAGGGAGGGGGTTCTAGGACAGAGAACTTTTAGGGATATGAGACTGAGAATGGAAAGGCTTGAGCATGAAGTCCATTAGCTCAAGGACCTGGAGGGTAGGGATCTGGAATGGGAAGACTTAAGGCAGAGAGTAGTAATTAGAGCAAGTTGAGTTGGGCGGGAAGCCCAGAATAGAGTTAGGAGGGTGGGGTCTGGAGTGAGGGAGTCAGAGGTCTTAAGATTCAGAACTAGAGGAATCTACAGGGCAAGGTCCAGATTCTAAAAGCAGAAGCCTTTGGAGGCTGAGTTCTAGAGCCAAAAGAATTTGGATCTGAAATCAGAGGCACTTGGACGCTGTGAGGTCTAGAACCAGAGATACAGAGTAAGGACTAGAATTTGAAAAAGTCTGAAGACCAAGTTCTAGGACCAGAGGGATTTGGCAGTTGTAAGGTCTAGAATCAGGAATTTAAAGCTGTAAGGTCTAGAACCAGAAAAATTTATAAGGCAAGGTCTGTAATCAGAAGATGTTTGAAGGCTGAGTTCTAGATACGTGGTAGTTTGGAGTCATAAGATGTGGAATGAGGGGCAATTGGAGATTGTGAGGTCTAGAATCAAGGAAATTTATAGGACGAGGTCTGGAATCAGAAGACATTTGAAGCCCATTACTAGAACCAGAAGAAAGGGAGATCATCAGATCTGGAATCAGAGGGCCCTGGAAACTGCAAAGCGTAAAGGTTGTATAGTCCAGGACCAGTCAGTGGTAGCGATGATGAGGTCGAGAGCAAAAGAGAACTGGAACATTGTGTCTGGTTCTGAAAGGTCCAGACACGAAACCCATAAGGTCAAGACATGAAACCCATTTTACTTCTTTATGATGGGGGAAGCAAGTCTCAAGTGTAGAGTTGAAAAGGGATGAGCTGGGCATCATGAATCAAAATGACTGAGACATCACGAAGTCTAGATTTGGAACGAAATGCATTACAAATCAGGAAGACTAGAACCAATTCCAAGCTTGGGGATGTGGGGTTCCAAAATCAGAAGAAATCTGGTTGTAAGAGCTGGAATCAGCAGGAGTAGGAGCATGTGCCATTGAGAAGAAGGGAGACCTGTGGGGAGAGCTCTAGAACCAGAGGAAGGCGGAGAGTGAGCTCTAGAACCAGAGGAAGGCGGAGAGTGAGCTCTAGAACCAGAGGAAGGCGGAGAGTGAGCTCTAGAACCAGAGGAAGGCGGAGAGTGAGCTCTAGAACCAGAGGGTTCTGGTGGTCCTAGGCCTGAGGGAGTTGGAGGTTGTGAGGCCTAGAACCAGACAACTTTAGAAAGCGTGAAGTAGAAAGATAGAGTTGGAGATTGTGGGGTCCAGAAGGAGAAGACGGTGAGATCTGGAATCACAGCGGTTTGGAGGATGCAAGGTCTAAACCAGACCATGTTGGGTGTTGTGCAGCCTAGAACCAGAGAAGGCCAGGAGTGGCACAGTCTAGAACCAGAGTAGGTCGAAAGCTGTGTGGTCTAGAACCAGAAAGGGTTGGAGGTGGTATGGTCTGGAAGCAGAGGTCGGAAGCTACACCTGGGATAGGAAGACCACCTATGGAGTCGGGGTCCAGGTCAGGCAGGAGCCAGCAGAAGTCCAGAGCGGAGGGGTGGGCAGAGCTGGGTGGCCGCTTGGGAGGCTAAGGGCTCAATCAGGAGTCGCCGGGGGTGAGGTCTGGCCCAGAGGCCTGCCGTCCCCATTGACACCTGAGTTGGTGGGAAGATAAGGGTCCCACATTCTTGTGGACCCCAGGCAGTTCGTAGCGATGAAAAACATATCATGAAAGCAACAAAAATAAAAATAAGAATGAAAGAAAGATGGATGGAAAGCAAGGTGCTTCTGGTTATCAATACTCCCCCAAGCCCAGAAACGCAGACCTGAGCCCCAAACTCCCCCACCCCTAATTACCGAAAATAAAGCCAAGAGAATTGGAGAAAAGGATGAGGTAACCGGTACTGAGAACCCCAAGGGAAGTCCTGAGAGAAGCAGGAGGGGGCCAGGGACCCCCTCCCAGAGGTCACTGAGCTGAGACCACCCCGGAGCACCCCCAGACAGTGGGGGTGGGGCAGAGGGGTGGGGACTGAGGTAGGCCTGAGGCGGGCGGGGGTCACCGAGAGGAGAGAGGGAGCCCCTCTCCCGGCACCTCCATCCTGTGCATTGGCTGCCGGCTTGGAGTATGATTGACGTCCTTTCTTGTGGGGGGAGAAGGGAGGTGGGAAGAGGACCTGGCTCAGTTGGCCTGGGCCAAGCCTGCCGCTGGCTGAAAGTGGCTCCTGGGCTGGGCGGTGTCCTCGTCCGGGTAGAGAGAGAGCAGGGAGGGGCCCAGGCCTGTGGGGGAAGATGGAAGGTAAACCAGTGGGGAGTTATCACCCCAACCCGTCTTCAGAGAGTTAAGAGCATGGCTGGTGAGGCAGGCATGCCCGGATTCAAATAGGACTGAAATCTTGGGCAAGCGCTGTTCTCTGAATCTCAGGTATCCTGATGTTAAGAAGCCTGGAGCCAGATGCCACCTGAGTTTGAATCCAGGCTCTGCTATTTACTTGCTGTATGAACTGGGACAGGTGACTTTACCTCTCTGTGCCTCAGTTACCTCATCTGTAAAATGGGCTAACAACAATACCTCCCCTGCCTCCCACAGGGCTGTCAGTGAGGAGTAAATGAGTGAATCCACGTAAGGCGCTTTGAACAGCGCCCAGTGAGCTGTGGTCATCTGGGAAACAGGGATACTTAGACCCTACTTCACTCATGAGAATTCACTCATTCAAAAAATATTTGTTGAGCACCTACTGTGTGCCAGGCACTGGGGACACGGTAGTGAACAGGATAAATGAAACTTCCTGCCCTCGTGGGGCTGACATTCCAGTGAGGGGCGCCAGCTGGATCATGTGCGTACGTAACAGACTGGGCACAAAGCTTGGCACAGAATGAGCTCCAGATAAACGTTAGCTCTTCAATTACAAATATGTACTGAGGCCTTGCTCTGTGCCCAGCCTCGCACACACGGTGAAGCACAATGACCGCAGGCCAGGCCCCTGCCCTGTGAGGAGCAGACAGACAGTAATCAAATAATGTTACAAATTCCCATGTGAACGTGGACTGTGATGAGTGTTTCAAACCATAGCTTGGGAAATGGGGGAAGGCTCTGTGGAAGGAGTCATATTTGATCTGAGATCTAAAGGATGTGGTAATTAGACAAAGAATGGAGGGAAAAGCATTCCAGGCAGAGGGATCAGCATATGCAAAGGCCCTGAGGCAGCCTCCTCAAGCAAGATGACTTCAAAGTCCTCACAATGCCCCACAGTGGCCCTGTGGAATCTGCTTCTCTCCTCTCTTCTCTGTGTTTTAGCCACACTGGCCTGATTTTTCCCCATAGAAGACAGATACACTCCCACCTCAGGACCTTTGCATTCGCTGTTCCCTCTGCCTGAGATGCTCTTCCCCCAGAAATTGTCACAACTCACTCCCTCACCTCCTTAAGGTCTTTGTTCAAATGGCACCTTCTCAGTGAGACCACCCCTAATCATACTGTTTAAAATGGAAATCCCCCCACCACAGAACTCCTTTCTCCTCTGCACACATTATTTTCCCAAGTAGCACTATTTTTCATCACGTGTACTCTTTATTGCATTTGTTTCTTTGTTCTGGACTGTCTCCCTCACTAGCATGTCAGCTCTATGAGGGCAGGGGTTTCCGTGTTTTGTTCCCAGTTTTGTCTTCAGCTCTTAGGACAGTGCCTGGCACTTACTGTGTGTTTAGTGAATATTTGTTACACACATGAAGGAAAGAATGAATTAAAGGATAGTGACTGTGGCTGAAACGGAGGAGTGCAGAGTGCAGAGTGCAGTCTGAGACGAGGCAACAGTCAGACCCCGCAGAGACTGGAGTCCAAGATGAGGGGCTTGATCTTTCTCTGAAGGGCGCTAGGGAGGCATAGAAGAGCTTTGAGCAGAGGAAGGCCAGGGTCAGATTCGTGCTTTGGAAAGCTCCCTCATGGCCAGTGCCTGCAGGTTTCAGGTGGAGCTATGGCTGTTCATAGTTGTGCTGGAAGATGATGAGAGCAACACAGGCAAAGCAGCTTGTCTCATACTCCGCAGCGTTGCGGGGGTGGGGTGGCCTGGGGCCAGCATCACCTTAAGGGCGACATTTCTTGAGCATTTATTGTGAAACAGGTCTCGTGCTAAGCTCTTCCTGGGCAGCATATCCACAAGTCCTCAAAACATCTCCTTAAAGTATGAACTCTTATACTGGGTGGGCCAAAAAGTTCGTTGGGGTTTTTCCTTACGGAAAATAGGCCCCCACTGACAAGAAGGGGGAAACCGAGACTCCAGAAGCAGAAACTATCTCCCAAAGCCACACAGCTGGGAATGACCAAGGGACAATCAGACACAGGCTTCGGGAGACCTAGACTCAGGCCCGGGCTCAGCTTCCACCTCAAGGGACAGCTTTGGCCAGCCCCTGCCTCCCTCAGGGCCTCTCTTTCCTCCCACAGTGTCCCTGAGAAGAGGGAGGGGCTGCCTGTTTCCACTAAGGTCATGTCCAGGCACAGACAGACCCCCCCACCAGCCTCAGAATCATCCCACCCTCTCTCAGCCATCTAAGGCACCTCCCACAGGAGATGGGGACCCAGAGCCTCTCTGTCTACCCAGGTTGCTACTCACCCAGGGGCTCATTCAGTTCTAGGAGGTGGGTGCTGGGATCCTGCTGGCTCCCTGGGGCTGGTCCTCCTGTCAGAAGGAAACTCTAGGGGACACAGACAAAGCCACCATCATCATCGCCATCATCATCACCATCATCATCATCATCATCATCATATCCAAGGAGGCAGGATGGGGCAGTGGTTACGGGCACTGTGGTGTTCAGTGGCTGCTTATTGGCTGTGTGAATTAGGGTGAGTCACTGTCCCAGATGTCCTCTGTGGGTCCCTCCAGAGCCTTGTTCTCCCCTTCTTCAGTGCCCCAGCAGGCTGACCTGTGCGTGTGGACTCCACCAACGTGCAACCTTGCTCTGTGTGTTCCTTTGAGGTTCACATGATGGGAGATACCAGCAGGTGGGAGGAGGAAGACAAGGGGTATTTGATCTTCTAGCTGCTTCCCTGCTGGGTCATCTTGGGTTGGCTGTGTCCCTCCATGGAAGGTTTCAGCTCTTGCGAGGTGGACCCTACTCTCTCCAGGATCCAGTGACCACCCCTCTGCCCTGTGCCTTCAGGCTAGGGATGGTGTTGCTAGCCCCAGGGTGATGCCTACACCTTTGCCAACAGTCCTGTTACTAAATTCTCCTCAACACCCCATTTGAACATGTTCTCTGTTTCCTGTCCAGTCTCTGACTGATAGAGTTGCTTAACCTCTTGTGTGTAAATGTGAATAATAATAATATTTCAAGAGTGGCTGTAGGGACTGAATAATCATGCAAGGCGCTTGGTGCAGTCTGCGTCTGGCACATGGTAGGCACTCAATAAATCAGAGCTGTTGATATTATCAACCACACTCTCATGTTCCAACAGCGCTGTTCAGGGCTTCCCTGGTGGTGCAGTGGTTGGGAGTCCGCCTGCCGATGCAGGGGACGCGGGTTCGTGCCCCGGTCCGGGAAGATCCCACATGCCGCGGAGCGGCTGGGCCCGTGAGCCGTGGCCGCTGAGCCTGCGGGTCCGGAGCCTGTGCTCCGCAACGGGAGAGGCCGCATCAGTGAGAGGCCCGTGTACCGCAAAAAAAAACACAAACAAACAAAAACCCAGCCCTGTTCAGAGTGAGGAGCCCGAGGTGCTGCTCTTGTCCGGTTGGTGTTTATACGCCCATTTATCAGTCGCCCACTAAGAGCAGCTAAGGGCCGTCTCATGCCAGTCCTATGAAATGTAACCATCTGCTACTTCCCAGATGAGGAGACTGAGGCTGAGAGGTGACGTCACCCACCCAGGGTCTCACAGTTACTGAGTGACGGACCTGGGACTCGAGCCCAAGCCAGTCTGACTCTAGTGTCTGTACTCTTAAAGCTACACTAATAATCAAAGGCCAAGGCCTGTGCTAGGTTTGGGAGGGAGTGTTCCGTGGGAGCAGAGAAGATTCCTAGAGATATTCACCCTTGTCATTTCTCCCCTTACCCTGCTTATTTTTTCTTCTTAGCACCTACCACCAACTTACATCTATTTGCAAAGCCCTTCCATACCTGTCGCCTGAACCAGCAGATCAAGGTCCTAGCCCTAGCTGGATGGCTGACCGTCCATTTGACCTTCAGCCAGGCCCTCCCTGCCTCTCTTGTTTTTCCATCTATAAAAACTAGGTTTAAGCCTGCTGGGTTCTGAGGGCCAGAGAATCCCACGAATCCCCACACATACCAGGCTGAGGGGAGGCAGCAGGAAGTTTTCGGGTTCTGGGCTGGGGGACCGTTTGGGGGGTCTCACTCCCAGCAGCTCCACCCCCTCTGCCTCGTCCTCTGCGCTCTGGGCCAGGGCCCTGGAGGAAGACAGGCAAGAATCTCAGAACCCCGCAAACCCGGGCAGGTGTGGGCACCAGTGTGAGCAGGTGATGAGCGTTCATTCACTCCCCCAAGCACCTATTTATTCCTTTAATCATACACCCACCAATCCATCCATTCATCCATCTGCCAGTCCATCTTCCCATTCATCTATCCAGTGATCCATCACCCACCCACCCACCCACCTGTACAACTACCATCCGTCTGTCCTTCCATCTGTCCGCCTATCTATCCACCCACTCATCCATCCATCCATCCATCCATCCATCCAACTACTACATTCACTAATTTTCTCCCTCTCTCACTTCACAACTCTTTATTAGGCACCCACTGTATAGCCAGCTCCAAACTGAAAGCCTTGGAAAATAATGAGATGTATCCATGAAAGCCTTATGAGGATAGTAACGAGACCACCCTGGAGACTAAATGGGCACATGCCTACAATCTGGAGAGCAAAAACTTGAGTATCAGTGGTGTAACATCTTTGGAAGGGGGACATGGATCCTCTGAAATTATACGCGAGATCATGTGTCTGTATGTGCATGTAAATCTTCTTGGGGAGGGTCCATGGCTTTCAACAGATATTCAAAGGTGTTAGGGGACTTAGTTCTAGACAGTTTCTCTGACACTGCGCCAATGTCCTCTGAACTATGACAAAAATTGTTACTAGGCCAGATAGAAACAAATTCCAAAGGAGAGGGCCGTGGTTGACTGGTGGGATTTGGATAAACAATGAGAACAGTGGAGGGCACTCCAGAAGGCAGGCACAGCCTAGGCAAAGATATAAAGTTTGAAACAAACATGACATGTGCTGGGGACACTGCGGGCCTGGCTGGAGCAGAGGTCAGGGTAGGAGGAATAACGAGGGATGAGGCTGAAGTAGGAGGCAGGAGAAAGATGGGGTCAGGGACCTTCTCTACACTTTTTTTTTTTTTTTTTTGCCACCCCACTGCTTACGGGATCTTAGTTCCCCGACCAGGGATTGAACCCACACCCTCAGCAGTCAAAGCGTGGAGTCCTAACCACTGGACCGCCAGGGAGTTCCCTCTACACTTCTTTATATCCCACCTCTACTGTGGCTCACCTCTTCCGAGCCCCAGCCATGGGGGAGGATGCTGAGGGGTCCCCTCTGGAGGGGCTGGAACAGCTCAGCCGGGGGTCACTCCCCCAGCGGGGCAGCAGGGAGGGCTCAGGGGTTGGGGGCGACATGCCGTGGAAGCTCCGTGCACGGGGCCGGGGAACAGCCCCTGGAGGTCTGTGGTAGGCCCTGGGTAGCTGCTCACTGGAGTTGAGCTGGAAGTCATCATCCATGGAGATGTAGGGGGCCAGCATCTCCAAGTCCAGAGCATCGACGTCCTGCGGAGGGCAGGAGGGAGTTAAGAGCATGAGCCTTGGCCTTGGGTGGACCCGGGCTAGAGTCCCAGCTCCACCACTTCTGAGTTGTGTGCCTGAGGTCAAGGGTCTGAGCCTCAGTTTCCTCATCTGTAAAATGGGTAGAAGGACTCTGTGGTAGCCAGTTGCCAAGATGGCCCCCAAGGATCCTCACCTCTTGGTATTCACACCCTAGGTTATTCCCCTACTATGGTGACTAGGGCTGACCTGGTAACAATAGGATACTGAGGAGATGATGGTGTGTGACTTCCAACATTAGGCTGTAACGAGACTGTGGCTTCCGTTGTTGCTGTGCTCTCTCTCTCTCAGGTCACTGGCTCTTGAGGGGAGCCCTCTGGAGAGGCCTACATGGCAAGAAACAGACCTCTTGCCAACAGCCAAGAGAGGGATCTCGGAAGTGGATATTCTAGTCCCAGTCAAGCCTTCAGATGACTGCAGCCCAGCGGAGGGACGCTGAGCAAGGGCCACCCAGCTAAGTGCTTCCCAAACCCCTGACCCTCGGAAAGTATGTGAAGTAATACACGCTTGTGTTAACCTTCGAAGCTTTACAGTAATTTGTTACCCAGAAATAGATAGCAAATAAGATTTTGATAAGGAGTGTGGGGTGTGGCTGTAACAAAAACCTAAAATGGGAGAGGGGCTTTTGCACCGGGCAGTGAGCAAGGGCTTGAGGACTTTGAAGGGCCCGTCAGAGGAGGCCTGGATTGCCTTGAACAAGGCATTAGTCAGAATTCGAACCATGAGGAGCCTGCCACCGAGGGCTTGAAGGCAAGTGGGGAACACGTTATCCGAAGCTGGAGGAGAGATTTTTGCTGGGAAGTGGCTGAAAGTTTTGCAACACTGTCACCTGCAGTTTTGTTGAAAGTAGAAAATGTAACTAGTAAGCTGGGTGATCCAGCTAAGGAGATTTCCAGCCAAAGTGTTGAAGGGGCTGCCTGATTTCTTCTTGCGTACTTGGAGTAAAAGGCAAAGGGAGAGAAAAGATAAAGGAAGAAATGTTAAACGGGAAGGAGCTGGGGCTTGAAGGGCTTGAAAATTCTCAACCTCCCTGTGCAGTGAAGAATTTTACCCAAGAAGAGGTTCGGCCTCTGTCCTGGCTCCTGGGAGGTGACATCTAAACCCTTGGAATTTCCCAAGTGATAGGTGTGTCTTGGCTACTCGTGATGGACCCCTTGGACCACACCTGATAGTTTATTCTGACAAGACAACTGAGGATGGGGACTCTCCATGCCAGAAAAGCCAACCATGGGATTTGAGGGCTGGGGCTTTGGGCCCCATGAAATCAGCCTGACCTCCAAGGAAAATGTGTGTGTGTGCTGGGGAAGGTGGAGATGGAGATGGAACTCAACTACATTGGCAATAACTCAATTGATCATGCCTACACAATGAAACCTCAATAAAAACTCTGGAGACCAAAGCTGGGGTGAGCTTCCGGGACTGGCAGTATTCCATATGCATGTTTCCACACATCAATGACAGGAGGGTAATACCATCCCTGGGGACCTGAGGGCTTTGAACTTGGGACTTTCCCAGTCCCAGATTCTACCCTATGAATTTCTTCCTTTGGCTATAATATTCTTTTGCTATAATAAGACTGTAATCATAAATACAGTGCTTTCCTTAGTTTTATGACTAGTTCTAGTAAATTATAAAACCTGAGGGAGCCCATGAGAGTCTCCGAATTTGCAGGCAGCTGCTCTGAAATGAGGGTAGCCCTGGGGACCCCCAAACTTGTGGCTGATGTCCGAAGTCTTGGGCAGACTTGAGAGTCTGGAGGATTTGCCCCTCACCTTGGGTTTGGCTGACTCTGGGAACCAGATAGCAAGTGATGCTCAAACTAAGAAATGGTTTCTGAGCAAAGAAGGGCACTCTTAGGAAAGCATGGTCTAAAGCTTAAGCCCAGGGTGTGTTTATAAAATTCCTTGTTAAGACCCCAGAAAGACAAAAGGTGGTGCCTAGAATATCCTCAGTCAGACAAAAGGTACTCTAGGGTTTAAGGATGTGCCTCATAGGTCTTCTCAATCAAACAATAGGGCTTCTATTAAACCTCAGGGCACTGTCACTCTGCCATCTCAACAGAAGCCCAAGGTAGAGAAGGGTTTCTCTCAGAGATGTGTGGGTATGGCTTTTGTCTAATGGAGTGAACTCCAAAGAGATTCATTTAAGACATACAATGTTTTTTGTTGTTTTTTTTTTTAAGAGAATTATATGAACAGAAGCATTGCCAGCTTGGCCTGAAAGGGACCGAGATGGTACAAAATGAAAAGAGACCTTCGGGCCATCAAAGTTCTAAAAGCAGGAAGCAGGTTACAAAAACCACTCCGTTGCAAATACATGTTACCTTTTTATGAAAAAGGAAGGATGACTCAGAGTGAATTGCCAGGAGCCCAGAGGGTGGAGCCAAGAACCACGGAGAAAAACTCCTGGGATGTTTTTGAGTCAGAATGGGTTCTGACCAAGGAACTTTTGATATTTGCCCAACTGGATTTCAAAACTGCTGTGGACCAGTGATACCTGTGTGCTCTCCTTTCCCCTATTTTTTGAATAGGAGTGTTTTTGGCAGTTATTCTATGCCTGTCCCATCACTGGATGTTGGGTACGTGGGTGGCAGACAACTTGTCTCTTTAGTTCACAGACCAACAGATTGAGAGGAACTGTATTTGAGGTGCTTTGCCACACCCAGACCTGACTGAGGTGACGAGATTCTGGACTTAAAGTTGATGCTGTAGTGGGAAGAGACTTTGGGGGACTTGGGAGGGGGTGAGTGAGTTTTGTGTGAAGGAGAGACATAAATCCCAATGACCCTGGCCTTTTGGTGTTCCCACTTGTTTGTGGCTGCCTTCCACATTGTACCAGGGTTGGTCTGTATGACCAATACAATACAGCAGAAGTGATGGTATGTCACTTCTGAGATTAGCTTATAAAAGACTGCATCTTCTGTCTTAGGTTCACTCTGTCTCTTGGATTACCTGCCTTGGGGGAAGCCAGCTGCCATGCTGTGAGGTTGCTTAGGCAGCCTCTATGCAGGCCCACATGGTGAGGAACTGAGGCCTCCAGCCAAAGCCAGTGAGGGACCAAGGCCTGCCAACAACCATGTGTGCGAGTTTGGAATTGAATCCTCTAGCCCCAGATGACTGTGGCCCTGACTGAGAGCTTGACTTCAACCTCATGACAGACTCAGAATAAACCATCCAGCTAAGCTGCTCCCAGATTCCTGATTCTCAGAAATTGTGTGACCTAATAAATGTTTGGGGTTTTTTTTTTAAGTTTTTTTTTTTTTGATGTGGACCATTTTTAAAGTCTTTATTGAATATGTAGCAATATTGCATCTGTTTTCTGTTTTGGCTTTTTGGCCCCGAGGCATGTGGGATCTTAGCCCCCCGACCAGGGATTGAACCTGCACCCCCTGCATTGGAAGGCGAAGTCTCAACCACTGGACTGCCAGGGAAGTCCCATAAATGTTTGTTTGAAGGTACTGAGTTTTGGGGTAATTTGTTACACAGTGATATATAGCTAATACATCCATGCCACTGTCATTTATCTCTCCAGACCATCAATCATCCAAACATTATCCATCTATCACCCATCCAACGGTCTATCTATCCAGCTACCCATCCAAACATACATCATCCATCCATCCGTCCATCCATCCATCCGTCCAAATACCTAAGCATTACCCATCCATCTCTCTACCATCATCCACCTAGTGAATTCAATGACCCATCTATCCATCCATCCACTCATCCCCTTAACCATTCCACCGTCCTTCTCTAAAACTTAGATATGTCACCCAGAACCCAGAGGTGAAGACCGTTCCTTCCATGCCAGCCCTTACCTGAGCTATATCTAGATCTGTCTCCACTGCCTCAAGGTCTTTCCCAGAGGCGAAGAGTTTGTGTGCATTCTCCACATCCACAAGTAGTTCATCTGGGAGATCAGCCTGTGGGGAGAGAGAATAAGAGACTTAAGGAAATCTTGAGCCTGGGAGATGTTAAGCAGTAAGGCAGTCTAAACATTTGACCTCAGGGGTAGAAGTGAGGGTCAAATGTCAGCCAGCTGGGACACCAAAGGGGTCAAATAGCAAATGTGAGTTTCTGCACCTGGGTGTTCAAAAGTCTGAGTGCCTGGGTATAATTTTTTTTATATATAAATTTATTTATTTAATTTTATTTATTTTTGGCTATGTTGGGTCTTCGTTGCTGCATGCAGGCTTTCTCTAGTTGCGGCGAGTGGGGGCTACACTTCATTGCGGTGCGCGGGCTTCTCATTGTGGTGGCTTCTCTTGTTGTGGAGCACGGGCTCTAGGCGTGCGGGCTTCAGTAGTTGCGGCACGTGGGCTCAGTAGCTGTGGTGCACGGGCTCTAGAGCACAGGCTCAGTAGTTGTGACACACGGGCTTAGCTACTCTGCGGCACGTGGGATCTTCCTGGACCAGGGCTCGAACCAGTGTCCCCTGCATTGGCAGGTGGACTCTTAACCACTGCACCACCAGGGAAGTCCCTCTGGGTGTAGATTGACAGAGCAAACATCAAAGGTTCGAAAGACCAAAGCCTGAGGCCAAGATATTCTGGCCCTCTGGGGTTAAATGTCTTGGAGTCTGGAGGAAAACAATGCCCGGTCCAGCTTCCCAAGGGTAAAGGGTGAGGTCAAAGGTCACAGTCTATTTCTCCAGTGGAGAGAAGATATTTGGGGGGGGGGGTCACAAAGGTGGGAATAAGGAAACTCAAGACCAGATAATATGGACCCCTGAGTGAAAGGTCAGACTATCTGGACTCTTAAGTGAAAACAGTAACCGTTATGGTCTCTTGAAGCCTTTCTAAGTGCTTCTCATGAATGATTTTGTTGAACCCTCACAATAACCAATGAGGTGGCTACTTGCTATTATCTGAATTTTACAGGTGAAGAAGCCGAGGCCCCACTTGTCCAGGGTAACACAGCTATAAATGGCAGAGTCAGGATTTGAATCCAGGTTTGTGCAGTTTAAGACATTAGACATTCTGGACTCTGAATTCAAACCTCAGAAAACCTGGATGCTTGGTCACAAGCAATGAGGGGGTCACCCACGCCAGTCCGAAACATCCTAGGTTTTGGTCCAGATAACAGTTGAAGAATCTGGAATCTAGGTCTTGAAGGAACCCCCGACTCCATCTCATCCCAGCCTTTCCACTACACGGATGGAGAAACTGAGGCCCAGAGAATAGCAAAGTTCAAGCCAAAGGCCAAAACAGCCTAGATCCTGAGGGCTGAAGTGGAGGGGACTGCTTACCGGAAGAGGACTTCGGGGGCGTCGTGGGGCTGGGGGTGCACTGGGGGTAGCGGCTACTGAAGTCCCATCCAGGATCGGTGCCAGGAGGCGACGGAGGTCAGGGCTACAGAAACGACGGGGGTCAGCGGCCAGGGCGGCCTCACTCAGGGCAGGGGGGTGCAGGAAGGCTAGGATCCGGGGACCAGAGGTGTCTGCAGGACACATCAAGATGGGGAGGACACAGGAGGGTCACCCAGGGCTGAGGGGCAGAGCCCTCTGCCAACCCCCGGGAGCACAGCTGACTAGGTAATCAGCATAGACCCCGTTCACAGTGCTGCCGAGTCCTGGAGAACTTCTGCTGTCCCTTCAGTTGCCCTGGAGGGGCTAACGTGGGGTGAGGGCACACAGTAGGCTGGGGACTGTAGCAATTGCCCAGTGGTGGGGAAATGTTTTAATATTTAAAATTGACATGGCTGGACCATGGCACGTGACTGACCCGGTTCCCCGGTGGCACAGAATAACATTCAGCCTGGGGGGCTGTCATGTTAGGAGAAAAGACTGGCCCATGATCCTCAAGGAGATTCTAAGGTCCCTGGAGGTAAAGATGTGGCCCTGAGCCAGTTCTAAGCCAGAAAAGGAAAGGAGATGGGGGACCTCATTACCACACCCAGGAGCATGGGTTGCCAGCAACAGTTTGGAGACGGTGAGGCCCTGAAGAACAAACAGGGAGGGAAGCTCATCCCTCCAGGATTGGAGGGGGTGGGGTGTTAAGCAGAGGAGAAGGAAGAGGGAGAAAGGAGCCAGACATGGAAGGGTCAAGATTACCGGAAGCCAAAGAACAGTGAAGTGGGAGCACAGAACAAATGGAAAGTGGGGGCGATTGGAAGCCACAGCAGGATTCAGAGCAGAGAGCAACAAGACTGAAGCAATCATCCTGGGGACAGAGAAGAGGGAGGAGGGAAGAGAGAAGGGCATTCTGGGCAAAGGAAACTACATGTGCAAAGGCCCTGAGGCATGAAAGAGTTTGGTTTGTTCCCAGAGCACTAAGGAGGCTGGTGTGGCTCAGAGAGTAAGAAGGGGAGGGAAGCAGGTCACACAGGGCCAAGCGAGTGGCATTAAGGCACTTGGGCTTTCTTCCGAGCATCCTGGGGACACAACCCCTCCCAGCCCCAGCCCTGCCCCATACCAAGGCTGTCACCAGGATTAGGGGCATCCTTCTGAGCGGGGGTGCCCCGCTGAACGTGTCTGCGAGAGTGTCGCTCCGTTTGCTCCAGGGACAGCACCACTTCGGTCTCTTCCACCCGGCTGGGGTACAGGGCAGAAAGGGGAGTGGGAGTCAGGGAGGGTGCCTGGCAGCCTCCACATATGATGTCCTGTTAGAGGAGGGCAGTCTCATCCGGGGGCTGGTGGGCATTGTGCAGAAAATAATTTGCCACATTGACTTGTTTTAAAGATTTAAATTTTGTTGAATGCTTTTTATTATAATAGCATTGACAAGAAAGTGAAGTGTGTCTTCCCAAGCTCCCTCTGTGGAAGGAAAGGCAGAAAAAAAGAGTTGGCATTTAGCATAGCCTGGGGAGAGAGAGAGAGAGGAGAGACTGAGGGGCCATGAGGGGCAGAGAGCAGGGAGAGTGAAAGGCATGAGAACTAAATATTCTCTTTATAGATATTTACTTATAAATACATTCTTATAAATGTATTGATGAGGAATATGCACTTACTATATTCTTATGTTGTCAAATAGGAAGAATTTATGGGGATATATTTTTATGAATAAGAGATTTTATTTATGAAGCTTCTATTCATAGGCATTTGTCACATTCAAGGGAACGAATTTATAAATACATCCTTACGTCCCTCGTGCCTTCCTGCCGCCCCCTCCCTCCCCAGTCTGTAGCTGCAGAAGCCACTCAAATGTTCTCTCTGCAAATTGGCTTCTGGAGAATGGGTCTGGGATGGAGGACCAGACCTTCATTTGCATCTCATTTGCAGAACACTATCCAGGTCAGAATGTGGGTGGTCCTTCTGCCAGCTCTTTGAGAAGCTGTGACCCTTCCCCATCCTCACCCACCCCTTCTGAGCTGGAAACATCCCAATTTAGGCTGGATCCAAAGCCACCCCACCCCTCTTGAAAAACATAAGGTCGCACAGTCACACGTGTATGCACCCTCGGCACAGGCACAAACAGGAACTCCCATATACACCCAAGTGTATACATCAGATATGCACACATGTTCTATACACTTGGGCTCGCACATATGCATACATGCCACATGAAATGCACGCGTTCATTCATTCCACAGACATTTCCTACACAACCAGTAATACTTAGTGGTTAAGAGCAGGGGCTCTGCAGCCAGCAGCCTGGGTTCAAATTCCAGCTCTGCCACTTATGAGCCGTGTGACCTTGAGCATATGGCTGACCTCTCTGGGCCTCATTTTCCTCTTCTGTAAAGAGGGAGTAATAATAGTACCTCCTCCCCAGGTTGTCATGAGGCCTAAATGAGTTAGTGTATGTCAAATGCATAGAACCGTGCCTGGCACGGGGTGAGCTCTATGTAAGTATTTGCCATCATTGTTTATTGAGCAACTACTGTGTGCCAGACACTGTTCTAGGCGCTGGAGATTCAGCAGCGCACAAGACAGACAAAACTCCCTGCTCTCATGGGGCTTAAATGCTAGGGGGAAAAGACAGACCTTCAATAAAAGATATTATTTGTTGGTAAATGTATCTATCTAGTTACAAAATATATATTTCCACTAACGAAGCACTTGAAACATGGCTGGTTGGAATTGAGGTGTACTGTCAGTATAAAATACACCCCAGATTGAAAAAATTGCGTATGAAAAAGAATCTAAAATATCTCATTAATAATTTTTAATATTGATTACATGTTGAAATGACATTTTTGGATGTATTAGAATACACACATATACCTATATTACAATGTATAATACACTTAATAGTGTATTATTAATTACATTAATTAATAATGTATTACTGATTTAACAATATTATTGATGTGATATATTATTGTATTTAATAAAGTATTATTGAAACTAATTTCACCTGTTTCTTTTTACTTTTTTGGGGGGGGCGGGTATAGTTGTTTTACAATGTTGTGTTAGTTTCTACTGCACAGCGAAGTGACGTAGAGTTCCCTGTGCTATACAGCAGGTTCTTATTAGTTATCTATTTTATACATATTAGTGTATAGATGTCAATCCCAATCTCCCAATTCATCCCACCTCCCACTTTCTGCCTCTTTTTTACTTTTTTAATGGCTATTAGAAAATTCAAAATAACATATGTGGCTCATGTCACACTTTTTTTTTTTTTTTTTTTCCTACGGGGCTGGCTTGAGGGATTTTACTTTCCTGACCTGGGATCAAACCGGGGCCCTCAGCAGTGAAAGTGCAGAGTCCTAACCACTGGAGTCCTAACCACTGGACCACCAGGGAATTCCCACGTCACACTTTTATAGGACAGTAAGTATTAGGGGAAAGAAAGGCGAAGAAGGAGATATGCAATTTTGAGAAGGGCCATCAAGGAAGAAGGCCTGGTTAAACACACAAATGGTTCTAACTGCTCCGAAGCAAAAGGACAGGACCAGGAGGGAAAATGGGGAGATATGACCTCCTGTAGGGGTTCAGGAAAGGGTCTCGCAGTAAGTAATGTCTGAGCTGAAACCAGAAGGATGAGTGGGCGTCATTCAGGAGAAAGAGGAGGAGGGAAGGGGGAGGAGCATCCTGGCAGAGGAATCCGCATGTGCAAAGGTCCTGGAGTTTGGAGTGATAAGGGGAGGCATGCAGGAGTCAGGTCACACGGGGCCTGAAGAGCCATGTTAAGGTTTTGGGACTTTCTCTTCTGGATACTGGAGAACCACAGAAGGGGGCTCTGAGCAGGGGAGAGACATGAACCAATTCGTATTTCAGAACCTGCCCCCTGACCTCGGCAGTTGTGTGATCAGTGGAATCCAAACCAGCTTTAGATCTCAGTTAGGAGGTTAATGCTATAAACAAGGTGTGAGATGGTGGTGGCCATGGAGACAGAGAGAAGGGAAACAAATTCAAGATCTATCCCAGAGGTGGATAGAGTGGATGTGGATAGGAGGGAATGAGAAAAAGGATGCAGGAGAGACTCTTAGGTTTCTGGCTTGAGCAAATAAGAGATTGTGTGGTTTGGTGGTTATTAGTGTAGCCTCCTGACCAACCTTGAGTCAAAACCCAGCTCTGACATTTACTAGCTGTGTGACATCAGGCAAATGACTTCCCCTCTCTGGTCCTCAGTTTTCTCTCCCCAAAAATGGGGATCGAAATAATTGCTATACCTCATGGGGTGGTTGTGAACACAAAGCCCAGGGCCTGGAATGTTGTAAGTGCCCCGTGCAAGTGAGTTGTATTTTTATGGAGCAGGTGCTCACTGCAACGGAAGGAGGCTTAGGTGTGGCAGGATGGATTCTACAAAGTGTCAGCACCTGGGCACGCACAAAGAGCCACGCAGCTGCACGCCACACCGTATGTACACAGCACTAAGCACGATTCATACCATATGCTTCTCATCTCACTGTTACTAAGTAAACACCTATTCTTTCTTCACCCATTTTCTGCCAGTAAAACTGAACTCGAGGCAGATTGAAATTCCAGGGCCTGGCCCCCAAAAGGCAAATCTTCATAATGAATGAAAGGAGCTTGCCGCAAGATATGGGGGCGGGTCCCCTCTCCTTAGCTCTGACAGTGAGGAGACTTCTTCCCAAGGCTACAAGTTATTCAAAGATTCTGATTTGAAAGGGTGTTAAGGAGAGAACATTCCAAGGATGCTCAGCCTTGTTTTCTTGTGTATGAAGACTTAGATGAATATTCCTGTTACCAGCCTCTGTTTTCTAATAGAATCTGTTCTTGATCAAAAAGACCCAGGCAAATCCTCTGGCTTTAGAAATGAATGCCATGTCCTGGAAGATAATCTTCAAAGAAAAGCTGTAAGTCTCCATCTTGGGTGATCGTTTGCTGCCCTCGTCACAATGTTGTCATGGTGAAAAACTTCTAAGGTGCGTGATGGAAGCGGCGGGAAAGACTACGATTCACCACTACACATCCATTAGAATGTCACCCAATGAAGACAAAACAAGACAAAAACAGACAATACAAATGCTGGCAAAGATGTGGAGGAACTGGAACCCTCACACGTTGCCGATGGGAATGCAAGAGGGTACAGCCTCTCTGGAAAGCAGTTTGCTAGTTTCTTAGGGAGCTAAACATACACTGACCATATGACCCATCCATTCCATTCTTAGGTGTTTGCCCAAGAGAAACGAAAACATATGATCTCAAAAAATCCTGGACAAGAATGTTTACAGTAGCTTTTCTTGTAATTGCCCAAAATAGGCAACAGTCCAAATACCCTCCAACTGGTGAATGGATAAACCGTGGTCCATACATATTCATACCACAGAAGATTACCTAGCATCAGAAAGGAACGTATTGATACACACCTCAACGTAGATAAATTTTAAATGTATTAGGCTATGTGAAAGAAGCCAGGCTCAAAGGCTACATACTACAGAATTTCGTGTACATGACATTCTGGAAAAGGCAAAATTCTAGAGTCAGAGAACAGATCAGTGGTTGCCAGAGATGACTGGGGGGTGGAGTGGGGTTCACTATGCAAGAATTTTCTTGGGTGATGAAACTACACTATAGCTTTTTTTGGGGGGCCACACTGCATGGCTTGTAGGATCTTAGTTCCCTGACCAGGGATTGAACCCAGGCCCCTGGCAGTGAGAGTGCGGAGTCATAACCACTGGACCACCAGGGAATTCCCTACTCTATAGCTTGATTATGGTCGGGGTTACACGATTCCATGCACTTGTCGAAACTCATAGAAGCGTATACCAAAAAGAATGAAACTTCTCTATGTAAATTACACATCAATTTTTAAAAAGCACAAAAAAGCCCCCAAGATTCAGCTAGATTTCTTATTTTAACTTGAATATAGAATCCTTTTAGTTTAAATTACACGCTCACACACATCGGTGGCTACATGCAGATACGTGTGTGGTCAGTCACACATGTTCTACAGACGTGTACCTGTGCACATTCCCTCTCACACACGTGTGCACCACACACATGCACACGTGTGCATACACACACACACACCTGTTCACACGTATGCAGACCAGAAGAGAACCACACACAGCCACCCCACCTCATTCCCGCTTACCTGATCAGGAAATGGACGCAGACGATACTCTCAGACTGGGGGCCCCGGCCCCCCGACACCACTGTGGCCTGGGTCTGGGTCCACAGGTAGCCACCACTCCGGGCCAGGAAGCGGTACTGCCCCGTTACTGCCTGGCCCTTGCTCAGCACTGGGGAGGGGCATGGGGAGGGGTTAGGGCAACTGGGGAGAGAAGGCCGTGGGAGCAGGGCGCTGGGTATGAAGGGGCCAGGGAAGAGAAGGTTCCTGGGGACTTGGGGAAGCAGGCGGCTGGTGTTGGCTGGGGCCATGCAGCACTGGAAACGGAACCTGAACACGTACAGGTATGGATGCTCTGGCCGACTGCATCTGAGTCCAGCGCATGGATGTACTCATAGGCAGAACAGCCAATCAGGTCATCGGGGCTGTAGCCAGCAACCTCCGCAATCCTGAAGTGGGTGCAGTGGACCCCGGTCAGTTCAACTGGCGAAAGTGGAGGGTGGGTGAAAGGAAGGAGAGGGGGACACGGGGATGAAGCCAGCAAGACAGACAGAGACAGGGTTGTAACAGAGAGAAAGGGAGAGTAAGAAATAGAAAACGGGGTGTGGCGGTTGAATAATGGCCCCTGAAGATGTCTCCGTCCTAATTCCCGGAACCTGTGAATATGCTACCTTACACGGCAAAAGGGACTTTGCAGATGTGATGAAGTTAAGGATCTTGAGATGCGGAGATGATCCTGGATCATCTGGGTGGGCCCAGTGTAATCACAGGAGTCCTTATAGGAGGGGAGTAGGTGATTAGAGTGAGACTAGATGTGATGATGGAGGCAGAAGCTGAAGTGATGCTCTGTGAAGGTAGAGAGGGGGCCACAAGCCAAGGAATGTAGGCGGTCTCCAGAAGCTTTCATGGCAAGGAAACAGATTCTTCCCTGGAGCCTCCAGAAGGAACATAGCCCTTGATTTCAGCCTCATAAGACTCATTTCAGACTTCTCACCTCCAGAACACTGAGATAGAGAATTTGTATTGTTTTGAGACACTACGTTTGTGGTAACATGATACAGCAGCCATAGGAAACTAATAGGGGAGGAGAGAGAAGGTAAAAATCGGAAGAGTGATGAAAAGAAAAAACAAAAAAGGGGACTTCCCTGGTGGTCCAGTGGTTAAGAATCCGCCTTCCAATGCAGGGCACGCAGGTTCGATCGCTGGTCGGGGAACTAGGATCCCACATGCGCGGAACAACTAAGCCTGTGTGCCACAACTAAAGAGCCTGCATGCCGCAACTACAGAGCCCATGCACTCTGGAGCCCGCGTGCCACAACTAGAGAGAAGCCCACACACCACAGTGAAAGATCCCGGGTGCCGCAACTAAGACCCGAGGCAGCCCAAAAATAAATAAATAAAGATTAAAAAGAAAGAAAGAAAGAAAGACAAAAGAGAACGTGAAAGAAATAGGAGAGGGGAAGAGAAAGAAAGAAAGTCACAAAAAGAAAGATAAAAAAGAATGAATAGAAATAAAAAGTAATCATGATGATAATGATTTTAAAAAATAGGCACTTCTAGAGTGCTTTGTACCAGGCAACTCACTGAATGCTCAGAACAACTGTTCAAAGTAGGTTCTGCTATCACTCCATAGGACGGATGAGGAAAGTGTGGCACAGAGAGGTGAAGTCATTTGGCCAAGGGTGCACAGCCAGCATTTGAACCCAAGCAGTCTGAACCCAGATACGAAGACCCACAGACAATTCAGAGACAGAGAGATACACAAAGACAGAGATAGATGGAGTCAGAGAGATAGAAACAGAGCAGAGAGAGCAGCTGGGGGGTAGGAGAGGAGACGTGAATGAACTTGGGCAGAAAGGAAGAAGAGGAGCCAGGCTGGCAGGTGGTGGGTGGGCCCCTGGCTCCTGCCCACCTCTCATCACAGTAGGTGAACTTCATGTCCAGACTGTGGCGGCTGAGGAAGGCCCCCCGGCCCAACGGGGGCTCCAAGCTGCCAGGGTGGGGGATGGCTTCACAGATTAGCACCAGGCATTGCAGGGGGGGCTCCAAGTGGGGGCTCCCGGCCGGGGAAGACTGTGCAGGGGGCTTGTAGGCCCTCATGTGTCCAGAACAGTGCAGTACCTGGTGGGCAGGGAGCGAGGCAATGAGGCACCTGGGCCTAGGGCTACCCAAGGGGCTGGGAGGTATCTCCCTGTAGGCCCCTCCCCTCAGGGAACTGAGAAGAAGAAACCCCTGAGGATTCTAGAGACCCAGCTCAGGGAGCTCTGAGGACCCCCAGACCCCAACCCCACAGAGACCCAACCTAAGAAGGTTCTGACAATCTCTAGATTCTTAAGACTCAGGGAGCTCCGAGGACCCCAGGTTCCAACCCCATGGAGACTCCAGGCCCAGGATGCTGAGGACCCCCAGCCCCAGGCTCACAGAGACCCAGACTAAGAAAGGATACAAGGACCCCCAGATCCCCAACCTCCTAGGTACCCAAAGGACGCACTAGACCCAGCCTGAGAACGCCCCACTGGATCCCCGGCCCAGGAGACTCCCGGACTCCAACCCACTGTGAGAACTTTGGGCTCAGGTCCAGCCCCAGCAGGTCCCTTGCCCTCCTCCAGGCCAGGCCCTGCCCACCTTCCAGGTGGCCGCCTTGAGGTTGAGGGTGCGCCCGCGGCTGGTGAGGGTGCTCTTCATGCGCAAGGAGAAGCACCGCTCGGTGGGGGCCTCCGGCTTCTTTTTGGACAGGCCTGAGGAGGGCCATGGGGGGGGGGAGGAGCAGGTCACTGGGCAGCTTGGGACAGGGCCCAGCCCCTCCAGCACCCTGGTTACTAACCTCTCCCCAGCCTCATCCCCAAAATTGAGACTTCCGACCCAGAGAGGGTCTCCACGGGGTATGCTATGCTCCTTTAGACCCCCGGGGTGCAGCCATGTCCCTGTATTCCCCTGGGGCAGGGCCACATCATCCTCATCCCATTTTTCTCAGTCCAGTATTTCAGAGGGGGAGAAGATATGCTGAAGAAAGAATGGAGGGCTTCCCTGGTGGCGCAGTGGTTGAGAGTCTGCCTGCCGATGCAGGGGACGCGGGTTCGTGCCCCGGTCCGGGAAGATCCCACATGCCGCGGAGCGGCTGGGCCCGTGAGCCATGGCCGCTGAGCCTGCGCATCCGGAGCCGTGCTCCGCAACGTGAGAGGCCACGACAGTGAGAGGCCCGCGTACCGCAAAAAAAAAAAAAGAAAGGATGGAGGCTCAGTTTCTGTAATTTGGGGGCAGAGATCTCCAAGGACTCACTCTGCCGGGGAGTCAGGGCGTCCTGAAGCTCCTCTTGGTCACAGGGATGGACAAAATCAAAGATACTGTGTCCGATCAGCTCAAGCTGGGAGGGAGGGAAGCAGGGGGTGTCTTAGAGGAAAAGCATTTTTACCAGGGCCTCTGACCCATCTCCTCCCTCCCATCCTCAGCAGCCTGCCCTAATTCATGAGCCTGGATTATTTCCCCAGTCTCCTTATTCATTCATTCATTCATTCATTCATTCCTTTCTTTGGCATATAATTTGCTGGGCATTCTTCTACATGGTATGGGCACAGCAGTGGCTATGAAGACAAAATCCCTGCCTCTCAGAGCTTACTGGCTAGTGGCGGGAGATAGCCAATGAACAAACAAAACAACACACATGCATAAAACAATATACTAAGTGATATGAAGAAAACTAAAGCAAGGTAAGATGATGAAATGATGGGACGCTATCTTAGAGGCAGTAGTCAGGGACAGTTTCTTGAAGAAGTGACATTTACACAAATTGCTGAACAAAGCCAGTGAGGTGGCTCTCTGGAGTGGAGTGTTCCGGAAAGAGAGAACAGCAAGTGCAAAGGCCCTGAGGTGAGACCCTATTCAAATTCCATTTGTTGTGCAAGCCGAAGACCCAACTCCTTATTTCAATTCAGGAAATGAGACTGGTGCTGGGAGGAGGTGACACAGATGAAAGGGGACCCACAGAGCCCACAGTCCAGAGCTAATGCTGAATAGGGGAGGAGTGAGATCTTGTAGTTGGATTTGAATCCGAGCTCTGCCACTTCCGAGCTTTGGGATCTTGAGACCTTCACCTATCTGAGCCCAAGAGCTCAAACTAACAGAGAAATTGGTACCAAGAGTGGGATAACAAGGCAGGGGAAAGGAAGGGATGCCAACTGTGGAGCCCATTTATGTGAGCTAAGAAGAAGAATGGTATTGCTGTAAGGACCAGCTGAAATTAGTTCTACTCTCTAAGTGTCTCTTGTTTGTCCTCCCATCCCCAGGCCCCTAATCCTACTTCTTTTCTCCCACTTGGGGCCCCGCATCCACTTCCTTATGGATTTTCCAGCCGCTAGTCTCACTCCCTCTAATTCTATCTCTGTGCAGTACCTAGAGGGATCTTTCTAAATAAAATGAAATTCTGATTCCACCTTTCTGATACAACCTCTCCCCTGCTTAAAATCTTTCCATGGCTCCACAGTGCCCTAGAGATAAACCTTCTATTTTGGTCCTAAATTATGTCCTCTCCAGCCTTTTCTCTCTCACTTTCTCCCATTGCACTCTGCACCTAGCTTTGATTAATGTCTTTATTTCCCCCAAATGCTGTTTTATCTCACATCTGTGTCTTTGCATATTCTGTTCCCTTGGCCATGTACATTGCATTGCCAGTCTTCTCTGATCCCATCCATTCGCCATACCCTTTGAATGGCTAAGCACTTCAGGTTTTAGCTCAGATGTCTTCTCCTCCAGGAAGCCCTCAATTCCCACCCAGGCTGGGTCAGGTACCACCCTCCACCCCCGGCTGGTACAGCCCCCTAGGCTGCCCCACCCCAGCCCTGACCATTCTGAATCTTCCTGTCTGGTGACATATTTGTCTCCCCTCTGCACTGTGGGCCTTGTAAAAATAGGGCTAAGGTGGTTCTGGTCACCTCTGTATCCCAGCATCACCTGCACAAAGCAGGCAGCTCCTCTTACCTGACTGAGGCCCAGGTGTTTGCTGACATTCTCTGACAAGTAAGCCATGTCTCCCTCGGCGGTGAGCACCATAACGAAGCCCTCCAGGGCCTTCAGGTAGCAGGCATCCAGTGGTTCGCCCCCTGCTCCCACCTGGTTCCACTCCCCTGGTGTCCGGACCAGGATGGGGCATCTCTAGTCAGCGGTAAGGCCACCCTGGCTAGCCTCCCTCTGCTTTCCTTCACTCAGAGGAACTTATAGGTACCTCCAGGTGAGTGGGGCACATCCCAGTGGCTTGGAGTCCAAGGAAGAGGGCAGGACCACCAAGGACTGGAATTCTAAGGGAGCAGAGCCTCCCAGGGGTACAGAATTCTAAGGAGATAGGGGTTTCCTAAGGGAACAGAACTCTAAGGAGGGCAGAATCTTAAGGGGATGAAATTTCCAGGGGTCAAAATTCTAAGAAGCCGGGGCCTAGGAGGAGTCATAATTCCAAGGGGGCCAAGCTTCCCAGGGGTTCAGAATTCTTGGAGCAGGACCTTCCAGATCGGCGGGATTCTAAAGAAGCAGGGACTCCCAAGCAACAGAATTCTAAGGAGGCAGAATTCATCTAATGGGCAGAGTCTGCCAGAGGATGAGTCCACTTTCCCCATAATAAAAGCTTTTCAGGGTCCTGGGATTCCAAGGGTGTGTGTGTGTGTGTGTGTGTGTGTGTGTTTGTGTGTGTGTGTGTGTGTGTGTGTGAAGGCGTCCTACAGAGAATTCTAACAGGGAGGGAATTCAAGGGGATGGCTACTAAGGGGACAAGCAATAGAACTAGGGACCTGAGGAGGGGAAGCGGGGTCCTGGGATTCCAAGGGTGTGTGTGTGTGTGTGTGTGTGTGTGTGTGTGTGTGAAGGCGTCCTACAGAGAATTCTAACAGGGAGGGAATTCAAGGGGATGGCTACTAAGGGGACAAGCAATAGAACTAGGGACCTGAGGAGGGGGAGCGGGACTCTCTCAAGTAATTAAATATTGGGCAGTGAAGCCTCCTGGGGATATTGATTATAAGGGAAGGAAGCTTAGCCGAGAAGATCTCTCAGGAGACCAAATCCTAAGGGTCCAGGTGCCTCAGGGAGTTAGCCGGCCTCCTATTCCCTAGGATTCTAACTCTAAGGAGGCGGAGCTTCCCAAGGGCGCGTTCCAATGGGCGGGGCTTCACAAATGATAGACTTCTAAGGGGGCGGGGACTCCTAAGAAACTGGGTTCCGATTGGCCCAGAACCTGAAGGGGCGGGGCCTCTCCCACTAAGTGGATTCCAGAGGGGTGGGGCTTCGCCGGGAAGACATAGGGGGCGGGGTCTTGTGGAGATGAGGCTTCCCGGAGGAGGGGCCTCCCTGGGATGTACCTTTCTGAGGGCGGGGTCTTGCTGAGGTGGGAATTCCCGGGGGCGGGCCTCACCTGCGGCGCAGAGTTGGTGCATGCGCAGGTAGCTGATGGTGAGGCGCATGATGGAGGCTTTGTCCAGGTGGGCGCTCACCCCGCGCGCGAAGGGCAGCGTGTGCGCCAGCTGGTACAGCACCTCGGTCTCCTGGCTGCGCCGGCTGCGGGCCGCATCCCGGGACTTCTCCTTGCGCAGCTCCGTGCTCGACCTGCGGGCATGGGCAGCGTTCACTGGCGGCGCCCCGGGAAGGGAAAGAGTTGGATGGGACAAGCACGTGGGTTGCTGCCACATGGGTCTCGGGTTCAGGGAGGGCAGAGCCGCGACTGTGCTGGCCTCGCAGTGTGGCCCGGGCGAGTTGCCGGAGCTCTCTGGGCCTGGGTGGATTATACTGTGGAGTCGCTCCTTGCCTCAGGTTTTATCTGTCCCGGCGCCAGCCAGCCCATGCTGCCCTCCGGTGCCTCACTCCTCTCCAAGGCGTGCCCAGGGCCGCTCTGTCCCCTCCCTGACTTATCTGCTGTTTATTCTCCGGGCTTGGGAAGACCGGGGAACAGGGAGGCCTCCGGCAGGGAGGGGGCTGGCAGAGCTGGCCAGGAGCCAGGGAACGGAGGGCGCAAGAAGATGCCTCCAGCCCCCCAGGCCCCCTGCCCTACAGCCTCCCAGAACCCCCTCTTCTGCCCTTTCCCCTCCTCAGCTGAGCTGAGTCCTCAGAATCTTGGAGTACAGATCTCAAAGTCCAACGACCCACCAACAGGGGCCCTGCCAGGGTGACACAGCAAACCAACCCCAGGGCCAACGGCTCACCACTCATCTCTGCCCTTTAATCCACTTCAAATGCCTGAATTCTGCATGTGGGGTTGGGAGGAGAGGATGAGTGTCATTTTTTTTCAGAAATATCTACCACTTATCCAGCTTTTACTATTAGGTCAGACCCCGTGCCGAGTGTGTAACTTACATTAACCCGTTTAGCTCAGACATCCCTAGAAGGAAGGTAGTAACATTTTCCCCGTTGAACAGATGAAGCCCAGGCACAGAGAGGTGCAGTGCTTGCCCACAAGGAGTGAAGCCAGCGTTTGAACGCTGGTCTTCCTAAACTCTTCAGTTTCCTCTGTTGTATGGCCCTGGGTTTATCTCCAGATTTCAGTACTTCTCCCTGTTTCTGCCACTGTCTTAAAAGTCAAACTCCAGGTCTGTCTGAATCCAAATTATAGTTTCGGGGAAGAAAATTATAGAGTATGTTACATATAGTATAGTATGTGTAATCTTATCTATATTGATACTATTGGTAAAACCATTAATAAGCAGCTATAAGTTGCTAAGCATTTATGGGTCTGGCGTTGCACTAAGTAAGGACTCAGCCTATGTGTACTCATTCAATCCTAAGAAAGCCCTAGGCAGAGAGCACTTTAAACCTCCACTTCACAAAGGGGAAACTGAGGCTCCGGAAAGTGAAGTCCTTTGCCCCAAAAGTCACAAAGCCATTAAGTGGTGGAGCTGGGATTTGAAGTCAGGCAGTGAAGTTCCAAAGCCTTTATTCTTCTAATTCCTTTCTTGTGACGTCCCCGCCAACCTCCACGGACGCAAAACTCTAGGAGGGGAAGCTGCCCCTTCCTAAAAGCCAGAGGCCACTTCTGGGGCATCAACCTCACCCCCGAGCAGGAGACCTGCAGCCCAACCCACAGGCATGATGGAGGGAGGGGAGTGGACTCTTCTGACTCTCCAGATGGGAAAGAACTCCTCAGTGCAAGTGGGTGGGAGGCACAGAAGGGGGCAGCTGGGTGGAGGGAGCCAGCAGTTGCCCTCATCCCCTCCCTCCTGGCTGATGGGGGGCAGGGGCCTCCAGCCCCGCTCTGCCCAGGGGACATTCCGTCCTCCTGTCCCGTTCTGTTCCAGCCCTGTTTGTCTTCCTGCCCAGAGGGTGGGGGTGGGCGGGCCTCGCTGAGCTGGGGGCCCAGACAGAGGGAACAGGGAGTAGGAACAGGAACGGGGTTGGGGGGTGGGGTTGGCCCCCCACCTCCTGGGCAGCTGGGCTCTATAATCCTCTCTGTGGCCAAATGACTCCTCCCTCCATAGAAGAAGCTAGCTGGTGGCTACAGCGGGACCCTCCTTCTAGCTCCCAGCCTGTTCTCCGGATGTTCTGACAGGAAGTGTGGCCTCTCACTTGCTCCACAGATGCCTGGTCTCTGGCCTTTCCCTTTAAACAGAGTCGGGGCTAGTTCCTCTGGTGCAGGGTTCCAATCTCAACTCCATTACTTAACAGCTGTGTGACTTTGGACAAGTTGCATAGCCTCCCTGAGCCTAAGAACAGCACAAACTCATGGGGCTGTTGTGAAGATTAAATGAGTTAATATATGTCAAGGGCTTAGAACCGGGCCCGGCAATTGGTTGGTGCTATATAAAGGTTCAACTTTTATTATTTCCCCTTTGTCCACATCAGGGATGGAAGGCTTAGGAGCGTCGTAGGCACTGGAGAAACCCTCGGGCTTCAGTGGTAACCCCATGGTGTGGTGTGTGTATGTGTGCAAGTACACACGTGATTTAAACAACACCTTGGGAAGAAAACGAAATCATAGTGATACTAATAATAATGATAGCTTTGGTGGATCAAACACGCATGAGCTTAGAGACCCCATGAAATCCTTTCAACAAACCCTAAGAACCTGGAAAAGTGATCTCCCTTTTACAGAGTCAGAAACCAAGGCTCTGAGCAATTGCATCACCCAGCCAAGTAACCAGGCTGGTAATCCCAGGGCCCCCCACCAATGCGCAACCAAGCCCAAGGCTTCTGTTGGTCTGACCACGTGTCTGCTTCTACCCAGAACCCTGTCGGACTTGAACACAGTTTTTTGCTCACCTACCGGGTATCCTGCCCCAAAGATCTGTCCCCTCACTGCTTCTCGTCTTGAGCGGGTGCAGGGGAGGGGAGGTATAACCCTCATTTTCCAGGCTACAAAACTAAGGCTCAGAGAGCAGTTGCTGGCACAAAGCCACACAAGCCAGGAAGCAGGCAAGCTGCAGTTTGAACCCTGATTTGGGGGCCTGTGCTCTTAAATGCCATGCCTTGGTGGGCATGCCACCCAATGGACCCCTGTCCTGCCCCTCCTCTGTCCATTGGCCCCAGTCCCTTCCCCTTGTCCCACCACTGCTGCCTCCAGATTTCCCCAGCTGGCCAGTCTCCCCAGCTGGCCCCATGCCCAGCCCTGGTCCGTCCCCTTGGCACTCTGCCCAGGTTGGGACGTGCAGCTGGAACCCTGCCACCCTTCCTCTGTGTTCCAGTAGAGAACGGGGGTGGAGCCAGGCTGGGAGGCCCCAGGGTAAGGCCTGGGAATGGGGACTAGGGCTTGGTGCCCCCCCCCCCACAACCAGGAGAGGGAGAAGCCCACCTCTTCCCTGCCCTGAAGAACTTGCCACCCGAGAACAAAGGCATGGAGAAGCGGGGACACCCTTCCCCACGTTCAGGGCTGCTCCTGGCCTCTCTCTCCTGATATTCAGCTGGGTACTGGGGGTCTTGCAAAAAGTGTAGAGGATTTGGGTGGGGGCTTAGGTTGAATACGTGCAGAGACTCCTCTTGGCATTGCGCCAAGGTGGCCTGAGAGGGTTTGGGTTTGAGAAGGGACTTGGGGTGGGGGTCGGTGGGAGTCTCTCTACCCCTGACTCTGCTCCTTCCTAAGGACATGATAATCCAGTGGGGCGCCTGTACCCAAAGCCCTATGTTCTCTGGGAACCCTCTGACCGGAGGGGCACCCTGGGCCGAATGCCCATCAGGGACTTCCCAAGAATCACCCTTGCCTGGGATGGGATGGCAAGGATGGAAGAAGGGAAGTGGGCAAGGGAGTATGGGGGGCCCACTCACCATCACCCTGACCCTCTTTGGCCCTAGCGCCATCCTAGGGGTGCAGGAGGGGATGGAGCGTGGCCGGGATCTGGGTGCGAGTTATGAGTGGGTGGTGCGTGGGCTCGGATGTCACCTCAGGAGAGGGCTGGCCTTGGATGGGGAGGGGGGAGTGCCCCAGCTCCGCCAAGAGGGGCCCCCACCTAGGCAGGAAGGGGTGCTGGGAGGGGCTAGACCAGGGTTGGCCTACAAGGGGTGGGATAGAGTTCCCTGGCAGGCCCAGAGCCAGAGACTAGAATAGAATTGGGGGGTGTATAAGTGGGGGGAGTGAAAACATGGGGGTGGGGAAGGATCCAATCAGACCTGCGAAGCCAGGGAGGAGGGAAGGGGGTGAGGCTTCCTGGACGCCTCAGATTGGACAGGAGAAACCAAGGGCGTGGGATATTTTCCGGGGTCGCATGAAAACATGGCCAGATAGGACCCCCTGGCAGTGGACCCAGAGCACGAGTCCCCTGTGCTGCCCCAGCAAATCTGCACCTGCTGGGAAGGGAACACAGAAACCCACCACCTGTCCGGGATGACCCCAGCTGGGCTCTGCGGCAGGGGGCGCTTCCCACAGCTTGCACTGAATCAGGCACAGCACCCTCTCTGGAGTCTTCCCCAAATAAGGCTTGGGTGCCCCTTTCCACTGTCACAGGGACTGGGTGGGAGTGGAGGAGTCAGATAAGAGGCTAGACTTTGGGAAGTGGGTCAGGCTGTTTTCTTGTTCTTAAAGGGGGTGACCCTACTTTCCAAAAGGCCCCTGGGAAGGGTCCCAAGGTGGCTTCTGAAAGGTGACCACCTCTGCCTATTTCTAGGCAACTCAAGGTTTGGGAGACTGTCAGGGAGGGTCCAGTTAAAGAGGATGTCTCTTCTCTTGAACTCAGAAGCTGACTCCGCATTCCAAGGGACTCCCTATATCTGGGAAGGCTCAATTTGGGGGTACCCCGGATCCCCTAGTCCCCTAGGACTCTAGGGGTCTGGTGTCAAAGAACAACCTCAATTCTGGGGGCTCGGAGGCCAGAAGGGTCAGTATGTGGAGGGAGAATGCCTCCCGCAGAAGCCTGGGAACTGCTCAAACGCAACTACCCCCGATTCCATGGGGACCCCGAGTTTCAACCCCAGTCAGGAGGGGAAGCGAACCCGGAACAGCAGGAAATCTGGGATCACGACCCAGATGTCGCTCCTGGCTAGAGGGGCGTGGCAGCCTGGACTTGGGGAAATGCCCCCACCCCTGCAGTCCCCTAGGGTGGAGGGTGCGGCGGGGATGTGTCTCCAACCGCGAGCCTGAGTGGCCCTAGGCTTGCACCCGCGCCTTCCCCACCCGGCTCAGGGGTCGCTGGAAGAGGAGCCCCCCCCAATTCTTATCATTCCTGACCCCAAAGCCCAGTACCTTGCGCGCTGTAGCCCCAGCGCCATGACTCGCCAGTCGCCGCTCCGGAGCCCTTCGAGGCCCCTAGCCCCCTCCCCTGCCCTGCGAGCCCCCTCCCCAGCTCCTCCCCGCGCCGAGCGGTTGGCTGCGCAGCGCCCGGCCCGCGGCTCTGGTTGGTTGACCGGTATGTCACTTCCATGAAAGAGGCGGGACAAGAGACGAAGACTTGGAATGCCGTGGGGGGGGCTGCGGGGGGGGAGAGAGAGAGAGAGAGAGAGAGAGAGGTGTGTGTGTGTGTGTGTGTGTGTGTGTGTGTGTGTGTGTGTGTGTGTGTGTGTGTAGAGGGGGCGGGTGCAGTGGAATACATCCCCCCCCCAGCCACACTCCTTGCCGCGGACTTCTCAGCAGTGTCGCCAGCGCGGTGCAAGCAAGGTCGGCTGGCCGCGCCTTCTGGCCCAGTATCTCCCGCCAAGTTCCGACACCAGTACTCTTCTGAACCCACCTAGTTCACTCCAGCCCCCACCCTCTAACTCGCACCCCCGGCTCACTCCTCCATTTCCTACCCCCGGGTGGGCCCCTCCGACCTCCAATCCCACCCCCTCCAGTGGCCCAGCCCTGCCTCCTGAGTCGCCCAGCTCCGCCTCCACCCCTTCCCTATCCACTGAGTCCTCCGTTTTTCCTCTCCGCCCCCAACTCCCGACCCCACCCCAGTTCTACAATCCCTCCCCCCTCTGTACCCCATCGTTCCCTCTCAGTCCCGAGCCCCTTCCTTCCACCTTCACCCCTCCGTCTCGTGCCCAATCCCTCTGCTCCCCACTCCTCCGGTCTGGCACCCTCTGTACCCCAGCCCCACCTCCTTGCCTCTCTAACTCCGTTTTCAGGTTCTCACTGGTGAGTGATCAAGTTTATGTCAAGTAAATATGTAAAACTCAATCACACCCACTTTTCAAAAGAGCGGAGAAATGATCTTTCTACCAATGAAGTAAGAAGGGAGAGGCACAAGGTCACCAAGGAGTGTTGAAAGTGTTACAATTGGATAAGGAACAGGGTGTGTGTGTGTGTGTGTGTGTGTGTGTGTGTGTGTGTGTGTGTGTGTGTTGGTGGTGGTTGGGTTCTAATCCATAGCAGACCAATATTCAGGATGCAGCTTTGGGCAGGGAAGAGGACACTATAGCAGAAGTCTGTGGTTTTTGCCCACCCTAGTGTCCCACTCAGTTTTCTTTTGGGGAACCACTTCTCTCCCCTCTCAGTCTATTTAATTTGAATAGGGCTGGCCATAACCCTCCCCTCACCAGCTCCAGGGACTAGACCTAGCCAGTTTATTCTGTTTTTCTGATCACAGTGATTGGTTCAGGGAAGGCATGTGACCTAATCTAGCCCAGTGAGACCCAACCCTGAGACATTTGCTGCAACTATCACAAAAGAGGTTCTCTTTCTACTGGAGTTGCCAAGCTGGTGGGATGTGAGCCTGGAGCTCGTGGGGCTCTGTTACCATGAAAGAAGAGGCTTTATGCTGAATGTCAATGCAGAGGAAAGCAGAAATGAAAGTTTGTAAAAGACAGTCCTAACACTAGCACTTAAGTGCCTGGATCCAGCCATACCTGAAGTCCATTTTAATCTTAGAACCATTATGGGTTTTTTGGTTGTTGCTGTTGTTGTTAAATATTGTTTTATTCATTTACTTTGTGCTTAGATTAGTTGAGTTGATTTCAGCTGCTTACCCCCAAAAGAATCTTGATAAACTGAGAGAATATCTCCTGAGCCTCAGTACAGAGACATGTGAATGAGAGGTCAAAATTAGGAAGGGCTGCAGGAGAAGCAGGTCCTATCCAAGGAAGCAGAGGCTATCTGAGTCATAGCAGATAGCCAGTCTGAGGATTTACGGTGCCCAAGGAAAATTGACATTTGTTAAACAAACATTAAAACAGGACTAAAACTTATATACACAGATGTGCCAGGCATCTATGATCTAGGTTAGTGTTAAACTTCACTTGATGGTTCCTGGCAGCAAAGGTGATATGGGAAATGTGTTTTTCGAAATGATTTCCAATTTTTGCTAAAAGGATATGTTCTTGTTTGGGGCTTCCCTGGTGGCACAGTGGTTAAGAATCTGCCTGCCAATGCAGGAAGCACGGGTTTGTGCCCCGGTCCGGGAAGATCCCACATGCCGCGGAGCAACTAAGCCCAGTGTGCCACAACTACTGAGCCTGTGCTCTACAACCCATGAGCCACAACTACTGAGCCCGCACGCCTAGAGCCCGTGCTCCACAACAAGAAAAGCCACCGCAATGAGAAGCCCACGCACCACAACGAAGAGTAGTCCCTGCTCGCTGCAACTAGAGAAAGCCCGTGCACAACAACGAAGACCCAACACAGCCAAAACTAAATAAATTAATTATTTTTTTTAAAAAAAAAGGGATATGTTCTTGTTTTTCTGAAGAGACAAGTTTTGTTCCTGGAGCTGAAGCTTAGGGGAGAGCTTTACATTATTAAAATGCAGAGTGATCCGAGCCACCAGGAACTATGGGAGCTCAGTGCAGGCACCTCACCCAGACTGGGGGGGTTGTCGAGAAGGTTTCCTAAGGAGGAGACCTCTGAACAGAGACCTGAAGGATGAATAAGAGTGAAGAAGGTAAAGAGAGGGCTTCCCTGGTGGCGCAGTGGTTAAGAATCCGCCTGCCAATGCAAGGGACACGGGTTTAAGCCCTCATCTGGGAAGATCCCACATGCCGTGGAGCAACTAAGCCCGTGCGCCACAACTACTGAGCCTGCGAGCCACAACTGCTGAAGCCTGTACGCGTAGAGCCCGTGTTCTGCAACAAGAGAAGCCACCGCAATGAGAAGCCCGTGCATCGCCAGGAAGAGTAGCCCCCGCTGGCAGCAACTAGAGAAAGCCCGCGTAATGAAGACCCAACACAGCAAAAAATAAATAAATAAAATAAATAAATTTATTAAAAGAGAGAGAGAGAGGGAGAGAGAAAAGTATTCTGGGCAGAGGGAAGAGAATGCAATGGCTTGGAGGCAAAAAAAAGAGCTTGGGACCTTGAGATATTTGAAAGGTACCTGTGGCTACAACGTGGAGTGTAAGGAGAGGAGGTGGGCAGTGATGCTGGAATGGTGCATGCAGGTGAGATCAAACCAGATCTGAAAGCCATGAAAGAAGTTTGGGCAATATCCTGGGAGCACTGGGGAGCCATGGCAGAGTTTTGAGCAGGACAGGAACACAATATGTGCCTTAAAAAGATTCCTCTGGTTGCCATGTGGAGAGTGGATAACAGGGGTGAGATTGAAGGTCCGAGAACAGGAGGGAGGCTGGGGTGCAGATCTGGGTGTAAAGAAGAGATGCCTGGGCCAGAGAAGGGGCAATGGGGATAAAGGAGAGGAGACAGACTGAAAAGATATTGAGGTTCACCCACACATCAACATATTACTATACTGATATGGATAAACAAACTGTGGTACACCCATACAATGGATACTACTCAGTAAGAAAAAAGAATCAACTATTGATACACATACAACACAGATGAATCTTAAAATCATTATGCAGAATGAAAGAAGACAGACACAAAAGAGAATTACTATGTGATTTCAATTCCATGAAGTTCCAGAATGGGCAAGGCTAATCTACGGTGGAAAAAAAACAGTGCAAGTGTCCTGAGGTGGGATTTGCCTGGTAAGTTGAGGGAGCAGCAAGGAGACCAGTGTGGCTAGAGCAGAGGGATGGATGGGAAGATTGGGAGATGAGATCAGAGAGATGATGTGGGGAGAAAGTGGACAGTGGTGTGGAAAGATCATGCAGGGTGAGTTTTTTTTAGGTTGTGTTGGCTTTCACTCTGAGGGAGATAGAAACATAGAAGCCTTTTCAGCAGGAAAGTGACATCTGAGTTAGGTCTGAATGAAGTCCTCTTTCCCCACAGGTTGGAAAGAACTGGAAGCTCTCTCATTTACAAAACAAACCACCCAAACGAGATTTATTTTGCTCATGAATCTGCAATCTGGGCAGGGCTCAGTGGAGACAACTCATCTCTGCTCCACTTGGCATCAGCTGGGGCAGCTGAAAGACTGTCGGCAGGAATGATCTGATGCTTCCCCAGTCACATGCCTGGTGGTTGATGCTGCCTGTCAGCTGAGACCTCACCTGGGGGCTGTGGCTGGAACATCTACATGTGACCTTTCCATGTAGCTGCTTGGGCTTCCTCACATCATGGCAGCCAAGCCCCAAGGGAGAGGGAGAGTGAGTGAGGAGACAGGCAGAAGCTGTGTCTCCTTTATGACCTAGCCCTGGGAGTCATGCAGTGTCATTTCTTTTCATCAAGGCAATCACAAAGTCCTGCCCAGTGGAGGGAAATAGACTCTACTTCTTTTTTAAAATAATTAATTAATTAGGCTGCACCAGGTCTTAGTTGTGGCACACAGGATCTTCGTTGCAGCATGCAGGATCTAATTCCCTGACCAGGGATCGAACCCAGGCCCCCTGCATTGGAAGCATGGAGTCTTAACCACTGGACCACCAGGGAAGTCCCCAGACTCCACTTCTTGGTGGGAAAGGTCAAGCTTCCACAGGAAGAGCACGCGGAACTGGAAATATTATTGTCGCCATTTTGGAGAAATATCTCCCACACTCTTTATAGAACATCTTGGAGCTCTGCTATGAGCAGCACCGTGGAGGTAGAGTCTTAGGCTTTGGGATATTAGAGAAAAAATACTTGATTTATTGACAGGGAAATAGGGTTCAGCAACAAAACCCCAGAACCAAGCACACACCCAATCTGACAAGTCAGCATCTCCGGCTACTGTTTTCTGTACATCTGCTCAGATATTTTAGTTGCTGGTGTTCACCTCTGTAAGACTCACCCTCCCTACTGCCCAAGACTGGGGGGGAATTGCTCCTAACCTCTCTACTGCTGCCTCTTGTGATCTGATTTTCTCTCTGCTCTCCCTTCCCCTGGCTCTGACTCCTCATAGTATGGGTTTATAAAGGTCAACTGGCATTCCTGGAACACGGCCAGGGGCAGAAAATCCCTCCAAACTCAAGCCAAGGCCAACCTGGAATCAGATGATGGACGTAAGTAGGGCGAGGGTTCTGTGCCCAGTGCTGTTCTGCTTTGACTGGAACATAGGTGGGCTCCATTATTTTCCTATAGTTTAGTGGTTTCAATATATGGTTCTAGAGACAGCCTTTGGGCTCCATCACGTGCCAGCTGTGTGACCTTGACCATGTTATTTAACTTCTCTGTGGCTCAGAGAGTCATTTCTGAAAACTGCATTTAATAAAAAAATAATATGCCCTGGGGTAGATTGGATGATTGTTTCCAAATCTCCACTCCCCTGCCAGCCAAGGGGCTCCATCCTGGAGGGTGGACAGACAAGGCTCAGACAGGCACGGTCACTACCCACACGTCCACATGCATACATGTCCATGTGCATTTTGATGTCACACACATAGGTGTCATGTAACAGGCTGCCATTAACACACAAGTCAGTAGCAACACGTGGATTCTGACAAATAGACGTGTCAGTACATACCATGGTCAAGATATATGTCTTGGCATTAGGCATGCCTTGATGTGAGCCTGCTTGTCGATGCTAGCACGTGGATACATGTTGTTGCACACACAGATAGTGACACATATCTGGGTTCTGTAAATAAGGGCACCTGTCATCAATAAAACATGTGAAACACACGCACGACTATAATCACACACATGTAAAAGTCTCTTGCATGTCATGGTTCCCTATGCAGACGCTGATGTGTATGTTGGTGTAGATGCAGGTAACTGCCCCGCCTCTGCACTGTGGCCGGAGTCCCCTGCTCGCGTGCTCAGCGCTTTGGCGTCCCCTGCAGGAGAATCTGTCGCTCCACTCTGGGAGGCCAGGAGGCCCCTCCCAGCGCCCTGAGACCCCACCTCCCTGGCACATCCCTCCTTCAGGGTTCAGTGAGCAAGACCCAGTAGCTGGGGCAGTCCCGGGAGATGCATGTAAATCTGTAGGGCTTCTGGTATTTGGTGGCCAGGGCCAGGGAACCCAGATTCTTGCAATGCACTGTGCAGCCCAGCCCAGGAGGGGTTTCCTGGGTTCCTGCCCGAGTTCGTAGGTGCAGGAAGAATCTGTTAAGGATCATCTTAGGCTACAGCGGCTCCCATTTTACATATAAACAGCAAAAATTTTACACTATTTTAATATACTCTGAATTTTCCAGGAAAGCAACTACATGTGAATCAAGGGAAGATCATACCCTGTTTGGGGCAAAAGTTGGTATTACGAGTGCTCACCATGTCAGAGAATCATATCACTGACATTCTCCCTCCTTAGGGTATTTGAATCCCAGACAATCTAGCTGGTCACCCTGTTTTGGTTTCTCTCTTAATAGACATATGAATGTTTTTTATTTAGCTCTTATTTCAAAATGTCAAATATAAAGATAAAAATCTGACTGAATCTTGTCTTCTTCACCTTAAATCTAAACTTATAATTCATCAAAAGCAGGAACGTCGGGCCCTGTAGTGTCTGAGAACACTGACCTAATGGAACACTTCATATTTAATCATAGATTACAGGCTCACCATCAGTCATCCACAATTCCAGGATCCAAATAGCTCTGAAAAGGAGAGATTGTTGTCTAGTGTACTTGACAGCAAAACCTGACCCGACCCGGGCTATTTTGGTAATCTATATTTATCCCACTGTGGTGGGATAAACAGCCCACATTTCACTGTGGAAATATTGATCTGTTTGATTCCAGGAGCCACCCTGAACCTAGCTGGGCTGACCTCATATATGCCATATACACAAACCACCTTTCTAAAAACCAAACACATGCTTCATTCCTAAACACACATGTCTAGTAAAGGATTGTAGAGTGTATTTTTCTTTTGTTTCTTTTCTAAACTACAGATAACGTATTGCAATAATTTTAAGTTAGAGATTATATGTACAAATAAGTTATGCTGTGCATGAATTTTGTTTCCTGGTAATAAAAGGAATACTATAAAAATCTATTATTTTTAAAGGGGGTACTGGATTGAATAGATTTAAGGTATATTATATTATATTATTTTATATTATATTACTAAGCCAGTGATTCCCAAGTATGGTCTGCAGACCCCTGAGACTCTCTGAGATCCTTTCATGAGCTCCACAAGGTCAAAACTATTCTCATAAGAATACTAAGATGTTATTGGCTTTCCTCTTCTTCCTACTATAAGGTAAAGTTTTCCAGAAGCTATGTGATGTCTGATGATATCATTGCTCTGATATTAACATGTAATGGATTTATCATTGCTACTTTTCAATGAATAAATAAATCTTTAAAATTTATCAGTTTAAATTTATATAAGGTAAATATGAATGAATAACTACCCTGTGGTGTGCTGGTGCCAGCCCTTACTGGCTTGGGAGAGTGAATTGTTAAATTTAGGATCATGTGTACCAGTTGTTAAAACTTTGATAGCATGAAATGGGCCATGGTGAAGTATTTACACCATAGAAACATCATATCATGGATTTTTTTCAGAAGGCTGGTTGAACAGTACACCATATTGTATATTACCCACACAAGCAAAGACTCTCTGGGGGGTCCTCAACATTTTTTAAGAGTATAAAGACGTTCTGAGACCAAAGCATATGAGAACAAGTGGTCTACCTAAACTAAAAAACAATGAAGCCGTAACCTAAGCCTGACGCGCCCCCTGGTGGATGTGATGATATACACACTCAAACATACATACGTAAAAAGCGTGTGCGTGTGTGTTTGTGAAGAAATAGCTACAGGTAAAGGTCACATTGATTACATATTTTTAGTGTCTTGATTTTACATAATAAGAACACCTTCAATTTAGTGAAATATTATGTGCCAAGGAATGTTACAAGATCTCACATCATATCATTTAATCCTCACATCTATCCTATAAGATAAATATTATTACCTCGCTTTGGTTTCCAGAGCCATTGAGAGTAAGTGGCCGACATAATGCCTCATCACCTCACCTTTGAATATTTTGTGCGTAATTACTGCAAACAAGGGCCCCTTTTCCTACATAACTACCTTCAATATCAGGAAATTCACATGATACATCACTACCTTTTAAGCCTCAGACTGCATTCAGGTTTCATAAATTGTCCCCCTTTATAACAACAGGGCCCAAGTCAGAACCACCCACTACACTTAATTGTCATGTCTTATTTGAATTTCATGGTCTTCACCCTTTTGAAGCTTGCAGGCCAATTATTATTTATTTTATTATTATTATTCTATTTTTTGGCTGCACCGCACAGGATGTGGGATCTTAGTTCCCGGACCAGGAATCGATCCCACGTCCCCTTAAGTGGAAGCACGGAGTCGTAACCACTGGACCACCAGGGAAGTCCCAGGCCAGTTATTTTGTAGAACATCCCTCGATTTGGGTTTGTCTGATGTTTTCTCATCATTCACTACAGGATATACACCTCTGGTGGGAATGCCGCAGAAGGGATTCAGTCTTCTTATTGCATCCTTTCCAGTGACACGTGATTATGATTTGTCTCATTATCCATGAAATTAACTTTGATTACTTTTAATAATTTGAGCCTATTAATACCTCTCACTTTACTTCAAAGCAATATTACTGGGGAAAGGTGGGGAGGAGGGATAAATTAGGAGTTTGGGATTAACATATGCACACTACTAAATGTAAAATAAATAACCAAGAAGGACCTACTGTATACCATAGGGAACTCTACTCAATATTCCTTTTTTTAAAGATTTTTTTTGAGGTGGACCATTTTAAAAGTCTTTATTGAATTTGTTACTATTTTATATTTGTCTCTATTTTATGTTTTGGTTTTTTGGCCTTGAGGCATGTGGGATCTCAGCTCCTCGACCAGGGATCGAACCCTCACCCTCTGCACTGGAAGGCAAAGTCTTAACCACTGGACCAGGGAAGTCCCTCAGTATTCTGTAATAACCTATATGGGAAAAGAATCTGGGGACTTCCCTGGTGGCGCAGTGGATAAGACTCCACGCTCCCAATGCAGGGGGACTGGGTTCCATCCCTGGTCAGGGAACTAGATCCCACATGCATGCCACAATTAAGAGTTCGCATGCCACAACTAAGGAGCCCGCCTGTCACAACTAAGGAGCCTGCCTGCCACAACTAAGGAGCCCTGGAGCTGCAACTAAGGAGCCCACCACAACTAAGACCCAGTGTAACCAAATAAATAAATAAATATTTTTTAAAAAAAGAAAGAAAAGAATCTGAAAAAGAACGGATATAAGCATATGTATAACTGAATCACTTTGCCATACACCTGAAACAAACACAATATTGTAAATCAGCTATATTCCATCCAATATAAAATAAAATTTAAATTAAAAAATACAAAGATTAAAAAATGATATTGCTTTCATACATTGGTGTGGAATGTCTATGCAAATTAAGTTCTTTCTTAAAAAGTCCTCTGTGTAAATCCAGAAGTGAAGACAGACAATTGTTACTTTATCTTCCATAGACAATACCACATAATACTCCCCTGAGGAAGATACTTACCAAAGATTGTAAAATAGATCATACTCCTGGATGGGAAGAATTTCTTTTTAAAATGCTGCACTAGACGTAGAGAATGGACTTGAGGACACAGGGAGGGGGAAGGGTAAGCTGGGACGAAGTGAGAGAGTAGCATTGGCATATATACACTACGAAATGTAAAATAGATAGCTAGTGGGAAGCAACTTCACAGCACAGGGAGATCAGCTCGGTGTTTTGTGACCACCTAGAAGGGTGAGATAGGGAGGGTGAGAGGGAGGGGATATGGGGATACATGGATACATATATTCACTTTGTTACACAGCAGAAACTAACACAACAATGTAAAGCAATTATACTCCAATAAAGATGTTAAAACAATTAAAATAAAAAAATATCACTTCCTTGATAATAAAAAAATAAAATGCTGCAATATATAAAAATATATCTAGTGCCATCCTAACCAGTTTTTCATACAATTTGAAAATGAAGAGTAGCCCCTGCTGGCCACAACTAGAGAAAGCCCAGGCGCAGACACAAAGACCCAAGGGCGGGCTTCCCTGGTGGCGCAGTGGTTGAGGGTCCGCCTGCCGATGCAGGGGACGCGGGTTCGTGCCCCGGTCCGGGAGGACCCCACGTGCCGCGGAGCGGCTGGGCCCGTGGGCCATGGCCGCTGGTCCGGAGCCTGTGCTCCGCGGCGGGAGACAACACAACGGTGAGAGGCCTGCGTACCGCAAAAAAAAAAAAAAAAAAAAAAGACCCAAGGGCATGATAAATAAATAAACAAACGAAAGCATTCAAAGGCCTTTGTAAATCCTAGAAAACAAGTGCCTTTCTCTAGGTCATTTTCCTACCCCCAGCCCCTCCTCCTACGCACCTGACATTCTCTCTGTAATCCTGAAAGTCCACCTCTTTCCTGCCTGTTTCCTGGGAGAGGTTCCCTGTGGCCAGATAAAAATAACACCTAGATGCTGCCAGGAGGAAGATTCAATCAATTTATTCCTGGGGCAAAGGGGAATCCAGTGAAGAAGTATGTGAAGACAGGAGCTGATGGGGACTTCTCTGGTGGTCCAGTGGTTAAGACCCTGCGCTCCCAACACAAGGGGCCCAGGTTCAATCACTGGTCAGGGGACTAGATCCCACATGCCGCAACGAAGACCTGGTGCAGATAGATAGATAAATATCTTTTTTTTAAAAAAACAAGAACTGACATCATCCTCCTGGGTTTCACATCCAGGAGCCCAGCTCCGCCATCCTTGACTAAAAGCTGTGGGAAGGACAAGCCAGGTCTTGTTCAGGGGTGTCTGACCAGGTCCAGCCTGTCCTTCCTAGAGGGTTTGGAGGCTCTTGGACTGGGATTCAGGAGACCTGAGATCTATTCCAGCCTGTATCACTGACCAGCATGGGACCTCAGGTCACTATCTTGCTTGAATCCAGGGAGCAGGTTGAGAGAATTCAATAAATGGCCAATTGATCTCACCCTTACTGTCCAGAAACCCAGAATCTTTTAGACATGATAGAAGCAGAGGGTCCCAACACCTGAGACAGCTTCCACTCAGCAGCCTCGGCCCTGCCTCACGAAGCTGGGCTCAGGAGCAGAAGACAGAGCCACTCCCACACAGACAGGACCAAGGTGGGCAGAATAGGATGGGGCCTCTGAGGGAGCTGGTGGTGAGATTGGATAGTGCTGTGTGTAATGGCTTTTATGACACTTGAGAAGGGATAGAAGCAGGATGCCAGCACAAAGCCTCATCACTGAGAGCCTCATCACTGAGCCCCTCATCAGGGGCTCATCACTGAAAGCCTCATCACTGAGCCCCTCATCAGGGGCTCTCAGCGTCCATCAAGCCCTGGCCTGGTCCCCGCTGCCCTCCTAACAGCACAGCCTCTGAGTTTCCCCTGCAGTGTCAGGATCTCCCTCCACTTTCCTACCCCAGGGCCTGACTCAGCTGCCCTGAGAGATCAGACTCCAGGCCAGGGAGGGTGGGCTGGATTCCTCCCTCCACAGAGAGGCTAACCCCGACCCTGGCCTGGGGACTGTGCTTCTGTCTCTCACCCTGGCTGGGATCCAGTCCTGGCATAACTTCTCGTTTTGGTCGAGACAACCAGGTTTGCATTCCTCCAGGAAAATCCTGATACTGAGGACCAAAGAGATGAACCCCTTTATTTATTTATTTATTTATTTATTTAGGCCATGCAGCACAGCATGCAGGATCCTAGTTCCCGGACCGGGGATGGAACCTGCGCCCCCTACAGTAGAAACCATGGAAACCTAACCACTGGATCCCCAGGGAATTCTCGAACCCCTTTATTAGAACACGTGATGGGGCAGGTAAGTTAGTGATTCTTATTTTTGTCTTTTTAAAAAATTTATTTATTTATTGAATTTTATTTTGGCTGCGTTGGGTCTTCGTTGCGGTGCATAGGCGTCTCACTGCGGTGGCTTCTCTTGTTGCAGAGCACGGGCTCTAGGCACACGGGCTTCAGTAGTTGTGGCTCATGGGTTCTAGAGCGCAGGCTCAGTAGTTGTGGCGCACGGGCTTAGTTGCTTCGCCGCATGTGAGATCTTCCCGGACCAGGGCTTGAACCCATGTCCCCTGCACTAGCAGGCGGATTCTTAACCACTGCACCATCAGGGAAGTCCATTAGTGATTCGTAGGAAAAGAGGAGGTGATCCCCAAACCTTCTCTATTCTCAAGTGTTCTAACCACTTGTCTGTGACTCACTGGGGAAAATAGATATTACATCATTATGTAGCTTATACACAGTCACAGGAGAAAGTGCATTAAACAGTATAGCACAGCATCCTGTTCAGAGCACACTCTCCCGTATTCTAGTCTATTCTTATTCAAGTAAAACATACTATTGTTTATGCCCAAGTGAATTGGTTTTACATCCTACCAGGATGCCCCAGTCTTTTCCTTGGGAAATATTGTTCTACCTGCTGCTGTAAGAGATGGGGCCAGAGAGCAGAGGGGGAAATGGTCCTGCAAGAGGAGGTGAAATTACCGCATACTCTGTCAGGAGAAAGGGGGTGATCAGTTCTCTGCTATAGGGTGGTGACTTCTGCTTCAGAAGCCTTCTCCCTGGTCTCCTGTTTCTACTAACTCTCCTGTCCACCTTCTTCACAGCAGACAGACACCAGGAAGTTCCACAGACACAGATTTGACCACCTTCATCCCCTGCTTATGATCACTCCACAGTGCCCCGTGAGCTCAGGATCATACCCAGAGTATCTGAAAGCCTCACGAGACGACCAGCCCTGCCACCTCCAGCCCCTCTCCCGGCCCCACCCTCTGCTCTTAGGGGCTCCAGATTCACTGAATCAGCCACAATTCTAACTCATCCTTGAAATCTCAGGGAAGATGCCGCTTCTCCAGTATGATCGTCGCAGACTCTCTCCAGGTAACACTTGGTCTTCCCCACCTATGGCTTTCCAACCAGCCCTGACCTCCCTGAGCCAGAGGCTGGATCTGTGTCCCCAGCGATGGCACAGGATCTGCTACTGAGTTGGCACTGTGTCCTCACATTGCCTAGTGTTACAGAACCAAACTTGGGCCTGCTCGCCTGTGTGCAGTAAAGCCAATCTACTGACACCAGGTTGTGATGAAGGAAAGTGCAGCGTTTACTGCAGGGCGCCAAGCAAGGAGAACGGGCAGCTAGTGCTTGAAAGACCCAAACTCCCCAATGGCTTCCAGTGAAAGATTTTTAAAGACAGGGTGAGGAAGAGGGGTTGTAGAGTGCGTGATCAGCTCATGGGCATTCTTCTGATTGGTTGATGGTGAGGTAATCGGGAGTCAACATCATCAACCTTCTGGTTCCAACTGGTCTGGGATCTACGTGCTTGTGGTCAGCAAATAGTTAACTTCTTCCACGTGGTGGGGCTTTCAGTATCTGAAAAACAGCTCAGGGACTTCCCTGGTGGTCCAGTGGTAAAGAATCCACCTTCCAACGCAGGGGACACAGGTTCGATCCCTGGTCAGGGAACTAAGATCCCACATGCCATGGGACAACTAAGCCCACGAGCCACAACTACTGAGCCCAGGCGCCTCAACTAGAGAGTTCACGTGCCACAAACTATAGAGTCCACCTGCTCTGGAGCTGGTGCGCCACAACTAGAGAGAAGCCCACGCACCACAGCGAAAGATCCCACATGCCTCAATGAAGATCCCACGTGCCACAGCTAAGACTTGAAGCAGCCAAAAAAAAATGCTGTCAGAGTCAAATATGAGAAAGCAAGTCCTCCTCTTATACAAGGACAGGAATAGTGTTACCTATAAATGGCCTATTTGGCCCTTTGAGAAAGTATAGCAATTCAAACCCAAGGCTCTCTGACCCTGAAGCCTCATCACTGTTGAGTCTGGTGTTCTCAGTGTCCATGGAGCCCTGGCCTGGACCTCAATGTCCTCCCACCAGTACAGCCTCTGAGATCCACCCTCTAGCCCTGCCCTGATCTCCTCTCACCTTTCCACCCAGGTCCTGACTCAGCCCCCTGGAGAGATGAGGCTCCAGATGAGGGGAGGGGAGGGGGCTGGGCTCCTCTCAAGGGATGCCAACCCCAAGCCTGCCCTGGGCAACCAGCTTCTCTCTGGAACTGGCAGGTATCCAGACCTACCTCGCCCCTCTTTTTGGTATAGATGCCAGGCTGTGTGCCACGCCTACCTTCAGCCACTCCAGGAAGCACCTGGGATGGAGGATGTGAGAGCTGAACCTATTTTTTGGGAAGACATGATGGGACAGCTAAGTCACTGGCTCTTAGGAAAGCAGAAGACAAGCCTGTGCCTGGAGTCTTTCCAATCGTGTGTGTTTATTAACCATTGTATGTGACTTACTGGGAAAGACAGATATTACATCCTTATGTGAGTTAAGATTCTCTGCAGTGCACACTATTCTATCTTCCATCAATTCTCTTTTCATTTTAAAAGAACTCATTAAGATAAATTCATTGGTTTTACAACCTGAAGGAGTGTCACGACCCACAGTTTGGAGAACACTTTTCTACCCTGCAGCTGTAAGAGGAGGGGAGGCCTGAAGAACAGGGGAAGAAATGGCTCTGGGAAACGAGTGTGCTATACATCCCACCCCGTTGAGAGAGGTCAGACATTTAGAACTCTGGTAATTGCATGATTATTTCTGCTCCAGAAGCATCCTCTCTGGTTTCCTGCTTCCTGTCCGTCCACCCTTCTGTCCACCCCCCTCACAGGAGACAGACACTAGGATTTGCCACAGACCCAAGTCTCACCACTTTCATTCCCTGTTTAGCATGTGTTCTTGGCTCACAGCGCACTCAGATTAAGCCCGAATCCTCACCAAGGCCCACAGGGTGACTCGCCCTGTCCTGTCCTCTGCCCTCCCAGGGCTGAGCCCCCTCTGAAATAGTTACAATTCTTGCTCATTCTTAAAATCACAGCTCAGATGTGCCCTCCTACAGGAAGCCCTCCCTATCACCCTTGGCCCTTCTTCCCAGACCTGCTCACTCTGGGTCATTATCGTCTGTGCCCCAACTGGACGTGGCAGTCAGAGGGAAAGGGTCTGGGACTAAGTCACCACTGTGTCCCCATCATCAGACAGCACAAGGCTGGTGGCAGAGCAGGTGCTCAGGGAATATTGAAAGAATGCACGAATGAATGAATGAAATCATAAATGGATGAAGGAATAAAATGTGTTCAGAGTGTATCTAACTCAACACGTCTTTGTGACATACTGACATACTGAGAACTGGCGCCTGAAGTTCAAATCTCTCCCTCTCTCCAGACATCTCCCTTGTCCTCCCTGTAATATTGCTCCTCAGCAAGGCCTGTTGGGATCTCATACACTGGGGAAGGCCTCAGGGTCCCTCTTTGCAGAAGGATCTCCCTCCCAGCCATCTCTCCCCTGCTTCCCCACCCCACAAACATAGGACTCAGCCCTGTGCTGGGGGCTGGAAACCCAGGCTACCAACAGCATCAGGGCCCTGCCAGGAGTGAGTAAGTTGGGAATCTTCTCTATTCTTGATTTTACTGACTGCCTGGCGGCATCTATTAGGAAAAATAGACATTACATCATAATGCATCTTTGAGATACATGCATCATGCATCTCAAAAAAAGCGAAAAGAAGTATAGGCAAGTGGCTTCTCTAGTGGCGCAGTGGTTAAGAATCCACCTGCCAATACAGGGGACAGGGGTTCGAGTCCTGGTCTGGGAAGATCCCACATGCCGCAGAGCAACTAAGCCCGTGCGCCACAACTACTGAGCCTGTGCTCTAGAGCCCGCGAGCCACAACTACTGAGCCCGCGTGCCTAGAGCCCGTGCTCCACAACAAGAGAAGCCACCACTATGAGCAGCCCACACGCAGCAATGAAGACCCAATGCAGCCAAAAATAAATAATTTAAAAAAATAAAAGAAGTATAGGCGGGCTTCCCTGGTGGTGCAGTGGTTGGGAGTCCGCCTGCCGACGCAGGGGACGCGGGTTCGTGCCCCGGTCCGGGAGGATCCCACATGTTGCGGAGCGGCTGGGCCCCTAAGCCATGGCCGCTGAGCCTGTGCATCTGGAGCCTGTGCTCTGCAACGGGAGAGGCCACAACAGTGAGAGGCCCGCATACCGCAAAAAAAAAAAAAAAAAAAAAAAGAAGTATAGGCAAAAATGTGCACTGTCAGCCTCCCTCAAGGGAGCGGCTCTTTCATCTTCTGATCCCAACTGGCTTCTCTCAGAGGAAAAACTACTCCCCTCTCCCTCAGATCTACTTAAAATCTGGTGTGGACTTTTTGTCCAGAATGGCAACAAAACAAATTAGTATGGTAACGATCTTGGTCACATCAATCACCTCTAAAGTCATCTATTGCTTACCAAGTACCCAGCACAATTTCTCCCATTCTCTCATTCATATTCTTCACATCTCCCAAATCAGTTATCATTTATATTGCTTAGATTATTCCCAAAGCAATCAACAGATTCAATGCAATCCCTTGCAAAACCCCAATGACTTTTTTCCTTCTTCCAGTAATGTGAAGCGTATTCTCAAATTCATATGGAATTGCAAGGGACTCTGAATACCTCAAAGAATCCTTAAAAGAACACTCTTGAGAGACTCACAAGTCCCAATTTTAAACTTACTATAAAGCTACAGTAATCAAAACAGTGTGGTACCGGCATAATGATAGACATATAGATCAATGGAATGGAATTGAGTTTCCAGAAATAAACTCATGCATTTATGGCCAATTGATTTTTTTGTTAAGTCTTTATTTATCAAGAGAAGCTATTCCTTAGCCCAGATATTCATAGTTCATAGTTTCATAGTTCAGAAACACAGGTAAGTGACAAACTTCCACAGAACTCAACCCAAAGAAATTCTTTGCATTTGCAAAATCACTTTGCACTCTGAAAGATACCAGCCTTCCTCATCTCCTCAAAATCTTTTATAGAATCATAATTTCTGTAGACAGACTTCCCTGGTGGTCCAGTTGTTAAGAATCTGCCTCCCAATGCGGGGGACGTGAGCTCAATCCCTGGTTGGGGAACTAAGATCCCACATGCCGTGGGGCAACTAAGCCCACGCATCGCAACTGTTGAGCCCACGCACTCTACAGCCTGTGTGCCACAACTAGAGAGAAGCCCACGCACCGCAACAAAGAGCCCACGTGCCACAACTAAGACCTGACGCAGCCAAATAAATAAATAAATAAATATTTTTAAAAGAGTCTCTTTTTAAAAAATAATTTCTGTAGAAATCTGCATTTTCAACTCTCAGGGAGACAATGAATGCTCCAACAATATGAAATCACAGATTCTTGGCCAGAACGTCACACATCTGAGGTTTTGTCAAAGAACTGGAAGCCATGGTAGTTTTTTGCCTTGACAGCTCAACAACAATGTCCTTACAGACTGATGGAGAAATGGACTTTGGCCAATTGATTTTCAATGAGGGTCCTAAGACCATACAAAATGGGAGGAGGTTTTCAACATGTGGCAGACTGGGTCAAATGCATATCCACAGGCAAAAGGATGAAGCTGGACTTCTACCTCACACCATAAACAAAACTAAATCAAAGTTGATGAAAGGCCTAAATGTAAGAGTTAAAACTAGAAAAGTCTTAGGAGAAAACATAGGAGTAAGTCTTCATGACCTTAGATTTCAAAATGGTTTCTTACATATGACACCAAAAGCATAGAGGCAAAGGGGGGAAAAAAACCCCAGCATATATTGGACTTTAAAAAATTTTTTAAGTTTTGGGTATCAAAGGATACTGTCAAGAAGGTGAAAATACAACTCACATAATAAAAGAAAATATTGAAAATCATATAGCTAATAACGATCTGGAATATAGTCTCCAGAATATATAAAGAACTCCAACTGAATAACAAAAAGATAAATAATACAATTTTAAAATTGGCAAAGGACTTAATAGATATTTCTCCAAGAAGATATCCAAATATCCAATAAGCACATGACAACATGATCAAAGTCATGTTTTAAGGGAAATTCAAATCAAAATTACTAGGAATTACCACTGTATAGCCACTAGAATGGTGGTACTTTTTAAATGATTTAAAAAAAGTGTGTTCACAGGGATATGGAGAAATTGCAAACTGCACACTTTGCTCGTGAATATGCGAAGTGGTGCAACTACTGTGGAAAACTGTTCATTCCTCACTAAATTAAACATGTGAACAAACAAATCTGCTCCTGGATTATAACCAAAAGAATTGAAACAGATGTTCAAACAATCATTTGTACATAAATGTTCATAGTAGCATTTTTCACAAGCGTCAAAAGGTGGAAACATCACAAATGTCCACCAAATGATGAATGGATAAAAAGATGTGGTACGCCCATACAATGAAATATTATTTCTCTTAAGAAATGAAGTACCGATACATGCTGCAGCACGGATGAACCTTGAACACATTGTGATGAGTGAACGAAGCCAGACGCAAACCACCACATCTTTCAAAATTTATAGGAAAACTTCAAAGTAGGTGAAAACATTGAGACAGAAAGCAGATCAGAGTTTTATAGGGGCTGGGAGGACAGTGGAATGGACAGTGATTTCTTGATGAGTATGAGATTATCCTTCTGGGGCGATGAAAATATTCTGGTGATGGTTATAAAACATCTTGAATGTACAAAGTGTCACTGAACAGTACAATTTACAAGGGTTAAAATAGTAAATTTTATGTTAGGTGTATTTTTCCACACACATAAAAAAAGAAAAGTACAAACATTTGAATGGGGGGTGTGTGTCCAAAGAACAGCAGGAACTGTCCACACCTCTAGTGCTGACCAATTCGATCTGTTTCTGGAATGATACATTCTCTGAGTATCTTCACTTTATAGTGTGATTTTGATTCCCAACTGCTCGTGCAGAGCGAAGGTTGGTGTGGTTCACCTAAATCTGAAACCCTTGATCTGTTTGGTCCCAGAAACGACTCATTCCCTTCTCACTGAGCATCAGAAGCACAACTGGCTCTAATTCTCAAGTGTCTTCCTTGACAACAAAGCCACACACACAAAAAAAGCTGTGAAAAGTGCTCAAGAGAAGACATCCAAGGTGCTATCAGGATGTAATGAGGTTACAGACCACATCCTCAGAGTTCAGGGACATTTCATGTGGGCAACATTTAAACTGAAAGCTGCTGTGGGGGTGGTGCGGGGGCCGCGAATAGAACGCACATGAAGAGATTGGAGAGAGGGTCAGACAGAAACCATCATGCGTGAACCCTGGAACCTGTGGATGTGGGGGGCACAGACACTGACGCTGAGGTACAAGTAAGAGGGAAGAGAGTGGCGAGGCGTAGAGCTGAGGACTTGGCGGTTGAGCCATGGGAGACATTTTGGGTTGTAATAAGCAGTTATAATAAGTTGGGGGCAAGGGGGAACCATGAGGAATGGGTAGGACTCTTGGCATCATTGCCCTCCACTGAGGGCCTCCTTGTCTGCAGAGGCTGGGAAGATTCAGACTGCCTTTCCCACACGGCCTTGCAGCTGGAATTCTGGGTGTATTTGAAGCTCTGGGCATCACAGCCAGGTGTTTCCGCAGCAGCACCCGTGAGTTTAGGCAATAGCTTTGAGGTGCTGAAAAGCCACTAAGCAGAAACAAGGGCGTCCAGATCCTGGATCACAGCTCAAGAGTGCTGCCCTGAGTATCATTCATGGAGACACAGCCTAGAGCCTGTTGCTCCAGCCACTCCTATGACATGTAGTCTCTTAATTCACTACATCATGTGGAGGATGCAACCAGGGCTGGGTCAAGCCAGATCATCCATTGTTTCATCACTTGAAGTCACTGTGCAGGGAGCAGGGGTCTCTTTCTGTAATCCCAGGGATATGGTTGGTGCAAAGGGTTGACACAGCCTCCCCATCAGCCAGCAGAGGAGGAACCTCCTGGCTCTGGGGAGCCCCAGCCCCTTCTCCTGCATACCTGACCTGCTCTCCATACACCTGAAAGTCTACCTCATTCCTGCTTGTTTCCTGGGAGGGGCTCCCTAAGGCCAGATGGAAATAACACCCAGATACTGCCAGGAGGAAGATCAAGTCTATTTATTCCTGGGGCAACAAGGAAGCCAGTGGGGAATCCAGTGAGAGCAGGAACTGACAGCATCACCCTGGGTTTCACATCCAGGAGCCCAGCTCTGCCAGTCCCAAGAAAGGGCACATGGGAACGTTAACCTGGGTCTTCCCCAGGGTTGTCTATGAGCAGAGGCTGTCCTTCCTAGATGGGCTGGGCCAGGGATGTTCGGAGGCCCCCGGACTGGGGTTCAGGAGACCTGGGTTCTAGTCCAGCCTGAGTCACTGACCAGCAGTAAGACCTCGGGTCAGTGTCTTCCTTGGATCCAGGGAACAGAATGAGAGAATAAAACAAATGGCTGTTTGAAGTCAGAAGTAGAACTTTCTCTAGCCATAAGTAGTGGCAGGTCCCGACACCAAATGATGGCTCAATCAACACAGGCCAGGTCCCTCCCAGATCTGGGCTCTCTTGCAGAAGACAGAGCTGTCCCCAGACAGTGAGGTCCCATGGTGGACACAGTAGGATGGGAGTCTCTGAGGGGGCTGGTAGTAGGATTGGACAGGACTTTGTGCAAAGGATTTTTTGATACCTTGAGAAAGGGGCCAAGGCAGGATGTGAACCCAGGGCTATCTCATCCCAAAGTCTCAACGCTGTTGAGTTAGTGGCTCTTGGTTTCTACAGATCTCAGAAATGGCACTGCTCTCCCATCAGCACCCAGGCCCCCCTACCCTGTCCTGATCTCCTTTCACTCTCCTGCCCTTTAGTGACTCAGCTCCCCTGAGACACAAGGCTCCAGGCCCTGAAGTGCAGTCTGGGCTCGTCCCTCTTCAGAGACGGAACACTAACCCTGCCCTAGAAAACATCCTTTCTCCCTCACCCTGGTTGCTGTCCAGGCATCTACTGCACTCCAGATTTAAGCAGAGGCAACCAGGCCTGGGCCCCGTCCTGCCTGAAGCCATCACAGGAAGCGAATGGAATCAAGGTCATGAGCAATGTGCCCCAACCTGTAAAACATGACGGGGCAGCTGAGTCTGTGGCGCTCATCAAAGGAGGAATCCACCCTTGCCCTGAGCCTCCTCCATTCAAGACTTTGTTAACCAACAGGCTGCAGCTCTCTGGGAAAAAATAAATATTACATTAATACGTGGCTTCCAACATCCTTGAGGGCAAGTTTAGGACACAATGTTTAATTGTTGAAATCCATTCCCTAATCTATATATTTTCAGTTAAAAAATAACATAGCTATGACCAACTTTAGTGGTTATCTAACCTACTAAAATGTTGCAATCTGCTGTTTGGAGCTACTCAGCGGCTGCAGGAGAAAGGACACCAGAGACCAGAGGGTGATATGGGGTTGGGAGGGGAGCATGCTGTACCCCTGCCCCCATGGGTGATAAAAAACAGTTAGGACTCTGGTAATTGCACAAATATTTCTGCTATAGCAGCATCTTCCCTGGACTGCTAACTCTAGTCTCAACCTTCCTGTCCACCCTCCTCCCAGCAGATACTGGGATATTCACAGACACAAATCTGAATACTTTCCTTCCGTGCTCAGGACCTTTCCTTCCGTGCTCAGGACCTCAGTGCCACAAATACTGAGCCTGTGTGCCTAGAGCCTGTGCTCCACAACAAACAGAAGCCACTGCAATGAGAAGCCCTCGCACCTCAACAAAGAGTAGCCCCTGCTCACCGCAACTTGAGAAAACCCCCGCACAGTTAGGAAGACCCAATGCAGCCAAAAATAAAAAAATTAATTTATTTTTTAAAAAAAGAATGGAACTGTCAGCTTACTACCAAGGGTAGATTTGAGGTCAAGTCCCAGTGATGCTTTTTTTTTAAAAATTTACTTATGTTATTTTTGGCTGCGTTGGGTCTTTGTTGCTGCGCGCGGGCTTTCTCTAGTTGTGGAGAGCGGGGGCTACTCTTCATTGCTGTGTGTGGGCTTCTCATTGCAGTCGCTTCTCTTGTTGCAGAGCACAGGCTCTAGGCACGTGGGCTTCAGTAGTTGTGGCACTCGGGCTCAGCAGTTGTGGTTCACGGGCTCTAGAGCTCAGGCTTAATAGTTGTGGCGCACAGGCTTAGTTGCTCCACGGCATGTGGGATCTTCCCGGACCAGAGCTCGAACCCATGTCCCCTGCACTGGCAGGCGGATTCTCAACCACTGCACCACCAGGGAACCCCCCACCTCCACCCAGGTGATGCTTACGTGGCACTGTGAGTCAGACATCTTCTAAGGGATCGACCCATGAGTTAGATACGTTATAGTATCAGCCCCATTTTGCAGGTGGGGAAAACTGAAACCCAGAAAGGTTGTCACTTGCCCAAGCTCACACACTGGAATGCCACCAGAACTCAAACTCAGGCAGCCTGGCTCTGAATGAGGGCTCTGGACCACCAGGCTCTACCATCTCCCATGTGGCAGCAAGGTGAGTAGCCCTCTTCTGGCCTGTTTACTCAACTGTGAAATGAGCTTCCCATTAGTCACCTCTTCAGTTTGCTGCAAGGGTTAAATGACATCGGGCTTAGGTCCAGGAGAAGTGTTTTTAAAATGGGCCCCTTTGTTTCTTCAGTTCCTTGCAGGAGGATGGGAGAAGAGGCCTGGCCGCCTGCCTCCCATGTTAAGTCCTGGTGAGCTGTCCAATGCTCCACTGAGAGGAGAGACAAAACAGGGCAGAGATCCAGACCCTGGGTCTTCCAGAAACCACGGGGCGAAGTGCCCAAGGGCCTGTGTGCCTCTCCCCACCCCCAACTCTCGGCTGGGTGAGGGGCCCCTTGGCTTTACCACGGTCTCCCCCCTCCGGACCGGACCACACCGCATCCTGTTGGGGCCCTGCCAGAGAAGGAATCGGAGTCTGGGTTCCCACTGGGAAGTCCCGCGGGGTGTGATGCAAGGCCTTCCCTGCCCCCCAGGCAGATAAAGGCGCAGAGCCAGCCTGCAGCTGCTAGCCATCTCCGCGCGCCCTGCCTGCCATGACCCGCCGCTGCGCGCTGCTCGCCTGGGCCCTCTCCGGCCGTCCTCAGCCTCGGAGCGGCTCAAGAAGCCTCGGTAAGCTGCATCCCCATCGTGCCCCGCAGAGAGTGGAAGGCCCTGGCGTCCGAGCGCAACAAGCGCTAAGACGGGCCCGTGCGCTACGCGGTGGTGTCGCACGCAGCGGGCAGCGCCTGGGACACCCCGGCCTCTTGCCTAAAGCAGGTCCAGAATGTGCAGCACTACCACGTGCGGACGCTGGGCTGGTGCGACGCGGGCTACGAGTGAGTGAGGAGGAGAGGCAAAAGCTGGAGACGGGACTGGAGCAGAGGGAGGAGCGCGGGCCCAGGAGACCGCAGGGACCCTGTTCTAGAGCCGCCTGGCCGACACCCCGGGCACCTTACTCAACCGCGCAACATCTTCGTTTGTCCCCAGGGTCGCCGCTTAGGGCTGGGCGTGTGCAGGCAGCGCAAAGATGCTAGGAGGAGGGGAAGCAGCTGCAGTCCAAGCTCTGCCCCCAGAGGAACGGACAGACTTTGCCAATACACAGGAAGATATCCTGTGCACTGGATTCCCTTGGTAAAGTCCGGTGCCTCGTTAAGCACCAGGCCGGGTTGCCGTCCCAGCTCCATTTACTGATGGCTGAGCCCTGGGGCAGGCATTCACCCTCTTTCAGCTTCAGTTTCACCTTCCTCCTCTGCAAAGTCAGGGGGGTCGTGGCCCACCCCATCACTAAGCCAGCCAATACCACTTAGGACACCGCCTGGTGTGCAGTGGGAGCCCCCAAATCCATGGACTGTTGGCGCCTATTACTATGTGCCAGGCTGTGCGCCATATGCTGGGACGGGGGCACAGCCATGAACAGTGTGAATCTAGCCCAAAGGGATTTAAAGACCAGCAGGCAGCGACAGGTGAGAAACACGCAAAGTCAACAAGATGAATTCAGATGGTGAGAGAAGCGATGGAGAACAGGAACAGAGTGACTGGCGCGGCTCCGGCACACGGGAGCCGAGAGAAGAGTGTGGTGAGCTGGGGGTACAGCAGAGGTAGAGGCCAGGAGGCTGAGTGAGTGGGTCATTCCTGAGGGACAAAGGTCAGGGTGGCTGGAGGTAGCCGGGAAGAGTGATACGAAATGAGGAAGGAGTTGGCAGGGGCCGGATGGCACAGGGTCTTGTGGGCCATGGGGAGGACCTCCGTTCTACTCTAAGACAGGAGCCACGAGAGGGATGTGAGCCTGCTTGGATATAAGAAGCTCCCTCTGGCTGCAGTGTGAACAGACTGTAGGGGGGTGAGGGCAGAAACAGGGGCAGGGATTGGTTGGATCTGCCTCTGGGGCCCATGCCCACCAGCTCCCTTTCCAGGGTAATAGGCTGGGGTCCTGCATACGGGCTTCTATAGCAAGAGACTCTACTGGTTCTCAAGCCTCGGTAAACACCAGAATCACCTTACTGGAAACGAAGGTCCCCAGGCCCCACGCTTAGAGACTGCTTCAGTAGGGCTGGGGTGAAGCCAGAAAGCCTGAGGACCTCGCTTGGAAAAACCTGGACGCCTTCAAGGGTATCCCCAGCTCTTCTGGCTCAAGATTTTACAATTCAAAGGCTCCAACTTCAAATTATTTTTCCAAAAGTCAGGCGCTCCAGTTCTAAGCGTTTCCCTGAAGGAACGAAGAGCAGAGCTTGGCTCCACAGCCTCTGGTCTAAATCACTTTATAGAAAAGCAAACTGAAGTTTGTTTCTCAGATTTTAGGATTCAGAGTCTGATCCAAATGTTTGGAATCCCCCTTCCTTGTCGCATCTTGTTCGGAGCCTCAGTTTCTTCACCTGTAAAATGGGGCTCCTGACTGCCCACCAGGTGGTGGGGTTTGAAGTTTAAATTAGATGCACCCATTCAGCTAATGTACAGAGAGTACCAACTGCTTGTGCCAGATGCTGGGGCTGTGGCAGGACCATAACCGGCACAGTCCTGGGGGGTCGATATCACTATGGTATTTCTAGTCTCTTCAATCCAGATTCTGAGAGTCTGCCTTCCCAAGTGGCAGATTCAGGACCAGTATTAGAGTTCCCACATTCTGCGCATCCTTGGTGACCTTGTGAGCCAGAGGACCGAGGTGACAGATATCGCATCTCCAAAACGCCAATCTTCTGGTTAATTCCAAATTTGTGCCAAATCAAACTCGCTCAAGCAGGACGTGTTGAATGACTGAACCTGACAGATCTGCTGCCAGGATTGGAAACCTCAAAGAGGCAGACGCTGGGGCTCCAGGGTTTGTGTCTGGTTGCAGCGCCAACCCTCGAGTCCCTGATCCTGTCACTCAAGTGTACCCCAGCAGGGAAGAGGAAGCAGGAAGCAGGCTGGGGAGAGGGCAGAAGAGCTTCTCAGTGGAGAGTTCTGAGAAGCATTAGTGTCCAGGACGTGACCTTGGGTAAATAATCTAAGTCTGCTTCCTCAGCTTAAAGTGGGGATGACAACAGTGCCTGCCCCCGAGGACTGCACGCGACAATTCAGCAAATCAAGAGCTCAACCAATCCTCCAGGGAGGCAGGAGAGAGCCAGACCATGTGGGTGGGAGTCACGGAGACCTGGGTGAAAATCCTGACTCCTCACGGGGTTGAGGATGCAAAAAGGCGCATGTAGAGCTGTGCTTGACAAATGGCAACGGCCACGGTCATTGTTCTTACTGTGGAAGATGAGAGGATAGGAGGAGGGTGTTGGGGAAATTGTGTGTGATTGACAGGGACAGGGGCGGGGCAAGCAGAGGACAGGGAGGGAGCCCCCGCCCCCAACCCGGGGAAGCCCTCTGTCACTCATCCAGACCACCCTCCCACCCCCACAGCTTCCTGATGGGAGAAGACAGGCCGGGGCTGGAACACCTTGGGCGCCCACTCAGGTCCCACCTAGAACCCCATATCCCTCGGCATCTCCTTCATGGGTAACTACGTGGGTAAGTGACTGTCCAGCCATCAGCTAGGGGGCTGACATGGAGCCCGGGGGTTGGCACCGCGTGGTGAGTAGTTGCTGGGAGGCTCTGCCACCTGGAAGCTCTGTGACCTCGGACAAGTGACTCTGCTTCTCTGAGCCTTGTTTCCTCTTTTGGATAAAGACCATTTGCAACCACATGGTTTCAGTGAAGATTAGTCTGTCTCTATAAAAGTTCTTAGACCAGTCCATGGCACCTAAGAAGTGCTTGATAAATGCCAGCTATTGCTGCGGCTCGGCTGGGGAGGTCTGGGGGCAGATGAGGGCAAATAAGCAGTAATCTTGACAGCTGACACTTGCTGAGGGCTTACTCTGTACATAAAATAACTCTTTTGATTATCCCACAGCCCTGTGGGCAGGTGTCATTCTCCCCTTTCACAGATGAGGAAACTGAGGCACACAGAGGTTCTGTCATTCTCCCCTTTCACAGATGAGGAAACTGAGGCACAGAGAGGTTAAGTCACTGCTTGGTGGCGGCAGGCTGGGTTCTGGGCCCTGGCGGGCCAGCTCAGAGTACAAAATCAGAAGCACTACCCACACCCCCTCTGCCCTTCGAGGAAGCCCCAGCCTAACTCCTGCCTCTACCTCCCACAGATCGGGTGCCCCCGCCCCGCGCCATCAGGGCAGCCCAGAGTCTGCTGGCTTGCGGCGTGGCTCAGGGATTCTTGACTCCTAGCTACGAGGTCAAAGGACACCGGGATGTGTAGCAGACGCTTTCTCCAGGCTACCAGCTCTACGAAATCATCCAGCAATGGTCACACTACCACCGCGTGTAAGGCCCTGTCCGTCTTCTCACACACACCCCCACCCCATCAGAAACCCCACTGCCTCCCCCTCCCCCAATAAAGGCGAACCTCAAACTGTATTTGTGTCCCGCCATCCCCCTCCCCACCCTCTCTCTCCCCCATAAGATCCCAGCCATCGCCCCCCAACCTCCCAGAACTCTGACCTTGCTCAGAACCCAGAGGCCCCGACCCTGAACCAAGACCCCAGAGATCCCAGCTTGGAAGCCAAATCACAGCTCAGAACCCAGAGGCCCCAGGTCACAGCACAGGAATAACACCAAGTCAGCTGAGATGTCACCACCAGAAGCTCAGGGGTCCTCACCTCCCGGGCAGTAAGCCATGCGGCAAGACACCCCCTCTCTACCACACCGCCAAAGACATCCTGGGCAGCATCTCTGCTTGAACTCCTCTGGGGACAAGCTGCTCACTCCCACCCCTCAGGTCCCCCCCCCCCATTGCTTTAGAGAGTGCGGGAGTTTTTTCTGAGCCTGTACTCCAATCTGCCGCCCAGTCATAGGCATGGCCAGAAATACACACAGGTCCCAGTTACACCCCCTCCCCACCCAATCCTCATTCCTCCTCACTCCACCCCGACCCTTCAGTCATAAGCTGAGGGATCCCAAGGGCACATATGTTTATTTACAAAACACACTTACCCTCCCTCCCAGAATGCAATGCCTGCGGGAGACGTAGGGATTGGGGCCTCACACACCTGAGACCCCAACAGCACCAGGAGGAGCGGGGCCTGGGCGGGGCCAGGACACACCAGCCCCGTCCCTCACGCCGAATCCATCCGAATCCATTGGAGGGGCAGTAGTCTCTCTCTGAGGTCACGAGTGCACGTCCAGTCTGTTCATGTATTCCTGCAAGGCCTTCAGGCGGGCGTCGATTTCGGCCATGTCAGCTGCCTGGTGGTCCGAGCTGTACTCTGTGAGAGCAGGCGTGGCTGTGGGGGTCCGTGAGGGGCCCAATATCCTGCCCTCAGTAGCATCCCAGTGGGCTCTGGGGCAGGTGAGGGGGAGATGTGGAGTCCCAGGCTCACCTTTGATGGGGACCCAGCCCCCCGAGTCCGCCAGGCGTCTCTGATGGCGGCCGCGTTCCAGGGGCCTAGGCTTCTGCTGCTGGGGGTGGCAGGAAAGGGGGTCAGGCACCCTCTATGCCTGCCCCCCAAATCCCACCGGCAATTCTGAACCAAAGGACCTCATAAAAATTAAGGGTTGACACCTACTGAGTACTTATATGCAAAATAAGCTCCCTGTAGCTTCACCAGAACCCTCAGACGTGAATGCCATTACCATCCCCACTTAACTGATAAGAAGCTGAGCTACAGAAGCTAAGTAGCCACCTTGAGTCACACGGGTTCTAGGGAGGGGAAGCAGGTTTCAAGACCTGGCAATTTGAGGCCAGAGCCGGTGCTCCTAACCAGAGTGTCCTGCCCCCACCTCAGCCCCATCCTCCTCTCCAACACAAAGGTCTCAAAACACTGCCTCCAGGGCTTCCCTGGTGGCGCAGTGGTTGAGAAGAGTCCGCCTGCCGATGGAGGGGACACGGGTTCGTGCCCCGGTCCGGGGGGAATCCCACATGCCGCGGAGCGGCTGGGCCCGCGAGCCATGGCCGCTGGGCCTGCGCGTCCAGAGCCTGTGCTCCGCAACGGGAGAGGCCACAGCAGTGAGAGGCCCGCGTACCGCAAAAAAACAAAACCAAACCACTGCCTCCAGAGGCACTGCGGAGCCGCTTTTACAACCTGATCCCCTAGAATGGAATCATGGGAGAAAGGGCCAGCGAGCTTCCGGTGGTTTAACGCTGCCCCTGCCTCCTCCAAAGCCTGAGGAAAGACACTCACCGTATTGGACCCACTCCAGGTGGTGGGGCTGGGCGGCTTCCCCCGGCGACGAACGCTGAGAGGATGGAGTAATCAAGGACCAATGGGAGGGGTCTGTGGCACCTCCCACCTGGCCCTCTTCCTTGGTTTCAAGGCTCCAGCCTCCATCACCCAAGTTCCCCGCAAAAGACTGTTTCGAGTCTCCCCAGACACCTGTTTGGGGGCGGTCCCTTCCCCCAGCCCAAGTTTTACCCTCTAGGGAGGGATTCAGAGAAATCCTCGAACTCGCTGCAGGAGCTGGCGGACGAGTAGCGGCTGCGGAAACTGTCCACTAGAGGGAGAAGGAGAGTGTGAGCCTCTTGCACTGGCCACAGCCCCGCCCAGCTCGTCTGCCAGTCCCGCGCGCTCCGGCCCAGTTACCCGAGGAGCTGCGGTTTCGGGAGCGGTTAGCCGCGTCTCCTCGACCGGTCACGGCTGCGGGGGGCCGAGTTTGGCGAGACCAGGAGGTGGATGGACGGTCCCCGCTTCCTCCGCTGCCCAATCGGTTTCGCTGCTGCTGCTGCCTGGAGAACAAGAAAGGAGACGCCCACCTGTGCGCCCAACTAATTCGGGAAAGGGCGTCGCTGCGCCCCGTGGGTCACACCTAAATAGGGAAAAATCATGCGGAGACACAGACCAGGTAGGGGTGGGAGAGACAAATAAGCAGGGCGTGGGGATGGGGGAGGCTGTCGATCAGGAGAGGGGATGGAGGTCAGGCGGGAAGCAAGAGCAGGTAGGGGGAAGGGGAGAGATGGAGCAGGTGACAGGTGATGGAGTTGGGAGTTGGGGATGGATGGCCAGAGGGTCAGGTAAAGGGGCAGGGATATGGGCAGGTGAGGAGAAAATGGGCGCTAACTTCATCTTGATCGCTCTCTGCTTCTTCTCCTTGGCTTTCACAAAGGCTGTTGGGTCGAAACGGGGCACGCGACCACCTAGGACCGGGTGGGGGTGGGGTGTGGAGAGAAGAGGAGGCTGGAGTCATAGGATCACGCCTCCACAGTTCTAGTTCCATCCACCTCCTCCCACGGGCAGAGCAGGGTCGTCACAGACCTGTGGGCGAGGGCGAGGGGCGGCCAGGGCGGCCTTGACCCCGGCCCCCGCGGTCGCTCTCCCTGGATGAGGAGCGGGCAGCGCCACGGCCACGCGACGTGGAGCGCTCCCGAGACGTCGAAGCCCGATCTTCCCGGGCCGAGGGCGGCACCACCGGTGTAGTCCGTCTCCTGGGAGCACAAAGCCCACTGTCAGTTTCCCACCAGCGACGACAACTCCTATCCCAAGCCTCTTGCCGGACTGCACCATCTCCGAAACTTCAGGCCCATCCCCCATCAACTCCTAAACATTCACGTACTTACACAATCCTCACAGATACCTTCTCCCAGGGTCCACCCCTATCGGAGCCCCACAAACCACGCCCCCCCAAACCCATCTGTCACTTCCCTACAACCTAACACATCCTTTCACCAGGCCCTTCTCCCAGAGGTCTCCCACAGCTCCCTGGAAACCCTTCCCAATTTTTCAACACCCACCCCAATACATGCCAGCAAACATCACTCGGATACCCACATGCTTAGCCACGCCCTTTCGCTCAACTAGACCTCAGACCCCGCCCCTTTTCGGTCCCTATCTCCAGGTTCAGCCTCCTGAATGCCGCCTCAGGCCTGCCCATCTCTCTACAGACTCCGCCCATCGTTTTCAACTACTGCGTGTGTCCTTCCCTATGCCCCATGCAGTCCTTTAGGCCCCACTCATCCCTCCGTTAGGCCCACTCTCAGGCTCTACCCGCCCTCTCCACCCTACCTGGGCCCCGCCCCGTCACTCAGGCCCCGCCCAACCACGCCCGGAGCCCACCTGCAGGCGGGGTCCACAGCTCCAAGGCCCCACCCACCCCGGGCCGCGCCCCTCACCCCCTCTTGTACATGGCCAGCTCGGTGTTCAGCGTCTTCAGCCGGGCACGCAGGCTCCGCTCCGACGCCTTCACCTCCTCTAGCTGCCAGGAGGAAGAGGAGCGTAGAGGTCCAGACTGAAGCCAAAGTCCGGGACCCGCCGGCGCCCAGCCGGCCGCCCCGCCCCCTCACCTCCTTGGCCAGGCGGCGGCAATCCTGGCTTCGGCGGCCGGACCCGCGGTGCCCGAGGCCGCGCTCCTGCCGCAGCTCCAGCTCCAGGCCGCGCACGAGCCCGCGCAGCGCCTCGACCTCCTGGCGCGCCGCCCGCCCGGCCAGCGCCTCCTCGCGCGATCTGCCCAGCTGGGCCTCCAGCTCGCGCTTCTCAGCCGACAAGCGCGACACCCTGGGAGGAGGAGGTAGAAAGCGAATGCTGGGGCGGGGTGAGAGGCATGGTCCCATAATCCTCATTCCTCCACTGGGTTGGGCACGCACCATTTCTTGATCGGCAATTAGAGAAATGCAAATGAAAACCATCAAGAGATGCTGAGCTGATAGGAACTTTCTAAGACAGGGATCCAGCTCTCAACATCCAAACCCATCAGTCCCAACACCACCTGACAGTAGCAAATACACAGCCCCACAGAGGAAGGCACTGTCCCAGAAACCTGAATCTGATTAGCCTATAGGTTTAACAACCACTTCGCGGGAAATAAACAGAACAGGCGACCACGTGAACCATGGAGATAAAATCAATAAAACCCAGGGGCTTCCCTGAAGTCCGTTGAAGCTGGGGCACAAGCACACGCGCATTATACTACTGTCTACTGTGCGTGCTTGGAATTTTTCGCAATAAAACATTTTTTTAAATCCGTGGCTCCCCCGCACTCTCCAAGGAGCTTCCCCATTCGGTCCCTTCCAGCTGACTTCCCCCCTCCCCTCCTCTCCTCCCCCCTCCCTCTCCCATGGTGCTCTTTGCAAACGCAATTCCCTCCTCCTGAACCCTCTCTCCTCCTCCTGGCAGGAACCACTCCACTCATCCTCCAAACATCACATTCCCCCCCGCCCCCCCCCGCGGGGAAGCCTGCCTGCCCTCCCAGCCAGGCTGTCATGTCCCTCTATTCTCTCCTCTCCTGGTTCTCTGTACGTTTCCTTCCCGGCACCAATCATGGTGGAGCTGACGTTGATCAGTGTGATTATGTTTTCTGTCTTCATCCTCACTCCAGCTGTCTGGTCACTGTGTAGGAACTCGGGCTCTGTGGCCTGGCTGATGGCATCCAACTCTATTCCACTTCTTACAAGCTGTGTGACCTGGGGCAGTTTCACTTCACATCTCTGTGAAGTGGGATGATAATAATAACACCTACTGATAAGGCTGCAGGAATCTGTAAAGAGCGCTTAGACGTGTCTGGCACTGAGTGATGGCTCAGTAAACATCGATAGGGCCAGGCAGTGTGCCTGGCACACCGTAGGAACTCAGTAAATGTTGGATGACTGAATGAATGAATCTTGGAGTCTTCCCAAACTCCCTAACTCCAAGCTGGGAAGAGAAAGGTAAGAACCAACTGTCCAGTTGTGGATCTCAGGGCAGATGACGCCATCTTGTGGCCATCCTGGGAAACACATGCACACGCACCTGGAAGACTCGCAAGGTTCTCCAAGCCCCATGAGCTTGCACTTCTGGGAGGGGAGAGGTCTGGTCCTCCCAGGCAGCCCTGAGCGCTCAGTCCTGGGCTAGCAGCTGCCAGCAGTGCACAGTGGCTGAGGAACCAAAGGTGGCTTGGGCTGACTGCCTGGATTCAAGGTCTAGCCAGGCCATATTACTTCACTGTGTAACCTGGGGCAAATTCTCTAACCTCTCTGGGCCTCAGTTTCCTCCTCTATAAAATGGGGATGATAGTAGTGCCTACTTTGGGAGGATTAAATCAGTTAAATCATACAGCACTGAACAGAGTCCCTGGCACACAATTAAATGCTCGATAAACAATAGCTACTGGTATTATTATTATTACTACTACTAAAAATAGTATTAGCCCTCCCCAATGAGTGGGGCCCCCACCAGATGGAGAGTCCCAGTCAGCCCCTCCACAGCCCTCAGCACACAGCAGGCACTCGGTAAACATGCCCATCAGGTTCCTGTCACAGCCTCCCATAACACAGGCTCCCTTTCCTGCCTAACCCCATCTCCATTTGCAATGTCCTCGGGTGGGTATGTGATCAATGTCTCTCTGCCCCCTGCGCTGGCACTACACCATGGGCAGGGAAGGGGCCAGCACAAGAGAGGCGCTTGGGGAAGGTGGATTCAACTGAATAGAGCCCTGCCTCGCACCCTGTCTTTGCACATGCTGTTCCCTTTGCCTGGAACACCCCTCCCTTCCCAGGCAGGGTCAGGTCTCTCTCTGGACTCCCTCAGCCCCATCCATGGTGAATCTTCACTGTCTGCATACAGATCTGTCTCCCGCACTGGACTGGGAGCCCCAGGAGAGGACAGGGCCAGAATTATCTCGGTCATTGCTGTGTCCCCAGCACCATTAACACATGGTGGGCACAGAGGAGGGGCTCAGAATAAGTATTGGGGGAATGAGGGATGGCTGTCCTTCCAACAGTGCTAAGCATTGGGTCCCGCAGTGCATGATGGGATCTGTCCCCCCCAGCCCCAACCGCCCACCCCCACCTCCAGACTTACTGCTCCCGCAGATGCCAGATCTCAGTTTCCCGGCTGTCCCGAGTGTCCTGGCCATCCAGCCCTCGAAGGCGGCTCAGCTCCTCCTTTAGTGAGCGAATGATGCCCCGCAGGACCACAGGGTCTGGTTTGCCCTGGTACGGGAGGGGCAGCGGGTAGTGAATCCTGAGAAGGAGGATTAGAACCGTGGCATCTCAGAGGCCAAGAATCCACCCAGGAAAGGACATGTGACCATTTCTAGCCAAATACTACAGGAAATTGGTTGGGAGTCTTCTGGGAACACTTTTAGTTTCCTGATAAAAACAGCTGATACAATTAACAAGCACAGCCGTGTTCCATTTCCTCCTGCTTTGATATAGATGCAACGCCTGGAGAAACAGCAGCCATTTTGTGACCATGAAGAGATAAGGATGCAGTCAAAAAGCCAACACGTTAAGGATGAGGAAAAGAAGAACAAAAACAGAAGGAGCCTGAGTCCCTAACAAAACTGTTGAGTAGCAGCCATCTACCTAGACATCTCGTTATGTGATAAACTATTGTTTAAGGCACTGATAATGGTTATCCTGATACTTGTAGCCAAACACAATACTAAATGATATAACCCTCAACACTGAAGATTCCAAAGGCTAGACTTAAGCAACATCCCCACCTAGCCCTGGGTACCAGGGGTTCTTAAGTTCTATCCACGTCCTCTCCCACCTGACCACCAGCTACCAGCCTGGTGGGTATACTTGTACCCACCTGTCAAACTCCACAGAGTAGATGAGGATCAGGTAGCGCTTGGAGTTGAGCTGGGCCGATCTCGAGGCCAAGGGGCCTGGGCGGCCCCCCATCTTTCGGTTCCGCAGGGACTCCAGATCTGTGTAGGTCAGCAGGTCAAGGGTAACCGACTCACTGCTCTGTTGGAGAGAATGGGAGGAGCTGCCAAAGGACCCAACGTGGCCATACCCAGAGCACACAGCCCACACACCTGGGCCACGCCCCATTCATTCTCTGGGCTAGCTGGGCTTTTCCACCACTGAGGCTGGCGATCAAGATGACCCTGCCCCATGAGGGGCTGCCACAGGACATCATCAGAGGGAGAAACTGAAAAGAACCTAAATGCTCAGCCATAGGAGACAGCTTAGTGCTGGGGCTTCCAAGTACTGTCCACAGACCCCTGGGGGTCCCCAAGACCCTTTCAGGGGAGTCCATGGGGTCAAAACACCTTGCATAATAATACTAAGATGTCATCTGCCTTTTTTGCTGTGTTGACATTTGCACTGATGGTGCAAAAGTCATGGTGGGTAAAACTGCTGGTGCCCATTAGCAGAAAGCAAGCCAGGGGCATCAAATGCACTAGTAACCATTGTATATTCCACTGCCACGCAGTCTCTGCAGGGGGATGGGAAGGAGGGAGAAACACACAAATAAATAAATAACTAGATAAAAACACAGAAAATGAAACCTAGGAATGTCCTTGATAAACCTGTAAAAATTATTAATTTTGGGGGGGCTGCACTGCGCAGCTTGCAGGATCTTAGTTCCCCGACCAGGGATCGAACCCGCACCCCCTGCAGTGGAAGCGCGGAGTCTTAACCACTGGACCGCCAGGGAGCCCCAAATTATTAATTTTTTTGACTCTTGACCCTTGAGTGCACATATTTTTACTACTGTGTGTGACAAAATGGAAAGTACACATTCGGCTGCAAATCAAGGTATGACATTTTCTAGGAAAAGCACTTGTGTGATTGAATTTTGAGCTAATTAGCCACTTTTTCATGGAACACTATTTTTACTTGAAAAGGTACTGACAAAAACTACGGTTATTCAGTCTTCGATGTCTGGCAAGCATTTTCTCAAAAATGAACAAAGCAGGCCTGTCACTTCCAAAAAAATACAGCTAACGGTATTTGTTTTGCAACAATAAAATTCAAACTCTAAAGTGAAAATTAGAATTTTGGAAAACTTGTATCTGCCACTGTGTGCTTGATAGCTTCTCAGTGTTGAAAGGCTTTCCTGGACAGATCAGTGAGGATATTAACAAATATGACTTCCTGATATTGTATAATGAAATGTGTCAACATTTGGAAGATTTGCACAACTCCGTGAACCAATATTTTCCAAATGACCAATGCATGATGTTACAAATGATGCTACAAATGCATGATGTTAGAAAATGAGTAAAAGATCCCTGCAAAGTAAAGACACACCAATAGATTTTAATGTCATGGAACAGGAAAAGTTCACTGGGAATGGTCTCAGATTCCACACTGCGATAAACCTTTAAGAAACTACCACATGTCCAGTTTTAATGTGCTGGCAAGAGAGGATATGCACAATTATCTGAAAAAGCTATTAAAGGACTCCCTTTTTCAGCTATATATCTTCCCGAGGCAGATTTTTCTGCATGTACGTCAATCAGGACATATCACAACAGACTGCAGAAGCACATGAGAATCTAGCAGTTTTCTATTAAGCCAGACATTAAAGAGATTTGCAAAAAATGTTAAAAAAAAACCCCACTATATTTCTTACTAAATAATTCTGGTTTTGAAAATATTTTTCATAAAAAGGTTATTTAGGTCAGTAACAGGTTTGTTACTGTTATTTTTAAATGAATTTGTAAATATCTTTATATTTTTCTCAGTTTTAATTTACAATATGGCAAACAAATATTGATAGATAAAACCTGCATGAACAAAAGCTCTTTGGTGTCCTCAGCAATTTTTAAGAGTATAAACGGGTCCTGAGACCCCAAAGTTTTTTTTTTAATTAATTTTTATTGGAGTATGGTTGCTTTACAATGTTGTGTTAGTCTCCACTGCACAACAAAATGAATCAGCCATACACATAACGGTATCCCCTCCCTTTCGGACTTCCCTCCCATTTAGGTTACCATAGTGCATTAGGCAGAGGTCCCTGTGCTATACAGTATGTCCCCATCAGTTGTCTATTGTATACATAGTATCAATAATGTGTATGTGTCAATCCCAGTCTCCCAATTCCTCCCACCCCACCCCTTTCCCCCTTGGCATCCATACATTTGTTTTCTATGTCTGTGTCTCTATTTCTGCTTTGCAAATAAGAACATCTATACCATTTTTTCTACATTCCACATATATGCCTTATTATACGATATTTGCTTTTCTCTTTCTGACTTACTTCACTCTGTATGACACTCTCTAGGTCCATCCACGCTGGGACCAAAAAGCTTGAGAACCACTGGGTTAAATAAATCATGATGCATGGGTATACTGGAATACTAAGCAACCGCTAACAAGGATGACAAACTCAAAAGTTGTAATAATAATAAAAATAGACAATACCTGTATAGCACTTATTATGAGCCAGACACTATTCTAAGCTTTTTACATGTAATTCACTTAATCTTCATAACATTATGAAATGGGGACTACTATCATCCCCACATTACAGATAAGGAAACTAAGACATGGAGTAACTGGCCCACAGCTCCCAAGTAGTAAGTGCTAGTGATTACTGATTTCAGAGTCCATGATCCTGGCCATTATGCTATACTGCCTATAGATACCAAAATGTTAACAGTCTGAGGTGGGGGATAGAAACAGAATTTAGACTCTTACTTTCTAAGTCACACATTACTTTAATATCATCACAATTTTATGAGTGCACATTTTACCTGTAACCACAGAAATAATGTAGTTCACAGTTTTTAAATGATGTCTAAATAGCATCTATGTCACTCTAAGCTCCAACCTGCTTCTTTTTTTCCTATTAATATTTTTAACTATTTGACATTATGTATTTTTTTCAATTGTCTGTCTCTCCCACTAGGCTGTCAGGTTCATGAGGGCAGGAATTTTGTCTCTTTTGTTTAGTGCTGTATTCCAGTGTCTGGCACACAACAGATGCTCAGTAAATGAAATGAATGATTATCTATATCCACTGACATGACTAAATTTTTATGAATTATTGTTAAATCTTTTAAAAGGCTACAGAATACCTTGGGAAATATATCAACTATATAAAATTATAGATCTGCAAATACACACACATTCACAAGTGAATACAGAAATGCAGAAATGGCTGGAGTGATTTCCATCAAAATATTAATAAAAGGGACTTTCCCAGGGGTCCAGTGGTTAAGACTCCACCTTCCAATGCAGGGGGTGCAGGTTTGATCCCTGGTTGGGGAACTAAGATCCCACATGCCACACAGTGCGGCCAAAAAATATATATATATTTACAAAATATTACTAGGAGTAAGTATTGGGAATGGAGTGATTTTTACTTTCTTCTTTACATTTCTCTGTGACTTGAATTTTCTCCATGATAATCATTATCATTAGAATTACAATCAGAATAAGGTATTTACATTTTGGAAAGAAGAAAAGAAAACAATAGCCCTGTTCCTTCAATGAAAGAGAAGGTAGAGGGTCTTGCATACATCAGGTGGGCATCTACCCTCCCAGAGACCCAGGGAACAGACAGCTCCCCCAGCCCCCAACCCTGGCCCCTACCTGGGTGAGAGCCGACTCCAGCATGTTACAGAAGATGTTGAACTGTTTGAAGTTCCCTGTCTTGTGAGTCAAATCTTCGATGACTAGGTAGGGAGAAAAGTCCTTCCTGAGGTCTGACCACTTGGCCAGCCCAAGGGCAATGCACCCAACCTTTCCACCTTTCCCCAACACCAGTGCCTCTGGCCCAAGAGATGAGCCCTACACCCCCTCCCCAGCTTAGAGAGCTTCTAGTCAGGTAGAAGAGGCAGGTGGACAGGATCCTGACTGGCCTCATCTGGGAGAAGCTGAGCCCAGGGAAGGACAAGTGAGCCCACCCAGGCAGGCACACTCACAGCTGGCATCGAATTCGGCCCGCCACTGGTCGGCCGTCATCCGGTCCTCCACCTCCAGCTCTAGCACCTGCCCAGACACCATCACCCGCACGGCATGCTCCACACCCCGGAAGACGTAGTCCACCTGCAGGCCAGCTGGCTGGTCCATGGCCAGTGTCGCTGGAGAGGGGAATGAGACAGAGACCTGGAGGGGCTGAGAGCCCAGACTCAGGAGCTGGAAGGCCAGAATCCTGGTTCCACCATGTACCACCTTAGGAAAGAGACTTTGTCTCTCTGTGCCTCAATTTCCTCATCTGGAAAATGGGTACAATAATGGCACCTACCTCATAGAGCTGTCATGAAAATTAAATTGGACAATACATGTAAAAGCACTTGGAACTGTGTCCTGCACGTTACTATGCCCAATACACGCTGGTTAATAGAATATATGATTTCCAATAAGAGGATCAAGATTAATACTATTGATTATTAATTTATTAATCCTTATACTCATTATATATTTATTGTTTATTCATTTATTTAAACATTTGTGGAGAAAAGTCAAGCCGTAAAGGGAGACAGAGTACTGAGATCAGGCTGGGCAGAGATTTTAAATAGAGGGTCAAGGGCAGGCCTCCCTGGGGAGGTGACATTTGGACAGAGAACTGAAGAAGGTCAGGGAACAAGCCAAGTGGCTATCCCTAAGGAAAGTGGTCCAAGTCGAGAGAACAGCCAGTGCATGGATAACAGATTATCCATGATAAACTTAAATCATTTACATTGAATTAATAATTGAACTTCTTCATTAGTCCGCTGTAAGCATAAATACTTTCTCTCAGCCAACAGGACTATTACTCACTGTTAGTTCTATGAGGAGCTGGAGGAGAGGGTAGGCCTCCACTCTCAGCATGAATTCTAGGGAGTGGTTCAGAATGGGAGCCCCAGGCTGTTTGGGTTCGTGTCCAAGTTCAGCTATGTGCACTTAGATGGGCAAGTAACTTAACCTCTCTTGGAGCCAGATTCCTTACCTTTAAAGTCTGTGCCATCCTGGGTGCTGGGGATATGATGAGAAACCAGATTCTGTCCCTACCCTCAAGAGGGTGGCAACAGTTAGAGGCATAAAAATGTCAACTGGTGGGGAAAGGGGATACTAGCGAGTAGGGGTCGCTCTTTTAGCTAAGGTGGTCAGTGAAGGGCCACCCCCTCCCTGCTGAGCAGAGGCCTGGAAGGAGGGAGGGGGGGAAGACAGGTGAATATCTGGGGATTAGGATCCAGGTAGAGGGAACAGCCAGGCAAAGATTCCAAGGCAGGATGTACCTAGTTTGTTTTGAAAACACCAAGGAGGTCAGCGTGAGGGAAGGCGAGAGGGAAAGTGAGGAGATCAGAGAGGTAACGGGCCAGATGATGTTCCTGCAGGCCTTTGTAAGCCCACAGAAGGATAACAGCGTTTATCTCCTTAGATTGGTGTAAGGATTAAATGAATTAATTATGTAAAAATCCTTGGTGAAATTGAGCCATCCCTGACCCAAGCAAGCACTCAATACATATCGGCATCATCATCATTTTTTTTATTGAAATATAGTTGATGGACAACATTATGTTAGTTTCAGGTGTACTACACAGTGACTTGACATTTGCGTACATTATGAAATGATCACCACGACAGACCTAGTAACCATCTATCCCCATACAAAGTTATTCCAATATTACTGATCATATTATGTGGTTTATTTTATAGCTGGAGGTTTGTACCTCTTAATCCCCTTCACCTATTTCATCCCCACTCCCAGTCATCGCTATTCTTGTTATTATTACTTTGTTGTTGTTTCTGAGCTTGAAATGGACTAGAGAGACAAGGCCAGCCCATTCCCTTCCCAGTGTACAGATGGGGAAACTGTGGCTCTGTGAGAAAAAGAGCCCTGTGCAGAGTCGCACGGGTGCTGCAAAGACAGAGGCACCCAGGGATGCCCCCAACCCAGTTCATTGGTACTCCTTCAATGCCTGACCTCCTTCTCTCCCCACTGTCTCCTTTAGTCCTCACACTTTCCCCAATTTAGTCCTTCCTAAAGTCTGATGTTGGAAAATTTAATAGTTTGAGCCCTGAATCTCTAGGTCAGTGATTATTATTTTTTTTTTTTTGACCGTGCCACTGCACGGCATGCAGGATCCTAGTTCCCCGACCAGGGATCGAACCCACACCCCCTGCAGCAGAAGCACCGAGTCTTGACCCCTGGACTGCCAGGGAAGTCCCTCTAGGTCAGTGATTTTTAATCTTTTTAGAGTCCTTGAGCTTTTGAGAATCTAATGAGATCTCTGAACCCTCCCCAGATAAATGAATAGATCCAAAACCTCTGCAAGTAATTTCAGAGTCTCCCAGAATACCACATCCCCAGGCTCATCCACAGATCCCCTTTCTCAAATGCCCAAGGACAATCGCCAGAGCCCCAGCCATCCTGAGAGGCTCGTCTCTGCCTCTAGACCCAAGCTCTTAACTTTATCTGGGGGAGGGGGTCTCTGGTGCTTTGGACGGACTGATGAAATCTGGAGAACCTTTTCCCACTCACACTCTCATAACTGTACTTTTTCATTCTCTGGGGTTTCAGAAGCGGGGGGGAGGTTAATAATTCCTGATCTACGGGCAAACAAACAGCTACACATTTCAACATATCCCTCATCCCCTGGCCCCTAGTGCGGGTGCCAGGCAGCGCTGGCCCCGCCCTACCGGGTGTCCTAAACCCCGCCCACCCACTCCGCCCCTCAGACCCCGCAAGCCAATCAGCGGTTGCGCTGTCCCGGTTACCACGGCGCCAAAGGCAGCAGCGGAACACTTGACGAGCCACGCAGCCTAACCGCCCCATTAACCACCCCACTCTTGGTACCCAACTCTCCCGAGGAGGCAGAGGAAGAAGGGGACCCGGCCCTGCCCTCCTCCTTCCCCACTCCCCTACATAAACCCCCCATTCATAGGCCTTCATTAGATAACAGGGCCTTTCTGCATCCCACTGCCCTGATGACACAGCCAACACCTCAGTCTCCAGATAGTAAGCCCCTGAATATTCTGCCCGAATTCAACTCTCCCCTTACACCTACCTGCCTCCTCACCTGCACAAACTGCGCCCGCTCCCTCCCTCCATCCTCTCTTCTAGACAGAATAAATCCCACACTCCCCAGCCAGCTCACTCTCCCCTCCTGACCCCAGCTCCCCATCACTCACTCCCTAGATGGCCTCGAGATTCTGGTCACTCCCCTTCTCCCAGTCCCCCATGTTCTACTGGGGTTCCCCCCATATTCTACTTGAATTTTGTCCTGTCCCCCACAACACACACACTATTCCGCCTGGATCCTGTCTGCATATTTGCCCAAGGTTCTACTCCACACACCCCATTTTCAGCCTGTATTCTGTAACCCTGATATTTCATCTGGATTCTGTTCCCTCTCAAATTCTATGTAAACTCCCCGCACCACCCCCCATTTTCCACTTCTCTTCCCTTTGGAGAGCCCTCTTTGAAGCCCCCCTCCCCCCCCAAGTTCTGGAATTTTCCAGGCACGGAGTCACTCCCTCCCTCCTTCATGCCCCACCCTGTCCCCACTGCCGACCCTGTCCTTCTACCTGCATCCTCCATCCTTGCTCTGTGACTCCAACCAGTGGTCTGTGACCGCCGACCAGTGGCCCATCCTGGTCGCTGGTTTTGTTCCAGTCTCACGTCTCTCCCAGCTCCTCTTCGCCTCAGCTTAGTGACCTCCGCAACCCAGCCGGGGTGCTGTGCCTTTGAGGCCCCGCCCCTACCAACCCGCGACGTCAGCACTTCCACCTAGTGCACGCCGGGTGGACTCCCCAGCGCCCCACTCTGGTCCTCACACCTGACACCATTTCTCCGGCCTTATGACATCATGGCTTCAGTGCACACGCGCGTGTATACACACTCAGTTTTCCCAGCCCTCTCATCTTTCACTAAGGTGACCCCCTCTCCATTTACAGTGTGACATCACCGCCCCTGGCTCCTCCTCCCGAATTATGCTCCCCGGATATTTCAGATTTCACAGCCCTCACCCCAGGACCGGAGTTGACAGTCCTCCACGCTGGGCTCCCCCAAAACAAGTCCACATCACCATGTCCTACACCAGACATGGGTAAATCACCGCCCCTGGCAGCCCCTACCCGATGGTTGTTTTCCCACCATCTGCCACCACCACGCCCCACACCAAATATTCCCGCCAGCCATGACCTAGCTGGAGTCTCCAATACAGCGTACCCCCCACTTCACCTTCATACACGTGGCCTGGCCTCAGTGACTCTTCCGAGCCCCCAGCTCACTGCCCCACCCCCCACCATGTGGGTGAATTGGGGCTGGATGGAACCCCCTTCCCCTTAGCCCTGCACTCCAGATCAAAACCTTCCACATTATCCCCCTGGAATATATGGACCCCAAAGCCCTTTAGGACACCCCACAATCCAGACCCCCATAGTGCCCACCGCAGCCCATCACCACCCCCTGGGATATCAGACACCCTCCCCCACTGTCCCTCAAATGCTTTTTGCCTTAGATAAGGACTAGGCACACCTACCAACCAGTGACTCACCCTTAACTCTGCTCTCTGGTAGGTATTGTAACCATCCCCCATTTTACAGAGGATGAAGCATCTTGCCTCGAATCCTACAGCGAGGGACTGGCACATTCATCCCCCTACTCCTTACTCAGCTGCCTTTCCCTGACTACCTTCCTTTTCCTGCCATAACTCTCTTCCTTCCAGCACAAATGCAAATGTGGGCTCACACCTTAAGCATGGTACACGCTGCAGGCTGGGGACTCCTGGGTTCAGATCCTAACCCACGATGTGACCCCCGGCAAGGCATTTACCCTCTCTGGGCCTTTCCCCATCAGTAAAGCGGGGATAATAAGAGTTCCCACCTCACATAGGATTATTGTGGGGATTGAATTAGTCAATACATACAAGGTGCTTCAAACAGAGCCTGGCACTTGGTCAACCGTTACCATCTGTGCAACTAGCTGATGACTAGTTGCCAGACCAGAAGCTCATGAGGGCACAGCCATTTTGATCATTCTTGTATCTTCAGCACCCGGGGCCTGGCACAGATCGGGGGCTGCTTGTGAATTAATGATCAATGCCAGGAGGCAGGGTTCAAGGCACTGGAGATACAAGCAAGGTTTTCTCAGCTCACTCCTTGTCATCCTCCAAGTCTCAGCTCCAATGTCTCCTCCTGCAGGAAGCCCTCCCTGATTCCCAGGCTGGGTAAAGGGCTGCCTTGATCACTGCAGCGTCCCCAACATGGCCTAGCACTGGGCCAGCCACAGAAGAGGAGTTGAATGATGAGAGTTCCAGCCCAAGCTCTGAACTGACCTGTTTTTCAAAGTGAGGGCCGCAGACCTTCAGCATCAACACAGGAGCCTGATGACAATGCATCATCCTGGGCCTGGTCCCAAACCTACAGAAGCAGAATTCCTGGAGGTGGGTCCAGGAATCTGCATTTCCTATAAGCTCCCCCAGCACGAACTAGAGCTGAGATCTTCTGCCTGTGGCCACCACAGTCTGCCCAGTTTATGACCCCATCTAGACCCCAACACCCTCCCAGCTCAACAACCCTGCCCTATATCACAGGGAGACCCCCCACGAAACGGTGGTAAAGGTGGAACAGTACAACTAACATCTTTTAAGCACTATGTGCGTTTCTAGGTGCTGAGTTCTAGATCCACTTGAAGCCAACACTCTAGTGAGGGGCGTCTAAGAAGCCCAGTGGATATAAACAAACACTAACATATGTCAGGTAATGGTAAACCTTATGAAGAAAAGTAAAGCCAGGTGGTGAAGGGCCAGAGGGTGGCAGGAGCTATTTTAGTTTGGGTAGTCAGCGAGGGCCTGTCTGTGGAGTTGACATTTGAACAGAGACTTGAAGGAGATGCCACAAAGGCATCTGGGGGAACTCAATGCAGACAGAGGGGACAGCAAGTACATTCCCCAAGTGGGGATGTATTTGCTATGATTGAGGGACAGCAAGGGGGCCAGGGTGGCTGAAGCAGAGTAAGTGGGATTGGTGGGATTTGAGAGCGGCGGGGGGGGGGGGGAGCTGGATCAGGTGGGGCCTTGTAGGCTTGACAAAGGCTTTTACTGCGTGAGATGGGAGCCATGGGAGGGTCTGAACAGGGGAGCAACATGATCTCACTTCTGTATTAACTTGACCGCAGGGTCAAGGGCAGAGGCATGGGACCCAGTGAGGAGCCCACTGCAAAACATCAGGTAAGGACAGGTGATGGCTTAGGCCAGAGCAGTAGCAAGGGAGGTGGTGAGACACGGCTGGATTCTGGATGTGTTTTGAAGGCAGGCCTGTGAGATTTGCTGATTGACAGTACGTGGGTGAAAGAACAGGGAGGAGTGAACGACAACTCCAAGATTTCTGTCCTGAGTACCTGGAAGGACGGGACTGCCATCAACTGGGTTTGGAGGTTGAAGGGGGAAAACGCCAAGTTTAGTTTGGGACAAGCTTTTAAAGTCTGTATGTCAGCTGGACTTCCAAGTAGAGAAGGGCCAACCATTGGACATATGAGTCTTGAGTTCAGAGTAGATATCCCGACTGGAGATAGACTCTTGGAAATATCATTACATAAAGAGCATATGAAGCCAGGAGACTGGGTGAGGCCACAAGGTGAATGGTACAGACTGAGAAGAGAGGAGGTCATTCTACTGATGATGAAGTTGAGGCACAGAGGGTTAAACAACTCACCCAGTGGCAAAGCCAGTGGCAAAGCCAGCATTCACGTTCAGGCAACACAACGCCAGAGCCCACACTCTTAGCCACCGGTAGGGTTAAGAAGTTTAAGAGTTAATTCACATAATACACTTGGTAGGTGCCTGGCACATAGTAAGCCTTCAGTAAACGCTACGTGTATCATAAGCTTTCACACCGCATCAAAGCACACCCTCATCCCTGGAGTTCTCAATATTGTTCTTCACCTGCCCTCCACCCAAATCAAAGGTTTAACTGATGGCAGGGACTTCCACCACTCCACAGTGCTCTATAATAACCCTCTGCCTTAAAACCTCCCATTAAATCGCAAGACTATCTTACAAGGACATTTCTATATTTTACCATCTCCTGTCTCCTACTTTACACACTTCCCCCTTTAAAGAGCCTCCTGCGAAACAGAAAACGCCCCCCGCCTCACATACTGCCCTCTGCCTCACAACTCTACCCCTGTTAAAGTGCAACCCCTCCCGATTCTGACACTGCCAGTTCTGCTGCCTGCCCAGCCCACTCTCCCCCCAGAGGACCCCCTCCCCCCAGGATCGCTACCCCAGCCCGCGCACCAACTACTCTCGCCGCCTCTCACCTTCTCCACGGACAACCCTCCTCGCGAGCGGTTCAACTGCCGAAGCTCCAGCCCCGCCCCAGGATCCGGCCTTCTCGCTTCTGATTGGTACTGGCTTACTCGCAGCCAAGTTCCCATTAGTCAAAACAGACGCCCGTCACTATAGCCCGCCCCAGAGAAGAACCCGCCCTCCAATGCTTGCAATTGGCCAACTCAGAAGAGAGGCTCCGAAATGGGTCGGGTCGTCAGTCTTCTCTCCAATCACTACTGGCCGGTAACTACTGCCAGTCATACAAAGAAGGTTGTTCCTCTGAGAGGGGAGGAAATCCCGGAAGTAGCTCTTTGACTCCGCCCATAACCCCCTGCGGCAGAGAAGGCCACGCCCACGCGGAGGGGCAGGCTGGAGGAGAGTGTCCGACGCGCCTGCGCAGAGGAACGTCTTGGCTGAGGGAACAGAAGATGCGGAAACGTTCCTGAAGACTGGTTGAGATTTATCATCGTTAAGTGCGTTCCAAGCCTGCACTTAGCAGTTTGCAGGCCTTGGCTTATTGATAGTTAGCAGTAACCATGCAATGTAGGGGCTATTATGATCCCCATTTTGCCACTAAGGAAACAGGCTCAGAGAGGTACAGCCACTGGCCTGGGATCACACAGCTTGAAAACTACCCCTATTTTGGCTTATGAGTCATCAATAGGGACGATACAGTTTATAGAATTTGATGGGGGAGTAGGGGCGGGGAGCGTTCTTTAAGAAAAGGAATACAAAATCACTAACACAAAACTGGGTATGAACATGAAAATTTACTTAGAATATGATATGAAATAATTGTTATTGTACTTTTAATATTGTTATTGTTACTTTTAAATGGTACATATTTAAAAGAGCTGACAAATACCACAAACATTGCAAAATCCCCAAAGATAAGGTAATGTTTTTATTAATTTACTACCTGACACACCTCTGTGGTATGTTTCCTACTTTTCTGGCTGCTTATACTTATTTCATAATATCCTGATCTGCAGAGAGAAGAGAAAAGTAAATTATCTTTCCTCTAGCATACTTGATGGAACTTTTTTTAGTCATTATCATTTAGAAAAAGTTCAGCTTCACAAGTCAGTATTGGTGATGTCATCTAAGTTTTTTGGAAATTTGTGAAAACTTTCATAAAGTTTAACTCATGTAAGCTACATGTTTTGGAAGATGTTTCCACAGACTAGCTTCTAGCTCAGTCCTTTTAATTCTTGACTCCCTTTCATTATGCAGGTGCTTCTGGAGTAGACCACTAGAGGACCATTCATACCACAACAGACTGGCCTTGTAACTAGTCAGCACCCTGGACAATAAGATTATTCTGGAAGCCATTCCAGACACCAGGACAACTAGTTAGGTAATTTAAGTACAGCTGAAAGTGTCTATGAACCACATCAGAACATCCCATGGAACCCGACCTAAATGTATCCTCAACTCACCTTCCCCTCACCTAGATCCCACCAGTAAACAAGGTGACTCCAGCCCTACCCGGGGTAGAAAGAAATGCAACAGGGGGACATAGAACTGGGAAAAACCAGTGGTCTTAACCAGCTGCATTTTAAATACCTTCCTTTTGCGAATCTTACAAAAACATCAGCCCACAGGAACACCTTGCTAGGGCCATGGAAGGGCCTATGCAAATCAGGGGCCCTGAAGCTTATGTGAGCTTTACTATAAATCCACTCTGAATACCTGTCATCATGCATCTATTGAATTGAATGTCCACTGTGTGCCAGAGACTAATGCCAGAAATCCTGCCCTGAAGCATAATAGCTCATCCTGACACTGCCACCAACTGGCTGTGGGGACCCCCTCCCTCTCTGGGTGTGAGTTTTCCCACCTATAGATTGAGTATTGCTAAAAGACTAACATTTGGGGTTATTAGGAGGCCCCAACATAAAGTCCACTAAAGAGTCCTATTAAGAACTTGTGGGGGTGGGGGGCTTCCCTGGTGGCACAGTGGTTGAGAATCTGCCTGCCGATGCAGGGGACACGGGTTCGTGCCCCGGTCTGGGAAGATCCCACATGCCACGGAGCAGCTGGGCCCATGAACCGTGGCCGCTGAGCCTGCGCATAACGGGAGAGGCCACAGCAGTGAGAGGCCCGCATACCGCAAAAAAAAAAAAAAAAAAAGAACTTGGGGGTTTGCAATCAGAGAGACCTGGATTAGAATCCCAAAGCATATGGAAAAAAAATAATCTCTCAAGGCTTCCTCTTACCAGCTTGGGACTGTCCATAAGCCATACGTCTTCTGTGAGCTTCGCTTTCTTCATCTGTAAATGGAGTTCAGTGCATTCATTCATTCATCAACTGTTTACTAAACACCTGCTATATTCCAGGCACTTTTTTATATTCCAGACACTATGTGCTGAGAGTAGGTACCTCAGTGAACAGGCAGAAAAAGCCCATGCTCTAGTGAAAGGGAGACAAACAATAAAATGCAAATAAATAAATGTCAGGTGGTGATAAGTGCTGTGGAGAAAATAAAGCAGAGTAAAGGGGACAGGATGGTCAGAGAAGTGTCTCAGCGAAGCTGGCTTAGAGCAGAGACCGGAAGTAAGTGAAGGAACCAGCCTTGTGGTCCAGGGGTAGAGCATGCCAGGAAAAGGAAACAGTGAGTGCAAAGGCCCTGAGGTTGGGAGCATGCCTGATGCATTTAAAGAACAATGAGGGGACTCCCCTGATGGTCCAGTGGTGAAGACGTGACACTTCCGCTGCAGGGGACACGGGTTCAATCTCTGGTTGGGGAACTAAGATCCCACATGTGGCACAGCCAAAAATTAAAAATAAATAAAAAATAAAGTCTTTAAAAAAAAAAAGAACAGTGAGGAGGTCAATATTGAGTGACTGGGAATGTGGTAGAAGAAGTCTGGGAGGGATCCAGAAGCCAAGTTGTGTGGGGTCTTAAAAGCCATTGTGAGGTCTTTGCTGTGAGTGAGAAGGGACCCACTGAAGGTGGAGGGCAGCAGGGGCATAATTTCACTCATGTCTTGAGCAGTCACACTCTGTTAAGAATAGGCTGTTAGGGCTTCCCTGGTGGCGCAGTGGTTGAGAGTCCGCTTGCCGATGCAGGGGACACGGGTTCGTGCCCCGGTCCGCGAAGATCCCACGTGCTGCGGAGCGGCTGAGCCCATGAGCCATGGCCGCTGAGCCGGCGCGTCCGGAGCCTGTGCTCCGCACGGGAGAGGCCACAACAGTAAGAGGCCCGCGTACTAAATAAAAAAAAAAAAAAAAAAAACAAGAATAGGCTGTTAGAATAATTCCAATGAGATAAAATGGTACAACCTGGGAAAAACATTTTGGCAGTTCCTCATAAAGTTAAACATACAATTATCTAATGACCCAGCAATTTCACTCCTAGGTATATACCCGAGAGAACTGAAAACTTGTGTTCAAACAAATACTTTCCATGAGTCTTCATAGCAGTACCATTCATGATAACCAAAAGGTGTTAACAACCCAAGTGTCTCTCAATAGATGAAAGGATAAACAAAATACGATCTATCCATACAATGGAGTATTATTCAGCTATAAAAAGGAACGGAGTACTGATCCATGCTACAACATGGATGAACCCTGAAACACTGTGTTAAGTGAAAGAAGCCAGACACAAAAGGTCACATATTGTATGATTCCGTTTGTATGAAATGTCCAGAATACGCAAATCATAGAGACAGAAAGCAGATTAGCAGTGCCAGGGACTGGAGTTGGGGGGTGGAAAGGAGGGGAATGGGGAATCATTTAATGGGTGTGGGGTCTCCTTTGGGGAGGATGAAAATGTTTTGGAACTAAATAGAGATGATGTTTTCACCACATTGTGAATGTATGAAATGCCTTTGGTATGTGCCCTTTAAAATGGTTAATTTTATGGTGTGTGGCTTTCACCTCAATAAAACAATTTTTTAAGCAAAGGATTACCAAAAAATCATTCAAACGAGAGATGATGGTGGCTTTTCTGAGGGTGGTAGCAGTGGAGGTGGAAAGACGTGGTTAGAATCTGCATCTATTCTAAAGGTAGAGCTGACAGGATTTGCTGATGGATTGGGTGTTGGGAGGAAGAGAAAGGGGAGTCAGAAATGATTGCAAGGTTTTTGAGCTGAGAAGCTGCCAAGATGAAGTTTCCATTTATTGAGATTAGATGAATAGCAGGTGCGGGAGGCAGGGGAAGAGTGGGGATCGAGAGTTCGGTTTTGGATGCATTGAGGTACCTAATAGATTTCCAAGTGGAAGTGTTGAGAGGGTAGCTGAATAGATGAGTCTGAATTCAAGGGTGAGGTCCAACCTAGATAGATAGATAGGTAAGTAGATAGATAGATAGATGAATGATTTGGGGAGGCCATTCCCAAAGGAGTGAGTGGAGAGAAAAAAGAGAAGAGGACCAAAGACTGAGCCCCAAGACCCTCCAATGTTTAAAGACCCCAAAGATGAGGAAGAAACAACAAAGGAGTCTGGGAAGGAACAGCCACTGAGATAGTAGGGAATTCATGAGAGTGGGGTGTCTTAGAAGTCAAGGGATGAAAATAAACCTAGGAAGAGGGTGTGACTGTCTGAGAGAAGGCTCAGGTAACGTGTGGGCAGGGCACTGAACTATTAAATTGAGCCATAGGGAGGTTCCTGATAACCTCAAGGGGTGATTTGGCCAAGTGGGGGAGCCAAACCCTAACCGGAGTGATTCAAGAAGGACTGAAGGAAAGGAATTGGAGATATTAGTACAGATAACTTTTTTGGCGGGTTTTGTTGTTGTAAAAAGCAGCACATCGTTGGAGCTGCAGCTAGATGGGGTTAATAAAGCTTGTTTGTATTACACCGTGTTTTTACACCTATGGGAATGATCCAGAAGAGAGGGGAGAATTGATGATACAGGAGAGGAGAGAATTGCTTGATTTACATCCCTGAGTAGGCAAGAGGGGATGGGATGTAGTGCACACGTGAAGAAGTGGCCTTGGCTAGGAGTGGTTCCCATCATTAGCAGGAGGGAAGGCTGAGAATAGGGTCTCTGGTACAGGTAGCTGGGATAAATATGTTGGGAATCTGCGGAAATTCTCTTCTGATGGATTTAAAACAGGAGCAGGGTCAAGGGTGAGAGTGAGGACACAGAGGAGGTGGTTGAGTTTGAAGGAGGGAGGAGAAGGTGTGAAATATGCTTCCAGGAATGTGGGAGAGTGAATGGGCATGAGGGGGGCTTCCAGGCATGAAATTACGGTAAACTCAGGCTCACTGCAGTGTGTCTCTTTGCCCAGCCACATTCAGCAGGTACAGGCACATGGCAGATGAGAAGGAGAGTAAGGTGAGAATTGCCTGCAATCTCATTCACATAAAAGCTAGGAATAGGACCTGGTACCTGGTGAGTGCTGGAAAGGAAGGCAACTGTAATAGCTATAAGTGCTTTGATTTGGGAAGACAGAGGGACTGTGAAACGAATAGGGATGAGGATTCTGTCCAACCTTATCCCTTTACAGGATGGTGGAACAGAGGTCCAGGTGAGTCCCTTCCGGGTTTCACACATTCTACCACGATTTTTTTTTTTTTTTTTTTTTTTTTGCGGTACGCGGGCCTCTCACTGTTGTGGCCTCTCCCGCTGCGGAGCACAGGCTCCGGACGCGCCGACTCAGCGGCCATGGCTCAGGGGCCCAGCTGCTCCGCGGCATGTGGGATCTTCCTGGGCTGGGGCACTAACCCGTGTCCCCTGTATCGGCAGGCGGACTCTCAACCACTGCGCCACCAGGGAAGCCGTAACATGATTTTTTTTTTAATGTGACATGCTGTTATTACTATATTGGTAAAATGTAAAATTTTACAAATTTGTAAGAATTTGTAAAATTTTTACAGCTGTGATAATTCAGAGCCTTCATTAAGCCTCAGGTATTTTTCGTGCATCGTCTCATTCAGAGGTAGTGAGGTGGTGAATGAGTGTGTCTGCCTGGGTCTGAATCCCAGCTCTGCTCCTTCTAGCCAGTTTCTCTGTGTGTCAGTTTTCTCATCTGTAAAACGGGGGTGATACCAGGAGCATGTGCCTCATAGTGTTTTTGTGAAGAATAAATGAGTTAATACAGATAAAGTCCTTAGCAGAGTGCCTGCCATGTAGTAAACATATAATAAACAGTGGCAATTATCATCACGATATAGGAAGGAGGTACTATTATGTTCCGTTGTTTACTGTGGCAGTGGCTAAAATATTAAAGTGTTAGCATTCGAAACCACACACACACACACACACACACACACACACAGGTAAGTTTGTAGTAATTCTGAGCGGAGATGCAAACTAAAGCAACCCAGAGAAGCTTCATTGATCTACATAAGAAAGTATATAAAACAATGCTTTCTTTTTTTAAAATAAATTTATTTATTTTATTTATTTAGTTTTGGCTGCGTTGGGTCTTCGTTGCTGCACGCGGTCTTCTCACTGCGGTGGCTTCTATTGTTGCGGAGCACGGGCTCTAGGCGCATGGGCTTCAGTAGTTGTGGCATGCAGGCTCTAGAGCTCAGGTTCAGTAGTTGTGGCACACGGGCTTTGTTGCTCTGTGGCATGTGGAATCTTCCCGGACCAGAGCTTGAACCCGTGTCCCCTGCATTGGCAGGTGGGTTCTTCACCACTGCGCCACCAGGGAAGCCCAGTAATACTTTCAAATCCATTAGATTGGCCAAAATTAGATAGTCTAAGAACACCAAGTTCTGGAGAAGTATGTGGGAGAGCAGGTCATTGGGCACTGAAGTATGAATAGGTGTATCCTTTCCAGACAACAATCTGATAATACTTTGAGAAATTAAATCTGAGGATGGGGCTTCCCTGGTGGCGCAGTGGTTGAGGGTCCGCCTGCCGATGCAGGGGACGCGGGTTCGTGCCCCGGTCCGGGAAGATCCCACTTGCCGCGGAGCGGCTGGGCCCGTGAGCCATGGCCGCTGAGTCTGCGCGTCCGGAGCCTGTGCTCCGCAACGGGAGAGGCCATAACAGTGAGAGGCCCGCGTACCGCAAAAAAAAAAAAAAAAAAAAAAAAAAATCTGAGGTTGCTGGATAATCTCATTTCCCCACTGTCCAAATGAGATGTGTATGAGGTTGAGCCTTGAGTGAAGTTTAGGTAGCAAAGAGTTGGAAAGAATTTGATGTCCATCATTAAGTCTCAAAAAATGGAATGTAAATCAACAATACTTCAATAAAATAAATTTTTAAATAAATGGAATGGAAAATATATCCTGGAACATCCCACAGTAGTATAAGAGGTAGACGCTGACATTCATGCCATGCTTAATAATGCTTCCTAAATGCTTTAAGATGTCAGCTTGCAACGAATCTGTGAGAAAGGTACCATGATTTAACAATCCCCATTTTACAGATAGAGAAACCAAAGCCCAGAGAAGTTCAGTAACTTGCCCAAGGTCATTCAGCTAGTGGGCAGCCAGGCTGGGACTTGAACCCAGGCAGCCTCTCCAGAGTCTATAAGACTCACTCCTCAGGAGCTAGAAATAAGCACAGCCACATCGAGAGCTCTCAAAACAAACAAAAAACACACACACACACAAAGAAAGAAAGATAATGAGTTTCTTTGCTCAGTGACATTTTTTCAAATTTAAAACACAGACAACAAGACTGACCTTAAGGATACATAGGGATCTTTGTAAAAGAATAGAAGGACTGGGGGCCCCAAATTAAGCACGCTAGAGTGGGTGCCTATGGGAGCGGGCAGATGAAGGGGGGAAATTACTAAAATTAAATTCCACCAAAGGCGGTTGTGTAGAATCAGCTTCAGCCTATGCACTGGTGGTTCTAAGCTCGAGAAGCATGGAAGTTCCCAGGGAGGGGGGTGGTTATGGAAGGGGTGAGGGTGTACCTAGAAATTCAACTGAAAAGAGAAGAACTCCTGAGGAAGAGAGGCAGTGTGATAAAGTTAAGGGGGTAGCTTCATCAGCCAGGCTGTCAGAGTTCAATTCCAAGCTCTGCTGCAAGTAACTTAACCTCTTCATGCCTCGGTTTCCCCAACCACACGTGGTGGAAAGATGCAAAGAAAACTCCTTCTCCCTCCACCAGGCCTAAGGCAAGAAATCTATATCGTCCCTCAGTGTTCTTACAGATACCCCATTTTTGTTTCTCTTGCATACAGCACAGTGTCTGATCTGACTCGCCTTTTTTAAGGATGGTTCAGCTGCTGTCAAAACGATAGGTAAGGGCAGAAGCCAGGATCCCAGGAAAGGGGCCCCTGTGGGAGTCCAGATGGGAGCCGATGGGGGCCTGGACTTTGATGATGTTGATAGAGGTGGCGAGACGGGGTCGGACTTGGAATTTAAAGGTGCCGCAGCAAAAGTTTGCTGATGGATTGGATGTGGGTGTGAGGGAAAGAGGGGGTGTCAAGGGCGAATGCAAGGTTTTTGGCCCGAGCGACTGGGAGAGTTTGGAATTTATCCCAGAGGCAGTAGGAAGTCATAGGAAGATGTTGAGGCTTGGCGGGCGTGGGGGGAGGAGGGGATGTGGTCAGATGCCATGATCACCAAGGAGGCAGCCAGGATCGTGAACACATGCTTGAGAGACAGGAGAGGGGGATGGAGTCTAGCCCTGGCTCAGCCCCCAACTCACTGTGGGCTCCTGGACAAGATACAACTGTTCTCCAGATCTTCATTTCCCCATCCTACAAAAAAGGCTATTAGGAATAAAAGACCCTCAGCACAAGCATTTTTGCTCCAAGATTCTCTGACTCAAATATACCCAGGATCAGATAAATATAAGATCATCACTCAAGATCAGACCTCCTCTCTTCATCCTCTTTCCCAAAGCCCATCCTTGCCCCACTGGACAGGACACGGAACCTCTCTGGTCTGGGAGCCTGGAGGATATCAATGACAATGGCAGGCAATGTTTTTTGAGTACACATTCTGTGTCAAGGGCTATTCATGCTCTGCCACACGGAGACCAGACAGGAGCCCTGAGAGGTGAGTGCTTTTTCATCACTTCCATTTGTAAATGGGGAAACTGAGGCTCTGGAGAGGTGAAATGGTTTGCCCAGAGTCACATGGAAGAACTAGGACTCCAGTGACGTCTCCCCAGCTGCACTGCTATCTACCGCCCTGGTCCAGCCACCAGCACTTCTCACCTCCTCATTGGGCTCCTTACTTCTACCCCAGCCCCCCACATAGTGTTCTTCACGCGCAGCCAGAAGGATCTTGTGATAAAGCCTAAGTCAACTGAGATCTTTCCTCAAAACCCTCCCAAGCTGCCCATCTCACTCAGAGTCAAAACTAAGTCTTCACAGTGGCCCTCAAGGCAGATACAGTGTGTTCCCTGCCTAACTCTCTGGCCTCATCCCTCCTGCTCTCCCCTCCCCATGCTTCTCTAGCTTCCCTGGGCTCCTCCTTCTTCCTCCAACAGACCAGGTGCACTCCAGCCTCAGGGTCTTTGCACCTGCTCTTCCCCCAGAGACCCATATGGCCCACTCCCTAACCTCCTTCATATTCTGCTCAAATGTCACCCCCTCAAGCGAAGCCTTCCTTGTCACTCTGTTTAAAATTGCAGGGAATTCTCTGGTGGTCCAGTGGTCCCGGACTCCACACTCTCACTGCTGAGGGCCCAGGTTCGGTCCCTGGCCGGGGAACTAAGATCCCACAAGCTGCGTTGCTCGGACAAAACAAACAAACAAACAAATGAAAAACAAACTGCAGCCTCCCTCCATTCCCCTGCACCCCAATCCCTCATCCCCCTTCCTTAATGTATTTTTCTTCACGGCATTTACCATCATCAAACAGACTATGTTTTACTTCTTTTGCTTGTTTATTGTCTACCTCCAGAATGTGAGCTCATGAGGTCAGGAATTTGTGTCTGTTTTGTTTACTGCCATATGTCCAGTGCCTAGAACAATGCCCAACATATAGTAAGTGCTCAAACATTTTTTTTTGTCAGGTGGATGAGTGAGGATCTGCCTTTAGGGTTGACACTTGTAGCTACTATACGTTGTGTGCTATACCCTGCGTTAACTGCTCTGTATGTTGGGTTCTTTTTTTTTTTTTAATTAAATTAATTTATTTATTTATGGCTGCATTGGGTTTTCGTTGCTGCGCACAGGCTTTCTCTAGTTGCGGCAAGCGGGGGCTACTCTTCGTTGTGGTGCGCGAGCTTCTTATTGTGGTGGCTTCTCCTGTTGAGCACGGGCTCTGGGCACACGGGCTTCGGTAGTTGTGGCTCACTGGCTTCAGTAGTTGTGGCTTGCAGGCTCTAGAGCGCAGGCTCAGTAGTTATGGCTCACGGGCTTAGTTGTTCCAAGGCACATGGGATCTTCCCGGACCAGGGCTCGAACCTGTGTCCCCTGCATTGGCAGGTGGATTCTTAACCACTGCGCCACCAGGGAAGCCCTGTACGTTGGGTTCTGATCACACCCTTCCATCTCTCCTGCCCCTACTGGGGTCCAGGCAAAGAACCCCTCCTCCCTGGAGTCTGTTCTGGCTCAATCCCAGCCCCCAGGCTGGCTCCTTCCCCTCCACTGCTCCTTTGATGCCCATGTCACTCCCCTGCTTAAAATCCTCCAGTGATTCCAGGATTCCACCTCATAACCTCCACTCCAGGGTTTTTCATACTGCGTGTCACAACTGGTTAGTGGACTGTGAAATCAACGAGCATTTTTCAATAGCCTAGACTAGATCAGAGTCTGTGCACATAGTATAGACTAAGGTATAAGTGAAGTATGATTTCAAGAAACTTTTGGGGACTTCCCTGGTGGCGCAGTAGTTGAGAATCTGCCTGCCAATGCAGGGGACATGGATTTGATCCCCGGTCCGGGAAGATCCCACATGCTGCGGAGCAACTGAGCCCTTGCACCACAACTACTGAGCCTGTGCGCCTAGAGCCCGTGCTCCGCAACAAGAGAAGCCACCGCAATGAGAAGCCCACGCACCGCACCGAAGAGTAACCCCCATTTGCCGCAACTAAAGAAAGCCCTCGCGAGGAAGACCCAACGCAGCCAAAATACAAATAAAATTTAAAAAAAAAAGAAACTTTTGTTTCAGTGTCATATGTCTTGGAATCATGATGTAAATGTATTTCTTACTGTGGGTCAAAACATTTTGCCAAACCCTGCACTACACAGACCTGCCTCTCCTAAATCCCATGTACAGACTGGATGGATGATGTTAATATCAGCTTAGATTTCTCTCTTTGCTGGGACCCATGCCAAGTGATTTTACCTGCTTTGGTCTTGGACACCCGGCCACACCCCAAGCACTGTTAATGATTCCCAGTTGACAGATGGTGAGACTGAGGCTCATGCTGGAGAAAGCCCATGCCTGAGGTCACCAGGCTGGGAAGGAGGAGAGCAGGGCCTGAGTCCCAGCCAACCTCCCTCCCTGAGCCTGCTCACTCGCCCGCTGGCCCTGCCCCTCCTAGTCTGCTCCCCACCTACACAAAGAACTCAGCTGTGCCAGCTCATCCCCAGAGCCTCCAGGTGCAAGCTGACTCAGAGATCCTTCAACATCCCAGCCAGCAGTACTGGTTGAACCCCCATTTTGCAGGCTAGAAAACCGAGGCCAGAAAGCATTTCCAAGAATCCACCATTCTATCACTCTTCTCCAAACTCCCCTCTTTGAGAGGCAAGAGAGAGAAATGGCTAAGGACGCATCTTTGACTGTCTGGGTTCAAATCTCATGCTTCAAAACTTTGTAGCTGTGTGATCCGAGGCAAGCTCGCTGAACCTGTTTCCTTTACTGCAAAATAGGAATAATAATAGTAACTACCCATAAAGCCATGCTCAAGACTTAAATAAGTTGAGATAAGTGTAAAGTTCTTAGATCAGTGGCCACACCCCTTGGTTGGGAATCTTCCCAACATCTCTATGTAATTAGACTACTATTTGCCCCCGAAGTTTGTCGCGGAGAAAGGGAGGCCCTTGCCTGAGTTCGCACAGCTAGGAAGCAGCAGAGTCAGAATTTAGATGCAGATCTGCCTGGGCTTTTAACCACCTAGTCACAATAGTCCTTTGGGATGTTAGTATCAGCGGCAACGACATTTTCCGAATTAAGGAACAGGAGACTCAGAGAAGGTAAAGACGTGCCCAAGTCACACAGTCTGTAAATGGCAGAGCCAGGTTTCAAAGCCAGGCTTGTGTGTGTCCAGTACAGGCTGACTTTTGTCTCATGAGCCCCTCCATAAGGCTCTGGTGGGGCAGGAGGAGAAAGCAAGTTGAGAGCTGCCCCTTTCTCCAGCTCAGTCTGGGGGTCTTGTATCCCTGGTTCCAGCCCCTGACCAGCCTAGGGTGACTGCTTCCCTAAAGGCTCTAGGGTGGGGGTACTGGGGTGGCACAGATGATGGCAGAGGGTGCAGCCTCCCCCTGCACCGGCCTCTGATTGGGGCCCTGCAATCCCCCAGGATTTGGTGCTTGGAAGGCTGACGTTGTGTTGCTATGGCAATGGGTTTGGGGCGGTTGCCATAGCAGCAGAACTAGCCTGGGTTTAAAAATATCTAGGAGGAGGTTTGTGTTTGTGTGTGAGTGTGAGTGCGTGACCGACCGTGCTGTTGTGTGTGTCCAAATGGGAGGGCTTGGGGTGTGTGTGTGGAACTGGGGCTGCAGGCATGACTTGAGGGTGGGGGCTGAGCAGCACCCTGACTCCATGTGTGCTGTGTGGGTTGCTGAGTGGCCTGCGAGGTCCCATGCATTTTGTGCATTAGTCTACGTGGGTCATGTATCTAAATGTGTGTGATTCCGCAATTAGTGTGGAAGACACAATTGAGTCTGTTTGTCAGTCTATCTATCACGTCACTAACATGTATGCCTTATGTAACATAGGTTGTGTATGTCTTGTAGCTTTGATCCTGTACGTGTAAATTCTCATTATGTGTGTGGCCAAGTGTGGATTTGTTTTGGCTCTGAATAGGTGCACCTGGGACATACTCAGATATTAGATTATGTTTCTATTTGTGCATAAGAACCTGTGGCGTGGCTTTGTGAATGTGCCTAATGCATTATGGGTGTGTGTGTATGTGTGTGTATGCCTATTCCCTGTGAGTCTTCTTCATACATTAGAGTGTGCCTGTGTAAAATTGTTGAGTGTGCACCTGTGTGTCTGCAGGGGGACCTGTGTGACTCTGTGTGTGTTGGGGGGAATTTCACACCTTACTCCACGGATGCTGGGATATATATACCTGTGTGGTGTGACTACATGTGACTCGAAGGTCTAAGGTGTGGATCTCTGCCTGACCCCAGTATCTCCCTGCATCCCTCTGCCTCTTCTCTGTCTCCATGGCAACCAGCTCCTCAGCTCCCTCCAAGAAGATGGAGGGGGAGGATCCAGACTGCAGTGGACCACAACCCCCTCCCATCCCCTTTGACTCTGGGGACAATGGGGGGGAGGGGACAGATGGGCGGCCACCCCATCCACCCCAGGCCATCTGCTACCCTCCCCATCCTGGGGACCTGAGAGCGTGGCAAGGGAGGGACAGGAGTGGGGTGGAGCAGAGGGAGGGGCCCCCCAGCTGCCACAATTACCCCCATCCAGGCCCCCTCTGAGCCTAATCTTGCCTCTGGCTGACCTAGGAAGGAAAAAGAATCCTTGGAGACCAGAAATCCAGGGAGAAGAAAATTCATGTATCAGACAAAATTAAATATTAGCAATGATCCATTCTAAGGAAGGGGCCCCTACTTCCAGTGACTTTGGGCTCTGAAATTAAGCTTGGCCTATGTTTGAATCCCAGTTTTCCCTCTGTCTACCTATACACCCTTGGACAAGCTACACTCCACATTCCTGGGCCTCCATCTGTCATATGAAAATCAGGTTTTCTTAATGACGTGAATAGTAGTACTTACTCTTTAAGGGCCAAGACTGTTTAGTCTCCTGTTGTATCCCAGTGTCTGGGACAGTGCCTGGCACTTTGTAGGTTCATAAGTGCCATTGATTGAATTGAGTGTCAGTTGGGTGCTAGGCTCAAGCACTACATTTTGTAAGTCAGGTGTTCATTGAACTCAATCCCCTAAGCCCTTGCAGTAACTCTGTGTCGATTCTTCAAGGGATAGATGAAAGATTTGAGGAGCAATTTCCCAGCTGTCGGGGATGCGAGATATGTGAAGTGGGATTTCTTTTAGCAACCAAGTGATGTCAGGTGGCTGAGGCTCGGTTTCCTCATCTGTAAAACGGGGGTAACAGGAGTACCTCACAGAATTGGTTGCTCTAGGAATTAAATGTGATAATGTTTGTGACGTGCTTACTTAGAACCGGACCTGGCACATGGTAATTAGAACCGGACCTGGCACATGGTAAGTACTTGTTCAATAAACGCTCATTACAGGCGAGGGGTGGGGAAACTGGAGGAGCCCAGGGTTATTGCAGCCTGGGAGAGCCTGGTCCCTCGCGTAGCTGCGGGGAGGGGCGTAGTCAACTCTGGGGGCGTGGTCCAGGATTCAAGGACAGGCCAATGGGGCGTCGAAGGGCGTGGCCCTGACCTGCATGGGCGTGACCTTGCGCGGGTGGGAGGGGCCAGGCCGCTGTGGGAGCCTCCGGGAAGAAGATGCTCGGGCCAGCAGCCACCGCCAGCCCAGCCACCGCTGCCGCCCGCGCTCGCCGCCCCCCGGGTCCCCACTAGCGGCCGCCTCCGCCTCCCATCTCCGGCCCCGTTCCTCCGGCCCCCCGCCCCGGGCAGGGTCTGGGGGGCTAGGCCCTCTGCCCCGGGGAGCAAAGAAGGGGGTCCCGTCCCCCACAGTGGCGCGGCCAGTCCCCCGGCCTCCGTAATCTTGAGAGAGACCCCACCCCTCAGTTCTCTCTGGGCCCTATCCGAGACCCCCTTTTCCTTCCCGTCCCGCTCACATCCGCTCTCCAGGCTCTGTCAGCCCCCCAGAAGCAGCTCCCTCCCTCCTCCCCTCTCCGGGGTTCCCCCTCCCCCATCCCTCCGCCACCGCCCCCTCCCCCTCCCACATCCCCTTCCCTCCCCCTCCCTCTCCCCCGTCCCCCAGCCCCCCCCACCATGAGGATGATGGCCGCCGGCGCGGTGCACGGCCTCTTCACGGCCTCCGCGGCCCCGCAGCCGCCGCCGCCCCCGCCGCCGCCGCCGCCGCCGCAACCCCAGCCTCCCCAGCAGCCGTCGCCGCCGCCACAGCAGCCGCCGCCGCCGCCGCCGCAGCCGCCGCAGCAGCAGCAGCCGCCGCCCCAGGCCCCCCCCATGGAGCCCGAGGCCCCGGATTCCCGCAAAAGGCCCCTCGAAACGCCCCCCGAGGTGGTCTGCACCAAGCGCAGCAACACGGGAGGTGAGAAAGGGCTGCGGCTCCGGGTGGGGGAGCGGGCAGGGGGCCGCGCCTTTCTCCAGCCTCCTCCCCCCCAAATGGCAGGTGCAAGGGCTCTGGGGAGGGGAAGGGCGCCCCTCCCTAGACTGAGGAACGGAGAGGGGAGTTGGGGAGGGAACAGGACCCCTTCCCCCTCTCGCCGCGGCCCTGGGCTGGGAGCTTTGTCTGCGTTGAGAGGACTTGGGGGGGAGGGGGTGGTAAGTGTCCTTGGGGGCGCGCAAAGGATGGGGGGCGTGGGTGCCTCCGATCGGGTGTCTCTGTGTCCTTGAGGGGTGTGTGATGTGACCCTTTCAGGGCAGGGGTGTTCCCGGGCTGGCGTGTCCTGGCGGGGGGAGGGGAAGGAGCTGAGGAGGCCTGTGGACCCGGAGCTTCCCAGCCTCCCTCCCTGGGGATGTCCTGAGCAAGGGTTGTCCCGGAGGGAGGCATGTGTGGGCCATGGGCGGGATTTTGCGTGGGGACAAGCTAGGTGGGTGTGTTGGGTGACATGGAGGAAAGGGTGGGTGTGTAAAGCTCAGTGAGAGAATGTGTGGCTGGGACAGGTGTGTGTGTGTGTTCGTGTGTGCGTGTGAGCCCTGTAAGGCCTGGATGTGTGACATTAGGGATCATGGATATGACAGGAAGGAGAGTGTGTGTGTGTGTGTGTGTGTGTGTGTGTGTGTGTGTAAGAGATGAGAGGGTGAGAGGGGCTGGGCTCCGTGTCTGAGACCCCCATAGGGGTATATGTGACAAGTGCGTGCATGTCACTCCAGAGGGGACTGTGGCAGAGTGTGACACATGAGTGAGAGGGTGTGTGTGACATGCAAGGAGGTGTGTGTGGGCTGCCGAATGGGCCGGCTCTGGGTGTGAGCCATGAGAGGCTGTGTGGATCAGAGGATGGCAGTTCAGTGTGTGTGACACAGGCGTGTCCCGGGTGGGGTGGGACCAGGAGAAGCTGGTGTGGGTATATGACAAGAAAAGAGTGTGGGCGTGACTCCAAAGAGGCTGTGGCTGGGTGTGACACACGGAGGTGTGCAATGGTGACATCAGAGGGGGTGTGTGCAACAAGGGAAGGTGGGTGTATGACAGGGGAGAGACTGGGGCTCTGTGGTGAAATTCATGAGGGTGTGTAACAAGGAAAGGGAAGGATGGGGACCCATGTGACAGGGTGCAGGAACGTGTGCATGTGACACCCAGGGGGTGGGAAAAGGGAAGGTGTATGTGTGACACCCAAGTGTGTGTATACGTGTAACAAGGGGCTGTGTGTGAAATGGTTGGTGTGGGGATGATTCTGTGTGTGTGTGACAAGGGAGTGTGTGTGTGTGTGTGTGTGTGTTTGTGTGATGGCTGCATGTTTGACAACACAGAAGGGGTGTGTGTGTAAGACAAGAGGGACCCTCACTGTGTGTGTGTGAAGAGGTATGTGTACCAGAGAATAAAAGCCAAGCTGGGAACTCTAGGTGTATGTCTACCCGTGAGGTAGGGTTTGTCAGGGGACTCAGAGCCCAGCCCATTAGCTCCCTGGAAGGAGGGAGACCCCAGAACAGACAAGCCCTTCCCAGCGGTCACCTTGGCCCAAATCTCCACTTCCTCTGGCCTTTTCCTCCGGATGGGAAAGGGATGGCCTCGGGCATTGTAGTGGGTGGGGTGGGGACCTCCCACCTCCTCTCCTTGGATGAACAGGAGCCATCTCTTCCTCCTGTCCCAGCCCCCTGCCGCCCCTGGCCAGGTGCGATAGGAAATGGGGAACCCCTGGCTGCCTGTGAGGGTGTCCAGCAGAAATTGGAGGAAAGGGAAGTTGGGGGAGGGGTGGGAGGGAGTTTCCTGTCCTTCTTCCTGCTCCCCCACCCCCAGCACACACATGAATGTGTCCCTGCCACATCCTTGCCTCCTTCCTGCCTCACTGCCATTCCCAGCCCTAGGAAGGGTCGGGTACCCAGGCGGTCCCTGAACCCAGCCTGGAGGTCCAGCCCCACCCCTGCTGGGGGGAAGGGGAGGAGGTCTCATCCTTCTCTTAAAGAGGCTGAGATGCTCAAAATCTGAACACTCAGAGCACAGCAGCACCACCTAACTGTGATGCTGCCAGGATGGTCAGGTCCAAGTGTTTGGCACCTACTACGAGTCAGGCTCTGAGATACGGGTTAATTTCCCAGTACAGCCCTGGGGGAGATGATTTGAGCTGCTTTTGCAGATGAGGAAAACTGAGGCTTAGCGAAATGAAGCCACTAGCCCGAACTCACACAGCTCATAGTGGGGAAGCTGGGATCTCTCCAGCCCTGGGCTGCCTGGCTCCAGAGCTCATGTGCTCAGCCACTGTGCATCCTGCCTCCTTCAGCTGTGGGGAAACTAGGGTGAGCCCTTAGGGACCCTCTCCTCCAGACTCTTCCCAGGGGAAACTGAGGCCCAGAGATGCGAAAGGACAGTCCTCCATTTGCAGAAACCCTCAGGGCCAGGGCTGGGCAACTGTCCAGGACTTTCATCTCAAAACTGACGGCTCCTTCCAATAATATTTTCATGTCTGTGGGACACTGGGTCAACCTCACGCCTTTTCTGAGCTTCAGCGTCACCATCTGCCAAATGGGGAAATAACAATAGTTACAGATGACAGCAGCTACCAGTATTCTTGCTTACTGCCTTACATGCAATATTTCATTTAATTCTCCCAACATTCTATGATGTGATACTAATAATAATAAATAAATAATAATAATAAATTATAGCAATGGCTGCCAGTTATGGTGCCACAGTGCACCAAAAGTATTAGGGAAAACACTGGGCACGGACCAATCATTTAATAATCCCTACAATCTGATTATGTTACCCATCTTACAGGTGACACACTGAGGCACAGAGAGGTTAATTAACTTGCCCAAGGTCAGTCAGCTAATAAGAGGCAGAGTCAGGATTTGAACTCAGGAGGCTGGCTCCATTGCATGGGTAGACTCTATAGTGAACCCCATTTTCAGGCAAGCAAACCAAGGCTCAGAGGGGTAAGGGACTTTCTAGGGTGTCACAGCAAGTCGTGCCAGCCTGGGCAGATTGGCTCCTACCCATGGTGCCAGCCTAGGGGCTGATAGAGGAGATGGTGGCTGTTAAAACTGGCTTCTGGGCACTGTAACTGGCAGGCAGACACCGTTGAGAAGGAGACGAGGCGCTAAGGACAGGAGGGCTTGAATGAAGAGGTTGGATGGAAACTCCAGTTGGGAATTCAGTGGAGAAACAAATAATCCCAGTCTGGTGGCACGGTAACAGAGTGTCTCCCTTGAGTACAGACGATACCTCTTTTTCTTTCTTTGGCCACGCCGTGTGGCTTGCGGGATCTTAGTTCCCTGACCAGTGAAAGCGCTCAGACCTAACCACTGGACCGCCAGGGAATTCCTACAGATGATAACTCTTAAGGTGCTACTAGAATGGCCCCCATACTCCTGACTGTATTCCCACCTCTGTCAGCCCCATATACACAGAAACAGCAACTCCCCACCGCACACACACACCTCACACCCCAAATGTAGCTTACAGCAGCCAGGCCTTGCTCCCAAGATCCTTGATCGTTAACACAAAGTCAGTATCACCAAGGTTAAGAGCCCTAGAATGAGAGCTTCCAGGGTTCCTCTCATCACTGTCATGTGCTTGGTGTGGGACCCTCGGGTGAGTTCTTTCACTGCTCTGAGCCTCAGTGTTCTCATCTGGGAAATGGGTACTGTAAGATGCACCTCCACCTCTCCAGGCTGTTGTGTGGGTTCAGTGAGATTGTATGTGAAGCACACGGCATCAGGCCTGGCAGATAGTAAGCACTCAGTAAACAATAGCTATTATTATTACTATTATTATCATCATCATTATTATTGCTACTGAGAATATCACATTCCTGATTTACCATCCAGTGGTGATTCGCCCCAAGGAAATCATACCCCATCCACCTCTCTCTCACTTGGAGACAATGTCACAACTCAAAGACAGTTGTATTACATTTCTCACATGGACAGGCAACACCGTCATTCACAGAAAGGTGTCACCCAGCCAACATCCCATCCCTCCTCAGGGGTCCCACTCCCAACCACACGCCTGCCATCTTGTCTTCCGCCAGTGACATCCTCACGCACATCCCACCCCAGCCTCCTCATACCTCCACAGGACACACCGATGCTTCCACCCCCGACCCCCAGACAAGAGCAGGAACCACGAGTACAACACCCCAACTTTGGTTCCCCCTGAAATATACTGTCACCAAAACAACACCTCTGCCGCATCCAATTCTGCCCCGTCTCCCAGATCCGAGCCACCTTTCGGGATCAGCTCTCTGTATAAAGTGGCACTCTTCCCATAGCACCCCAAATCTTCTGGGTAGGTTAACATTATTTGTGGAGGTGGGGGAATATTGGTTACTTTTTGGAAACTTTTATAAGCATTCCTGAGGAGGGTGGGCACAAAAGGGAAGGGGGGACCAGAGACTCAGAATGACTAGAAAGTGGAAAGGCGGCTTGATCCCGAGGTGGAAATATTGAAATCACAGCAGAGGGGAACCCGGAGCGCTGAAGTTGGCATCTTCATTTGCTGTCCTGTGTAGAGGGAGCTGCCTGAACCCCAAAGGAAAAGTGAAGGGAAGGGTGGGTGGGTGGAAAATTCTGGCATCTAGATTTTGCTTTGGTAGAAGGAAGTACTTTTTCACAGTCAGAGCCTTGGTTTCTCAAACAGGGTGGGATGTGTGTGGTCTGGGGACTCCGGGTTTAGCTGAGGTGAGGTCACGTGTCTGCCCTGTGCTACAAGGCAGGCTGGCAGATAAAGGCCTGGCTTCTTCCTGGGGGAGGTGGGCTTCCCACGGTGGGAGATGCGAAAGATTCTGAAGAAAACCAGAGCAGACTGTGGGCTACTATGGGGACTCCTGGGACTTAGAATCCTGAGCTTCTGCAGGCGAGAGGAGGACTCTGGCCTCTGAGGAGGGGCCTCCAAACTTCCACTAGTCTGATATAAGGACTGCCAAGCGCCCACCAGGTGGTTTAAGGGGGTCCACGGACAGACTCTTTTGGAGGATCATTTTTAGTTTATATCAGTGTGCTTTGGGAGAAAAAAATATAACCAGCCCTTCAAACTCGGACTATTAGCAATGATTTTTTAAATGTCCTCTTTAAATAGGTGCATTTACATTTTAAGAGGGAGTGGACTTAAAGGGCATGGACTGTCTGTCTTGTTCCCTGCTATGTCCCCAGGATCTAAAACAAGGCCTGGCACGTAGCAGATGCTCAGGAAGGATTTGTTGGAATGAGGGAGGGAAGAGGGAGAGAAGAAGCAAGGAAATAATAGTACAGAGGGATACAACAAGGGCCAAATTCGGGAAGAGAGTTACAGAGATGCTGGGAGGGTGAGTGGAAGCAGAGCCTTGTTTCTATCAGTGAGAAGACATTCCTCCTCTGAAAAGCAGGGAGAAGCCTGGGGAAAGGTGATGAAGGAAGTGGGGTCTCCCCTCCTTCTATTTCCTAACAAAACCCGAAACCTTGGAGGCTCATTTCCCCATTTACCAGTAAGTCTCTCTGACATAGAGCACTTACTGTGTACCAGACACTGTGATAAGAATTTTACCTGTGTTTGTGAAATAGGTAATATTAATAACGATGATGATGATATCTGACATTTCTCAAGTGGTCTGTGTGCCTGAGACCCTCCTAAGTACTTTACAGTTTAGCATTTCATTAATGATAATAACTCCAGGAACTAGCGCTCTCCTGTCCCCATTTTACAGATGAGAAAACAGAGGCCCAAAGAGGTGAGGAGACTCGCCCAAGGCCACGCAACCCATCAGTGACAAAAGTTGCACTCAGTCTAGGGCTGTTTCTGCCATTTCATTTGGAGATTCTCAGACAAAACCTGAGGAAATGTGAAGGAGGGGAGTGGGGGGCGTCCCCAGTTTTCTTCAGAGCAGACGATTACCTTCCATCTTCAAGAGGGAAGCTGGGGAAGTGGCTCTGGCTGGAGAAAAGATGGGGAATGAAATCAAAGAAGGAAAGAGGATGGCGTTCTAGTGAGAACATCTTCCCATCTTTCTGAACTTTCCAAAGGAGGAGAACTAGCCCCCCAACTCTGTCAGGTTGAGGGGCAGGGCTGGCAAGGGACCACCTCTGTGAGGCCAAGGAAGGAAGTAATTTGGGGGGGTCGGGTGTCAGGATGATTGATGGAAGGGCACCCTGGGGGGCTAATTACCTAATAGGCTTAGTGGTCTGATTAGGCAAGTTTAAGAGGATTGCCTTGGGCTAAAGGAAACCCCTTACTTCTGGATCCCTCCCCATGCCTGCAAAGCCACATCCTGCCCTCATACCTCCATCTTCACACATCAGGGAACCCAGAACTTTCAATCTTAAGGGACCAGGTGGAGATGGGCATGACTCCCAGTCCCCAGTCCTGCCCCCACTTTTATTTTAAATTTAAAAATTTTTGGCCTCACGGTGCGGCACGGGGGATCTTAGTTCCCCCACCAGGGATCAAACCCGCGGCCCCTGCAGTGGAAGTGCAGAGTCTTAGCCACTGGACCGCCAGGGAAGTCCCACCCTGCCCCCACTTTCAACAGAGCAGTTTCTCTTTTATCTGCTCTAGATGTTGGAGTTTCACGGGAGACATTGAAAATAGGTTTCCTTTGCTTAAAAGAAAAAGTTGAAAAACCAGTGGGGGATGATGGCCTAAGACCTTAAACTTTGGAAGCAAAATGGCCTGGCTCATCCCTTCCTTTTCCCAGTGTTTATTGCATACCTAGCGCTGGGCGCTGCATGAGTCCATGGACACAAGGGCGAGCTTCAGTGATGTGGCCCACACTGGATGACTGTGGTACATCGTTCCAAAGGCATGAGACAGAGGGATCCTTCCCCTCCTCAGGGTTCCAGTCCAAGAAGGGACATTTGAGGGGGGACCTGAAGGACAAGAGGGATTCACTGAGGGAGGGGAGTTCCAGGCAAAGAGAATGTGCAAAGGCCCTGAGGTGGGAGGGAGGAGGGGAGTTTGAGGAACAAAAAGGAAAATGTGTCTAGTGCACCTGGAGGAAGATGAGGGTTTGCAGCTGGAAATGTGGACGGGGGCCAAATCACAAAGTAACTTAGACTCAGAAAGTTCCTGAATGTCTACCCTGGGGGCGACAGTTTGGTTAGAAGGTGGGAAAGGTTAGGCACTTGCCTTGAGACTGCTTTAACAAAGGGCTTTACACGTGACCAAGAAAACTGGTCCATAACAAAGAATGACCAAAGCCCCATAAAGGGTCCTTGGTGCTACTTCACCGCCTCTAGGTGTTTGAGTCTGTCCTGGAGCACATTGGTCTTTAGCCACCAGCAGGGGAAAGTGTTAAGCATGGGTGGGCGAAAAATGAATCCGAGTTTCATTTGAATCTCAGCCCAGCAACTGTCTTGGTGCCCTTGGGCCGGTACCTTCACTGCTCTGTGCCTCAGTTTCTCCTTATGTAAAAATGGAGCTCATTCTACCCACCTCAGTGGACGGTTGTGAGGAATGGATGAGATCAAGCTGGCAAAGCACTCAGCAGAGCACTGGCTCAGCAGTGAGTGTTAGAACCTCTCCGGAGTCCAGCCCTCCTCTCCCCTCCCCCTTCGCTGCTTCCACCAGTCAGACCACCGTCACTTCCTGCCTGGACCATTGCAGTTGCCTCATGCTCTTCCACCCGTGCATGTCACAGTCTGCTCACCTCATGAGCATCAGAGGGATCTTAAAATCTAAGACAGATCACATCCCTCCTCTGCTCAGAGCCTTCCCGTAGCTCTCATCTCACTTGGAATAAAAACCACCTTGGTCCACAAGCCTGAACACTCCACCACTACCTCCAACCCTCTCAGCCCTCATTTCTTCTAACTCTCCTCCTCTCTCACTCAGCCCCAGCAACACTGGCCACCTCTCTCTCACTCAAACAACGCAGGCATAACCCCATCCCAGGGCCTTTGCACTTGCTCTTCCTCCACATAGCCCCATAGTTCTGTTTCCTCCTCGACTGTCTGGAAACAGTGTATCATAATGGTTCAGAGCATGGACTCTGGAGCCAGGTGGGGTTCAGATCTCAGCCCTGCCACCTACTAGCTATGTGAACGGGAGCAATTTCTTCACCTTTGTTTACTTATCTGGAGAATGGGTTTTTTTTTTAAGTACCTCCCTCAGCCTCAGTGTGAAAATGAAAAAAAACTCGTATTTGTAAATTACTTGGAACAGAGTCTAGGGCATATTGGGTGCTATAGAAATGTTTGATGAACAAAGAATGCCACATTCTTGGGGAAGGCTTTCCTGGCCATCGGATCTGACAGTGCAGCACCTACACTCCCCTTCCTCTTTCCTGCCTCTTTTTGTTTTCTTCGTACTTACCACCATCCGACAACGTAACACATAATGTCTGTCTCCCCCCTCTAGAAGAGTGTAGCTGTGTGAGCTCTTGGCTGAATCACCAAAACTCTTTTGGCCTTATTTGCCTTATTTGCGAAATCAGGGAGCTTTGTCTGTTTTCTTCATGGCTGTTTCACTAGAACGGTGCCAAGCACGTAGCAGGTGCTCAGGAATTATTTGCGGAATGAATGAATAAATGAGCGAATGAAGATCATGGCGTGTTTTATTTTCCTACTGCTATTCTCTTGGTCATTGCTTCTCTGTGTTACTGTGATCCCAGTGGTTTCCTAGCCCAGCCCATGCCAGTGCCTCCCTGGAGGTACCGTCCAAAGGTGAAGAGCCTTCTCCCCTGACTCCCGTCCCCTCTGTGTGCCCCTGCAGAGGAAGGCGAATACTTCCTGAAGGTGCTGATCCCCAGCTACGCGGCGGGCTCCATCATTGGCAAGGGCGGGCAGACCATCGTGCAGCTGCAGAAGGAGACGGGAGCTACCATCAAGCTCTCCAAGTCCAAAGACTTCTATCCGGGTGAGCCCCAGCCCAGCCCTCTTCCTCCGGCCTCCCATCCCTCCCACCTGGGCCCTCTAGGAGGGGGAAGGGCTGCCCTAGGGGCAGTGAGAGTGGTAGGGGGCCTCCCCTCCCCCTCAGGGGACAGAGCTGCCCTTGGCCCCAGGGGCCAGGCCTGAGCAGATGGGGGTGGGGGCAGGGCAAGACAATGGGGCTGCTGCATATTCATGAGCTCATTTGCATGATGTGCTGGCAGATGTGCCCCTTCCCACACACCTGCCCCTTTGGGTCAGTTGGAGGAGCTGGTGGGGGGGGCCAAGGAGGCAGGTGTTAGGGTGTCCCTCAGGGCTTGGGGGGCCAGCCATGCATGTTACATAGACTCTTTCCCTTTGGATTTCTCTGTCACCCCATCTTGCCCCAATCTGAGTCGCTCTGGTTTTCCATCTGTGTCATTCTTTATGTGTCTCTCATTCTGTTTCTGACTTTCCCATCTCTTGTTCCCTTAGGCTCCATTCCCATCGGCTTCTCTCTGTCTCCTCCTGCTCTGCTTTCTGCTCTGTCTCTCTGGTTCCGTTTGGACATCCCCCATCTCTGTTCTCTTAGCCTCCCAGCCAGTCTGTCTGTCTTGGCTTTTTCCTCTTCCTCCCCTCCTCTTCCCTTCCCTTTCTGTCTTCCCATCTCTCTCCCCATATTTTCCTTTTCCCCCACTTCTCTTATTCTCACATTCTTCTCTGTCTTCCTCTCCCAACTCTCTCTGTTCAGTCACCCATTCAACCAGTAGTTGGTAGCGCCCCTCAATGGGGTCATTCTTTGCCGGCATTGCCCCTCATTTCTTTCTGCCCCTGCTTGCCCATCTCTCCCTTTATGTTTCTCTTTTTCTCCTAAGTCTCAGCTCCCTCGTGTTTTTTTTCTTCCCCTGTCTCCAAAATCAGCCCCTTTTCTGCCTCTCCTCCAGCTCTATCTCCCTTCCTTCAATCATAAATTTTTCCAGGCCCCTCCACTCTCTATAATCTCCCTCAATATCTCTCACCCCTTCATATATCCCTCCCAAGACCTATGCCTGAGTTTTGACATCTAGGAATCCAGGGAAGGCCCCCTGAACTGCATCTCTGGTCCAGCACTGGTTCTAGTTCATCCTTAATCCCCTTGGATTTTTTAGGTCAAACACCAGAGCTGGAGCTGAGGGTCAGGACAAATTCATATTCTCTCTCTCTCTCTCTCTCTCTCTCTCTGTGTGTCTCTTTCTCTCTCTCTCTCTCCTCCCTCCACCCCCCTGCCTCCCATCTAACTAAGCAGCTTTGGCAAGAGGTTTAGAGAACAGTCCAGGGAACCTGGCACAACCCCCTTTTCTCTTCCTCCCTGGCCCAGTTTTCCCCCTCACTCCCCTAGCCCACAAGATACGGATGAGACCTCTGCTTGGGACTTTCATCCAAGGACACTTGGTTCCTTGCCCCTGGATCACATTCTGTGACATAACACATGTCATTCCCTCTCAACTCAGTGACACATCCCACTGGCCAGGCAGCCTAGAACCCCAGAGGATGGGACAGTCATTGCCTCTCTCCTGGGCCGAACACTGTTCAAACAAGCAACGTGAGCCAGCGTCTCTCCCCAGCCCCTGGATGTGCAGCCAGCCCCGCTCCCCACCCCCGAATTGGAACTTCCAGATCATACAGCATATACTAGCTCCTGGCTCAGAGATGCAGGACACAGCTCCCTACGTCCTGGTCCTGTCCCTAGGACTTCCCAGGACCCACAGGAACGTAAGAAATGGAGATGCTACTGCTCAAGCATGTGTTCCTCTGCTCCTGACTGATACCTTTCATTCATTCATTCAACATATATTCTCTGAGCATCTTCTCTATGCCAGCACCATACCGGACCGAGATGGGGACACAAGCAGTGACTGAGGCACCCCAGCCTAGCCCTCCCGGATCTCACATCCCAGTGGGGGAGATAAACCGAACACCATTGATGACCTAGAGTGGTCAGAGCTGGGACAGGGAAACCCAGAGGATGGAGGGAGCCCAGACAGGGCACCCAACCCAGCCTGAGGAGATCAGGAAGGGCTTCCTGGAGGAGGAGGCCAGAATAATAAGAGTGAGCTAGGTAAGCAGCAGTGAAGGGTGCTCCAGGGAGATGAAAGAGCATGTTCAAAGGCTGGGGGTGGGGGTTAGTTTGTTCAGTGTGGCTGGTGAAAGGTAAAAAGGTAAAAACTGATAATAGAGAAATTGAAAGGGTCCTCTGGGCCTAGTTGGTTCTGTCTCTCTCTCTCTCTCTCTCTCTCTCTCTCACACACACACACACACACTGATGTGTCTACTCCATGAAACAAAAACCTACCTGGCCTTTACCCAAAGGGAGGGGTAGAACACACAAAGGGTGTCCCCTCCTTGATACAGAAACCCCAAGCCCCAGATTCAATCCTTCCCGGTCATACATGGAGAAACTTAGACCCAGAAGAGGCAGGTACCTGCCCAAAGCCACACAGTCTTCTGTGTAGCTCACCAGACATTCTAGTGATTCAAAAACTCCTCCTGATTTTGAGGAGCCGCCTGAAGCCCTGGACCCTAGCCCCAGAAGAAAAACGGACACATACACTTCTTAAATTTTTTTATTGATTTATAACATCTCTGCAGCCAAGTGCAAAATCTTAAGTGACTACTTAATAAATTCATACATATTCTTTTTTACCATCAAAAATACAAAAGCAGAATTGCAATCATTGTATGCCTCTCCCCACCACACACACACACACACACTCCACCCACCCCACATATAGCACAGGATGGCTCAATGGTTAGAAGCCCAGACTCGGAAGCCAGACACCTGGGTTCAAAACCCTGATCTTTCACTACTGGCTGAGTGAACTTGGACACATACCAGACCTCTGTGCCTTAGTGTCCTTAGCAGTAAGTGAAGAATAATAGTATTGCCTGCCTCATGTATTAAAGTGAACAAGTACATATAAAGTGCTTAGAATGATGCCTGGTGATCGGTGTTATGTAAGCACCAGCTGTTACTATTAGATATTCGTTCAGGGTTAAACTGAGTCCCCCAAAGCCCCTGTGGACCCTGGTTAAGAACTACAAGTCTGTGAGATCACAGACTCCCTGAGCTGGAAGGAAGCCTCCCAGAGATGGAGAGCTGGGCCACTTCAGTCAGGCTCTCCCTGGGGCCACCCCACCCCCTAGTTCCCACCCTGACCCACACCCTTTCCTATTTACACCCAGATGGAGGCAGCCTGCACGCTGACTCACGCTTGGCTCAGACCAAGCCATTGTTCTGGGGTGGAGGGGAGTACGAGTGAGGAACAGCGGCCCAAAGGAGATGGGGGATGTCAACTACCCCGGTGACCCAAGACAGTGACACTCAGACACATGGCGAGACTCGCTTGCCGGGCTGAGAGATGGCAAGCAAGGGGTCAGGGTGGTAACACTAGCATGCCACACTGGAATGCCCACAGGACACCAGACACTCACCCCCAAGTGTCCCAGACACACAGGCACACGGAGCCTGATGCACACTCAGGACCTTTTACAGACCCAGGGAGTTTACTGGTCCTGCAGAGAGATTCCCACCCAGGAAGAGACACACACACACACCCCACACACCTAATACGTCCAAATCAGCCAGGCGCTCACAGCTTCACCCCGGCCAGGCTTGGTGGAGTCGTCTTTGTCTGGCTGTAATTCAGACACTCAGACACACACACAAATACATCAGTCCTCCAAACAGTCTTACATACTGACCCCTGGGTCCGCCTGTTGGTCTCTTTCTCTTCCTCATGTTCACACACATCAGTCAGAGTCTTGCCTGTTTCCTATACACGCACCCTTACACATATATGTGCATTCCACATACCACTCATCCAAGTAGTCTTTTGAACACCTAGGGATGTGTGGATATCTCTTTCCCTTACACACACACACACACACACACACACACACACAGAGTCATACAATCTCCAAGTGCTATACATTCATCGTACAGCCTCAATGCCACTTCCTGGGAGGCTTTGTTTCTTACTCTCAAACCCTTGGGCACACCCAGCTCAAGTCTCACAAATAGTGTACATAACCTTGAACGTCACAGCGACACCCAAAGTCTTTCCCCCCACACAAGAGTACACACAAACGTCTTTACTGGAATCACTATGTCACAGTCTTTTTATATCTCTGTCTCTCTTGCTCTTTCTTTTACACACACACACGCACACACACACACGTAAAGGTAATTGAGCCAGTCCTGCCCAAGTATATACATGCACACACACACCACTCACCCAAACAGCCTCACAGATGTACTCACACTGGTCAGTCAGAGTCTCTCCCATACACATATATCCCAGCATCACCCAGAATTAGTGTCTCTTCTCCCTGCTGCCTGCCCCCAATACACATAGTAAGGATGCCCAGGTCAGAACCACAGCCAATATCTGGAGAATCGCCGGCAAAGGCACCCACCTCACCCTGCTTTCTCCATCCCCCTGTCTCCACTCTTCCATGAGTTGCCTTTGCCCCGCTCTGCTCTCCCCTCTCCACAGCCTTGCCCTCCCCCACCCCTCAGCCCTCCATCTGGTGGGTCCAGGCAGGCACTCAGGCCTCTCTGCTGTCTCCCCCATCCCCCAGCCCTTCCCCATCCTCTCCAAAAGCCCAGAGGCCGTTGCTGCAGGCTTTCAGGGGTTGCCATGGCAACGGGGCCTCATCCCTAGTCCCCCTGGGGGTGGGCTGAGGACCCAGCCAGCCACACCGATAAGGGGGTTCCAGTTACTGTGGCAACCGTTGCAGGCCTGAGCTCTCGGCTTCTAGAAGGTGGGGAGGGGGGAGTGAGTGAATGGTTGCCAAAGCAACCGAGAGAGCCGGCAAGGACTGGGAAGAGGCAGCTGAGCCCCGTCTCCCTTGCCCAGGGCTGCTGTGGGCATAGCAAAGTACTTAAGCATCATTCTTCCATCCCCTGGGGTTGTTTTAAGGGAGGGAAAGGAAGTGCAGATAATAAAACAGGGATTCCTCTCATTCTCCCAGCTACCCATCATGGTCTGGGAGCCCATGCCAGCTTGCCCAGGCTTATCAAGTGACCTGGGGCCAGTGCGGTCCACTCTCTGGACCTCAGTCTTCTCCGTCCATTAAATGGGGCCTGTCTCTCAGGAATGCTCCCCTTCCTGTCTGATGAGTGTGCCATCTCTCTCCTTTGCTCAACAGGAACCACAGAGCGAGTATGCCTGGTACAGGGTACAGCAGAGGCCTTGAATGCTGTGCACAGCTTTATTGCCGAGAAGGTCCGAGAAATCCCGCAAGCGATGACCAAGCCCGAGGTGGTCAATATCCTTCAACCCCAAACCACAATGAATCCTGACAGAGCCAAGCAGGTTAGCAGGGGCAGAGGCTGAGTCTCTGTAAAGCTGGTGGGGTTTGAGAGAAAACACTTCTTCCACGTCACTGGATTGCGATGGGGGTTCAACGGGATAATGGCTATAAAACATTTACCAGTCAGATACGTGGTAGTGGTTAGTATTATTGTTAGAGAGTCAGCCTAAGGACTCCAGACCTCTTAGAGTGATTTGATTCAGAGAGAGAGTGAAGGTCTGGGAGAATCTGACCCAGACCCCCTTACTTATTCCTCCTTCCTAGGATTCTCCAGATCCTCTTCTCTCTTCCACATCTTCCCATTGTCTCTCAAAACCACCTGCTTCCCACTTCCTGTTCTCACCGGAAGTAACTTCAGCGACACCCCCATCCATAGGGAGAAAATTATAGAAGCAGCCTCCGGTACTCCCTCTCTCCATTAATGACTGAATAGGAGTAGCCAGCATTTTGGAGAGAAGGTGTTCCATTGGGCGGGGGCGGGTCCCTCTCCTACACAGCCCTCTCAAGGAGGGATGGAAGGAGAAGGAAGGGCAGAGCCTCTCTGTTGCCTCAGTTACCTGGAAGCCGTGGTGTAGGGGAGTGGCAAGGAGCTGACCGATCGCTTCCTGGGCCTCTCCCGTTGCCAAGACCACCATGCACACCGGGCAGGTGGACTTGGTGCAAAGCCCCTGGCAGCACGGTCCTGACTGCGTAGAGGGCCAAGGAGGAAGAGAGCACGGGGTTGGCTGCAGTAAACTCCCCGTTTTCTCTCCCCTTCTCCGCTCCCGTATACATGTGCACACGATGACCTGGGCAGGCGGACAGGCCACTTGTGAGGGTTCCTTAAAGTCTGCCTAAAAGCAAAGACAAGAGAGAGGGCCTCGGTAAAAGGAAGCTGGAATTCCCGGGAATTCTTTTTGCCCTGAGGTGGGGGAGACCACGGGTCTAAGTTTCTCTGAGCTCGTGGGGAAACAGTGGGCAGAAAGCTCTGGAAGAAGGCTTCGGAGCGGAGCGTTCCCCGCAAAGACTGCGGGCTTGGGGCTTGGAGCGCGGCTGCTGTCCTTGGTGCTGAAGCATCTCTGCTCCTCGCGCCCTGCCAGGCCTCTCCCAAATCCCTTTCCACCAGCAGGCCACAGCTTACCCACAGTTTACAGGGAGGCGAGGATACTGCCTCTTCCCTCCGCCTTGGTCGTGGCCACTAGGGGCTCAGGGTTCATCAAGAGTTTGTACATGTTGCAGGGAAAATGGGGTCAGCACCATCTGTGCCTGAGCCTCCCTCTCCACCACCTAAGCCACGGGAAGTCTGAAATAGCGGAGTCGAAAGGTTACAGAACCAGGACTTCTTCCTCTGCCTTATTACTCCGGGGCTCCAAAGAATGAGAGAGATAATGGCTGAAGGCTCAGGCTCTGGAATCAGATGTTGAGTTGAATTTTCCTCTGATGCTTCTTACCTGTGTGACCTTGAGCAGGTGACTTGATTTCTCCATGTAAAATGAGATTTATTATGGTACCCACTTAAGGGTGGTGGCTAGTGTTCATTAACATTTGAAAAGCACTTATCATGCATGCCTAATGCATAGAAAGTTCTCAAAACATGGTCGCCGTTGTCGTTATTGTGGGATTTTTGAGTCAGGAGGCAGGTCTATTCCCTTTCTGCCTTGGACTTGCTGTGTTGCTCTGTGTCTTTTTCCCTTCTGTATGCCTCAGTTTCCCTTTCTTTACAGTGGGGAAGCTGGGCCGAGCCAGGGATTATAAATGGAAATGCCTCCAGGATTCAGAAAGGGAACATAAGGGATTGAGGACCTTGGACTCATCATAGAGATATTATGCCATCCCTAAAGGGGAGCAGCTGCTATTCACCTTCACTTGATTCTCGCCATTTGGGAATGGGGACAGAGTATTACATCTTCCCCATTTTTCCAGAGAAGTCAAAAATATTTTAAATCAACTGATTTTTCAAGGTTGGCTCAGTTTTGAAAACACTGTGTGGCTGTGGGCCGGCTATGGGCTGAGCGTCACCAGTTTGCCACCTCTGGGCTAGAGCGGGGATTCTCAGCCCTGGCTGGTATCTGAGTCATCTGGGTAGCTTAAAACACAGATTCCTGAGTCGTGGCCTGGAGCCGCTGAATCAGAGTTTCTGGGGAGAAGGCGTGGGGATCTGAACATGGACTCTGGCCTGGGATCAGATCCTGGCTCTACTGGTCACTATCTGTGTGACCTTAGGCAAGTTACTTAACCTCTCTGTGCCTCCGTTTTCCAATCTATAAAGTGTGATAATAACAGTACCTACCTTCTAGGGTTGTTGCTAAAATTCAGTTAGTTACTATATGGAAGTATTTTAAAAAGTGCCTGGCACATGGTAAGCACCGTTAGCGGCCGCTGCTGTTATTGTTGTTGTTATTATTATTATTTTTAAATCTCCAGACTTGCAGACCTCTGAGGCAGATGGTCTCTGAGGTCTTTCTGGCTCTAAGACACCTACAATTCTATGGCTCTGTGATTCCAAGATTCTAGACCTGTATTATTCTAACAGCCTACTGTTCTAACATCCAAGATGCCATAGAACTGCACGTGCAGATCTAAGATGCTGTGGTCTTGCGATCTGGGCCTATCAGGAAGGCAGCTATTGTTTTCTGAGGGCTTCCCATGTGCCAGGCATTTTAGTCACTGAGTATTCTCAATAATTGTACAGAGTAGCTGTGGTTATGTCAATGTCAGAGATGAGGAAACGGAAGCACACAGAGGTGAAGGCATTTGCTTTCACGGTTGCTTGGCGAACACAGTTCCTTGGATGAAAAGGTTCCATCCTTCCCCCATTGCTCTGAAATGCTGTATCACATACTAAATACCTCTTTACCCTTAGGCCTGGTTTTGTACCTTTTTCTGTTCTATCCCCTTGACTTGTCAGACTTCTTTTTTTCCAATGATTTCTTTAAAATAACAGCTGTATTGAGATGTAATTCACATACTGCAAAGTTCACCATTTTAAAGTGTGTAATTCAGCGGTTTCAGTATATTCACAAGGTTGTGCATTGATCACCACTATGTAATTCTAAAACATTTTTACCACCCCCAAAAAATCCCCATAGCCATTAACAGTCATTTTCCATTCCCCCAAGTGCCTCTGCCCCAGCCCCTTACCACCATTAATCTACTTTTAGTGTCTGTGGATTTCCCTATTCTGAATAGTTTATATAGATTGAATGATATTTCTGTGGCATCTTGAGTCTGGCTTCTTTCCCTTAGCATAATGTCTTCAAGATTCATCCATGCTGGGAATTCCCTGGCGGTCCAATGGTTAGGACTCCACACTTTCACTGCCGAGGGCACGGGCTCAGTCCCTGGTCAGGGAACTTAGATCCCCACAAGCCGCATGATGTGGCCAAAAAAAAAATTAAAAAAAAGATTCATCCATACTGTAGCATATAACAAAACTTCATTCCTTTTCGTGGCCAGATAATATTTCACTGTATGGATATACCACATTTTGTCTATTCATCAATTGATAGAAATTTGGGGTGTTTCTACTTTTTAGCTATTATGAATAATGCTGCTCATGGACATATGTGTGGATGTATGTTTTCAGTTCTCTTGGATATATACCTAGGGTGGAATTTGTAGGTCATATGATAAATCTACGTTTAACTTTTTGAAGAACTGCCAGACTGTTTTCCAAAGTGGCTGTACCACAGATGTGGGATTTAAATCCAGGTCCGCCCATGGGGATAACAATGACAACAACCATTTCATGTGTACCTACTGTGGGCACATATTAATTGCCTGCTCTCATGGCATCCAGCGCTTGGCACATAGTAGGTGCTCAGCAAATGTTGCTTGTTTGAATGAGTGGGTGATGACATGCCCATGGGGACCAAGCAGAAACATGACTGAGAGGAGGTAGTCTGGTGTAACCTGGCAGAGGTAGGCACTATGTGTCATGTGGAGGGCAGCCATACTCAGTTCTGGCTAATTGTGGCCATGCTTGAATTTCAAGCTCATCATTTCATGCATGATCTCTATTAGACCTCACAGTAATCCTATGGAAGAGGTATGAATGTCCCCATTTTATGGAAGAGAATACTGAGTTTCCAAAAGATTAGGTCCCTTGCCCAGAATCAGTGGTGGAGCCAGGATCTGAACCTGAGCAGGTGCCTCCAGAGTCCAGGGCAGCTTTTCAGGGATTTGTGTGCAACGGGCTGCAGACTGGTGGTCTGGCTACTACACAGTGGTTCTTAGACGTTTTGAAGTGGTTACCAACATTTAAAAACTAGGCTGCTTCCCATTTTACAAGTCAGAATTGCCAGTTAATCTGTAAAACTCATATCAGGCTGAATTTGAATATCACACACACACAGAGACCACCACCACCACCAGGTGAGATGCACCTGGCTGCCTATACCCAGTCCCATTCCTGCTTGGTCCTTTGGGCATTTCATCATCCATTCTTTCATCCAGCCATTCATTCACCCACTCTTGGCTGAGTATGTGCCAGGCACTCCTCTAGGCACTGACAACCCAGCAGTAAACAGTACAGACACAAATCTCTACCCTTGTGGATCTTAAATTCTTCCTGGAGAATCAGAAAATAAGTAAAATGTATAGGATGTCAGAGAGTGAAAAGTATTATGAAGAAAAGACAGAGAAAAAGGAAAGGAAGTATTGGGGCCTTTTTTTCTCTTAACTCTTTTTTTTTTTTTTTTGCGGTACGCGGGCCTCTCACTGTTGTGGCCTCTCCCGTTGAGGAGCACAGGCTCCGGACGCGCAGGCTCAGCGGCCATGGCTCACGGGCCCAGCCGCTCCACGGCATGTGGGATCTTCCCGGACCGGGGCACGAACCCGTGTCCCCTGCATCGGCAGGCGGACCCTCAACCACTGCACCACCAGGGAGGCCCCCTCTCTTAACTTTTTATTTGGAAAATGTTTAAAGAACGTTACAATGAACTCCCTATACACTGCACTTAGATTCACCAAGTGTTAACACGTTTTATCTCTACACACACACACACACACACACACACACACACACACACACACGTTGGTTTTTTGTTTGTTTTTTTGTTGATCTATTTGAAAATAAGTTGTAGATCTCATGACTCTTCACCTCTAAATACTTCAGTGTATATCTCCCAAGAACAAGGACAGTGTCCTATGTTATTAAATTACTATTATCACACCTATAAAAATTAACACTGAATTCATAATATTATTTAATAAAAAGTCCATATTCAGATTACCCCAAAATATCTTTTATATCTATAAAGTATTTTTATTAAAGATTCAGTTAATGTTCATGCGTTGCGTTTGGTTGTTATACCTCCTTAATCTCTTTTAATCTAGCATAGCCTAGGATGTAGTTTTGAAGGTAAAGCCAACAGAATTGCTGATTGGATGCTGAGTGTAGAGGAAAGAGAGGACTTCTAAGGGTTGGGACTGAGTAGTGGAAGGATGCATTTCCATGTGCTGAAATGAGGAACACCATGGCAGAAACACATTTGAGGAGGAAGATGAGATTTTAAGTTTGAGGTGTCCACTCAACATCGTACTAGAGATGTGAGGTTAGCAGTTATGAGTCTGGAGGTATCCATGCTGGAGATGTAAAATAAACACAGACAAGCTTTGATAACCAGGTGGTCAGGGAAGGCCCTTCTGGGGAGGTGCATTTGTGCAATGAATGAAGAGAGGGGCGAGCCGTCTTTTCTGGGGAAAAGCATTCCAGGTGAGGGAACAGCAGGTGCAAAGTCCCTGAGTCTGGACAGAGCTTGGCAAGTTGGAGGAACAGCAGGGAGTCTGGTGTGTCTGCAGTGGAGTCAGCAAGAGGGAGGGAAGAGTGAAGTCAGAGAGATCAACAGGGAACAGAGCATGTCAGAGCAGTGGTTCTCAGCCCTGTTTGCCTGTTTGAAGGGAGCCAATGTCCCCTTTCTCCTACAAATATTTTCCTATGCCCACTTTACTCTCTGAAATTATATATATAATATGTCTAGTTGTATAAATAAAAAACATATCTGGGGCTTCCCTGGTGGCACAGTAGTTAAGAATCCGCCTGCCAATGCAGGGGACACGGGTTTGATCCCTGGTCCGGGAAGATCCCACATGCCGCGGAGCAACTAAGCCCATGTGCCACAACTACTGAGCCTACGCTCTAGAGCTCATGAGCCACAACTACTGAAGCCCGCGTGCCACAACTACTGAAGCCCACGCGCCTAGAGCCTGTGCTCCACAACAAGAGAAGCCACCGAATTGAGAAGCCCGCGCATCGCAAGGAAGAGTAGAGAAAGCCCGCGCGCAGCAACGAAGACCCAACGCAGACATAAATAAATAAATGAATGAATGAAAATAAATTTATTTTTTTAAAAATCTATAAGATTTTTAGGGCTTCCCTGGTGGCGCGGTGGTTGGGAGTCCGCCTGCCGATGCAGGGGACACGGGTTCGTGCCCCGGTCTGGGAGGATCCCACGTGCCGCGGAGCGGCTGGGCCCGTGAGCCATGGCCGATGAGCCTGCGCGTCCGGAGCCTGTGCTGCGCAGCGGGAGAGGCCACAGGAGTGAGAAGCCCACGTACCGCAAAAAAAAAAAAAAAAAAATCTATAAGATTTTAAAAAATTTATTTACATTTATTTATTTATTTTTGGCTGCGTTGGCTCTTCGTTGCTGTGCGGGCTTTCTCTAGTTGCAGCGAGCGGGGGCTTCTCATTGGGGAGCACGGGCTCTAGGTGCGTGGGCTTCAGTAGTTGTGGCACACGGGCTCAGTAGTTGTGGCACACGGGCTCAGTAGTTGTGGCACGCAGGCTCAGTAGTTGTGGCTCGCGGGCTCTAGAGCTCAGGCTCAGTAGTTGTGGCGCACGGGCTTAGTTGCTCCGTGGCATGTGGGATCGTCCCGGACCAGGGTTCGAACCTGTTGTCCCCTGCATTGGCAGGTGGATTCTTAACCACTGCGCCACCAGGGAAGCCCTATAAGATTTTTAACAATTTTATTGAGATATAATTCACATAAATACATTTGACCCATTTAAAGTGTGCAGTTCAACGGCTTTATTATATTCAGAGTCCGTCATCCATCGCCGCAATCAATTTTAGAACATTTCATTTCCTCAAAAGGAAACCTTGATCCCCTTAGCTATCACCCCTCAATCCTCCCAGCTCTCCCCACCCCAGCCCTAAGCCACCACTAATCTACTTTGTCTCTATAGATTTGCCTATTCTGAACATTCATGGAAATGGAATTATACAATGTGTGGTCTGTTGTGCCTTACTTCGTTCATGCAGCATATAGTATTTTCTAGGCTCATCCATGTTGTAGCATGCATCAGTCCTTCATTTCATGTAAATTGATTGCCAAATCATACTCCATTGTACGGATGTACATTTTCTATATCCCATAAGACTTTCAAATAAAGGAGAGATGAAAGGAAGGTTATTTGTTATAAAATAAGGTGAATTTTAATATGTAAATACTCAGCCAGGGCCACAGTAGAAATAAATAATGAAACAGTCAACTGCTCACACCTCACGTGGCCTGAGTGAGACAGAGCGTAGTGTTGGAGACTTAAATGATACAGGCATTACTCCGATGTCATGGTTTTCTTTTTTTTAATTGAAGTATAGTTGATTTACAGTGTTGTGTTAATTTCTGCCGTACAGCAAAGTGATTCAGTTATACATATATATACATTCCCTTTTATATTCTTTTCCATTATGGTTTATGACAGGATATTTAATATAGTTCCCTGTGCTATACAGGAGGACCTTTTTGTTTATCCATTCTATATATAATAGCTTGCACGATGTCATGGTTTTCGAAAATGATGAATGACTCTTGGTAAAATTCAGAACAAAATAAAGTACAATCTTCCCTTGATTTACCAATAGTTACATCCCTGGAAATTTCAGTAGATCTTAAAACCTGCAAAAGAAAAAACTACTTGGTACTTACATGTATCATGGGGCTCAGTTCTGGCTGCGAGATTTATAAACAGACTTCTGACCAACATGAATGTCCAGGGGGACATTCAAAAGTCGTACAGGACCTGAGACTGTTATTCATTGTGAGGAACTGACTCACATTACGGGGTGCAAACATCCCTGACCCTGCCCACTGCATGCCCGCATCTGTCCCCAGTTATTGCAGACAACCAAATCCACTCCCACAATTTTCCTAACACCCCCAGGGTCTGGCTTGGGGGTGGAAAGGAGAGGCAGTGATGAAAGCTTCAGAGGGTAGAATCCACAGGTCTGAGGGGACGTGAGAAGGATTGAGAAGGAGGAATTTGTGTGTAAAAATGCTCTTGGAGATGTGAAAGGAGACGTTTGGTTTTGAAATATCCCCACTGGACTCAGGATTGATACAGGGGCTTCCCTGGTGGCGCAGTGGTTAAGAATCCGCCTGCCAATGCAGGGGACATGGGTTCGAGCCCTGGTCCGGGAAGATCCCACATGCCACGGAACAGCTAAGCCCGTGAACCACAACTACTGAGCCTGCGCTCTACAGTCTGCATGCCACAACTACTGCACCCACGTGCCACAACTACTGAAGCCCGCGCACCTAGAGCCCATGCTCCACAACAAGAGAAGTCACGGCAACGAGAAGCCCACGCACCGCAACGAAGAGTAGCCCCCGCTCGCCGCAACTAAAAGAAAGCCCGCGCACAGCGACGAGGACCCAAAGCAGCCAAAAATAAAAAATAAATAAATTTATTAAAAAATGATCCGATTTGTAGCTGCAAAGGATGGGCTGCTCTACAACTGAGAAGGGGGACCCTCATATGTAAGTGACCAATTTTCTCCATCTTCTCTGATGTAAGCTTTTTTTATCATCATTTTGCAGATAAGACAACTATATTAGATTGCTAGAGCTGTCATAACAAAGTACCACGAACTGGGTGGCTTAAACAACAGAAACTCATTGTCTCACAATTCTGGAGGCTAGAAATCTGAACTCAAGGCATCGGCAGTGCTGGTTTCTTCTGAGGCCTCTGTCCTTGGCTTGTAGATTGCCATTGTCTCTCTGCCTTTTTTTTTGCGGGGCAGGGGGCCCGCGCCACACAGCTTGCAAGATCTCAGTTCCCTGGACCAGCGATTGAACCTGGGCCACGGCAGTGAAAGCCTGGAATCCTAACCACTAGGCCACCAGGGAGCTCCCCCTCTCTGTCTTCACATGGTCCTCCCCCTGTGTGTGTCTGTGTCCTAATCTCCTCTTCTTATAAGGACACCAACCATATTGGATTAGGGTCCACCCTAATGACCTCACTTAACCTTAAATGCCTCTTTAAAGACCCTATCTCCATATACAATCATATTCTGAGGTATTAGGGGTTATGACTTCAACATGTGAATTGGGGTGGGAGGGGACAGAAATTCAGCTCATAACAACAATGAAGAGCTTAAGCGAGGTGACCATGTCATAGGGTGGAAAGCACAATGGAGCAGGAATCCACGAGGCTGGATTTCAGTTCCTTTGCTGTCTGGGTGACCTTGGGGCAAGTCCCTTCACCTCTTAGGCCTCAAGTGGCTCATCTGCAAAGTGAGACTAATGATGCCTTTTCTGGGGCTGGGAATCGGAGTACTTAATGATATAGAAGGACATGGGCACCAGTGCAAGATTGGAGAGAGGTCCTGGAGGGCTCCCGCTGGGTTAGTCTTTCAGCTTCTAGGTGCCGGTTGGAAGGGAGGTCCCAGATGGAAGGGAGGTCCCAGGGGTCTCAGGAACAGGGTGGCTGAGAGACTACTAAGGAGAGATGGAGTACTAGCTCCTTTTTTTTTTTTACCAATGAATATGGAAATATTTCAATATTTCTAACCAGTAGAATCATACTGGTGCATATCAAGGGGGCGTGCTGGGCCTGATTTTGGACATTTGAGAGCAGGGGTGGGAAATGACTTGAGATGGCCAGTCTTAGACTAACGTTGCCTTTCAGTGTCCGATTACCCCCCTAAAGACCCTCCCTCTGGCTCCCCACGCAGGCCAAGCTGATCGTCCCCAACAGCACGGCGGGCCTGATCATCGGCAAGGGGGGCGCGACAGTGAAAGCCGTGATGGAACAGTCGGGTGCTTGGGTGCAGCTGTCCCAGAAGCCGGAGGGCATCAACCTGCAGGAGCGCGTGGTGACGGTCAGCGGCGAACCGGAGCAGGTGCACAAGGCCGTGAGCGCCATCGTGCAGAAGGTACAGGAAGATCCCCAGAGCAGCAGCTGCCTGAATATCAGCTACGCCAACGTGGCTGGCCCTGTGGCCAACTCCAACCCCACCGGCTCGCCATACGCCAGCCCCGCGGATGTGCTGCCCGCCGCTGCCGCCGCCTCGGCCGCTGCCGCCTCTGGCCTGCTGGGCCCGGCGGGGTTGGCGGGCGTGGGAGCCTTTCCTGCCGCCCTGCCTGCTTTCTCGGGCACCGACCTGCTGGCCATCAGCACGGCGCTTAACACGCTGGCCAGTTACGGCTACAACACCAACTCCCTCGGCCTGGGCCTCAACTCGGCCGCAGCCTCTGGGGTCCTGGCCGCCGTGGCCGCCGGTGCCAACCCTGCCGCCGCCGCCGCCGCCAATCTCCTGGCATCCTACGCCGGGGAAGCAGGGGCCGGGCCAGCGGGCGGAGCTGCTCCACCCCCACCCCCGCCACCTGGAGCCCTGGGGTCCTTCGCCTTGGCCGCGGCCGCCAACGGCTACCTCGGGGCCGGGGCGGGCGGCGGGGCGGGCGGAGGGGGTGGCCCGCTTGTGGCCGCTGCAGCCGCAGCGGGGGCGGCTGGGGGCTTCCTGACGGCGGAGAAGTTGGCGGCTGAGAGCGCCAAGGAGCTGGTGGAGATTGCGGTGCCTGAGAACCTGGTGGGAGCCATCCTGGGCAAGGGGGGCAAGACGTTGGTGGAGTACCAGGAGCTGACAGGCGCCCGCATCCAGATCTCCAAGAAGGGAGAGTTCCTGCCAGGCACGCGGAACCGGCGGGTCACCATCACCGGCAGCCCCGCGGCCACGCAAGCCGCTCAATACCTCATCAGCCAGCGGGTCACCTACGAGCAGGGAGTGAGGGCCTCAAACCCCCAGAAAGTGGGATGAGGCCTGTGGTGTGTGCTCCCACCCGGCTCCCTGTCCCTCCTTTTCCTCCCCCTCCCCCTCCTCCTCCCCCCTCCCCTTCCCCTGCCCCCCAACTCCTGACCTCAGCTCGGTAGAGTCCTGCTCCTCTTGGGATGGGGCTGGGGTAGGCCTGACTGCACCCTCCCTTTCTGGTAGTCATAGGCAGGATTGAGTGATGGCTGGGGATGGGGCCCAGAAGCTCCCTCCCCAGCCCTGAACTGACCCCTTCTTCCTTCCTCCCTATGCTTGACTGGGCCTGACCCTCCTCTCCCAGGGCCCAGGTCTGTGTGATATCTGTATATATTGCATTTTGTTGATTTTAATAGAAAACAAAGCGTTATTTTCTCTTTCTTTCCCTCCTTTTTTTCCCCCTCCTTTGATAAGGATTCCCCCCCCCCCGCCCCTTTATAAGTTTTTGTTTCCTTATGGGAGGAGGGGAGGGAGCCTCTGGGTCACCTAGAAAGAGGGGCTGCCCCAAAACAACACCCCGCCTCTCCTGCTTTCAGCTCCGGATCTGAGGGACCTGATGGGAGCAGAGGTAGCAGAGGAGTCTGAGTTGAAGTGGGACATTTGGAGCAGGGACCTCAGAGTTCCCAGATTTTCTCAGCTACTCTCCCCTCACTGAAGTTGCCCCTCCTAGGTGGGACTTTTCACTTTTTTGTTGTCAGGTTGTATGGGGGGAGGGGTGCGGTGCTGCTGGGAATGAGGCCGGCTCTGGGATTGGGCCAGTCCGGTGGGCAAGGCTCTGGCACAAGGCTGGAACAATTTCCTATGGCATCTCCTATGGTTTTTCCTTGAGTAATGGGCATGAAGGTCCCTGTCGTGCTGTCACTGAGTCAAGTACTTTCTGGGGTGCTTCTGGCACTCCCTATGATGTCACAGGAAGTAGTTCCCTGGAGGTCACTTCCTGTGATGATAGGAGAGACAGGTACTTCCTATGATCTCAATGAACCTTCCTGGAAGGTTACTTCATGATATCATGGGGGCGTGCACTTCCTGTGGTGTCTCCAGGTTACTTCCTATGATGTCACCAGGGTGAGGCATGCACTTCCTGTATCAGGCCACGGCCAGTCACTGATCCTCCTTCTCTACCCACACCCCTCTTTGGTGGGTCTTGGCCTGGCGGTCTTCCTAGGAGGAGAATAAGGGGTGGGAGTTGGATCTAATCTGGAGGACTCTAAGGAAGAAGACCCACTATTGTCAGGGTCATCTCCATGCAAATGTACCAAGTCTGAACTCACCTGGCAGGGAGGGGGTGGGAGATGGAGCTGGTGAAAACTGTTAAAGACCCTCATTCCCACCCCTGCCTTTTGTGTGCATGCTTGTGTCTGCGTGGCTTTGTTTCATTAAGTCTGGTGGGCCAAATGTATGGTGGCTCTGTCAGGCCACGGTGGCCCAGGTGTATTCAGTTAGCCATGGTAGGGTCCCTTGAGCCGGAATGCTTCGTGTAGTCTAATGCATTAGTTGACTTGTGGTTTCCAGCAAGCTGGAGTTCTTTGGTGGTATCTGATGGATTGGAATGTTTTCGTGCTCTCACCAGGCTCTGAGGATCTAGAATGTTCTAATGGAGTTTGCCAAGCCAGGCAGCCCTGAGAGTTGGTTTGAGAGTGGCTCCCTGGGCACTGCGGCTGTGATCAGCTCTAAGGCCTTGTTGGCAGGCTGAGATGTCGGGGCCTGACAACCCCATGGACTTAGGATAGCTGAGACCCACTTCTACCCCCATCCATCTCCCCCTCCCCCATGGAGACCACCTCCACTTCCTCCAACCCAAGGCAGGGCCTCCCAGTGCCCTGGTTCCATCATCAGCATCTCTGGGGGAGGGGCACCCCATGCCCACCCTCTCCCCCAATTGTCCCCCTCCTAGGTCTTCCAGACCCTTCTCTTCTCCATGGCTTTGGGGGAATCCAGCCTCCTCGTCTCTCTCCCGGCAAAGGAGGGGAGAAAAGCCAGAAACAATTCCCACCCCTAAAGCCTGGGAGACCCCTGCCCCTTGCGAGAGAGCCACCCCCAAATCAAAATGTGAAAATCCCTAGAGAGCAATAGCCTTCAAGGTACCTTGCACTGAATTTCCCACCCCAGCCCTTCCACCTGATGGGAGGCTGTAGCTTGGGCACTAGGGTGACTTTTTCCCTGCCCTCTTCATCTCCAGGGTGGGGGGCAGGCCCCATTTCCCCATCCCTCACCTCCCATCGCTGCTGCCCTCACCCCTAATCTCCAGACTGAACCCAGATGGAGATTTGAGTGCCAAAACAATTCTTGATGTAACTTTGTACATATCTTCTGCAGTTGGGGGCTCTTGGGGTCGGAGGTGGAGGTGGCCCTATGGGCCACTGCTCCCCTCCACCTCTCAAAAGACCTTACAGTATTTCACAACATCTCCACCCACATGTGGGTATTGCAGTCTCTAGCTGGACTATCCCCACCTACAACTCCCCGAGCCGCCATAAGGAGGGGAAGGAGCCAGGGAGAGGTGAAGTAAGGTCTGGGAGTGGGGAGGTGGGATTTGAAAGCGCTCGTTTGCATATCATTTGCATCCTCAGCTGCCCTCCGGCTTGTCAGATGCTTTCTGTAGACCTATTTCTGGGTCCCAATCAGCGGGGTCCAGTACTCTTCTCACACAGACACGTCTCTGGAGGCTGGGCCTCCTGAAAAGTGTTCCCTTGGTGTATCTGTGTGACAGCCCCCTCCCTATTCACATTTTTCGGGGACCCCCTACCCCGCCAGCCAGGGCTATCTGAAAGGTAGTTTGCTAGCTCAGTGAGCTAGTTCACTCACTATGTTGGTGAGTGGAGAGCCACACACCTTTCCCCATTTTACCTTATGAAATTCACTCTGTGGTCTTCCCCATCCCTTGAAAGTCCCTTCTGCAATCTGACCTCAATCTTTTGTGCTGCAGTTTGTCCAGAGGGGACGCAGATGTGGGGTCAGGGATGGGGATCATTGAAAAATCCATCACCTCTTTTTCTCCCCCCCCTTCCCTGTTAGCCAGTCAGATCTCAGAGACTCTGAGTGGCCTCCCTGCACCCTACTCTTCAGCACCCAATAGGTGCTTAATAAGTGTTTGCTGCATTGAATTGTCTTCTTGTTCTTTCCCATTTGCCCTCCAACTCCCACCCACCCCCACCCCGCCACCAGCATTTTCCTCTCTCTCTGGCTCCCTGTGACTTTCACTTTCTCTCCCTGTGGCTTCCGTTGTTACCTGTCCTGTCTCTATCTTCGTCTATGTCTGTCTTTTCCCTTTCCTCAACTCTCAATCCTCTCCCTTCTTCCATTGCCCCATTAATTAAAAAAGAAAAGTGCCAAACTTCCTTGGAACTGAGCCGCTCTGGGGGGGAGGGAACCTCAGACAGAGGGGAGGAAATGGGACCATCTTCCTTTGAAGAGGCCCCTAAGAGGCATTGAAAACGTCTGTGGACACTTAGCTCAATTGCGTCCCCCTTCCTCACCCCTCCCGCCCCCGAGTTTTTCTTAGAATCTTTGTAAGAAAAAAAAAAAAGAGAAAAAAACTCTCCTTCAGCTAACCCCTAATCTTTTGGATTCCCCCCAATTTCCACCAGCCGGGGAGAACCCCACTTGCCTCCTTCAGGCAAATCTGTAGAAATTGGGGAGGGGGAGACAAGCTCAACCCCTCCTCTGCTGTCCTGAGGGACAGTGCCAACTGGATTCGAGAGAAGGACCTCAAAGCACTTATGAGAAGAAGGGGTTCAATGTGCCAAATTCACCTCCTTCATCCCCTGTCCCAGGGGGCTCTGAGCCAACCTGCCCCAGCCACCTTCTTCCGCCCTGTCCCAGCCATCTCTACATGGGCAAGGAGGCTTCACTGCAATAATTATTAAGGGATCAGAAGGCAAAGATCGTGCCATCTTTATCTGCCCTAATGCCTGCCCTGGACTTGTAGGTGGGAAGTTTGGGTATCCCAAATGGAGTTTGGTTAAGAGTCGACTTAATAGATGGTTGCGGGCCTATACTTGGAAGAATACGGTACCACTCTTCTCTGAGTGGTATGCCTTCTCCCCTTCTTAACCCGCAAATCACTCAGCATCCCCCTGTTCCGTTTCTCCTGCCTATTCCTCCATCCCCCACCCTCTTTATTTTGTTTCTGATTGGTGGCCTACTGTTTGGAAAGTGAGAGGATTCCCCTGCGTTGGGTATTGCTCTGTCAAGACCAGGATTAGACGTTGTGATAGACTGAGAGGTGGAAAAAATATTGAGTATAAGAGTGGCGATGAGGATGGCATTTGGGGCTTCCAGGCTGCTGATTGGGTGCACACCTATCACCACAGCCAGGCAGGCCTTCGCTGTTGGCCACGCATCTGCCCCCCTGCCGTCTGGAACCCCAAGGCCGGCTGTCGCGAAAGCCTGAACTGGATGTCACGATGGGGAGAACGGGATCGCGATGCCCACGTTGGGGCACTGCGGGCCAGGGGCGCTGGTTTTACGGCTCTCGTGGAGTCGCGACACCCAGCCCGGCTATCGCGATCCCTCTCCACTGCAGTCAGCCGCCTGGACGCCGTAGTGGAGGAGGTTTCTTTCCGTGGCTCCTATGCAGGTGTGTGTATGGTCTCTGTGCCCTCCGCCCGTTGCGTGGGGGATTGTGGGTGGCAGGGAGGGAGATGGGAAAGTCTCGTCGATGGCGACGGGGGTGGTGAAGGCTGCTGCTTTTTAAACCCTTCTCAGCCGGTCCAGGACGCTCTTGTCTCCCAGAGATAATTGGGTGGGACCGCCTAATCCCCCTCCCCTCCCCGCTTCTCCTCTCCTCCCCCACCCCCAAAACCACCAACCTCTCATCTTCTAAGTGACTCCATCACCACCGGCCACCGGGACCTGCGGCTTCATTGCTCCAGCCCGCCCCACTCGACCGTCAGACTCGCTCATCGAACTCTTTCTGATTAACCCTTTCTGTGTTCATCCCACGGAAAACTGTGTGTCCGGCGTGGGGGAGGGGGGAGGCGAGGGGCAATAGCTACCTTTCCTCCATCGCCTCCCACCGCCCATGCCTCCCCACCCGCACCCCATCCCATGCCCCACCCCCATCCCTCACCCCGAGGGTCCTCCCCGGCCTGGGGATAGAGACCCTTTATAAATATCTATGCTGTTTGGCTTTGTCCCTTTCAAGGCAGGGTCAGGGGTGTGGCCTCCTCCGAGTGGAGAGCTCACTCTGGCCCCACTCCTTTCTGTGCCCCCCCCACTCCCCACCCCTTCATTGTAAATAGTCACTTTTGTACTGGTTTGAGCCGGGGACGTGGGGAGTCATTTTTTTTTTTTCTTTGTGTTGGCATCTCAGGCCACTGGAGGCATGGCCCACATCCCAGCTTGATTTGGGAGAATCCCAAGATGTGTCCCCTCACCTGCCCCCAATGCTGAGGATTTCAAGATATCAGTATTACTCCTAAAGGGATGGGGTGCACAGATCCCCTGGCAGGGAGGTGGGAGAGGTGTGAAAAGGTGTAGCCTGAAAGGATGACTCAGTTTTTCCCATCTGTGAAATGGGTTCATCCTCCAAGTTCCCTCAGGAGCCTCAGTGAGATAATGGTGGAGTCAGAGGAGTTAGAATCTCTTTCCGCTTTCTCTGTTTGGGACAGATAGGGTAGGAGAAGAATGGGGGTGGTGGGTAGGACTGTCTTTGGAGAGCTGATTGCTAAATCCTTATTAGGACCTCAAGCTAGCTTCTCCCGGGCTTGTTCTCTCTCTTGGAAAATGGAGGGAACTGGAGGACCTCTAAGGCTCCTTGGGTACCCCCAGTCCTTAGATTCAAAGCCTGAAGCCCAGGGCTGGCCCCCTGCCTGCTGCCCCTCTCCCACATTCCACTTCTTGGCCCCAGACCATCTGCCATGTGGCCATGCCTCCAGTGCCTCCATTCAACCCCCTCTAACTGATTCCTTCCATCCTCTGCGACCAGAGACGCCGCCCACCTCCCCCCCACCACCTCCAGAAGCTCCTGGCTGGGGCCCACTGCCCTCTCCTCTCCCCTCCCCCCATTGCCATGCCTGGGCCATGCCCACCTCCCCACCCCACCCCCAGTGTCCGTCGTGTGACCTAGTGCACCATGTATTAGCTTCCATGGCCCACCCCCCGGCCCCCACCACACCCCTTCCCCCACCCCCTCTCCCTCGGCGACTTCACCTTTTTTTGCCGCGATAAACGCCATCTCAGCATCTGTGTCTAATGTTGTCTTTTTTGCTTGACATCACACACTCCTTCTTAACCCATCCCCTTCCCTCTCCCTCCTCCCCCCACCTCCACCCTCATCCTGAATTCTTTCCCCCTTTCCCCCAGGGCTCTGGGCATCTAGGGGAGGAGGGTGGGGGGACCCCTGAGGATGGGCCCCGGAGGGGGGAGGGGGAGGGGCGGATTGTTCTCTCTGGACTGGGTGAGCACCCAGAGCAAGTGTCTGAGGGGAGCCAGGGATCCAGGTTGAGCTCCCAGGGCCTAAGTGTCCAATCAGGAGGATTGACAGACACCACCACCGCCACACACATGCAACACCACAATCCCTGGACGCACATCCCCACACAGCATTGCAAATGCACAACCCCAAGTAGAGTCAGGAGAGCCCAGGGTTAAGGTTTTGGAGTCAGGTGAGTTTAGATCCCAGTGCTGCTAGGTAACCGTGGGACTTTGAGCCTCTGAGCCTCCATTTAACTTTTTTTTTTTAATGTTATTTCTGTAGTTTATGCTAGGATTCAACGTATCATTAGCTTTAAAAAAAATTATTGAGCACCTACTACGAGTAAGGCGCTGTTCTAGGTGCTGGAGAGAAGGCAATTAGCAAAACAGACTCAAATGTCTGTGCCTTCATGCAGCAGAGATTCTACTGGAATCTGCAGATTCTTCTTCAGCACAGAACCTGGCACAAGGGACTGAAAACAATTCAAAGGTTGCAAACCATTGGCCAGCAGACAGGTCTGCTGCACATATCACCTCGTTTGGCCTGAAGAGCGTTTCGTGTGAATTTGGTAGCAGCATTTAAACCTTGGGAGACTTTGCCTACACATGTGCCCCTTTGGAGAAATCAGATGTGGCCTCTCTGAGTGGCGATTGTCACCTAGCCATAATGGGCTGGAGCAGAGCAGTCACTCCATCCTCCAGGGAGGGCAGCCTCAGTCCCTCCCTGACCTGCACTGCTGATTTGTGTCCTGTGCCTGGCCCCTGGATGCATTTGTGTTTGCAACCCCTGTGGTAAATGTTTAATGCTAACATCCTTATATCTTGGAGGTGTCAGAGATGCAGCTGGGCAGGCGATGATGTGCCACACAGGAGGAAGGATGAAGTTTGAGGCGGAGAGACAAAAAGAGATGGCTGTGGGGGTGGGGGGGACAGAGGCTGTGGTTCCGGTGTGACCAGGGCACCTCGCTTCCTCTCTCTGGGTCTCAGTCTCCACATCTGGAAAACGCCCGACCAAGCTGTACTTACCTTCTGAAATATTCCAGAAGGATTCCGAAAGCAAATCGCTCCATCAGTACCTGTCACGGGGGAGATGCTCAGCACATGGTGGCCACTGGAGCGTCCCCTCCAGCTGAAAAATAACAATAAAAATGATTCTAAAGAAGGACAGAAACCAAGAGAGGGGATGGGAGGAAAAAGGAGATTGAGGCTAGGACAAAGTAAGAGACAGCGATGGGGATGAAGAGAAGGGAAGACATGGAGAGGAGTCCTCAACTGCTTGGGGTGTGTTTTTTCATTCACTCATTCATTCATTCTTTCAACAGACATCTGTTGAGCACCTACTATGTTCTCAGGCCTGGGGACATGGCAACGACCGTGACAAGTCACCGCTCTCAGGCATACAGCCTGAGCACCATAACCCCAACTCTTAGCACATAGTAGATGCTCAAAAGTCTCCCATCCCTTATGCCACAGGTACCTCTGGTCCTGGCCTGTGACCTTCTGGGATTACCTGATGTTCAGAAATATCACCAAGCCAGGCCCATTTTCAGGAAAAGTAAATGAATTTTCCATCAGGAACCTGGGAACTTTGAAGGGTTTGGGGGATCAGAGTCGAGGAGGTGGAGTTAGGTCTCAATTCAGCTGTGTGACTTGGAGAAACTCTCATGACCTCTCTGGTCCAGGAGATGGAACGGAAAGGAGATGAAGTCAGGATGCAGGTGAGTAACCAGGGACTCCTCACTTCCACAAGGCTTCAGACCTCGTCTGGTAAGGGAAGGGGAGAAAGGAAGGAAGGGGTGGGGGGCCTCGATGAGAAGAGAGATGAAGAAAGAAGACGGGGGAGTTGCCTGGAGGAGAGAGATGGCCCTAGAGACAGGGCTGGGGTAGGAGGGGACCTGAGTGGGGATATGGGGGGGTCTCAGGGGTGGCTCTGAGAGGCCATGGCGAGGTCATTAAGAGTGAACAGAGGGCTTCCCTGGTGGCGCAGTGGTTGAGAGTCCGCCTGCCGATGCGGGGGACGCGGGTTCGTGCCCCGGTCTGGGAGGATCCCACGTGCCACGGAGCGGCTGGGCCCATGAGCCATGGTGGCTGAGCCTGCACGTCCGGGGCCTGTGCTCCGCAATGGGAGAGGCCACAGCCGTGAGAGGCCCGCGTACCGCAAAAAAAAAAAAAAGATTGAACAGAGAAGGCAGAGGTGGACTGGCAGAGAGGGAAAACAAGCACAAACCGGAAACGGAAATGAGGCAGAAACAGGACAGAGATGGAGATAGGGTTGTCAGATTTAGCAAATAAAAATACGCGTATGTCCAGTGAGATTTGAATTTCAAATTTTAAAAAAGATTAGTTTTCTTAAGCATAAGTATACCTCATGCCATATTGGGGCCATCCTTCTACTAAAATATTAGCCGTTGCGGGCTTCCCTGGTGGCGCAGTGGTTGAGAGTCCGCCTGCCGATGCAGGGGACACGGGTTCGTGCCCCGGTCCGGGAAGATCCCACATGCTGCGGAGCGGCTGGGCCCGTGAGCCATGGCCGCTGAGCCTGCGTGTCCGGAGCCTGTGCTCCCACGGGAGAGGCCACAACAGTGAGAGGCCCGCAAAGTTCAAGTGTCTCTGGGCATCCTGTGTTTTGTCTGGCAACCCTAGAGGGCGAAGAACAGAGATCTGAATGGCCACAACGAAGCCAGAGCTAGTCAGAGGAGCCAGGTCATCCAGGTCCACTATCTGGAACCCGAAATCCGGCATGCCTAGCTCACTGCCTCTCTCCGCCCCTGGGTCTCCCCCTCTCTCTGCCTCACTCTCCCCAGCTCTCTGCCTCTAAGGCCCCCTCTCTGTTTCACAAAGCCTCCCTCTCTTCAAACCCTCTCTCTGATCCCTCCACTCCTCTTAGTTCTTCAGCCTTCCACTCCCCTCAGGAATCTGCCTCAGACATCAAAAGTGGTTAAGTCACCGTCGTCACCGCTTCCCAAGTCATCAAGGGGGCTGGTCTTTGGCGGTAAGGCCTGAGGGACAAGTGACAAGAGAGGTGGGGGCTGCATTCGGGGCCACTACTCCTTCCTCGGGCAGGGCTGTTGAAGTTGGGGCTGCGTCTAGGCTTTGGGAAAAGAGATTCTGTCAGAAGAGTGCTCCATCAGTGGGCGGGGCCTTGGGGATTCTGGCAAGTCAGGGACCTCCCTCTCCAGCATCCCTTCCATCGTCCTGCCTCCAACTGCCGTGCCTTCCGGAGAAGTTTAGTCGCTAAAGGGTCCTCTCTACCACCACTCCCACTCCAGCATTCTGGGGATGTCTCTGTGTCACTTTCTGGCCCCCTGTCCTTGCCTCTCCTTTCGCTCCTCTCTGCCTCAGTTTACCTTCAGAATTTCTCTGGGTGTCTGTCTCACTCAGCATATCTTCCTCCTTTCCATCGTTTCCATCGTATCCCTGCAAGTCCTGTCTCTCTCCTAGTTTCTGCTGGAGGCTGAGGTCTCTGTGTGCCTCTCTGACTTTCCCTGTTTCTGCCCGTGTCTGAATCTCTTTCCCCCCGTCTCTGTACCCATTATTATTGCTCAGCAGTAGCAAAAAGAATCTACTCTGGGGACTTCCCTGGCGGTCCAGTGGTTAGGACTCTGCGCTTCCACTGCAGGAGGCACGGGTTCTATTGCTGGTCGGGGAGCTAAGATCCCGCGAGCTGCACAACGCGGCCAACAAAAACAACAACAACAAAAAGAATCCGCTCGGGCCAGTGTAAGCAGAAAGGGACTTTTTAAGGGACCTTGAGCCTGGTAGAAGAAACAGCTTCCAGGGCACTTGCAAATCCAGAATGGGCCACGCAGGAGCTACTGCTCCCCTCCGCGATCAGGAAGCCGGCCACTGGCCCCACAACCGTACCAGCTCGCTGAGATCTGCACTGGCAGGGCCTCGGCCTCGCGGCTGCCTCTCTCCCCATTTACTTTGGTTGGAAATTCAAGCTTCCCGCGGAGGCATCTGATTGGTGGAACCTAAACCCCCGTCCCGAACCCCACCACATGGCATTGTGGGAAATGTAGTTTTTAGCTTGCCAGCCGCTTCAGTCCCAGGAAAGTGCGGTAGGAGAGTGGAATAGAGAGACACTAAGTGGAAAAGATGTTGAGGGAGCCCATTGACGCCCCATAATTGCACGCAGTCTGTCTGTCCATCTTTCTTCCTATGTGCATGTGTTTCTCACATTCGGTCTTTCTGTTTGTCTCTGTTTGTTGTTGTTGTTTTTTGCCTCTTTTTCACCATCCGGTTTTATTTCAGCCCTTTCTCTGTCTCCTTCTTCATCGCTGGTTTCCCTGCCTCACCCTCACCTCTTTCCCCAGTTCCAGCTCCAGTATTTAAGGGAGTCTGTCTCTTGACCCACATCCCATTGTAAGCTGAAATGGAGGCCCGGAGCTATAGGGAGGGAAGATACGGGCGCCCCTCGGTTCAGCGGTTCAACGGACAAGCCAGCAAGACGACCCAAGCTATGGAATTTCTCAACTGCTCTCCCTGCAGGTGGGAACATCCAGCCCCCGCAGGTGGCAATGTGAACTGAAAAAGTTTGGTGAGTTCCCAGCCAGAGCTAGAGTGACCACAGGGTTTTGGGAACAGAGCCCAGCCCTCATTCGGCCAATAACTGACAACTCAACCTGCTCTCCCAGAAACTGTGGTGACCTCCACCCTCTCCCCTCTTCACTGTTCTTCTTCTTACCCAATGATCTTAGAACTTCGGGGAAATGAAGCTGCATCCTTCTCAGGAGGTACACAGTCACTTCAAAAACATTTATTAAGCACCTACTATGTTCCAGGCATTGTTCTAGACATTGGGTAACAAAAGACACAACAAATTTCTCTATCCTGAGGGGCTTACACCCTACTGGGGGAAACTGACAATAAGCAGGATAAATAAATTATACAGTACACTAGATGATAATACATGTCATGAAGGAAAATGAGGCAGAGACAGGAAATAGAAAGTGCTGGAAGGGAGGGACACTGCAATTTTCAATACGGTGAATGTAAAGGCTTTATGGAAAACCTGACATGTGAGTAAAGACCTGAAGGAGAGGTGGGAGTGGGCATGTAGATATCTGGGGAAAGAGCATTCCAGGCAGAGGGAATGGCAAGTGCAAAGGCCCTGGGGTGGGATGTATCAATACCTGGAATACGTGTGGGATAGCAGGGAAGCAAGAGTGGCTGGGACAGAGTGAGCAAGGGGAGGGTGGGAGGAAATGAGGTCAGAGGGGAGACAAAGGGGGCCGTATCATTTAAGGTCTTGGGGGCCACTGTGAGACTTTGACTCCTACTGAGAAGGAAGCCACAGGAAGGTTCTGACCAGAGGGATGTGAGCTGACTCAGGTTTTAACAGGATGCCTCTGGCCATCATGTGGGAAACAGTCTGTAGGGGATGGGGGCTAGGAGAGTGAAATAAACAGGAGGAGCCCAGTGAGAAGGTGACTGCAGTAGTCCAAGTAGAAGATGACGGTGGCTGGACCAGATAGTGGCTCTGGAGATGAAGACGAATAGTTGGATACTGATAGAATTTGAAAGTAGCACTGACAACATTTGCTGGTAGCCTGGATGTGAGAAGTGAGAGAAAAAGAAGTCAGGGATGACTCTAAGTCACATAAAGCTCTTAGGACCGGAGTTTGGTTCCAATTAGGATTAGAAATTAAGAATCAGGCTAAGGCTGAGATTAAGGATCAGTAGCAATCATTATCGGTGGGGTTTGGTTTGAGGTTGAAAACAGGGTTAAGATTCTGGCAAAGATGACAACCAGCCCTGGTGTATGGGTTATGACCATGGTTGGGGTTAGGATTAAGTATGTAGGATAAGGGTAAAGATGAAGTATAGAGTTAAGACACTGGTTATAGCAAGAATCACAGTCAAAGCTAGGATTATGGCTAAGATTAGGACTGGGTTTGGATCTAAGACTGAACTGGGGTTAAAGAGAAACTCAGAGACAGGGAGAAGTGATCAGAGAGCAGAGAGAATGGGGGGGAGAACTCAGAGAGACGAGGGGACAGAGACCTAGAGAGAGTAGGGGACAAAGATCCAGGGAGCGGGAGGACAGAAACAAAGAAGGGGAAATGGAGATCTAGAGAGATGGGAGACAGAGACCAAGACGGAAGCCTAGAGACTAGAGAGGAATGGACAGAGAACCAGAGAGAAGGGGTCAGAGACCCTGAGAGGGAGTGAGTAGAGAACCAGAGACAGGAGGAGACTGAGATCCAGAGAAAGAGAACAAAGATGGGGGGGCGGGGCAGAGAATCAGGGGGAGGGGGAGATGGGGGAGAAAATAGGTACCCAGAAGGGTAGAGGATAGAGACCCAGAGAGAAAGGACCAAAGACAGAGAAATGCAGGGAGGAGTGGTGAGAGGTGGAGCCCAGAAGTACCCTCCTCACCGTCACCTAAGCCAGCTTCTCCTCCCTTTTTATTTACTGAGGTGTGACCCTCCCCGCCAACACACACACACACACACACACACACACTGGGTGGGTCTGAGTAATATCTATATGTAGTTCATTTGTTGATTTTAATAGATGAATTGTCATTTTCTCTTTCTTTTCCTTTTTTTCTTTTTAAGTTTTCTATCTTAGAGGCAAGGAAAGGGAGCCTCTCCAATCCTGACCACTCCTCTTTAAAAAAAAAAATACAAAAAAACCTTAACCCTTTCCTCTCTTGCTATGGATCTCAGAGATTGGGTAGAACTTTGAGGATGAATGTAGCAGACAAGTGTCCTTTGGTGAGGGGTATCTGCACATCCCCAGATGCCTGCAGCTCTTTTCTCCCCACCGGAAGGTTGATCCCCCAGATGTTTTTGAAAGATCGCTTACGGACAAGGGGGTGGGGGGTGGGCAGATGCTTGTGAGTCGCATGACCTTCAAGGCCTCTGCCTACACCCCTCCAAGGCACCGAGATTCATGTGTCTCTAGGAAAGGATGTACCTCGCCCACTCCCCACGGCAGCGCCTTTCCAGGGGCAAATAAAGTCTCCAGGACCCACACTCATCCAAACTAGTGATTACTCAAGGTCTAGGGCATTGAGGGGGCTGCGGGGGGCTTCAGGCACCTAGAACCTAGTGGGCAGGGGACGGTGATAGACCGGGCGGGGAGGAGGCATGGTGTTCTGTGGGCGGATTTGGGCTGACCCAGACCTGGAATTGACAGGGAAGCGTGGCTTAAGGACTTTATGTCTGGGATTGGAGGAGCGATTGGAGGCGTGGTCCAAGGTCTGTGGGCGTGGTTAGGGAACGCGGGACTTCGGGACAAGGGAGGTAGCTGCCTTCTTTAGCCCTGGGATTGGAGGTTTGGGGAGGGGGCGTGATTCCGGACCAGTGTCCGGTTCGTACTAGGGTCGGAGAGTGGATGCGGAGAATTAATCCTATAACTAGTCCTGGAGTGGAAGATCCAGAGAGTATCGATGTGGCATTTCCAACCGCTCAGGAATACACAGGAAGGCAAACATAATAACATCCAATGGACAGGAAATGAAGCTTAGGGAGTATCACCCAGCACACACTGCAGAATGACACACTGAATCAAATAGGCTGCCCTTGATGAACCACAGGCTGGGCCCTATGCCTGACACCTGACAAGCACCATCTCCTTGAATCATCACGAGGCCATGTGAAGCAGAAATTGTGATTATCTCCATTTTACAGAAAAGGAGGCACAGAGACGCTAAGTAACTTGCCCAAAGTCGCCCAGCTAGTGAGACATGAGTTTGGAGTTGAAGCCATGCAACCTCCTTCCCAAGCCAATGCTTTGATGTACTAAGACTCAAATACTCCCACGGACCCCAGGGGCAGAGTCAAGGTAAGAGCAACAGATGCACACGGTGCACGCCCTGACCGCATGATCCTCCCTCTGCGCCCACGTTGCCAACTGTGGGACCCCAACAAGCCACCCCCGCCCCCAGCCTGGGGTCCTCACCTAACCCAACAGTGACAGCCTCTGCTTTGCCCAGTTTTCCTGGCAGAGCTGGAGTCAAATAACCGACCAGAGTTTTTGACTGGGCTTGAGACCCGTGGGAAGACCCTGGTTGGATTTTAGGGCATCCTTGAACCCTGAGATGGAGTTAACTTGGAGGGAGTCCCGGCCCAATGGCTAAAACCAGAGACTCCAGGTTTGTCACTCTTCCTTTGTCCCTGACTACCTGTGTGATCACAGGAAAGGCAGTTATCCTCTCTGGTTCTCATTTTCCCAACCGGATAATGAGGATCACCAAGCACCTTCCCAAGACCTTCCTCCCTGGGTTGTTGTGAACCCTGAGTTACCTGCTTATAAAGCACTCAGAACGAAGCGTGGCACACACCAAATGCTCTGTAGATGCGAGTTATTATAACTAGCTGTGAGTCTCCGTTTACCTGTGTGAGGGGGACGGCGTAGACCAAACCACACCGTCTGCACCTGAGCGTTCCATGAACCCCCTGAAATCGCACACAAAACTGCACGTGTTTCCACACAGCTTTTCTCAGATTCCCCAATGGTGAGAGAAGCAGAGAGAAAGAGAGACAAAGACACGCCCCTTTCTAAGCAAGGGTGAAAGGGACCTCGGATCACATCACTCTCTGCTTACAACCCCCATCCTCACCCCAGTGGCTTCCCATGTGAAGTCCTTGCTACCCACGTGGTCTTCAAAGTCCCACCCCGCCAGCCAGCCCACCAGCCTGATCTAGAGGGGACCCGGGCTCAGCCTCACTTGCTCTCCTTGACCCCCACCCCCGTCCTACCCCCAGCCCTCTCTCTGCTCATCAAATACACCATATTTGTATAGTCTCAGGGACCTATTATATTTGCTTTTCCCCTTTTTTTCTGACTCAAAAGCACGGGCATGTTGACACTCCTAACATCTTACCTAAAATAGCCACACACCGCACCTCACCCCACCCCAGAGTCTCTTTAACAAATACTCAGTTTTACAGTCTTTATAGCACTTAATGTTATTCATTTATTCATTCATTTCAACACGTTTTTATTGAGCGTATGTGCCAGGTGCTGTTCTAGGCACAGATGCAGCAGTAAACAAGACAAATCCCCTGGCTTCACCCAGTTCACATTCGGAACCTCCTAACGATTGATTTATTTGCTGGTCTGTTGTCTTCCGCCCTCCACCTCACCCCCAGCTAAAAGGTTGCTTGGTGAGAAGGAGGGGCATTTCTGTCTCCTCTCTAATGGTAGGCACTTTTTAAAATGTTAAAATGTATCCTAAGCAGGATCTTCACATAATCTTGAAGTGTTATCCCAGCAATCGCTTGGTAATTACAAAGGGGAGAGGGAGTACACAGCGGTGAGGTCTGGTACACACCACCTAAAGCAAGGCACAGAACTCAGTATTGCCCATGACAGGCATTCTGATGTCCTGTGCCCCCCATGTGACATCCATCCTAGCACAGAAGGGCGAGACAGCACCTATGCACTATGATTGCCCCAAATGCCTGCATCTAATCATGAGGAAGTATCAGGCAAACCCAAATTGAAGGAAATTCTACCAAACACCTGGCTTTCTTGAAAAAAAAAAATCAGTATCACGAAAGAAAAAAAGGTAGGGGATTGTTGTCGATTAAAAGAGACTGAAGAGGGGCTTCCCTGGTGGTGCAGTGTTTAAGAATCCACCTGTCGATGCAGGGGGGACCCGGTTCGAGCCTTGGTTTGGGGAGATCCCCACATGCTGCGGAGCAACTAAGCCCGTGCACCACACTACTGAAGCCTCCGCGCCTAGAGCCTGGGCTCCGCAACAAGAGAAGCCACGGCAATGAGTAGTCCCCGCTCACCGCAGCTAGAGAAAGCCCGCAAGAAGCAACGAAGACCCAACGCAGCCAAAAATAAATAATTACATAATTAAAAATTTTAAAAAAAGACTGAAGAGATATAACAATGCAGCAGGGATCCTACACTAGATCCTGGATTTAAAGGGGAAAAAAAACACTGCTATATTATTGGAAGGTTGGAATGATTAGGCAATTTTGAACATGTATATTTGATTATAGTAGTCCGTCTGTGTGAAGTTCCCTGACTGGATCATTGTGCTGTGGTTGTTTAAGAGAATGCAGCTTTTGTTAGGGGGTGTGCACATGCTGAAACGTGTACAGGAGTGTCATGATGTCTGGAACTAACTCTCAAAAAAAAAAATCAACCAAAAAAATATATATATAATTACATTATATTATATATAATATTATATGTAAAACGTATTACATATAAACTTTACAAACACACACTTGTGAGAGAGAGGAAGCAAGTGTTAAAAACTGATGCCTCGAGGAATTCCCTGGCAGTCCAGTGGTTAGGACTCTGCGCTCTCACTGCCGAGGGCCTGGGTTCAGTCCCTGGTCCCAGAATTAAGATCCCACAAGCCACGCGGTGCGGCCAAAAAAAAAAAACAGTTAAAAAAAATTGATGCCTCAGTTCCTATTGTATGGGGTTTCATTATACTAGGTTGCAACTCTTCTGTGAGTTTGAAATTTTTCAAATTAAAAAGTTGAGGGAAGGAGAATGAATAAAGGACACTTACTCCGTAAAGGTAGGCTATGGTTGTGCTTCAGGGCATCTGTATGCAAAGTTGTAGGTGGGGGGGTGGATTTTCCTGGGAGGGTGGGGTGGCCATAGCTTTCAGCAGATTCTCAGTGAAGCCTAAGACCCAGGAAGGTACCACAGAAAGCAGACAGGAGACTCTCCATGTATGGAGGGTATCTCACTGGGGAGCACAGACTTTTGACACGGCGGTCAAGAGGATCCCCTGAGGGTGTCCACAAATATTTTGGGTGTCCATGGATACCTCAGGGAAGCAGATCCACAGATTGCAAGAAAATTCTGCACTTACAAATGCTATACCAACTCCTGGTCCATACAAGTACTGTCCCAAGTGGGGGCGTGCAAGATGGCCCAGCAGGAGGCTAGAAGGAAATATTAGAACCTGTTTCTACTGTTGATTTTTATCTGGTTCTTTTTCATTTTAACTGGATTTTTCAGGTGGTGTAAATTTATAATGTACATTGAAACATCAGTACAGGAAGAAATATATATTATATATATATATAAAGTTTGTAAATAAACCTACCTAGTGGTACATTCATGAAAAAATTTCACTGAATAATTTCACTATTTGCAGCCAAAAAAAAACAAAATAAAAAAAGAATGGCCATGTGTCAACAAGAGTGGAAGCTGTGTGATGGGTAGGTGAGGGTAGATGTATTAATCTGCTCAGATGGCCATAACAAAATACCATAGACTGGGTGGCTTAAAAAACAGAAATAAATTTTCTCACAGTCTGGAGGCTAGAAGTCCAAGATCAGGGTTCCAGCTGATTTAGTTTCTTTTACATGGCCTTTCCTCTGTGCTGGTGGAGAGAGAGGTCGGTTTAGTGTCTCTTCCTCTTACGTGGACATCGAATCCATCAGATGAGGCCCCACTCTTATGAGCTCATTTAACCCTAATCATCTCTGCAAAGGCCCCATCTCCAAATACCACCCCATTGGTGGGCGTAGGGGTGGGAGGGGTGGAGCTGGGGTGGACACAATTCAGTCCATAACAGTGTGTGTTTGAAATTTTCCGTAATAAAAAGTTCTTAAGGAGAACTCTCAATGTGCGTCAGAATCACCCAGAGTGCTGGTTAAAAATGCAGATTTTTTTATAATTCATCTGATAGCCTTTTATTTTTCTATTATTAGAAAAGTGCTATGAGTTCACTGTACACATTTCAATCAAACCGAAATATAGAACGTGGAACATACAAGTTCACTAAGAATTCTATTTCTAGACTACCAGCATTTGAAGTTACATTAAAGATGGGAATATTTTAAGACTCATCCTCAGAAACATCTGCTTCTCTGGTGTGGGACACAGAAGGCTGTATTTTTTTTTTTTTTTTTTTTTTTGCGGTACGCGGGCCTCTCACTGTTGTGGCCTCTCCCGCTGCGGAGCACAGGCTCCGGACGCTCAGGCTCAGCGGCCATGGCTCACGGGCCCAGCCGCTCCTCGGCATGTGGGATCTTCCCAGACCGGGGCAGGAACCCGTGTCCCCTGCATCGGCAGACGGACTCTCAACCACTGTGCCACCAGGGAGGCCCGTATTTTTAGTTTTTTAAGGAACCTCCATACTGTTCTCCATAGAAGTAGCAATTTAAACGTGTTACCTAGAATCCTGAGGGTAAAATACCCAGAGAAACACCTACAAGAGTTCAAAGTGATTTGATAAAAATTAAAATTAAATTAAACAAATAATTGACATAAAATATATTAGGGGTCCTTAAGGTGGAGTGTCCATAGGGCCTCTCAGAAGGCTGGGGGTCCTTGAGCCATGGCCTTGTGTTTGTGTAGGTTTTGTTCAAAGAAGAAGGGTGCTGGACTCTGGAAAGTGAAGGGCCCTCTGAGATGAGATAATGGGAGAGGGGGTGGGCAGGGCCATTAGGATTTATAAAGTGCCTGGCATGTGTGCAGGGGGCTGTCATCCCCACAAGAAAGCTCAGGATGCCCCCACCTGCCACCTGGGAGGCCAGAGACTGGTATTCCGGCAGAAACAGGGCACATTCAAATTGGGTCATTTGAGGAGTTTGGGAAAGGAGCTATTTACAAAGGTGTGGGCAAGGTATAGGGACATCCCAAAGCATGGTGCAGTGCCCTGGGCCAGGCAAATGTGGGCACCCCAGGCTGACAGCTGTGAGGGGAGGGAAGAGGACCCAGATCTGGACAGAGAGAAGGTTTGGGGAAGGGCATGAACTCTGTGAGGTAGTGATGCCTTGACCTCTCTCTCGTCTCAGTTCCTCCCATCTCTTGGGATGGGGTGGGGGTCGAGCATTGGCTGAATCCTGTTGATGTAATCTGTACGGGTCAGCATCCCGGACAGAAACAGATGGGAAGAGATGGGCAAAAGTAGATCTGGGGGCTTCCCTGGTGGCGCAGTGGTTGAGAGTCCGCCTGCCGATGCAGGGGACACGGGTTCGTGCCCCGGTCCGGGAACATCCCACATGCCGCGTAGCGGCTGGGCCCGTGAGCCATGGCCGCTGAGCCTGCGTGTCCGGAGCCTGTGCTTCGCAACGGGAGAGGCCACAACAGTGAGAGAGGCCCGCGGACCGCAAAAAGAAAAAAAAAGTGGATCTGGAGGGACAAACAGGAACTTCCCGCAGCAGGGAACTGAGGGACAGAAACTTATCAGTATATCAAATTTCCACACGCAATTAAAAGGGAGAACAGTGATAGCTAGAATGTTGGCTCCTTAGAACCTCTTCCCAGCTGACCCCCCATCTCCTCCCAGCCCCTCCTCAGGTGTTCCTCCCCACCATCCCTACTCCACCTTCTAAACTGCTTCCCTCAGGGATGCCTGGAAATAGCAAAGGACCAGAGAATACAAATGACTCATCCACAGAAAAGAAGATAGCTCAGAACACCAGGAGAATCTCTAGGAAAGCTTTTAACCTGGAGAAGTTACGGCCTGGCCATCTTTTCTTTAAGTTGAAATATAGTTGACATACAGTATTGTGTTAGTTTCAGGTGTCCTACATCATGATTTGACATTTGCATACATTATGAAATGATCACCATGTAAGTCTAGTAACCATTGGTCCCCATATAAAGTTATTACAATATTATTGACCACGTTCCTTATGCTGTAGATTACATCCCCATGACTTATTTATTATATAACTGGAAGTTTGTACCTCTTAATCTCCTTCACCTGTTTTGCTGCCACTCACATGCTGGGCTGGCCATCTTCTTAAAGGGAATATGTTCGGATAATTGGAAAGTTTAACATAGTTTTTTCTGCATTGGGTAATGGCTGGCTGAAGTATTCACAGCACCCTTCCCACTGAACACAATGGAAATGCTGGACATTTTTTTTTTTAATCTCAAAAACACTATGGAGAAGCAGTCTGACAGTTTCTTATAACACTAAACAGGCCATTACCACATGACCCGGCAATTGCACTGTGGGAATTACCCAAAGAAATGAAAATAAATGTTCACACATAGAATTGGTACATGAATATTCACAAGAGCTTTATTCAAAGAGCCCAAAACTGAAAACACTCCAGATGTTTTTCAATAAGTGAACGGTTAAATCGACTATGGTACACCCAAACCATGGACCACAACTCAGCAATAAAAAGAATGAAGTGTTGGCATGCACAACAACATGGGTGAATTTCCAGAGAATTCTGCTGCATGAAAAAAAGCCAATCCCAAAAGGTTAAGTGCAGTATTATTCTATTTCTGTAACATTCTTGAAATGACAAATATCATAGAAATGGAGAATAGAATATGTTGCCAGGGTATAAGGAGAGCGTAGGAGCCAGGAAGGAAGTGAGTGTGTCTATAAAAGGGTAACACAAGTGATGCTTGGGGTGATGGAAATGTTCTGTGTCTTGACTGTGATGGTACGTAAACAAACCTACATCTTACAAAATTGCATACAAGTAAACACATACACACACGAGTTCACAGGGCAAAAGCTAAACAAGGGGCTTCCCTGGTGGCGCAGCAGTGGAGAGTCCGCCTGCCAATGCAGGGGACATGGGTTCGTGCCCCGGTCCGGGAAGATCCCATATGCCGCGGAGCAGCTGGGCCCGTGAGCCATGGCCGCTGAGCCTGTGTGTCCGGAGCCTGTGCTCCGCAACGGGAGAGGCCACAGCAGGGAGAGGCCAGCGTACCGCAAAAAAAAAAAAAAAAAAAAAGTGCTAAACAAGATCAGTGGATTGTATAAACGTCTACATCCTGGTTGTGGTACTGCATTATTATTTTGTAGGATATTATCATTTAGGGAAACTGCCTTAAGAGAACACAGGATTGGGGCTTCCTTGGTGGCGCAGTGGTTAAGAATCCGCCTGCCAATGCAGGGGACACAGGTTCAAACCCTGGTCCAGGAAGATCCCACATGCTGCAGAGCAACTAAGCCTGTGTGCCACAACTACTGAACCCACGCACCTAGAGCCCGTGTTCCACAACAAGAGAAGCCACTGCAATGAGAAGCCCGCGGGCACTCCAACAAACAGTAGCCCCTGCTCATGGAAACTAGAGAAAGCCCGCGTGCAACAACGAAGACCCAATGCAGCCAAAAATAAACAAATTTATTTTTTTTAAAAAGAGTATACAGGGGCTTCCCTGGTGGCGCAGTGGTTGAGAGTCCGCCTGCCGATGCAGGGGACACGGGTTCGTGCCCCAGTCCGGGAAGATCCCACATGCCGCGGAGCAGCTGGGCCCGTGAGCCATGGCCGCTGAGCCTGCGCATCCAGAGCCTGTGCTCTGCAACGGCAGAGACCACAGCAGTGAGGCCCGCGTACCGCAAAAAAAAGAGTATACAGGATCTCTATTCTTTCTTATGACTGGATGTGACTCTACAGTGGTCTCAAAATGAAAATTTTAATTCTCCAAAAAACATTGATAAGATGAAAACACAGAGGGGATAAAAGCCTGCAGAGTTTCCAATATAAACACAGAGGCAAGTATATGATCCAGCAATCCCACGCCTGGGCATATATCCAGAGAAAACCATACTTCAAAAAGATACCTGCACCCCTATGTTCATAGCAGCACTATTTACAATAGCCAAGACATGGAAACAACCTAACTGTCCATCAACAGACATGTAGGTTTTTTCTATATCATGGGTATGCAATATCAATATAACATCATGGGACATGTTAACCTTGATCACCTGGTTAAGGTGATGTCTGCCAAGTCACTCCACTCTAAAGTTACTATTTTGGGGGACTTCCCTAGTGGCACAGTGGTTAAGACTCCGTGCTCCCAATGCAGGGGGCCCAGGTCCGATCCCTGGTCAGGGAACTAGATCCCACATGCATGCTGCAAATAAGAGTTCACATGCCACAACTAAGAGTTTGCATGCCACAACTAAGAGTTTGCATGCCACAGCTAAGGAGCCTGCCTGCTGCAACTAAGACCCAGCGCAACCAAATAAATAAATAAAATAAATATTTTAAACATAATAATAAAAAATAAAGTTACTATTTTTCCTCTTTCCACACTCTATTCTTGGAAGTAAGTCTTTAAAAAAAAAACTGAAATAATAGTCTGACTTAACAAAAAACAATATATTTTTTAATATAAAGCTTTACCAAAAACCTAGAATGCTGAAAAGCTGTGTTGCACTCACCACTAGAGTTCCCATATACCTCCTCTCCTTCAGTTTCCCCCATTTCCATCCTGGTCTATTTAATTTTGCTCTGTCTGGAAGTTCTGGGTGGTTGCAGTGAATGAGAAAGTGGTTCAAAACAAGGCTGGAGAAAAACTGGGCAACTACTCCTCAGAGTAAGACAGTTAGTGTTGTATAAGAGACAGAGCCCTTGGCTGGGACAGGCCCCCATCCCTGCCCTCCCCAATTCGGCTCTAGTTTTGGTCTCATTCATTTATCCCCCCAAATATCCCTTTGTGCCCAGCCCCTGTATAGGACAGTGCTGGGGACACAGCAGTGATCAAGACACTCCTGGCCGTGCCTTCATGGGGCTTCCAGTCCTGTGGAGAAGACAGACCTGTCCCCAGACAGACACGACTCAGAGTGGGCAGAGCTGGGATGGGGGAAGTACTGGGGGCTGCAGGAGCCCAGAGGGGTCATCTGACCCAGCGGGGGGTCTGGGAGGGCTTCTTGGGAGAGGGAATGTTGGAGCTAAGATTTGAAGGAGCAGTCGGTATTATCGGGTAGAAATGTTTCAAGCAGAGAGAGTAGTATATGCAATGGCCCAGAATGGAGAGGAAGCCTAGAGTGTTTTCTAAAGCTCACAGGACTTCCCCGGCAGTCCAGTGGTTGACTCCTTGCTTCCACTGCAGAGGGCGCGCCTTCGATCCCTCGTTGGGGAACTAAGATCCTGCAGCGCGGCCAAAACAAAAATAGCTCAGATATAACCATGGCGTATGAACCTTCCTCGGCTCCCAGTGGCCTTATTAGCACAAAGTCCAAAGTCCTCAGGTTGGTATTCATGCATTCATTCGACAAACGTTTGCCTACTCTGTGCTCTCTGATGGTTGAGTGGGAGTTACCAGGCCTTATACTTGGGGACACATCGCTGACTACTGAGAAAGCCCAGCCTTTGGTACATCAGAATCACAGGTGTGTGTGTGTGTGTGTGTGTGTGTGTGCGCGCGCGCGCGCATCCTCCAGGAGGGGATATGTGAGACTGTGCCAGAGCAGCGATGATAAAGTCAGACAGACAGACTTGGGCTCTCCTTGGACTCTGCCATCCTGGAACATGGATCTTCCACCTCTGAGCCTCAGTTTTTTCCGCTGCAAAATGGGCTTAATAGTAGAACCACTGCACAGAGTTTTATTCAAACGCACACATAATCCTAGAGCCCAACCTTCCTCGGAAGCCACTGTTAGATCTTGAATCAAATCATGTCACTCCTGTGCTCAGAGCCCTCCCATGGCTCCCACCTCACTCAGAGCACAAGCCCAAGTCCTTGCAGTAGCCCATGGGGTCCTGTATTACCTCTCACCTACTCCCACTCTTCCTCTCAATCTACCCAAGCCATGATGTTCATTGAACACAGCAGTCACGCTCTGACCTCAGGGTCTTTGCACTGGCTGTTCCTTCAGTCTGGGACACTCTTCCCCCGTATATCTACAAGGGCTCCCTCTCTTACCACCTTTAAGACTCTTCTCAAATGTCACCTTCTCCAAGAGGGCTTCCCTGACCACTCTTTTTTGTTTTTTAATTTTTGGCTGTACCACGCAGCATGCAAGATCTTATTAGTTCCCCAGCCAAGGAGGCAATCTGCATCCCCTGCTGTGGAAGCTCAGAGTCTTAACCACTGGACTGCCAGGGAAGTCCCCCCGATCACTTTTATCTCCCTACTCCCTTTATTTTTTCTCTATAGCACACAGCCTTACCTGAGATATATTTCACTTTTCTCTCTTGTTATCTATATAAAATTTCAGCTCTGTAAAGGCAGAGACTTTTGTATTTTTTGTTCATTGCTGTATCTTTGGCACCTAGAACAGGGCCAGACACATGTTAGGTATTGTGTAAATATTTGCTGAATGAATGAGCAAATATTCCTCTACTGGGGCCTGCACACTCTCCTTCCCCCTGCCTAGCACTCGTCAATGAATCTTTAGCGAGGGAATAAAACTAAAAATAATGGCTAAAGCTCACTGCGTACCTGTTCTAATGCCTTCACCTGTGTTCTCAGCTGCCATCTTCAAAACAGCCCCAGAGCAGGGGGTCTTCAATGATCTCCCTTCTTGTGAAATGGAGGAAACAGAAGCCCAGAGAGGTGACATCACTTGCTAAAAGCCACATCTCTGTAAGTGGCAGTGCCAAGATTTGACCCAGGCCCTCTGGCCACAGCAGCCACACACCCAACCACGTTATTTTCGTTTTCTGCCCCTTGCTTCCATCTCTCTCTGCTGGAACCTCTGTCCCTTTCCATCCCTGGGAGTGTGAGTGTGTCCCTCTTCTCTCTCTGCAGACCTGGATTTGAGTCTAGGCTAATGGGATGACATCAATGAGAAATGTCACCTCCCTGGGCCTCAGTTTCCTGCTCTGTAAAATGGGGATATTATAACACTACTTGACAGGGTTGTTGCAAGGGTTTCATGAGACCTCACAGGCCAGCACCCAATAAACAGAGACCATGAGGACGATGACCATGACCTCCTTGGACTCCGGGTGTCTCACTTTCCCCTGGTCTTCATCTCCCCTGTCTTGGTCTCTGCACCAGTGTGTCCCTCCGTCCCTTTGGGAGCTCTCCCCCTCTTTCTCAGGGTTTCTCTCCTTCTGCCTCCCCCTAGCTCCTCCCCACCCCTCTCTGGACCCTACATGAGCTGTTTCTGGCAGACATGAGGCTGAGAGGGAAATTCACAAGTAAACAGGGCAGCTGCGGAGTCTGTGCAGCAGGGAGTGATGGGGCCTTGCCGTGGGGGTGGAGGATATGATCAAGTAAACACCAGGCTGATGAATTTCTCATCAATATCATCTTTGACTTTCCCTCAGTACACAGCAGCAACCCTGCAGAAGGCGGCTTGCCTGAGAAGGGATGCCCTTCAGTTACTGATCCAATAAAACACCACAGGATTGGGGGTGAGCGTGGGGGTGGGGGGAGGGTAGTCATGGCTCCAGTAACAGAGTCCTAGAAGAAAACAATTGGGGAAAAAATAAATAATAAAGAAAAAATACTGGGAATTCCCTGGCAGTCCAGTGGTTAGGACTCAGTGCTTCCACTGTAGGCGGCACGGGTTCGATCCCTGGTTGGGGAGCTAAGATCCTGCATGCCCTGAGTTGCAGCCAAAAAAAAAAAAAAAATTTCACAAGCAAGAGAATCTGAGAGTCTCCAAACAATAGGTGCGATTGTTAAGGGGATTCTCACACTTCCAGCAGATGCCACAGCTGCAGCGACCAGCACTGACTGGGTCCCCGGGTCCCGCCCTGCTGCACACAGGGGACGCATGCATCTTGAGCTGGCGGTCTCGGCTGTGACTTTATGGAAAGGACTTACCGCAGAGGCCTCCCACACCCGTCCTGGTTCCTCCCGCCAGGAGCCTTATTCTTCCACATGGGAGAGAGCCTGGCCTCTTCTGCCTTGGAGTATGTCCATCAGTGACCGACAGGTCCTCCCTGTGAAAACTGTCACTCCAATCCCCCCTATCCTTCCTGGCTTCTCACCTCATTCTGTCCCTACGCCTAGGAAGTCCCTGGCTCCCTTGCTTTCCGAGCCCTGGGTTCGAGCTCCAGCCTACCACTCACTGTCTGTATAACCTCGGACAAGACCCTTGGCCTTTCTGAGCTTCCCATTGCTCATCTGTAAAATGGGGCTATTGCTAAACCCAACTTCACAGGGTCTGGGGGGGAAGCAAGGAAAGCCCCTGAGCATGGTGCCGGCCCAAAGGAGATGCTCAGTAAATAAGTGCCCTTAAGATTATTGCCTTAAAAAAAAAAAAAAAGATTATTGCCTTAATTGTGTCTCAATTTTCATGACTAACATTGAATAATCATACCCCACAGCCAAAGTGTGCTATTGGCAAACACAATCGCAGTCCGTGCCCTGGGGCACGCACCCGTGTCATCCCCTCTTGACAGATGGAAAAACTGGGGTTAGGAGAGGTTAAATAATAAGCCCACAGCCACTCAGTGAGCAGGTGGTAGAGCCTGGCTTGAACTCAGAGCTTATCACTGAACATTTACCCACGATGCTGCCCACCCCCTAAACTGTGTGGGGGGGAGTTGTGCTCAAGTCACCCCACTGCCCAACCCGATGATCCCAACATAATAACACAAAGGTCTGATTTACCTCTTCAGGGAGATGAACAAGCCGAAAACCTCACAGCCTACCCTATGACCACTGGTGTGTTTTCATTAATAGGTTTCCAGAAGGTACTCCGTGTGCCTGTGAATCCGGGGACCTTGGCAAGGAACCATGACTTTAAGAGACTGAAACTTGGATCCTTCCAAGGATCCTTCCTTGTATCCTCCTTGAGGCCTCATTTCCACCTCTGTAAAATAAGAAAGTGAGGTGAGCTGGACCAGGTGATCTGGAAGATGCTGTGTATGCATTCATTTATTAGTTCATTCTCTCGATGAGTGTTTATTGAACAGTGTAGGGCAATGGTTAAAGGCAAAGACTGAACTCAGGTAGACCCAGTTTGGAATCCCAGTTCTGCTGCCTGCCAGCTGTGTGACCACAGACAAGTCACCTAACCTCTCTGAACATCAGTTGCTGCCTTTGCAAATCAGGAATAATACTGGTACTTAACTCGAGAAAGCAATGAGGGGAATTCCCTGGTGGTCCAATGGTTAGGACTCTGCACTTTCACTGCAGGGATCAGGGTTCGATCCTTTCTTGGGGAACTAAGATTCCCGCAAGCCGTGCAGCGAGGCCATAAATAAATAAATAAAAGCAATGAGGGTTAAATGACAGGAGACACATAAACGTGGGAACAGCCTTAGCCCTGCCCTTACAGTCCAGAGGGAGAAACAGACCCACCCCCAGTCAGTGATGACCCAGAGTGGGCAGGGCTGGGATGGGGTCGCCGAGAGAAGGCTGACCCAGCCTGAGGGTCGGGAGGGCTTCCTGGAGGAGGAGACGTTAGAGCTGAGCAGTGAAGAACATTGTAAGCACTCAAGACACAGGAATCACCCATGTGAATGATGTATTAATAGTCTGGACATTCTTCCTGCTAACATCTCCTGTTCCGCTCGCCTGGCCCTGTGCTGGCTGATGCTGGGGACACATCAGTGACCGAGACAGCCCTGACCCTGACCTCCTTGGGCTCACAGATTACCGGTGAGGACAGACATCAAACAAGTCATTATCCAAATCATTACTTCAAAAGGAAATTACAGAAAGCTAGACGATCACACCGCAAGAAGACCTTTCCTCTGACATTCACAAATTCCTCCCTTTGTCATCTCCCAACCTTGAGCCCATCCACAGAGAGAATACATTCACTCTACAAGCATGTATTAAGCTCTTCCTGAAGGCAAGACACAGTGTCCGCCAAAAGGGAGTCCTCAACAGACTTTGTTCAGACTTTGCTCCCTGACTAGACGGAAACAGTGTGAGCTGATGGGCACAGCCTCACTACCTCTATTCAATCAACAGTAACCAGAGGAGCATCCTAAAACACATTTCTCGTTCGTCCCTCCCTCGCTTCACTGGTCTTTGCCTTCAGTGGCTCCCTCCCTCGCTTCATTGGTCTTTGCCTTCAGTGGCTTCCTATTGCTCTGAAGGCAAAGACCAATGGGCTGATCTTGGCCTATATCACGGGTTCCTAAGCGGGTGAGGCCTGACACCCACTTTATCTAACATTTTAAGATGCCCCTTTAGTATTCTGAAATTCAACTCAGAGGTAATAGAGCCCACCAACACACAAATTTTATTTTCTGAAATTAATATCATGTCCTAACTGAACTACAAAGGAAAAATAAAAAGGCAACAACTTATAATCAACTAATCATCTATTTTGGTGTAGAAATGATGCCCAGGCATGGCTGCTCTAAAAAGCATCTCATCAGGCAGATACTAGCATCTCCGTGTGGACTCACCATGAACGAGATAGGAATAAACTGTGTGTTGTTTGGACAATCACCGCAATCAGCATTGCCTGGGGTGATGCGGCTTCTAGAAAGAGTGAACAACTCTGGATCAAGTTCCCAGCAAAATCAAGAATAGGCAGGCTGTGATGGACACAGTCTTTGCATTTCAGGAAAGGTCAGTGTATCTTAAAATATTGCAAGAACACTTAGTGTTTATACGTAAAACATAGCTGAGCTCTAGACTCAGACCATCATAAGTGGGTTTTTCTACCCACATGGGTGTCCAGTGGGACATTGGAAAGTTAAGTGTGTCCGGGACAGATCTTGGTCATATGGATGGTTGAGACATCTGGCATCCCTGGTCCCTGTCCGTTACATCTCATCACACGTCATCACACCTCCAATCACTGTGGCAAACCCAAAACACCCCCATCATTTCCAGAACATCTCCTGAGGGAGGTCACAGTCTGATGGCATACACCCCCTGCACACGGGGCTGGCCCCATCTTGGGACCCTCACTCCGTTCTGGCTACCGCTGCCCCCTAGCTGTCCCCAGGCTTCAGGCTTCCACAGCTTGTGTTCCTTTTCCTGGAAGATTGTCCTGTGTGGTCTCAGCGTCCAGGCCACCTCTCCCAGACCAGCCTATGTAATCGGCTCTTTATGATCTATTGTTTTCTCATTTGCTGGCTGTTTCCCTACTGGACTGGTTGTTCATGAAACAGGTACAAGATAGCTGTGGTCACTGCTGAGTTTCCAGAGCCCAATGCAAGGGGCCTCAATGATTATGTTGAGTGGTCAAGGGGACCAACTGGAGGAAGAAATCCTGGAGTTGGCATGGGCAGGAGGCAAGGCTTTTACTGGGTCCGGAAGGTCAGGAAGGATCTGGGACAATGTACCAGGCCAAGGGGGAAGGGTAGACATTCCAAGGGATTCTGTGCTATGCCGAGGTCCTCTGCTGCTTCTCAGATCAATCCCCAGTGTCTCTGGGGCCAGATCCGGGTGCAAATCCCAATTCTGCCATTTCCCTGCTGTGTGGCCTTGAGTGCTTTCCTTAACCTCTCTGAGCATAACATCCTTCTTTATAAGATGAAAGTGATGGTGCCCACCTCCTTGAGTGATTATGGGGTTCAAAGAGATCATTTTTATAAAACATTGAATACCGTAGTGTGCACTCAATGGATACTTGGTGAATAAGTGGCTGTTAGTTCCAGATGTGATGAAAAATGAGGTTTTAATCCAAAAGAGGTAGGAAGGCATTTGCTTTGGAGTCATATGGCCCTGGGTTAGAGCCTCAGCTCTGCCACTTGCGTGTTATATGACTCCGGGCCACTGAGTTTTCCTCTCTGAGCTTTAGTGACTTGTCTCTAAAATGGGATCATAACTGTGTTACCCACATGGAGTTGTTGTGAAAATTAGATCAGATCATGAAGGTAACTGTGCAGCACAACGTCTGGCTCACAGTAAGGGGCTGTTGTTATGATTAGGAATGGCTCTGGAGTATACGGGGGCAGCAGACTCCCAGCCTTGGAGTAAGGGAAGATGGGGGTTAGGGGAATTTTCAGATATGGCGTTTACTGAATGGATAGGGAAACTGAGGCCCAGGGAGAAGGGTCTTTCCAGAGGTCACAGAGCACCTTGCAGGCCAAGCAAGGACCAGCAACAAGGGAAATGACCCCCTTCCAGATCTCCATGGGGAATTAAAGTCAGAAGGGATCAAGGGTAAGGGGTTGGGCCCTTTAAATCCTAAGCTCCACCTTTGCTTAGAAGGGTCTTTGGGGAGTATAAAAGGGGGTGCAATTCCTCTCTGCTCCAGAAAAGCATCTGCTGCTCCTGTCCCCGGGCCCCCAGCCCACCTGTCTCCAGCTGCCCACCACCTCCACCTGGATGCCATGCAGCAGCCACCCTTCGACATGTGGAAGGACTACTTCAACCTGAGCCAGGTGGTGCTGGCACTGATCCAGAGTCGGGGGCAAGGGCCGGAGGCCCAAGCGACTGGGGAGCCGGGACCTGGGCCCCAGCTGGGGCAGGATCAGGGGCAGGGAGGGCAGGGGGCCAGGGGGGGCCTGGTCACCCTGTGCAACTTCTGCAAACACAATGGGGAATCTCGCCACGTGTACTCCTCACACCAGCTGAAGACACCAGAGGGCGTGGTGGTGTGTCCCATCCTGCGGCACTATGTGTGTCCCCTGTGCGGGGCCACGGGGGACCAGGCCCACACACTCAAGTACTGCCCGCTAAACGGAGGCCAGCAGTCTCTCTACCGCCGCAGTGGGCGCAATTCGGCCGGCCGCAAGGTCAAGCGCTGAGGGCCATCAAGTGCCCACCCCCTGCACCCCCCAGCCCTCCTGGTTCAATCCTCCCAAGTCCCTGGACTCCCCTACTTCCCCGACTCCCCCAGCCCTCTGGAATGTCTGACCCCCAGAACTCCATCCCTGCTGAATCCTGAAACAACGGAGGCTATGGGGAGCCAGGCCAGCCCCGCCCTTTGGAACTCTCAGCCCCTGGGGTTCTGTCCTGGCAGTTCTGTGGATTCTCGGTGCAGCAGGACCCCTGCCCCTTGGACCACACAACCCTGTGGCTCCTTCTGGGTCACGGTGCATGGATCTTTAGTTCTTCTGGGACACTAGCCCTGCCCCTTTGACTTCTCAGCCCTCAGGGTTCCATTCCTTGCAGAATTCTTGGACTCTTGGACCTACAGGAGCCCACTGTGCTCTCTCAGAGCAACCCTCAGAATTTGGAGAGCTGTGAACAGGCTGGCTTGGACCTTCCAGCCCAAGAACTTCAAGATGGGATGCTGACTTGAACCAGCCTTCTCCGTCTGCTCCAGCCACCAGCAGACCCACCGTTTCATCGTGGACAGCGCCAGATGGGTCCTTCCCTGCTCTCAGCAGCCTATCCATCAGGAGCTGGGGGAAGGACGGGGCACGCCTGAGGGGCACCACGTCTTCGCAGGCTTATCTGGGGCTGGAGAGCCTTGGAGTGAGCCGATACCCTTGAACTCCCCCTGGTTGTTCTTCCCATCGTTCACTCCGTTTCACGGCACTGGTGCCGGACACGGCAAATCACCGATGGGTCCTTTCCCCAGCGAGAGAGCGTCTCTCCGCCATCTCCCAACTGCCCCCAAGTCACCATAGTTTGTAAAGTTCCTTTTTTTTTCTTCCCGTTTTTTCATCCTCCAACAGTTAAGTCAACGAAGCTCCCACAGGAAAGAGGTGTGGATACCCGGATGGGAATGGCAACCGCCTAGATTTTATTTTAGGGGCAAAGAGAAGCCCCAGTCAGATTTTAAGTTGTTCGGTTTTTGGCTCAGGGCCGGGCACGGGTGTTGAGCTCTAGTAAATAAAAAGTGTTTCTGGTTGGCTTTGAAATCGCTATGTCTATTTCCTGCGAGGCTGGGGGAGGGAGAGTGGGAGATCCGAATTTGGCCTAAAACGTGGGAAGCAGGAGGCAGAGCAGGAAGGAGACCTGGGTCCCTCCCACGCATGTGACCCCCTTACATCCTCCGACATAGGTCACCTATGGACTGGTCCCCAAGTCCCAGCCTCCACCTTGACCCCAGATTCTCTTTCCCTGTCCTTCCCAGGGCTCTGTCCAGGGTCCCCTCCCAGCCTGCTAGAGCCCAGGTCTTCCAGGACCGACTTTATGGTTGTCCTTAAACTTTAGACTCCATTAGAGAGGTGACAAAAAGTATGGCTCCCACCTCGGGGAAACGCACATATGCACGAAATATTGCATATAAAATCAGGGCTTCTTTTATTCCATTGTTCCACACATATTTACTGAGCTCCTACTTTGTGCCAGGCACTGTTCTGGGTATTGGCAGGTACAGCGATGAGCAAAGCAGACAAGACTCCTGCCCTCGGGGAGCTGACATTCTAGTGGGGATGGGGGTGCCGTGACCATCAAGCGATAAATATGTAATATGTCAGGTGGGTGATAAGCGCTGTGAAGGAAAAGGAGTCAGAGTAAAGGGATGGAGAGTGAAGGAGAGGCTGTTTTACGTGGGGGTGTGGTCAGGGGAGGTCTTTCTGTGGAGGTGACGCTTGAGCAGAGTCCAAATAAATTGAGGAAACCAGGAGGGCATTCCAGGCAGAGATGGCAGTGAGTTCAAAGGCCCTAAGGTGGGATGGAATCTGGTGTGTTTGCAGAACAAGCAGGAGACCGGCTGAGTAAGAGATAAGATCAGAGAGGCGAAGAGAAGATCAGAGAGGCGAAAGGGCAGGCAGAGAGTTCAGAATCTTGCGGCGTTGGTGAGAATTTGACCTTCATTGTGCATTTTCAGACTCTGAAATCTGTGAGAGGGCTCCACTCTCACATACAGTAGTCACAGAGAAAAAAACAGAGACTCCCATTAAGGACCTCTGCTCACAGGTCCTTTTCCAGAAACGCAGCTCTGCCCTTAACAGAGATCCCCAAGGCCCCCCCAAACAATAGCCCAAAGGGACGCCCTAAGCCCGGAGCTGTGGTGTGCGCACGTGGCAGGTTGAGCCCTGGAGAAAGTGGGGGGCTGCATCGGGCAGGAAGCTGATGGCCTCTCACATGTGATGACGGAGGAGAGCTTAATAGTTCAATAAAGGGACGGACTCTGGCAAAGCGTGTGCAGCGGTTATGGAAAGCAACAAGGGGTGGTATACTCAGGACTGGGGTGGGAGGGAGAATTACGACGGGGGGACAGGGTGCATCTTACACTGGAGAAGTGAGGGGGAAGATGCTGAGGTCAGTCTGGGGTAGAGGATATGAAGTCCCTGGGGACATCCAAGGTGAAAGCGTCCAGGAGGCTGCCGGACACCTGATCTGGGGCTCTGAGGAGAAGACAGAGAATTAGTGATCAAGTTTTGTTTTTTTGTTTTTGTTTTAATTTAATTTTTTTGTTTTTTTTTTGGTTTTTTTATTTAATTTTATTTTTTTGTTTTTTTTTTGTTTTTGAAGGAATTAATTTTTTAGTGAATTTTCATTTATTTAGCAGCTAATTAAGTGGCAGCATAGCTCTGACAAGAGCTGAGGACACTAAAGGAGCTGCAGTAATAATATACCCTGACCTTGATCTCCTCCAGCACCTGCAGAGCTCCACACACCCCTGCCAATGGCTCCCTACTTGCAGGCTCCTGCAGAGCTCCAGGCCAGATTTAGACCCAACTCCCGCCTCAGCCCAGACTCTCATGGAGTCACAGCATCGCGGATGCCTCCCCTGGATGCCCAGTGTATTCATTTCCAAGGGCCACCATAACAAAGGACCATAAACTGGGCGGCTTAAACACCAGAAATGCATTCTCTCACTGTTCTGGAGGCTAGAAATCTGAAATCAAGCTGTTGGCAGTGCCACACTCTCTCCAAAGGCTCTAGGGGAGGATCCTTGTGTCTTCCAGCTTCTGGTGGCCCCAGGTGGTCCTTGGCTTGTGGCATCATCACTCCCATCTCTGCCTCTGTCTTCACAGAGCTGTCGTCTTCCCTCTGTGTGTCTCTCTCCTCTTCTTATAAGGACACCAGTCATGTCAGCTGAAGGACCTACCCTACTCCAGTATGACCTCATCTTAAGTAATTACATCTGCAATGACCCTATTTCCAAAGAAGGTCACATTCTGAAGTAGTAGGGGTTAGGACTTCAACATTATTTGGGGGGACTTGGGGACACAGTTCAACCCATAACACCCATTGAGAACCTTACACTCACCATGTCCTAACTGACCCCATCTCCCCAACCGGGACCTGAGCTGGAGAACTGGGTGTCACCTCCCTTTCCCTCCCCAACCTGACTGCACTCTGTACACTCTGTCACTGCACTCTGTACCTCCTGCCTCTCAAATGTCTTCCAATTCATTTGCACCCTTCCCACCATCCCTGCCCTGGTCCAGTCTCTCCCACCCTGCCCTTGGTCCACCCCTGACTTCTCCCTTGACTCTGGCTCACAGTCTTTCCCCCTCCCATCCACCCTCCACACAACAGCGGGGGTTCTTTCTAAAGCACACATCACACCCTGCCCATCCTCACTCATTCAAGCTCCTTAACTTGCCCATAAGGCCCGGCGTGGGCTGCCTCTGCTTCCTGGACCCTGACCCTTCATGGAGCACATGGTGGGAGATCATCTAAACCCAGCCCTGGTGGAAGTCAGCTTGCCACCCACTCTGCACCTGCTCCCACTCAGAAAAATATGAACAGAGAAAAACACACCATCAGCGGGACTCATCATTCTTTTATATCCAATTACCTCAAGTGATTGGCTCTATTTGTCTACAATTCCCTGGCCATTCAGTCACTGTTTCATGCTTTCTCCTCTCTCTCCCCTATCCTCAGCACCTCCTTCTCACCCTGACCTTGCTTCGGACTCTACTGAGACAACAGAAGGAACCAGGAGACAACATCCACATGCTCCTGACACTACATCACCACCTGCCTGCCTCCATGCCCTCCCCGTTTACTGTGGCTGAACAGCCCATGCCCCTTAGAGCACCCCCTACTTGTGCCTTGAATCCCACCCACTGTGCCCACTCAAGGACATGGCTCCAGCAATTCTCCCCTCTCTCCTCCGCAGCACCAGTCTCCCCGCTTCTGGATCATCCCTTTGGACACACAAACATACTGTGACATCTCCCATCTGAAATAAACCTCTGGAGATCCCGTGGAGAGATACCACCCCATTTCTGTGCTAGAAAGGATCATCTACACTGGCAATCCCTAAAGGCTCTCCTGAACCCACCCAATCAAGCTACTGCCCCCACCACACCACCAAAATTGCCCCTTCCAGGATTACTGATGAATTCCTTATCACTAGCCCCAGTGGTCAGTTCTCAGTCCTCATTGGACTTGACTTCTAGGCAGCGTTTGGCATCATGAACCCTTCCCTCCTCCTGGATTTGCACTTCTCACTTGGCCTCCAGCACAGCAGACAGCGCTGGTTCTCCTTTCACTCTCTGACTGTGCCTCCTCAGTCTCCTTGGAGGATCCCAGCCCTCTACATCGGAGTGTCTAGCCTCAAGGCCATGGGACTTTTTTTTTTTTTAATGTGGACAATGTTTAAAGTCTTTATTGAATTTGTTACAATACTGCTTTTTGCTGCTTTGGGTCTTCGTTGCTGCACGGGGGCTTTCTCTAGTCGCGGCGAGAGGGGGCTACTCCTCGTTGCGGTGCGCGGGCTTCTCATTGCAGTGGCTTCTCTTGTTGCGGAGCACAGGCTCTAGGCGGGCGGGCTTCAGCAGTTGTGGCTCGTGGGCTCTAGAGCACAGGCTCAGTAGTTGTGGCGCATGGGCTTAGTTGCTCCGCAGCATGTGGGATCTTCCCGGACCAGGGCTCGAACCCGTGTCCTCTGTATTGGCAGGCGGATTCTTAACCACTGCACCACCAGGGAAACCCACTTCTTTTCTATCTAGACTTGCTCCCCTGCCAATCTCTCCCAGTCTTAAATGTCATTATTCACTGATAATTACTAAATTCATATCTTAAGACTGGAACCTCAGGCTTCCCTGGTGGCGCAGTGGTTGAGAGTCTGCCTGTTAATGCAGGGGGACACGGGTTCGTGCCCCGGTCCGGGAAGATCCCACATGCCGCGGAGCAGCTGGGCCCGTGAGCCATGGCCGCTGAGCCTGCGCGTCCGGAGCCTGTGCTCTGCAGCGGGAGAGGCCACAACAGTGAGAGGCCCGCGTGCCGCAAAAAAAAAAAAGACTGAAACCTCTCCCCTGAAGCCCAGACTCAAATATCCAACTGCCTACCTCACCTTTGTACTTGGGCAAACCTGCACTCCTGATCCTCTTACAGCCCTTTGCCCGTCTTTGCTTCCGGCAGCTCCATTCTTCCGTTACTCAGGCCAAAGTCACTGGAGTCATCTTCAACTCCTCTTTCTCTCACTTCCTCTACCCAATTCCACTTCACCTCACCTCAGCAGCTACCACCCTAGTTGAAGCCACCACCACGACCTCTCACCTGAGTCCCTGTAGTCACCTCCTCACTGGGCCCCAGATTCCACTCTCGCTCCCTAAACTCAGTTTCTGCTACTGTTAACACCAGAGTCAGGGACTTCCCTGGTGGCGCAGCAGTGAAGAATCCGCCTGCCAACGCAGGGGACATGGGTTTGAGCCCTGGTCCCAGGAAGATCCCACATGCTGCGGAGCAACTAAGCCCGTGTGCCACAACTACTGAGCCTGCGTACCTAGAGCCCGTGCACCTAGAGCCCACGCTCTGCAACAAGAGAAGCCACTGCAGTGAGAAACCCGTGCACCTCAACAAGAGTAGCCCCTGCTCACCACAACTAGCGAAAGCCCGCATGCAGCAACGAAGACCCAACGCAGCCAAAAATGAATAAATTTACTTTAAAAAATAATAAAAAAATAAAACTACACACACACACACACACACACCCCATACTCCCCAACCCTTTTGCCTACTTCCATTTATTTCATGGTACTTATCACCTTTTCACCTATATATCTTATTAATTTTGCTAAATGTTTCACTCTCCCAACTACAAAGTGAGCTCCATGAGCGTACAGATTTTTGTCTTCTATATTCACTGCACCTAGAATTGAATAGGTGCTCAATAAATATTTGTTTGAATGATGAATGAAGCACTGTTTGTGGAATGACCTTGAGAACTCCAGCAGGATGCTAAGCTACAAATTTCTCAGTGTAGACTTAACTCCATCATCCTACCTTCCAGCTAGAACCCGTGTTCTAGGTTCATTCCTGCCTCCATGCATTTGCTTAAAGTCATGCCTGTGCTAGGATCACCCCTTACCAGCCAAAAAGCTCTCCCTCTTATCTCCCTCCCCGCGTGCCAGCCGTGACATGTGTGGACACGGGTCCCACCAGGTAGGGTTGGAAGGTAGATGAGTTGCTATGGTTACTGCACCCGCCTGGAGCCGAATATCCCCAGGGTGCCCCGCCCCTACGGGTAGTAGTTGGCAGATCCCGAGCAGCCCCGCGCAGGGGCGGGTATAAGGGGCTGCAAACCCAGTTTTGTTACGCTCCCCACCCAACCCACGCAGTTGTCATGGAAACGAACCGCTTCCCTCCAGCACCGTCTCCCTCCCTGTCCTCTAAGAGACACAGGCATAGTTAGAGGGCTGGGTGGGCTGGAAGACGGTCCGAAAGGCTAGGAAACCATTCGGTCCCATCACTCTCCAAGGTCTCTCCCTCATCCTCCAAGGATTGCTACGCCTGCGCAGAGACGGAGTCCGAGTACCAAAGCTAGCGGGGAGAGAAAGGCGCGCATGCGTGCGAGGGTTTTGAGCTTGCGTTCTTGTGGCATCAGAGAGCTGGGGAAAGAGCGCTGCGCTAACCTTGCGCCTGCGCAACTGCGGCCCGCTTACGGAGGCCGGTGGAGGGCAATTCTGCGCTTGCGCTCTGGCGGGAGGAGTGAAACCCAAGAGGTTCGGGCGTTGGGGGACCGTCTGGCGTTAGGTGCGCCTGCGCCTTGGCTCGCGGGGCGGCCGGGGGCGGGGCCCAGAAGGGGAGGGAGAAAGCCGGCAGGGGGAGGGAAGAGGCCGCAGAAGCCCGAGTCTTGACCGACGGGCAGGCGGGGGCTGCGGCGGCGCCGGTGAGTGACCCGCGGCCCAACTCGGTCCCCACCCTCCGTGACCCTCACTCTTCCCAGAGTCTCCCGTAGCCCCAGTTGGCCCCTCCTAATCCCGGACCCTCATAACCCTCAGGGCTCCCCTTGATTCGTGGCAATCCCCAAAGCCCCCACAATCCCCGCAGACCCTAATGCCTAATATTTTATTCTCCCAGTTTCTCCACTGTCCTAGGAGCCCCCAATTCACAATTATTTCTGGACTGCTCCTCTAAGGACCACTTCTCTTATTGGTCTTACAGACGTCCCATTGCCCTGGAACCCCCAGAGCGCTCCTCTGCTCCAGATCCCCCCCTTCCTGCTGCATCTCCTCTTCAACATCTCCTTATCCCCATCACCCTCGTGCTTCTTTGACCCCCGAGATACCCCCATTCTCCTTCCATTTCCCATCCTCCTATGCCCCCAATTCTCCTCTAACTCCCGCAGACACCCCCTCTTCCTTCCGCTTTTCCTCATTTCCCTCCACTCCTCCATACCCATACCCAATTAACATCAACTCCATGGCCTGGCACTTTGCGCCGCGCCAGGCACAAGATGAGCGCTCAGTCGGTGTCATCTATTATTAGGCACTCTGACGGACCCCCGCTGCCCGTCGCCTCCGTCCGCCCTTCGCCCCCACCCCTATCCCCGGGGACATAGGAGACGGTATCGGGGCGGCCGGGGTGGGGCGGGCGGCGCGGGGCCGCTGAACCCCTGCCAGCGCCGTGCGCCCTGTGCCCGCAGCGCCGGCGCCCCCCATGCGCCAGGCGGCCGGACGGCGGCGTCGGGGGGCGCCATGGCCTCGGCGGCGGCGGGCGAAGCGGAAGAGACCACCCGGCTGCGCAAGCCGCGCTTCTCGTTCGAAGAGAACCAGATCCTGATCCGTGAGGTGCGCGCCCACTACCCACAGCTCTACGGCGCTCAGAGCCGTCGGGTGAGCGTGGCCGAGCGGCGGCGTGTGTGGGACGGCATCGCCGCCAAGATCAACGGCATCACCAGCTGGAAGCGCACTGGCCAGGAGGTGCAGAAGCGCTGGAACGACTTCAAGCGCCGCACCAAGGAGAAGCTGGCTCGCGTGCCGCACTCCACACAGGGCACCGGGCCTGCCGCCGAGGACGCCTTCTCCGCCGAGGAGGAGACCATTTTTGCCATCCTGGGGCCGGGTGTGGCGGGGCCAGGAGCTGGTGCAGGGGCAGAGCAGCCCTCCGCGGCCGCCTCTTCACAGCCACCGGCCCCAAGCGCCTGCGCCCAACGTTGTGTGTTGTCTGAGGACCGCAAGGAGGACCGACGGGCAGGTGAGTTCCTTCAGCATCACCTCAGCAAAAGCAAACAGAAATTTTACTTTGTGCCTGGCGCTGTTCCAAGCCCTTTATATGGTTCATCAGATCCTCCCTATAGCTGTGGGAAGGGGGGTACTGTTATAATCCCCATTTTACACCTGTGGAGACTGAGGCTCAGAAAAGTGTGGTAATGGTCGGAGTCGGGAATGGAACCCAGACCTAGGAGGCTTGGCTCCAGAGTCCACACATGGGATCATCAGCTCACCCATGATTTCATTAAACTGTAGTGTAGGGGGAGTGACTCTGAAGGCAGATAGTCTGGGCTCCAGTTACAACTTTGCCACTCAACTGTGTCATTTGGGATAAGTCATTGCACATCAGTTTCTACATCTGTAAAATGGGGATAAAAAATGGTCCCCGCCTCAAAGGGTTGCTGGGAAGATTAAATGAGTTAATATGTGTAATTTGCTTGGTACATTACTTCCTTGCTAGCTATTGATATAATTACCAGTGCTGTGAAGCATGAACTGTTTCACCATTTTATAAATCAAAGACTCAGGGAGGTTTGGAAATTTTCCCAAGGTCATGCCCTGAGTAGAGGAGGTGGGGTGAGTGGACTACAAAACTTCCCACTCAGCCCTAACTCTGGATGATTATTTCTTCCACAGCTATTCCCCAGTCAACTGCCCCGAGCTGGACAGTGTCGGGGACAGAGATGTGACTGAGACATCCTCAGGCCTGCCCTTCTGGGGCTCACAGTCCACTGGGGGAGACAGACCCATGCATAGACAGTGATGACTCAAAGCAGGCAGGGCTGGGCTATGAGAGTCCCTAGGGGACATCTGATCCAGACTGGGAATTCAAGGAGGGCTTCCTGGAGAAGGAACCATCAGAGCCGAGATGCAAAGAGTGAGGATGAAGAAGAGACAGGAAAGTGTTCCTGGAGAACAGCATGTACAGTGGCTTGGAGACAAGAAAGCTTGGCCAGTTTAGGAAACTGAGAGATGCTGCCCAGTTAGGGGAGGGGAGGAAGGGAGAGTGGAAAGATTAAAGAAAGGACATGTTTCGAGATGAGATCAGAGAGGTCAGCAAAAGCCAAACCTTGCAGGACCTTTAGGCTGAGATAAGGAGTTCAATTTTATTCTAAGTACTATGGGAAGCCATACAAGGGTTTAGAGAAAGAGGGGGCACATATCCAACAAGGCAGCTCAGGATCATGGAATTTCTGAGAGGTTCATTCACCCACCCAAGGTCACACAGCAAGTAAGTAAGTAGAAGGGTTGGAACTTGAATATAGGTCGTGTCCAACTCACCGTCCATGCACTTAACCACTGGCTAGATGGCCTGATATATACCATATATATGCATACATATATATGTAAATATGTAAGTAGATTACATATATATAAACAATTAATATTGACTACGAGTTAATGGGTGTGCCAGAATTGGATCACATGTGGTTTAAAATAAAGGTCAGGACTTTGGATTTTATCTTGAGGGCATTTGGGAGGCATGAAAGTATCTTAAGCCAGAGAAAGACACAATCACTCGGGACCCCTGTATTCAATATGAATCAAACCTGAGTGTTTCTACCTGTGAAATGGCCCCATTGAACGAGCGTGGAGATGGCAAACTTATTACTTCAAAAGCTGTACAACCCCTTATTCATTCATTCAACAGATATTTATTCAGCGCGTATTCTGAGGCAGACACCGTGGTAGGTGCTGGGAATACTCTGAAGAAAGACAATTTTCCTTCCCTTATGAAGCTGACATTCTAGTTACAGGAGACAGACGACAAACAAGTAATCCCCCAAAGCAGAGTATACAAAGAGGTGATAAGAACTAAAAGAAGTAAAACAAAGCATGTTAAGAGGATAGTGAGTGATGGAAAGGGGGCCTCTGTAGAGAGGGGAAATTTGAGCAGAGGACCTGAATAGAGAGACTGAGCCAAATAGATGTCTGGGGGAAGAGTACTGCAGCTGGAGGAAACAGCAGGTGCAAAGGCCCTGAGGCAGGTATGTGCTTAAAGTGTCCTTGATTAGAATCTCACACAGAGATTACCCACTGTGTAAAACTCTTAAAAGAGGAACTGCTCTGATTGAAGGACAGGAACAGGGCCTGGGGCGGCCTGAGGCATCTTTGTTGACACTGGAAGGAGAGATAAGAACCATTTATCTTGTGACCTAATATTTGAATGAAAGAACAGTAACAACCACATTGAGACCTTATTATATGCCAGGTACTGGCCTATGCCCTGGCCCATGGTAATTCACTTAATGCCTGTAAGGGCCCTCAGGGAGATATTCCTTTACAGGGTTACTTGGTCCTATGTTCACACACATCCATTTACAGGTGGGGAAACTGAGGCCCAAAGGTTGCGAATAACTATGATTTTAACTCTCACAGTGGTCCTTACATAACGCCTGTGAGCCCTGTGGGCGTGAAGGCTGGGCCCCTTTTCTGTTCTTTTTACTCGGTAGACTAGAAAAGTCATATATTTTCCCAGGTGGCTGGAATTCTCATGCCCTTTATGAAGAAGACTCGCCACCCCACTGTCAAGCCCACAGCCCCAGCCCAAGGAATGGTTAAAAGCATAGGCTCCAGAACCTGCCTGGTTCAAAGTCCTCTTCTGCCATTCACCAGCTCTGTGACACCTCTTTGGGCCTCAAGTCACCTCATCTGTAAAATGGGCTAGTACTGATAGCACGTACCCCAAAGACTGGCTCGGAGGACTGGGTGAAATAACATAGGAGAACTTAGCCACTGCGCCCAGGGTCGGCCAGGGAAGTGTCCAACCACCGTTAGCTCTGGTTATTGTCTCTCTGCCAGCCTCTCTTACTTGCCCAGGCCGGCTGGCCCAAAGAGTCTGGAGCCCCAGCCTTCGAGCCTGGGGGTGTGGGGGGATAGTGATCCTGGAAGAGGGAACAAGATGTGCACTGAGGCAAGGAAGAAGAATAGAAAGGGGCAAAAGCTGAGGCCTTGCAGCCCTAGAGAGAGGCCTGGACTGTCCCCTGTGGGTGCTGCGGAGCTGCGGGAGGGTTGTTGCCAGGACGTGGGGCCTGGTGCCCAATCAGTACTGACTCCCAGGAAGCCACAGTTCTTTTCTCATTAAAGACAAAATTTTGTGCTGGACATTGTTCTAGGCGCTGGGTAAACAGCAGTGAACAAAAACAAAGCCCTGCCTGATGGAGCTGACATAAGGAGGAGGAGACAGACCACAAACACAGAGCGATCCCATGCCAGGTGGAGATAAGTGCTATAAAAGAAATCAGGTAGGGCTAGGAGAGAGAAAAGGACAGAGCTGCTTCAGACGGAGGGCCAAGGAAGGTATCTCCAAGGAGGAGGTGAGGGAGGGAGCCAAGCAGGTGTCTGGGGAAAGATCTTTCCAGGCTGAAGGAACAGAAAGTGCAAAGGCCCTGAGGCAGGAGCGGGTCTAAAGTGTATGAGGACCCAGGACTTCCCTGGTGGTCCAGTGGTTAAGACTCTGTGCTTCCGACACAGGGGGCTCGGGTTTGATCCCTGATCCGGGAACTAAGATCCCACATGCCGCCCGGCGTGGCCAAAATTAAAAAAAAAAAAAGTGTATGAGCCCCTGCAGGGAGGCCAGTTTGGCTGCAGTCAAGTGAACGAAAGAGAGTGAGAGAAGGAGTGGGAGACGAGGTTAGGGAGGCAATGGAGGCACATCGTGGGGACCTTGAAAACTTTGCTTTTACTGTGGGTGAGATAGTAGCCACAGGAGGCTTTTGAACAGAGAAAGACATCTCACTTGTATTTTTTTAACATCTTTATTAAGGTAGAATTCTCATACCATACAACCTACCCATTTAAAGCATACAATTCAGTGGCATTTAGTATATTCATAGCGCTGCACAACCATCACTACAATCAATTTTAGAACATTTTCATCACTCCGGAAAGAAACCCTGTACCTCTTAGCCATCAACCCCCCGCCTCGTTCCCCCATCTCTGCCCAGCCCTAGGCAACCACTAATCTACTTTCTGTCTCTGTAAGATTTGCCTATTTTGGACATTGCATGTAAATGGATCATATGACATGTGGTCCTTTGTGAGTAGCTACTTTCCTGTAGCGCATAACTGTGGTGTATTTTAGTTGGACCCCTGAGGCTGCTGGTGGAGAACAGACTCTAAGGGGCGGGGGTGTGGGCTGGGAGCCCAGTGAATAGTCCAGGTTGGGAGATGGTGGTGGTTGGACCAGGGTGGGGGCCGTGGAGGAGGACAGATGTTGGGTTAGTTTGAAGGCAGAGCCAACGGTATTTGTACACGAGTGGTGCCTTGGGAGAGAAGAGTGCGTTTTTGTCCCGAGCAGCTAGAAGGATGGAGCTGCCAGCATCTGAGATGGGGTGGCTGAGGGAGGAGCAGGTTGGGGGAGGGCCAGGAGCTCAGCTCCAGGCAAGGGGGTTGGAGGCATTATAGGACGGGATTATTGGAGGGGATATGCCGAGTACACAGCCAGAGGGAGAGCTTCAGGCTGGGCCCGGAAACCTGGGCGCCTCTGCATGCAGACTCTTCAAGTCTGTGAGCACGAGTGAGATCCCAGGTGAGAGGAGGCGGAGGAAGCCCCGCCGGCCTGGGGTTAAACTGGCACAGACCAGAGTTGAGACTGAAATCCTGCCCTCCTGACTGGAGAGAGCCCCCTACTCCCCACCTCCAGAAGTTCCCCCTTCTCCTACTCCAGCCACCCAACCTCTTCTCCAGGCCCTCCTCCCGTGGGGCCTCCCCAGGATCCAGCAGTGCTGCCTGAGGGGGGGCGGGGGGGCGGGTGTGGATGGTTCAGAGCCTTCTAGCATGTTGGCATTTACACTGAATGAGATAAGAGCTGCTTGGCTCGGCGGGGCCTCCAGGCCCTGTTCCATTAAGGCTGGTGTTGGCCACCAGATTATTGTTAAGTATTTTGTCTCTCTCCCCTGGGTCATGGGGTTTCTGCTCCAAGGCATGACCTGACTTAGGTTTGAAAAGGATGCCTTTGGGTCCAGGGTGGGTGGGAGGTGGGAAAGGGAAATCATGACAGCGTCAGGGGTCCCCCACATCTTACCTACATCTCTCTCTCCACAGATACACCAGCCCACAGCAAGGGGGGCTCGAGCAGCCCGGAGCCTTGGGCCAGACCCTCCTGCAATCCTCAGGAAGGGGGCTGCCCGGCACCCAAGGAGCGTGAGTCCCCGCCCCCTCCGGCCCTGCAGACCATCCAGCTGCCCCGCCTGGCCTTGTCTCCACCCCCCCCAGCCCCTCCGCTGCCACCACCCCCCGAGCCACCGCAACAGGTCCAAGTGGCACCCTCGCCTTCCAGCTCCCCCTCCCCTCCACTGCCTCCACCCTCGGCCCCAGACCCCTCCCTGGACTTCCTGCGGGCCCAGCAGGAGACTGCCAACGCCATCCGGGAGCTGGCCGGCACCCTTCGCCAGGGACTAGCCCAACTGAGCGAGGCCCTCAGCGCCCTGCTGCCCCTTCTGCCCGGAACCCCCGCTGACCCACTGCCCCCACCCCCGCCCCCACCTCCACCGCCCAGGCCTGTCTTGTCCCCCCCCTCCCCCAAGGTGGAGGTCACCCCAGAGCCTGTGTCCGTGGTGGCTGCAGTCGTGGACGGGGCTGTGGTGGCAGCCAGGGGGGTGATCATTGCCCCTAGGAGCGAGGAGGGGGCCCCCCGGCCGCCGCCCGCCCCACTCCCTCCCCATGACTCCCCACCACACAAAAGGAGGAAAAGTTTCCCTACACGGAAGAGGCGGGGGCGGTGGAAATCTCCGTGACATCTGCCGTGGGGTTCAAGCTTGTCTGCGCACCTTCTGCCTGCACCTCCTCCCCCCAGCTTAGCCCAGTGGAGGAGGGCAATGCACTTTCCCCATCCCAGCTGCACCCGGGCTCCCTGCTGCGGGGCACGAGCACCCTACTCCCTGTACTAGTTAGTGCCTGATTCTGGGGGGCCTCCTTGATGGGCCCCCCAGCCCTTATCAGTACAGCGCTGTCTGCCTGGCTGCTTTCCTTAACCCTGACTTCTAAGCCATGGATTTTACGTTATTTATTATTGCCCTTCGTGGGTTGCGGAGGGAACCTGCACATCCCCCTCCCCTAACAGAACTCCTGGCCTTGACTTGAAGACAACTGACCCACTTCCCCTACCCAGACTTTGGAGCGGGTGGGAGTTTCAAGACAAGTCAGAAAATGGATGCAGAGGCTATTGCAGTCTGTACCCTAGGGGCGGGTGGAGTTCTCACTGGTGTAGGTTGAGCCTTCTGCCTCCCGTTGCAGTCTCTGACCTCCAGAGCTCAACCCCCTCTGTGCTCCCCAGTGGTGACAAGATATCAATAAACTTATTTTTAATATAATTACTTGGGGCTCTGTCTGAGACAGGCCTGAAGTTCCAACGCCTACACCTGCCTCATCCCTCCATGGGCAGGTGACACCCCCTCGAAGTTTTAGAGGCTGGTGGTTTTCCAGACTTTTTTTTTTTTTCTTAAAGCCATCAAGTCCTGTGTTCAAATCTTATTCCTACTTTTTCATCCTTCGGATACCACCCTAAATGTCATCTCTGGGAGGACATCCTGGATTCCTTCCCCCAGGCTAGGGTGGGTCTGCTTCTTAGATTCTCTCTCAGCATCCTGTGGTCACTAAATGAACACATGCCCTTATCTATTTAAAGCCTGCTTCCCGTATAGTTTTGTGAAGGGAGGAGCTGCTTCTCTTTTTTACTCCCAAACTGGCTGCAGAGCCTGGTAGCAAAGTAGCTAATAGCCATCACCCTGGACTCAGACCTGGCTCAACCCCTGGTGCTGCCCTGGCCAGCTGTGTAACTATGGGCCCCACTGTCCTCATCTGTAATACGGGCATAAAGATTTAGGTGTCTTTGCTGCCTACAACTACATTCTCTTCATCCTTCAGGTCACAGCTCAAATATCACCTCCTCAGGAAAGCCTTTCCTGACCACCCCCCCCCTTTCCCCCAGCAGTTGTGAAAGAAAGGCAGTTAAGTAATCATTTGAGTAAATTTAAATTGAATGTCCCTCCATCACCAGGATGAGCCTTGTCAGGGCAAGGCCTGAGCCTATCTTAGTCACTGCTGTGTCCTCAGCATTGCCCAACACAGAAGAAAGGTTGAATCTTTTAAGTAATGGGAGCTTAAAAACAACTTTCATTTATGGTGCTCCTTTTCTGGGCCAGGTGCCATGCTAAGAATTTATTTGCATGTTTGCATTTTAACCTGAAGGTACCCAATGAAAAGCAGATTTTAGGGGGTCTCCATTTTTTCTTGAGAAGTTTAGGGACTTGCCCTAAATTTGTCAGGGGCCAATCCAGTCCACCTGAAGCCAGCCTCCGGCCAGAACTCCTGACTCCAACTACTGTTTACTAAAGAATGGCCCAAAGACAATTTTAGGCGATATGTGGATGGCCTTTTTAACTGTTCTGTGGTTATATGTGTATGTAGTTTTATTTTGTAAAAATGTACCTAGTACATAAAACCCATGATCATGCACATAATACTGCTTAGGATGAGGCAAAAGTAAATAGTGTTTTATTCACAGGAGTCAACTTCAAGAAAAATGTTAATAATACAGGTGGTAAACAAAATGGTGAAGCTGAGACTGAAATTTGGGTAACATAAAATCAGACCTGCTATGGTTGCAGTGGGATGAGGGAGAGTGGGGGCAGGCATTCCCTGATTAGTTTGAAAACTACTAATGAATGCAACCCTGGCAAGTCATTCAAATATTTTTGAGCGCTTAACACAGACCCAGGCCTAGAGAGAGGAAGAGGCTGATGTGGGTTAGAAGCTGGAGACCTGTCTCTCCTCCACATGCCCCCTCTCCAAGCCTGCCCTGCAGTGTTCCATCGCCAGGAAGAAAAAAACATGGGGGTCGCCAAAGCCTGCTTGGGCCTATCAGGTAGTAAGCACCCAAGGTTGGAGAAAGGTGGTCTGGCTCTCGCCCTCCCCAGAAACTATGTTGCCATCTCTGGCCTCCTTTCCGCCCCCCAAATTGGTGAGCCCTAGAGGGTGTAAGGACCCTCTCACCCGGTGCTCGAAAAGATCCCCCAGAAATTGAGGCGGGGGGGGTTATGGACAGCCAGCGGGAATCGGGAAGGCCTCCCCCAACCTCCTAGACAGCGGAAGTGCGTCAGTTTGTTCGCCCCGTAGAGCATTTTGGGAATTGTAGTGAAGTTGGGGTGGGGGGGGCGGAGAAACTGACAGTGTAACCCCTTGGAGACCAGAGCGCGCCCGCAGAGCTGGAAGAGAGGGGCGCTCGACCACTCCTTTTAGCAGATAGAGCAACTGAGGCTGAGACCGTCAGTCCTCTCCTTTCTCCGGCTTTTGTTGGCCCCAGTCAGAGGCCTATATCCAAGATCCTGGGCAAGACGAAATGCCAAGTGGACGGTCCTGCCCAACACTAAATTGACAGCTTCCCTTCCCCCCACCCCCGAAAACGTCCAATTAAGGCCCCTCCGCCCCGCCCCAGGAGCTGCTGCCTTCGTAACCGGTCATTGGCCCACCTTTGAAGGGCGGGGAACTGAGCCTCAGAGAAGGCAAGACTTGTCTAAAGCTGCAAAGCAAGTCGGAGCAGAGACTGGCCGTCCGGAAGCTTGTCCGCCCGCTACACTTTCTGAATACGTGGTGGCTCTCATCATTCGTATCACATCCCCGTCCCCAACCTTTTTGCTCGAGCTGCTTGGAGCCAGTCAAACTCCCTGACCCCCCGGCGAGGAGGGGTAAAGGTTGCGCAGCGGAGAGGCGGTGAGCCCCTACCCTCCGGCAGCCGGCGGTCCCCTTTAAGAAACGGCCCCGGAGGGACTACGTTTCCCAGAAGGCTTTGCCGGCGCGTTATGTAACTTTCCCTGCGTAGCGGCCTCTGGGGCAGAAGGAGGTGGAGGCGGCGGTGGCGGCGGCGGCGGCTGCGGCGGCAGTTGCGGCGGCAGTGGCGGGAGCGGCGGGAGCCCGAGGCGGCGGCGCCCGCGGCCTATCGCGGGGCCCGAGCTGTGCGCCGCGCCCCGGAGCTCGGACCCGGCGGGAGCGCCGACGTGCCTCTGCTTGCCTTTGAGGAGGCGGGAGTGAGGAAAAAGGCTTAGGGCCCAGGGGGCGGGGAAGGGGGGCCGGGCCTGGATCCGCGGGGAGGCCGAGCCAGAGGCCCGACCGTGGCTCGAGCGGTCCCGGGGACAGGAATCGAACGTTGGCGGCGCGGATCGAACGTCGGCGGCGGGTGGAACGCGGGGGCTCGGAGGCGCGCGTGCGGGGGCTATGGCGTCCGTGCAGGCTTCCCGCCGCCAGTGGTGCTACCTGTGCGACCTGCCCAAGATGCCGTGGGCCATGGTGTGGGACTTCAGTGAGGCCGTGTGCCGCGGCTGCGTGAACTTCGAGGGCGCGGATCGCATCGAGCTGCTCATCGATGCCGCCCGGCAGCTCAAGCGAAGCCACGTGCTCCCCGAGGGCCGCTCGCCGGGGCCCCCGGCCCTCAAGCACCCGACCACTAAGGACCTGGCAGCCGCCGCGGCACAGGGGCCTCAGTTGCCGCCTCCACAGGCCCAGCCCCAGCCGTCGGGGACAGGCGGCGCTGTCTCAGGCCAGGACCGCTATGACAGGGCCACATCGTCGGGCCGCCTCCCCTTGCCCTCGCCCGCCCTGGAGTACACCCTGGGGTCCCGCCTGGCCAATGGACTGGGCCGCGAGGAGGCTGTGGCGGAGGGGGCGCGAAGGGCCCTGCTTGGCTCCATGCCCGGCTTGGTGCCCCCCGGGCTGCTGGCAGCTGCGGTGTCTGGCCTGGGAAGCCGAGGTCTGACGCTGGCACCCGGCTTGAGTCCTGCCCGTCCAGCCTTCGGCTCCGATTTCGAGAAGGAGAAGCAGCAGAGGAATGCGGACTGTCTGGCAGAACTGAACGAGGCCATGAGGGGCCGGGCAGAGGAATGGCATGGGCGCCCCAAAGCCGTGCGGGAACAGCTGCTGGCGCTGTCTGCCTGCGCCCCTTTCAATGTCCGGTTCAAGAAGGATCACGGGCTGGTGGGACGGGTGTTCGCCTTCGATGCTACTGCCCGCCCGCCAGGCTACGAGTTCGAGCTGAAGCTCTTCACCGAATACCCCTGTGGTTCTGGCAACGTGTATGCTGGAGTCCTGGCCGTGGCTCGCCAGATGTTTCATGATGCTCTGCGGGAGCCGGGCAAGGCACTGGCCTCATCAGGCTTCAAGTACCTCGAGTATGAACGCCGACACGGTTCAGGGGAGTGGCGCCAGCTGGGGGAGCTGCTAACCGACGGTGTCCGCACCTTCCGCGAGCCAGCTCCCGCCGAGGCCCTGCCCCAGCAGTATCCAGAGCCAGCCCCTGCAGCTCTTTGTGGCCCACCCCCACGAGCCCCATCCCGGAATCTGGCCCCCACGCCGCGCCGTCGCAAGGCGTCCCCTGAGCCCGAGGGCGAGGCATCTGGGAAGATGACCACCGAGGAGCAGCAGCAGCGGCACTGGGTGGCACCCGGTGGCCCGTTCTCCGCTGATACCCCTGCTGTGCCCTCGCCAATCGCCGCCCTGAAGAACGTGGCCGAGGCCCTTGGCCACTCCCCCAAGGACCCTGCAGGGGGTGGGGGCCCTGTGCGCACAGGGGGCGCCAGCCCCGCAGCCTCCTCTGCGGCCCAGCCTCCAGCCCAGCATCGTCTGGTGGCCCGAAACGGTGAGGCAGAAGTTAGCCCCACAGCAGGGGCGGAAGCTGTTAGCGGGGGTGGTAGCGGCACTGGGGCGACCCCTGGGGCTCCCCTGTGCTGTACCCTGTGCCGGGAGCGGCTGGAAGACACCCACTTCGTCCAGTGCCCCTCAGTGCCCGGACACAAGTTTTGCTTTCCCTGCTCACGGGAGTTCATCAAGGCGCAGGGTCCTGCTGGGGAGGTGTACTGCCCCAGTGGAGACAAGTGCCCGCTAGTGGGCTCCTCTGTCCCCTGGGCCTTCATGCAAGGCGAGATCGCCACCATCCTTGCTGGAGACATCAAGGTTAAGAAAGAACGGGACCCCTAGGCCACCACTGCCACCAGTCTACTGCCCATCCGCCCCCCCCCCCCCCCCCGCCACCCACCGCCGCTGCGGATAAATTATTCCCACCCAGCCCAGTGCCTCCCCCGCCTGTGTACATACCCCCTTCCTTATCCCAGATGGGTCCGCTCCTTATCCCAGATGGGTCCCCTGGGGTAGATGCATTGAGGGTGGGGGGAGAAAACTTGTGGCTTCTGTCCGAGGGGGTGTTTGGGGTCCCTTGACCCCTCCGGTTTCCCTCTCCCCTCCTTGGCTTGGCTTTGCTGCTGCTTGTAGTTGGAGGAGAGGTGTCCCCGCCCCTCCTTGAGAAGGGGCCTCCTGAAATCTCGCTCTTTATAAACGAAGCAAAAGCATTTTATTGCCCCTCTCCCCTATCCCCTCTCCCTCCTTCAATAAACCGAAAGATGGGTTTTTTCCTTCTTGGTCCCTTAGTTGCGTGAGATGCTGCGCCCCCTTTGGGACCGAACTGATCCTGCAGGGGAGAGGACGTTGCCTTGTAGCCTCCAGGTGGCGCCCTTCACTCAGGTGGGCCCCCCGGCTGTTTTTATAAATGCTGGCCAACTAGTCAGGCGTTCTAGCCATCAGCCCGTTTTCCAGATGACAGAACTAAGGCTCAGAGAGGGGATGGCTCTTGCGAGGGAGCCACAGCCAAGCTCGGGAGCTAGCCTTCCCTTCTGGCCCATCCCCTGTATCTCCCCCGAAGGTGGAGGACTCAGTGCCACCGAGGGGGAGGGTCAAGGGGCATCCGGAGGCTTCCCAGAAGGGACGGGCCGCGAGTTCTTGCTAGGCACGGAGAGAATTAGGCCAGATTGCTAGAGGGACTGCCTGAGGAAAGAGGAAATTTACCTCATGAGGTACACTAACAGGTTCCCTGGAAACAAGGTGACTGCTTCTCGCCTCTGGTGGTGCCCTGAACTGCGCGCCCATCTCTGGAGACCAGCCTCAACGGCGGCCGCCCTAAGACACCGTGACTGGCCGGGTAAAAGGCCCTCCCCCCCGCGGTCGCCTCTGATGTGCGCGGCCTTGTCCCGCACCTGTCCCGGCGGGCTGATTATTAACCAGGACTTCCTGCTCGCTGGCGTCAGAGGGCGGGGCCTGAGCCGGCTGCGGCAAAGCAGGGGTTAAGGGTAGGGGGAGGCCCCAAGAGGCAGCCCGCACCCCAGCGGCCTCCCCCGCGACCCTGAGGTGGAGATTTCGTGAAGGGGGCAAAGCCGGGCGCAAAGGCCAACGGATGGACAGAGAGATGGGGAATGACAGTGTGTCCTGCCACCGCACAGCCCTGTCACACGGCTGTGAGACCCTAGGTTGCCCCAGGTCTCAGGAACCCAGATGTTATATCACCTAAATCTGGAAGACCTTAACGTCCTGACCCATCTTGGTTATCCAGGTGTCCCTCCCACACATCCCGCAGACCCCCATGTCCCAACTCCCAAATATTAGGGACTCTAGGGCTTGGTCCTCCACACCTGGAGGACCCTCAGTTCTCGGACTGAGGAGTCCCCTCCCCCAGCCACCGGGTCTCAGGTGTTCTGTCACCCCTGGCACTGCCAGCCTGGGCTCTGGGCAGGGCTGGGAAAACCACCCCTGATTAAATATACCAGGCGATAAGCCAGGAGCAAGGGAGACGCTGGATGGAGCCCCATGCCTGGGTACCCCTCCTGGGCAACCTTGTGGCCTCTCCTGACCCAGCTCTGCAGACCCAAGTACTGGGTAGCTCCCCTCCCCCATCCTCAGAGCTAGAGGCCTCCAGACACGGGGGCGCTGTGCCCCAGTGGGGGCTAAAGAGCTGTGGAGGACACCTGGTCCTTTAAGAACAGCTGGTGGGTGGGTAGGGGCCAGGGGAGTCACCCCCCAGCCTGGCTGGTGTGTATTCTAGATAGAGGTTGGGTTAACTATTAACAGAGCAGGCGGCCTGAACTGTGTGGGTGTAGGGGCCTGGATCAGCCCCTCTTCATTCAGTGCCAGGCTGGGGCCAGAGTGGAGGGGTTCTGGATTGATCTGGGGGATCAGTGAGTAGGTGAAGAGGCTTCATGAAAGGAGAGACAGAGACACAGAGAGAGACGCAGGGAAAGATGGAGACGACAGAGGTGGGGAGGGAGATGTAAAGAGACCAGCTCACTGAGAGAGAGAAGACAGAGACCCAGAGAGAGAAAAGGAGCTCGCTCGGAGATGAGGGAGATGAGATAGAAACAGAGACAAACGTTCAGAAAGGAAAATTAGAGAAATATCCAGATGGGTTAAGAGAAGCTGAGGTACACTGAGGAAATGCCAACCATAGAGACAGAAGGAGAGAGAAGAGAGACTGAGATGCGGAGAGAGGGAGGGAAGGCGGGAGGCTGTGAAATCAGGGAAAGGTACAGAGAACTAGAGAGTTAAGACGTCTTCAGACTCAAAAGTTCTATGAGACCGAGGGGGAGAACAGAGCTCTGTGAAGAAGGGCAGGGCTGGGTCTGTCTTAGTCACTTGGTCCCCATGACAGGACCTGGCTCACTGCTCACCCTCCAGTTCTCAGCTCAGCTGACCTCTCCTCCAGGAAGCCCTCCTTGACCCTCAGTCTGTGTCAGGTGCCATTTCTGGGGTCCCACTCCCCTATCCCAGCCCTGAGCATTCTAAATCATTATTGTCTGGGGACTGGACTGTGAGCCCCATAAGGGCAGGGCCAAGGCTGTCTCAGTCACCACTGTGTCCCCAGCATTGCCCCGCACTGGCAAGTTTAAAGGATGGATAAATTAATGGACTCCTTTCTTTCAACAAATGTTTATTCAGCATCCACTGTGTGACAAGCCCTGCAGTAGCTGCTGTGGATACAGCAGGGAACAGAGTGCAGCCCCTGTTCTCATGGAGCTGACATTCAGGTGGGAGATACAGACCCACAAAATGTGACAGCCATGGCGGTAAATCCTAAGAAAAAATAAACCAGGGAAAGGAGACAGAGAATTATGGAGACTGGTATTTTAAAGAGGGAGGTAGGGGGAATTCCCTGGCGGTCCAGAGGTCAGCACTCCATGCTCTCACTGCCGGGGGAGTGGGTTCGATCCCTGGTCGGAAAACTAAGATCCCATGAGCCACGTGGCCCGGACCAAAAAAAAAAAAGAGGGAGGTAAAACTGAGATGAGGACTTCCCTGGTGGCTCAGTGGTTGGGAGTCCGCCTGCCGATGTGGGGGACGCGGGTTCGGGCCCTGGTCCGGGAAGATCCCACATGCCGCGGAGCAACTGACCCCGTGCGCCACAACTGCTGAGTCCGCATGCCTGGAGCCTACGCTCCACGGCAGGAGAAGCCACCGCAGTGAGAAGCCCGCACGCTGCAACTAGAGAAAGCCCACGTGCAGCAATAAAAAAAAAAAAAAAAAAAAAAAACCAACGCAGCCAAAAATAAAATAGAATAAATAAATTTATATTAAAAAAACTGAGATAAAACTAAGGGAGGTGAGTGAGTGAGCCACGGGCAATCTAGGGAGATAGCAGCACATGCAAAGGCCCTGAGGTGAGAGCCAGCTTGGTTCATTCCAGAAGCAAGGTGACCAGTGCAGCTATGGCATGAGAGAGAGTCATAAGATTGAGGTCAGAAGGATAGTAGGGTAGGGAGCGTTGGGGGCCCTGTCTGCCATGGTAAGGACTGCGGATTTAGTTTTAATGGGAACAAGTAGAGGGTTTCAAGCACTGAGGGAAGGGATGAAGCAGATGAGACAGAAAACGCAAGGAATCAGCTGGGATGGACAGCATCCCGCTCGCCTCTGTGTCCAGGGCCCAACAGAGGGCCTAGCACAGACGCCCAATGACAGTGTGTGCACGAGTGAATAAGACCCAAATTGACAGAGAAAGAGTCAGAACCACATTAGATGGATGGACAGACTCCCAGGGAGAAGCCAGGTAAGGACCCGGGGACGCCCAGGGACAGCAGACACAGACAGACAGACAGCAGCTCAGCTGAGAAGTCCTATTCCTTCCAGAACCCTCCCCACCCGGAAACCTTCCCTGCAGCTGGAAAAATTCCCCAGGCCCCCCTGCCCGCCTTGCCCTGTGGCGTGCCCACTCACACCTCAGGCAGAGGAAGCTGGCAGGCCTCACAGGAACCTTTCTGTGAGGGGGGAGTAGAGGCGGGCGGGCGGGCGGCAGGGACGAAGGGAGAGGAGTGGCGGGCGGGCAGGCAGTGGGCAGCAGCTACACAAAGGCCCCAGTGTCTGCCCCTCCTGCCCCCGGGTACAGATATAAATAATATGTACATATACCTTTAAATACACACACACACACACACACACACACACACACACACACACACACACACACACACACACACACACACACACACACACACACACACACACACACACACACACACACACACACCAGTGGGCTGCGGTAGGAGGCTGGGGGCCACACCCTTCCCTAAGGACCCTGATATGGCAGAGGTCTGCTCCTGTGGGGCTTGGGGGCTCAGAGACCCACAGAGATAGTGACCAAGACTGAGAGGCTCGAGCTGAGAGGGACACAGGGACAGAAGGGCGAGAGAGAAACTTACAAAGTGCGAGAGACAAACAGAAAGAGACTGGCCAACTGCGACGCCGAGTTAGAAACCAAGACTGGCTCAAATGGAGACAGATCAGGAAAGCAGAGAAATCAAACTTCGCTGAGAAAAGACAGAAAAAGTCAGAGGTAGAGGGGCAGTGACAGAAGGAAGACACGGGTCATTCCCGAGAAAGGCAGAGCCACAGGGAAACCCAGCTGAGAGGAAGTAGGGACAGAAAGAAGCAGAGAGGCCAGCAGACATCCAGAGAGGGACAGAGAGAGAGAGAAGCCGGCAGGCAGGCAGGGCCAAGGCTGGGGGCTTGGGAAGGCTGGTGACCGTGGGTGGGGGAGGGTCAGGGCACGTCTCCAGTTTAGGGGCACCGCCTGTGCAGCTCTGGTCCAGCCCAGTCCAGGGCAGGCTAAGGGGCAGGGAGTGGAGGTGAGGGAGGTGGCCCTTGGGTTCCGGATCTTGGTGTTTACCTGGGGCAGTCATTGCAAACAGGCGCCCAGCCTGGCCCATGGCAGAGTGAGGGTGGGATGGGCTGGGCCCCAGCTCTGGGCACCAATGGGCCCGACACGCCCACCTGTGGCCTGGGTGGTGAGTAACACACACGGTGACACCTGGGTAGATGGTGACACATAGGGGGAGAGACACGGTGACACACAGGGACAGATATAGGCAGACCCAGAGTGTCTGAGACATAAACAGACACACAGAAGCCAGTGACAGAGACACACTGTAATAGACACAGTGACAGAGACCAGGACACAATGATGGGCAAACATAGTGTTAGGCTTAGAGACACAGCAACAAAACACAAGGACAGAAGACACAGTGACAGACACAGAGAAGACAATGATAGAACAGTGACATACCTGTATACCCAGTGACACAGCACTGCAACACCTACAGAAACCCAGTGAGAAGACACTGACACAGAGACGTACAGGCACACAACACCCACTCACACACTGAGCAGACAAGTCATGGAGTAACACAGAAGGCTGCAAACACCTTGACATTGACACAGACTCATAAACCTCCCTGGCTGCTGGCTTCTGGGGTGCCCCCTCGGCCTCCAGGAGCAGGGTGTGAGTGGCGGTGACCATGACGGAGGGCTTGGGACCCCAGGGCCCTGCTGTGTCGCTGTTGCCCCTCCTATGCTCTAGAATAGCGTCCTGGTTAAGGGCACTGGCTCTGAGCCTGGGTTCAAGTCCTAGCTCCCCACTCACTACCTGTGTGACCTTGGGCAAGTCACTTCATCATGCCTCAGTTTCCCCAATAATAAAATGGGTGAGGGGAAGGATTGGGTCTATCGATTCTGTAAGGTGCTTACATAATGCCAGACATATGGTAAGCCCTAGTAGCTGTTATTATTATTTATTATTATTATTATTTTCATCTCATGTCTTCTGCCCACAGGGGGGACCCTGCCTTGGCCTCTGTTTCCCCACTCACGGCCCCTCCCTTGGACTATGTCACCTAAAGCCCACAAGCCATGTCCAGGTCCATCTGTCCCAGCCCAGGCTTCTCTGTGTCCCCATGGCTATCCCCCATCCCTGATCCCTAGCGTCCTCATGTCTGTCCATGCGTCCCATGTCTGACTGCTGTACTTTTCCATTGCTGGCCACCAGCCGGCTGTCCCTGGGGTAGGGGTCACACCTGCCCACGCCAGCCGAGCCGGTGGCCACCAGACACCCTGACGGATGGCCCCACCCTCCCCCCAGGACCCTACAACAACACCCGCCCCTCCGGCCACCTGAGGTCCCCACTGGGGCGGCCTGAGGCCTGAGCCTGGGGACAGGAAGCCCCAAGCCTGGCTGCCCTGAAAGCCTCTTTCAGCCTGGGCCTCCTCCCGCTGCCACCGACTCCTCCTGCGGAATAATATTTGGGCTGTTGGCCGGGGGGCGGGGGCCAGATCCGGAGGCCGCCTGGGAGAAGCCAGAAACCGCAGGGCTTCCTGCCTCGGGCCGGCATGACTCTGGGAGAGACCCCCAGGCCCGAGGGAGGGGGGTGGGCACCCAGGGAGACTGAGGGCCTTTCTCTCGACACCAGTTGTTTTTTCCAGGAACCAGGAGGAATTCCCCAGCCTGCCCAGGACAGCGAGGCTGGTGGGACGGCTGACTGGGAGCCAGCACGGCAGGGGGCGGAGGGGGGTGACACGCAGCCGGCAGGGCGGGCACGCTGACAGAAATAGAGGGCCTGGCCTGCGAGGTGGCAGGTAGAGGCGGAAACTCAGGGAGCTGGGAGAGAGAGACCGGAGGAGGAGGAGAGAGGCCAGAGAGCCTAAGGAGTGGGGGGAGGAGGACCCCAAGAGAGGAAGACCCAGAGACCCCAAGGGGAGGAGGGAGCGATCCAGAGGCCCAGAGAGAGGGAGGACGGAGTCGAAGCCACAGAGAGGATGGAGAGAGAGAGCAAGGCAGAGAATACGAGAGACAGAGGCACAGGGCATGATGAACAAGCATTTTCCCATAAACCAAGGTTCAGACATAAAGGCAGAGAGAGAGAGGTAGGGACATAGATGACACTAAGAAACAGAGAAAGATGGACACACAGCAACTGGGAGAAACATCTCTCCCCCCCCGCCCCCCGCCCCCTCTCTCTGTCTCTCACACAAACCACACACACACACACACACACACGCACACACACGCACACGCACACACACGCACACACACGCACGCACGCACGCACACACGCACACACATGCACGCACGCACACACGCACGCACGCATGCGCACATGCGCGCGAACATAAAGAGACAGCCTTTGGTCTTTGAATGACTGACTGACTAAATGAACGAGTGGCTAGAGAGCCAACAACCAAGTAAGACAAATGCAAACTAAGGAAATCACACCCGCTCCAGCGTGGCGGAATGACCTTGGCCCAGTCCCTTCCCATTCTGGGTCTCTGTTTCCACTCTGTGAAACGAAGGGTGTGAGGAACACAGTTGCGTTTCACAGAGCCATCCCTTGGAACATCTGAGCCACAGATATCAGACTCAGAGCCCGGGCAGAGACCTGGAGGAATAGAAACACCCAAACCCCAAACCCAGAGGCTCCCAGAAGCCCCCAGCACCCGAAGGAGGACCCAGCTCCTTTCCCACACACCTGCACGTGAAAGAGACAGACACACCAGGGCCAGTCAACACACGCTCACACACAGCCACAGCAGTCACAGGCACACAGCAAAGACAGGCATAATACACAAAAACGGACATACTTTTTTAAAAAAATACAAACACATGCTGATTCCCAGACATACACATGAAACACAAAATGACCCACAACGCCAATGTAGTCACACGTAGACTCTTTAAGGCAGCAAGTATGTAGACAAATGGACATACAGAAACACACATCCAACAGAGTGAGACCCAGGGGGTCCCAGGGATAGGCGTATAAGAGAACCACACACACAAAACAATAAAGGAAACACGCACACGAGTCTGATATCCCGAGACACCGACAGTAAGCACATACCCAGGGGAGGAACAGACACACAAACCCAGACAGTTGAGGGATACAAACAATAGAGAACACCCTGCAGCAGACCACAGGGACCTCAATGGCCGTAGTGATGTCCTATGACCCACAGAGGCACGGGCGCACACATGCAAACAAACTAGCACACACCCTGTCTCCTTCCATTAGCACCCTGTTTGTCCCTTCTCCTCCTCCCTAGCTTAACCAAAAACCAAGCAGCCCCTGGGCTCCCTGAACCTCGGGGCTAGGGGCATGTGTCTGGAGAGTGGGGGTAGGGAGATGGCCTTGGTCACTGCACAGCCACCTCCTCCTGCTGCCCTGGCCCCACTGCTGCAGGGGCTGCTATCTGTGAGCAAACTGTCCTTGGGGTCAGGGACAGCAAAGAGCCAAAGGTCAGGTCGATGCCTCCCCCAGCCCTTCCCCCAGAGGCAGCCAGCTCTTGGGGGCAGGAAGGAGAGGGGACAGGGGACAGCAATTCAGGTGTTCAAGCCTCAAAGGGCCCACTCGCCAAGGAAAAGAGACATTCAGTAAGAGGCAGAAATGGTGCCTTTAATGGTCATACACAGCCAGTATCCCGCTTCCCAGGCAAGAACCAGACTTCAGTAGAAATTCCCCACACCCTAACCAGTCCTTTCTGGTTTCTCCTGGACCGGAGCGGGGGATGGGCTCCAGAAAAAAACCAAGGAGTATCCTCATCTCCATCCCTCACTCAACTCACACCAGACAGTGATGACATGGCCAACACAGGGGCTGTTGGTGGCCATCATGCTGCACAGTGGTACACTGGTTATGTCAGCCAGTAAAGATGGTGGCCATCACAGCACCCAGTGGGCCAGCGTCACCACCACATCCAAAGGATCACCCAAGGGGATGTGCATCACAGCACCCAAAGGGCCAACCGAGATGTCATCCCAGACGGTGGCCATCAGAATACCCAATAGATCAACCAATAACATCAATCAACATGGCAGTCTTCACAGTACTCAACGGGCCCGCCAAGGTGTCAATGGCAGTTATCACAGCAGCCAGTGGGTCAACACGATGCCCACAGAGATGGCAGTCACCACAGTGAGTAACAGACCAGCCAAGATGTTAACTGACAGGACAAGCAAAGTGTCCCCAGGAGGATCAGGCCCCACGAGCCTGATGGTGTGAGCTACAGCCATACCCCACCCACCACGTTCCCACCCCCCTGCTAGGACGCGTTAAGCAGAGAGCGGGAATAGAGGCCCTGGTAGTAGATCCCGGGCTCCCCACCCTCCGCCCCGTAGCCCCCAAATCCCATGTCCAGTTTGGGAGGTGCTGGTGTCTGTTCTGACATCAGGTTGTTGATGGAGAAAGGGTGGTTGAAGTTGTAGGGTGCATCCAGCTTCAGCTCCCCCGGGAGCTCCAGGCCAGTGAAATAGGGTGTGGAGGACGGGGGTGAGCCACAGTCCAGAGTCCCCACATCTTCCCCACCCTGGGCCTCAGGTTCGGGGGCTGGAGGCTGGGCCTGCGGCGGAGAGGCGACTGTGGCAGCGGGGGTGGTGGTCGAGGAGGCTGACCCCGCACTGTTCCTGGAGGCAGAGGTCCCGCCGCCCCCTTTCTTCACCTTCTCCTCCAGCTTGAAGCGCTTCTGGCGGCGCAGGTAGCAGCCATTCTCAAACATGTTACCTGAGCTGGGGTGCAGGGCCCAGTAGGAACCCTTGCCCGGCTTGTCTGGGGAGCGTGCCACCTTGACGAAGCAGTCGTTGAAAGACAGCGAGTGGCGGATGGAGTTCTGCCAGCGCTGCTGGTTCTCCCGGTAGTAGGGGAAGAGGTCCATGATCCACTGGTAGATCTCGCTCAGGGTCAGCATCTTGCCCGGCGCCTGCTGGATGGCCATGGTGATGAGCGAGATGTAGGAATATGGCGGCTTGGCATGTGCCAGGGGCCGCCGGTACCCTTTCGGTATCTCCTTCCCGTGCACCAGCCCTGGTCCCGGGCCCCCATACCCTGAGCTGCTGCCACCACCACTGCTGGCACCCAGGCCTGGGAAGGTGGGCCCCAGGGGTGCTGTGGGCGCTGGGGGCGCCAGGGGTCCAGTGGGAAGTGGGGAGGCAGGGAGCCCCCCCGGGGGGTAGGGAGAGCTCAGAGGGTTCAGGGTCATGTAGGAGTTGAGTGGGGCCATGGTGGGTACTGGGGTCACCGGAGAGTAGACCTATAGGGAAAGAAAGAGAAACAGCGGGTGGTGAGTCTCGACTCTGTTGGTAAGCAAAGGGTCACTGGACCCATTGTGTGTCCATCTGTCTATCTGTCTTGCCTCCTCTGTAAACGGCTGTCTGTTGAAGTCTCTCTCTTCCCCCCTCCTCGTGCACCTCCCTCCCTGACCCCATCCCCCCACGCTCCCATATACTGAAGCTCACACTTTAAGTGGTTCTCAAAGTGTGGTCCAGGACACCCTGGAGAGTCTCCAAGACTTTTTTGGGGGGAGTCTCCAAAACTATTTTCATATAATGAAAGATATAAGATATGACTAGCCTTTCTCACTCTCTTTCCCTCATGAGCATACGCAGAGTTTTCCAGAGGCCACATGACAGGTGATATTGCAATAGACCAAATGTAGAAGCAGCTAGGAAAATGCAGCTGTCTTCTACTGAACCAGACACTAAAGAGATCTGCAAAAATGTAACTGTGCCACTCCTCTCACTAAATGTTTTGAAATAGTTATTTTAATAAAAATACATTGCTTATACTAACACATTGTTGCTATTTTAAAATGAATTAATGCCTATTTTTAAAACGCCTCAGTTTTAATTTTGAATGCTGTTAACAATCAACATAACCCCGATCAATAAAAACTGTTTGGGGTCCTCAATAATTTTAAGAGTGTGGACTTCCCTAGTGGTGCAGTGGTTAAGAATCTGCCTGCCAGTGCAGGGGACATGGGTTCAAGCCCTGATCTGGGAAGATCCCACGTGCCACAGAGCAGCTAAGCTCATGCACCACAACTACTGAGCCTGCGCTCTAGAGGTCGCGAGCCACAACTACTGAGCCCATGCGCCGCAACTACTGAAGCCCGTGCTCCGCAACAAAAGAAGCCACCGCAATGAGAAGCCCACGTGCCGCAACGAAGAGTAGCCGCTGCTCGCCGCAACTAGAGAAAGCCCGCGTGCAGCAATGAAGACCCAACACAGGCAAAATAATAACTTTAAGAGTGTAAAGAGGTCCTGAGACAAAAAAAAAAAAAAAAAATCAAGAACTGCTGATTTATCTAATAATGGAATCTATATGTGTACTTTTTTTTTTGATGTGGACCATTTTTAAAGTCTTTATTGAATTTCTTACAATATTGCTTCTGTTTTATGTTTTGGTTTTTTGGTTGCGAGGCATGTGTGATCTCAGCTTCCCCGCCAGGGATCGAACCCGCACCCCCTGCATTGGAAGGCAAAGTCTTAACCACTGGACCGCCAGGGAAGTCCTTATATGTGTACTCTCTGTCCATCTAGCCATCATCTTTTAGGTTATACAATTACAGTTTTTATAGATCAAAAGCATTTGAAAATCAGAACTCACATATTTCTACCTAATATATGTCGTCTGTTTATTATATATCATCAAATCTAAGACATCACTTCGTAAGCTGCAGTATTATTTTAAGGATCAATAAGAATGGAAAAAAACACTGTCAATTATAATCCCTAGACACCATTGACTGTAAAACCCATTCCATTTTCAGATATGTTCAATGGGGAGAAAATGTGCCTCTTAGCTCAGTGAAATACAGTAGACATTGCTATGTCTTTGTAAGTAACTATATAGTCTCTCAATTGTTCAATATTTCTTGGCCTACTCTGTGCTGGCACTGCTCCAGGCACTTCACAGCAAAGGTCTGCTTTCATCTTTACAACCACACTATGGGGGAGGCACTATCATGCCCATTTTACAGCTGAGCAAGCTGAGGATCAGAGAGGTTGTCCAGGGGTCACACAACAAGAAAGGAAAAGAACGGGGATTCTGAATCCAGGCAGTCTGGCTCCAGATCGGTGTTCTGGATCAAGCTATAAAAGCAGTGACCAAGACAGACTGAAATGCCTGCCCTCAGGGAGCTGTCAGTCTAGCAGGAAGTGAACAAGATAAGCAAGGAAAATAGGAAGCGTGGTGGATGGTGATTTCTTTCTGTCTGCATTTACCCCTTTCATCCCGTCTTCCATCCTTTCTCTGTCAATCTTCCATCTGCCTGTCTGCCCCGCTCCCTCCCCCTGAGGGAGGGTGGTCTCACGGCACTGGGGGGGTGCTATAGCTCTGGTGGGAGCCACCTCTGCTATGAATCAGTGTGTCCCATCTCATTCCCTTGTCACTTAAGTGTCTGCACATCCAAAGGTCCAGAGAGAAAAGGGTAATGCCAGGGTCACTCAAGGAGTCAGGGGCAGGTGGTAAGCAACCCAGGTCTGCGTTCTAGTAGAGAAACTCTCCCCTCTCTCTTTCACATGACTTCCAGGTAGTTCTTTTCTCCTATGTCTCTGAATCTCCCTGTGGCTCTGTGTGTATCTGTGCATCTCCTTCCCTGTCTCAGTACCTCTATACTCCTTCCCTCATCCCCTCCCCACGTCTGTCTCTCTCCCCTCCCCACGCTCTCTCCCTTTCTCTCTCCCTGTCTCTCTCCTTGTCTTTCTCTCTCTCATCTCCCCCTCCTCTGCCTTTCTTTCCTTGTGACGCTCCCATACCCCATCTCTCTCTCCCTCTGCCCCCCCCACCCCGTCATCTCTCACATCTTTTTCTCCCTGCCTCAGCACTCTCTCTCTCTGTCTCTCTCTACCCCACTCCTCTCCCACCGTGTTCTTTCTTTCCCCTTCAGCACGTCTTTGCATCTCTCTGCCCCTTGCTTCAGCACCACCATCTCCCCAGAAGTCTCACATTGAAATTGGAGCCACAGCTACCCCCCTCCCCCACGCACTGGTCTCCCCCCACCCCCCCACCCCGCCCCGGGGTTGGCTGGTTCTCGCCCCTCCCTAAGAGTAAGGGAAGAGGGTCCTTCAGAGAGAGGGGAGAAGGTGATGGACTCAGGGGATCCACAGAGAGGTCCTAAATCCCTCTACAACCCCCTACATTTCTCCAACTCAGTCAGACTCTCCTGTATCACAGAGGAAGACAGACTGGGACCCCAGAGCCCTTCTCTTCTGGCTCCCCATCCACCCGGAAGTCCTCTTTGAGGTCTGACCTCAAGCACTCCAGCTGCCCTAATCCACCCTAGGCTTTCACATGCCTGGGGCTGGGATGAACCCCCAGTGTCCGGGTCTGAACCGGATCTCCCCAGTGAGGGCGGGGCTGAGATTGGGGGGGAGGCCCTCAGGGGACCTGCACGCCCACCCCAGGAGGCTGGAATTTCTCCCCTTTCATTTCCTTATTGTCTCTGGAGGAGGGTGTGACAGGGAGCAGGGGGCAGTGTGAAGCTACAAGCTCCTTTCTAACCCTGGTCCCAGCCTAGGACCTCAAGCGGCTCCCCCCGCACGCCAAGAGGCTTTAGGTTTTCCACCTCTAAAATTGGGGAGCAGTTGGACCAGCTGATCTGTGAGAAGCAGAGGCCAGTGGGGATGTCTTAGGGCAATAACTTTCCAGTTTCCTTCCAGACAGGGAGCCAGCCTGGGGAGGTCAACATCACCCCAACAGGAGGGTGGGTGTGGTGGGCAAGAAGCAGTTTGGGGGCCCCTTCAGTTCTCAGTTGCTGAGTGAGTGCACGTGTTTCTCCCCACATTGTTCTGACCCAGGGGGAGGAGGTGGTTCGGTTGATGGGAAAGCTGAGGAGACCCTCACACAGTATGTCCATTTCCAGCACCCTACATGTCAACTCTTCCAAAATACGCATTCAAATGCTGACTATCTCTAGACTGTCCCTCAATTTCAGAGACAATTTCCACACAAATTGTCCCCTACCAAACGTCAGGTTTTGCCCCAAATAATGACTCCTTCAGCCTAGACCCTGCAATTTACTTCTTAAGATATGCCTCCAGAACACTGATTTGTAGTTGGTACCCTTAAATCAGGTCCCCAGACTCTGAACTATGTGGGGGCTTCAGCCGGGATCCCCCAATACCCGGGAGTCTCCACCTCCAACCTGATCTCTGCCTTCCCCACCATGTAACTTACATCTCCAGCTGCCCAGGCTCCACCTCTCAACACTCCCAATCCGTTCTCTGCACCACCCCACGTGCACCTCACACCTCCACAGCCCCAGGACTGGCCCCTCCTGGGCACCTTGCCAAGCCCCGCAGGCCTAGGTATTCAGGAGTCTCACCCTACAGCTTCAAACCCCAGACCCAGGACTCAGGCGCTCTGGGGCCCCTGTAAACCCCAGATCTTGGTCTCTTTGGAGAACTCAACCATTCCAGTCCCATACCCCACCTCAAGCCCACAGTCCCCTTCCATCAGAAACCCAGGTATCCAGACCCCCCATAACCATCTGACGAGGACCCCTCCACTTCACAATGTTGACTAGGCAGAGAGCACGCTCAGAAGGAGTCCTTGCAGCAAGAGGAATGGGAGTTAGACCTGGGGAGGGACTTCCCGGCGGCTAGGGTGAGCGAATTAAGATACCTCCCTGCCCCCTACTCCAGGGAAATCTCGTCTGAGATGGGACTGGTGAGGACATTAGCAATTAGTGGAGATTGCTGGAAGGTGGAGTGGGGGCGGGGATGGGGGGTGCGAAATCTGAAACCCTCCAGACTCCAACAAGGAGAATCCCTGCTGAGGGTCTCTGATAACAATTAAACCACTGAAGTTCAGCTGGGAGGGGTGAGGGTCATTAGTAGGGATGGGGGGCGGGGGTGGAGACCGACCCCTCCACTGCCAATGCTGTTGCCGACATGCCCTGATCTCAGGATCCCGACTCTGACCCCTATCTATCCGAGCCCCAACTCTTAAATCACCTGTTATTTTACACTCCCCAGACCAAGCTTCGTCTCTGAGCACCTTCATCTCTTATACCCGAGCACCAAGCCCCATTTCTGACTTTGACGTAGTCGCAGCCCCTATCCGTATACCGGAACCCCAATTCTTATTTCTACCCCAGACCTCCATCTTTAACACTAATTTCTAACCCTGAGCTCCCAGCTCAGATTTCTAATGGTGACCTCCCTCTCCCATCACTTAGTCCCTTATATTTTCCCCAGTTTTGAACCCCATTTCCTAATCCCCCAGCTCTGTCCGTATCCCGGAGTTCTGAGTCTCATCTTTGGTCTGTTAATTTTAATTCCTTGTACTTTGGGTCCCTGACACCCAGCCCTCACATTTAAGCTATGACTTGACCCTTGCCTAAATCTTCCTGACTCCCGTTTAAGCCCTCACTCTGACTAGCCTGCCTAAACCGCGCTCCCATGCATTGTCCCCCGTCCCTGACTCCTACACCTGGTCTCCGTGTCTCTAGTTCCTCCGCTCCCCAATTCTATTTGGGGCCCCCACTTGAGTCCACACCCCGGTTCTTGCCCCCATTTAGGCCCGCACCCTGATTCCTGCCCCCCCACCCCCACCCCCACCCCCGCTTCCCGCTCCGCCATCCCCGAGGACACACCTCGCCCGCCTCCGGGTAGTAGCTCCACTCGGCCAGGTCATGGGCCTCCATCTTCACCGAGCCCAGCATCCCCCGGGCCTGTGCCCCCACCCGCCCCCGCTCCGGCCCGGGGGGGAACCAAGCGCTTCGGATCTCTCAGCCTGCACGGCCTGAGTTCCGACCGGCGCCCGTCCGTCCGACCGCCCAGGGTCCCAGCCTTCCCGGGCGCCGCGGGAGGCGGCCACGCTTTATAGCCGGGACACCCCCCCCCAGCCCCCCCGCCCTCGCCCTCGCCCTCGCCCGCCCTGGGCTCCCCTCCCGCCTCCCCGAGGGCGGTGCGCCCGGTTTGGGGCGCCCCCTGCGGGATTGCGAGGAGAAAGACCTCAGGCGCCGGGAGCCGCAGCCCGGGGACGCGAGAGCTGGAGATGGCTGAACGAGTGAGGAGCTACAGGTGGGAGGCATTGCTGATACTGAAAGCCTCGAGGGCAGAACTCTAGGGCCCTTCCATCCAGGGGGTTCATCATCTCGACAGGAGCAGGCGAACAGCCAGAGCCCAGCAAGACTGCCGCGGAGTAAAGGAGGCTCAGAGCCGAGTGGTCTCCATGGGTCCCAATGTGTTACTATAAGAACCTGTAGGAGCCCCTCGAAACCACATTTTCCATTGGACGGACTGGAAGACTGAAGCTTCTGATAGCTGGAAATGCTCCATACTGTGTAAATGGTCAGGACCAAGGGTTGAAGGGATCGAGGCCTCTGCTCAGACCCCGCTGAGGAAACAGACCACCTTCCAGACCTAAGAGCTTCGCCTCCCGGACTCTCCACTCTCTCTAACACCTGCCGTCCAGGGACCCAGAACTACTATGAACTCCATTTCCCATAAGCCTCTATCCCCCTTTCCTTCCCGACCTCGTCAAAGGACTACATTTCCCAGGAGGTATGGCTCCCGAAAGCCGGAAATGAATGGCTGCCCCGGCGTCGTAGGGAGCGGAGAGCGGAAGGCCGGCCGCGCGGCCGAAGGTAGGGGCGGGGTACTGCCGCAGAGTGGACTCCATTTCCCAGCGACCCTCCGTGCACGGCGCATGCGCGGTGTCACGGCGGCGAGCGGAAGATGGCGGCGGCGTCTGTGAAGAGGCGCTGCTGAGGGGGCGCGAGGGGGACGGAGGCCTGAGCCGCGGTGAGAGGGGGGGCGGCGTGGGGGCCCGGGGACGAAGGGAGGAAGGACCCTGAAAGGGCAGGGGCGCTGCCGGGGGGAATGGGGACGCTGAGAGGGGAAGGGAGCAGTGACGCTCGGGACCCCAGTTTCTTCCCCAGTTCTGGACCCTCCCGTGGCTCCCCAGTGCCCTCAGGGCAAAGTTCCAACGTGGCCCCCAAGGCGCGTCCGCCCAGCCGGCCTCGGCTCTGCCTCTTTGCTAGTTCCTCACGTCGCACAGCTGCACTGGTCTCTCGGTTTCTCAGACTCGCCGTACGCCTTCCCGCCTCAGGCTTTTTGCACATGCCGTCCCCTCTGTCTGCAACATCCTTTTACTCATTCCGCCTGGCTGACTCCCATTCATTTCTCGGGTCTGGGCACCAACGTCACTTCCTCTGCGAAGCCCTCCTTTCCCGCTCTCCGTCCCGAAATCCGCCTGTTAAACGCTCTTATAGGTTCCTGTGCCTTTCCTTCATGTCACTTGGCGGGGGGTCTCATTTGTTACTGGACCTTTATTTGTTCTGTCTGTGACCATGAGCTCAGCGTTTCCCAGTACAGCGCTGTCACGCCGAAAACTCCCAGTTAATGTTCGTTGAACGATGAAAGATTTTCGTGGGGCCACTCTGTGTATATGCGGGGAGTCGTCATATTCCCAGGTGGGAGTAGGGCGGTGGGACCGGGAGGGAAGGGGAACCGATGATTGTTGGTAATAGCAAAAGACTACAAACACCCCAGATGTTCTTTAGTAGGGAGACTGGCAGAGGAGGAAAACAGATAACAGCCACATAATAAAATACCATGCGGCTGTAGAAAGGAATGAGGGAAGGGGGGCAAACAAGGAATGAAATATAGAGAGTGGGCTCCAGCATATATTAAGTGAAAAGCGAAATGAAAGACAGTGTTTATCGTACGCTCCCTTTTTACAGAAGAAAAGGAAGTATGTATATACGTTTAAAAAATAAAGAAAGAAACCAAAAAGTGGAAGAGGAAGAACATGGTAAAAAGTTTGGGTGGATCAATGTGAAAGGTTCATCGTGAAAAAGTTCACTGTGTTCTGATGGGAAACAGCAGTATACTGGATTCTTGGGAACAGACCTAGCAGGGGGAAGCAGTTCCTTTAGAGAGGCAGTCCAGCACAGCAGTGAGAAGGCTGGATTCTGCAGCCATACTGCTAGGTCTACATCTTACAGGTTGTGAGCCTTTGATCAAGTGACTTTACCTCCTTGGACTTCAAATTTCCTCATCTGTAAAATGGAAATTAAAAATAGTACTTACCTTGGAATCTAGAAAAACGGTACAGATGAACCTGTTTGCAAGGCAGAAATAGAGACACAGATGTAGAGAACAAACTTATGGGCACCAAGGGGGGGGGTGGGATGAATTGGGAGATTGGGATTGACATATACACACTAATATGTATAAAATAGATAACTAGTGAGAACCTGCTGTATAGCACAGGGAACTCCACTTTGCTGTACAGTAGAAACTGATGCAACACTGTAAAACAACTATACCCCTATTAAAAAAAAACAGTACTTACCTCAAAGAGTTGGTGTTGTGAGGTTTAAATAAGTTGCTAAGTTACTATATGTGTTAGAATTGTGTCCAGCACATATTAAATGTTCAGTAAATATTAGCTGTTATTTTTCAAGCATTCTAGAGCCAAAGGGTAGGGATACTAAGCCCAGTGATTGTTGAAGCCCTTTGGCATTCACTTAGCAGATTTTTTTTTTTTTTTTGCGGTACGCGGGCCTCTCACTGCCGTGGCCTCTCCCGTTGCGGAGCACAGGCTCCGGACGCGCAGGCTCCGGACGCGCAGGCTCAGCGGCCATGGCTCACGGGCCCAGCCGCTCCGCGGCATGTGGGATCTTCCCGGACCAGGGCACGAACCCGTGTCCCCTGCATCGGCAGGTGGACTCTCAACCACTGCACCACCAGGGAAGCCCCACTCTGCAGATTTTTATTGAATACTTACTAGGTGCCAAGCTCTGTTCCGTGCTGGGGATAGAGAAAGTGAACACACACACACACACACACACACACACACACACACACACACACACACACACACACACATACATCTCTGCCCTCATGGAGCTTATAAATATGTAGTGTGTTGATAATAAATGCCATGGAGAAAAATAAAGCAACACAGATGGGGATGGAGAGGAAATGGAAGTTTGAAATGCGATAGAGAAGACCTCACTGCTGGGATATTTGAGTTGAGACCTGAAGGAAATAAGGAGGGCGGGAGTTGTGCCAGGCTGTGAGGGGAGGGATATCCCAGGCAGAAAGAAGAGAAGCCCTTGGAGGAGAAGGCTTGGAGGAAGGGGTATGATTGGCATGATGACAAGGAAGCCAGTGTTGCTGGAGAAGGGAGAGCTGAGAGGGAAATGAGGGCAGAAGTAGAAGGGGCCAGATCACATAAGGTCTTCTAGGTCTTGGTGAGGAGTTGGCTCTGACTCTAAGCAAGATGTGGGGATGACAGGCAGCAGGGAGACTAGGAAGGAGGTTGTTGGATAGTCATTCATTCAGCAGATACCTGTTGAATAAACTGCTGTGTGCAGTATATCTCTTAAAAGATGCACCTTTTTCACCCTCCTCAAATTGTTGTTAACAGTTTATGCAGTAGCCTTCTGAAACTAATCTACTCCTCAAAATAGTTCTGAGAGAGAAACACTGTTACCATCCCTGTTTTACAGAAGAGGCAGCTGAGACCCAGTGGTTTCTTGCCTGGGTCATTCTGTGTATACATACACAAACTTGACAAAAGTCAGTTTAATTGTATACATTCTGTGATGCAACAGGCTGTCACTGTCATCTTTTCATGATGATAATACATTGAGATCCATCTTTTTTTTTTTTTAAACTATATTCTCCCTTTTCTACTTTTTGGTTTTTCCTTTCAGTTTTTTTTTCTTTTTTTAACATATACACATATTTTCCTTTGTTTTGTAAAAAGGGAGCATACAGTAAACATTGTCTTCACTTTACTTGCTTTTACTTAAAATGTGCTAGAGCCCACTGTTTATCAGTGTATATATTTTCCTCATTCCTTTTTTTTTTCCTTCCCTCATTCCTTTTTATAGTTACACAGTGTTTTATTATGTGGATGTATCATAGTTTTTCGGCCAGTCTCCCTATTTGAGAACATTTGTGTTGATAATAGTCTTTTTTTTAAAAAAATAAATTTATTTATTTATTTTTGGCTGCGTTGGGTCTCATTGCTGCACGCGGGCTTTCTCTAGTTGTGGCGAGCCGGGGGTACTCTTTGTTGCGGTGCGTGGGCTTCTCATTGCGGTGGCTTCTTTTGTTGTGGAGCACAGGCTCTAGGCACACGGGCTTCAGTAGTTGTGGCTCACTGGCTCTAGAGCGCAGGCTCAGTAGTTGTGGCGCTTGGGCTTAGTTGCTCCATGGCATGTGGGATCTTCCGGGACCAGGGCTCGAACCCATATCCCCTGCATTGGCAGGCGGATTCTTAACCACTGCACCATCAGGGAAGCCCGATAATAGTCTTTTGCTGTTAGGAATAGTGCTGTATTTGATACCCTTCTTATTTGTTAATTTTGCCAGTGTGACTTTGGGACAGATGCCCAATAGTCCCCCGCCCCCGGCCTTTTAAAGCACAACTCCATAGTAATCCAGAAAATGGCAGAAATATAATTTAATTAGGCCTTCTCTGATGTATTGAGTACTTAGGACGTACAGGACTCTGACTGGAGCTCCTCAGAGCTATGTTTTAGAAAGCTTGCTCTGGTGTCCAGTCCAGAGTACAGCCCTGATGGAGAGACAGGAGGCACTGAGACCAGTGCGTGGCTGCTCTGTGTTCATTTGTTCAGTCTTTCAGCAGGTGTTTGTGGTCAGCCCGTTATGTGTAAAGTACTGGAGGTGAGGCTCGGTACTCCATGAGGTACTGCCTCTGAGCTGGGAGACATCAGTCTCCCCCAGGTTGTAGCCTCATGGACACGTACAGTCTGATCCAGACTCTGGAAGGGGGAGGGGCTTCAAAAGACCCAACAAAGATCCAACAGGCTAGAAAGGAGGGTTGAACCCTTTGCAGCTAGTGAGGTAAGGTGCAGAGCTTGATCTGTCTTCTCCAGGGAGTACCAGGCAGCAGCCATGGCAGGCAGCAGTGGGGACAGCGTCACTCGCCGGAGCGTGGCATCACAGTTTTTCACACAAGAGGAGGGGCCGGGCATTGATGGCATGACCACATCAGAGAGAGTGAGTATGGAGAGAGGGGTTTGGAGTGGGGAGGCACAGGCCCTGTCTTTGGGCCATCCACCTCTAGGTGGCAGAACCCAGGGAGCGCCGTCAGGGCTGGGCTGGCAAGATGAGTACTGTCACATGCCTTTCACCTTCCTTCCAGGTGGTGGATCTCCTCAACCAGGCAGCACTGATCACCAATGATTCAAAGATTACAGTGCTCAAACAGGTGAGGGGAAGGGGGTGATGCTGAGCTAAGCAGGACAAGGGGAGCCAGGATGGGAACCTCTGGCAAAGAAGACACTGGTAATAACACTAGTGTCCACAGTTAAGCACTTGGGATATGCCTGCCATGGTGCTCAGTGCTATTCGGCCACGCTGTCATTTAATTCTCACAAAAACTCTATGAGGCAGGGCTCTTCCCTGTTTTATAGAGAAAGAAGCAGAGTCTCAGAGCTTAAACTAGCCCAAGGTCACTCATAGCAGCTGGCTGAACGAGGACTTGAATGCTGGATTCAGACTCCAAATTCTATGCTCTTCATCCTCGTATTTGCTCTCTGCCAGGGTCCTATCCAGTGGGGAAGACATGCAGGTGACCAGACAGTGAGGACCCAGAGTGGGCAGGGATGGGATGGAGGAGCCCAGAGGGGTGTGGAACCCAGAGAGAGCTTCTGACCCAGCCTAGCAGTGGGGAGTCAGGGAGAGCTTTTTAGAAGAGGGATGTCTGAGCTGAGACCTGGATGATACGGAGAGAACCAGGCTAAATGAGAGAGGGAGAGTGTCTTGACCAGAGGGCATAATAGCTTGTACAGAAGCAAAAGAGGGCATGGGGAATTGGGGAGGCAGGTGGAGTTCAGAGGTTGGGAGGTCAGGTTGCCTGGGTGAGGACCCCAGTTCTACTTGTTCAGCATGTGGCCTTGGGTAGTCGATTCTACCTCAGCAGTAGAGTGGGGTCCTGACGGGGCCTCCCTCGTGGAGTGGTTGTCAAGGCTGTTCAATAGTGCCTTGGGTCATAGGCAGTGAGCTTCTGTGAGAATGTTTTTGGGAAGGGCTTATTCCAAAGAGCCTGGCAGGTACAGGGGCCTCAGAAAATGTGTTCTCATTGTCATAAAATGCCTGATGAATTGTGACAGTTGAGTGGGGAGTAGAAACAGAAGGAGAGTGGAGAGAATTGCTGGGTGAGCCTCAGGAAGGTAGGAGTCCTGCAGCACTTCCCTCTTTTCTTTAGCCTCCATCTGTAACACGTACTCACTATCCACCAGGACCTGCGCCCTGTAGCATCTTCTTATTGAAGCCTCACAACAGCCCTATAAGTTGTTTACGATTCGCATTTTACAGAAGAGCAAACTGAGACTCGGGAAGCCATTTGCCCAGGCCATGGTAGGAGTGGCAGAGCCAGGATCTGAACTGAGCTTTTCTGCTGCCTACCCCCATGCTGTTTTCTCCTACATGTTCCTATCTGCACTGATGGGACCCTGGTTTTATATGTGTGTTCCTCCTTCCCATCCCCAATCTCCTTCCAGGTCCAGGAGCTGATCATCAACAAAGATCCCACACTACTGGACAACTTCCTGGATGTGAGTGACCGACAGGAGAGAAAGGGTGTGGGCGTAGGGATAAGGGAATGGATCCTGGGGCAACTCTGACCTACCTTCTTCCTGACCTTGGCAGGAGATCATCGCTTTCCAAGCAGACAAGTCCATTGAAGTGCGCAAGTTTGTCATCGGCTTCATCGAGGAGGCATGGTATGGGGTGGTGCAGGGAGCCTCTGGGAGCACCCCTGCTGGAGTCAGCCTCTTTGGTGCCTGGCCCTGCCCTGAGAGTCTTGCCCTCTGCTTCTCAGACCCATTCTCCCTCCCATGCATGGTGATTCCCCAGCAAATATTTAATAAGGTCGAAATCTTGAACTCATCTACAGTTCCTCTACTTCTCCCACACTTCACATCTGCATCATCAGTAAGGACTATCGGCTATACCTTCATATTGTAAACAGCATCTGACAGTTTTTCAGCTACTTCCCTTGGTGTACTAAATACTTTACCTACTTTGTTATTCGATCCTCAAAATAACACTGGATTATTTGTTTGGCACATTTAACTGAAGACAGAACTGTGACTCAGAGAGGTGAAGTGAGTTTCCTAAGGTCACACAGCCAGTATGTGGCCATGCTGGGATTTTAACCTGTGTCCCTAACACCATTGCCCAAATTTTCAGTCTCCACCTTTTACTGGGAGAATTTTTTTTTTTCAGTTGAGGTATAGTTGATTTATAATATTAGTTTCAGGTATACAACATAATGATTCAGATTTTTTATACATTATATTCTACTTAAAGTTATTGTAAAATATTGGCTATATTCCCTGTGGTGTACAATATATTTTTGTAGTTTATTTATTTTATGCATAGTAGTTTGTACCTCTTAATCCCCCTACCCCTATCTTGCCCCTCCTCCCTTCCCTCTCCCCATTGGTAACCACTAGTTTTGTCTTTTTTTTTTTTTAAGGTATAGTTGATTTACAATATTATATTAATTTCAGGTATACAAAATAGTGATTCAAAATTTTTATAGATTATTACTGGGACAATTTGTAGTAAGTTTTCTGAGTTTGCCAAAGAACTTTTTGTTCGACAGATATGTATCGCATAACTGCTATGTGCCAGGCATTTGTGTCAGACTGTAGGACTATAACAGTGAATAAAAACAGGTATCGTTCCTGCCTTCATGTAGTTGATGGCTGAGTTTCATATTTTTGACTGATTAGCTTAATAATTAAATTCAGATTGTAACGTGTTATGAAAATACACATTCTGAGCTCTAGGTGTAGCCTTGAATTTATTCATTCACTGAATAAATATTTATTGAAGGCCTTTCATTTTTTCCTTCAACAAAAAATGAGACTCTGCTAGTACTCAGACTAGAAAGGGTCCCCCACTTTCAGAGCCCTTAGACTTAGGTAAACAAATTAGTAAACAAAACCAGTGATTACATAAAATAGAGTGCTTTAAAGTAATAATGGCTAATATCTATTGAATGCTTTCTATGCTTTTCTAAGAGCTTTACATGTGTTGTTGCAGTTTTCACAGCAAGCCTTGAGGTAGGAGCTGTTCTAGAAGACACAGTTGCTTATCCAGACTTACAGTTGTCTGGCTCTGCTGCACCTTATGTGAACAGCAGGGCCCTAATAATACAGAACAGTGGGGGTTACAGGACCAACCTAGACAGCGTTTGGGGTCAGCTCTGTCTGAAGGTGCCAGGCATTGTTCTCAGCTTCCAGCTGTGCTGGCAAACAAGACAGGTGTCCACCTCCATTCCAATCTCCTGACACACTGACCCTGATTTCCCTTTCCTTGTGGACCCCAGGCTCCCATCACCTGCCCAAAGACCACCTTGATCTTGCCCTTTTTCCTCCATCCCCTAGCAAGCGAGACATTGAGTTACTGCTGAAACTGATCGCGAATCTCAACATGCTCTTGAGAGATGAGAATGTGAATGTGGTGAAGAAGGCCATCCTCACCATGACCCAGCTCTACAAGGTGGCCCTGCAGGTAAGAGCTCCCTCCCCACCTGGGGCTGTCCCAGCCTGACAGGTCTCATTTACAGACTCATCTTTTAGGGTTCAAAACCAGCATCAGATCAGATTTGTTATGAGCAAGGCGTGCTGTTGATCTTTAAGAAAAGACAACAAAGGGGTTCTAATGTCTAATGGTCAGGGAGTTGCCATTAACCCATCCTTCCATCCATCTGTCCATTCATTTGTGCATTCAGCAAACATTCCCTGAGTACCTCCTTTGTGACCAGGATGGGCCAGCCAGGTCCACACTGTTAATGTGATGTACATTAACATTAATGAAAGGAATGAATCCATTTAATCTCTGCCACCACCTTGTGAGGTTGGCACCGTTGTTCCTCTGGCTTCCTTAAGATCTGAGTCTTCATCACTCTGGGTTGTCACTATCTGTGAACCTCGTGAGGGCAGGACCAGACCTGGCTTGGTCACCACTGGGTCCTGTCCCCAGCATCACCTAGCATGGGGCCAGAGACAGAGTTGTAACTCAGTGAACATTTCCCCAATGAATGTATTCATCATCATTTATGGATCTCTGGGAGTTGGTGGAGTTGGTGATTGATATCTTTTCCCCATCTGTCTGTCCGTCCGTCCCTCCCTGGCCCACTCGCAGTGGATGGTGAAGTCACGGGTGATCAGCGAGCTCCAGGAAGCCTGCTGGGATATGGTGTCTGCCATGGCTGGGGACATCATCCTGCTGTTGGACTCTGACAATGACGGCATCCGTACCCACGCCATCAAGTTTGTGGAGGGCCTCATTGTCACCCTGTCACCCCGCATGGCCGACTCGGAGGTGCCCCGACGCCAGGAGCACGACATCAGCCTGGACCGCATCCCTCGTGACCATCCCTATATCCAATACAGTGAGTGCCACCTATCAGCTGGTGCCATTTGTCAGTCACTGCACTGGCTCCCTTCCTCCTCCTCCTCCCCCTCACCCCCTTTTTTCTTGGTTTTTCATTTCTGGAGTCAGTTTAAAACAGTGCTTAAGAGCCCTGATGCTAGGTTCAAATCTCAGTGTTACCACTTACTCATGTGAGCTTGGGCAAGTTACTCCTCTCTGAACTTTATCTTCTTTTTGTAAAATGGAGGTGATAGTAGTACCCCTTTCACAGGTTTGTTGGGAGGTTCCATGAAGACGTGAGCACTTAATAGTAAATACTAGCTAGTTTTACAGTTTTTCTAATTGCAAATTATAGAAGTAGTAGCTGCACGTTACTGAAATGTCAAGTAATAAATATAGAGAGGTATAAAGGGAAAATACCCCCTCCCCCAGTCCTGCTCACCAGAGAGGAATACTGCTAAGAGTATTGTTTTCTTTCAGACCTTTTTTATGCAAAGATATTTATATGCATATATTCATAGTTTCTGTGTCGGTTTGCCCTGTTTTTACAGAAAACAGGGCCATGCTTTATACTTTCAACTGAGAGGCATTAGAGTATAGTGGCTTGTGTTTGAATCTCTGCTCTACCATTGAGCAACTGACCTATTCTCTCTGATCCTGTTTCTTCATTGGTAAATTGGGGGTCATTATTATGGCATCTACTTTAGGGTGTAGGTAAGAGCATTTGGTGAGTTAACGTGGCTGGCATAGTAAGCATTCCACAAAAATTAGCTCTTCTTATATGTTGTTTGACAACCTTTTTTTTTTTTTAATTAATTAATTAATTTGTTATTTTTGGCTGAGTTTGGTCTTCATTGCTACATGCGGGCTTTCTCTAGTTGCGTCGAGTTGGGGCTACTCTTCGTTGCGGTGTACGGGCTTCTTGTTGCGGCAGCTTCCCTTGTTGCAGAGCACGGGCTCTAGGTGCACAGGCTTCAGTAGTTGTGGCACGCGGGCTCTAGAGCACAGGCTCAGTAGTTGTGGCACATGGGCTTAGTTGCTCCATGACATGTGGAGTCTTCCCAGACCAGGGCTCGAACCCGTGTCCCCTGCATTGGCAGGCGGATTCTTAACCACTGTGCCACCAGGGAAGTCCCTTGACAACCTTTTAAACTCAACAAAATTATCTTGTTACTTCTTTTCCTAACAATATCGTGTTCAGATGCTACAAAATATTTCACAGTATGGTTACATCGCATTCTATTTTTTATTCACTATTTCAGATAATGTGGCATCCAGTATGTTTGTGTAAGAAATGTCAAGATATCTTTCACAGTTGTTAAGAGTTAACTTTTGGTGACTGGATCAAGGAGCGTGGTGATAAAAAGAACTTTCAGTCCTTTGTCTGTGTGTGTACAGACATATATATATTCAAAGTTTTACATCAATGTAGTTCAGACAGTCAGTTTCCTTATAGTTGGATATTTTAAATTATTTCTACTTTTTCACTATTGCAAGCCCATGCTTTGAGCATCAGCTCTAGATTTTTATACTCATTAATAGTCTTATAGTCAGACGCATCAGCCATTAAATTTTCAGTGTTTTTTCAGCCATTCATAGCCATCCATGTATGAGGATCTTTCTCCTTTTGGTCCCAAAGGCTGCTCTCTCTGGAGGCCAGGGAGAAAGGGCCCTACTAACTGGTTCTCTTCTCTCCCTCATTAGATGTGCTGTGGGAAGAAGGCAAGGCAGCCTTAGAGCAGTTGCTCAAGTTCATGGTGCACCCCGCTATCTCCTCCATCAACCTGACCACAGCCCTGGGCTCCCTCGCCAATATTGCCCGCCAGAGGCCCATGTTCATGTCTGAGGTGATTCAGGCCTATGAAACCCTGCACGGTAAGTTGGTCCCCTCCTTCTCCCCTTCGCCTGTCCACAGACCAGTCTCCTCTTTTCTGAGGAAATGTGAGCTAGGTAGTGGGCCCATAAGGGATGCATCATCAGTCTAGTAGGTTGTGGACACAGGGAAGGATTCTCTAGGTTAGACATGTATATTTCGGTGGTTGCGTGTGACAGAAACTTGGTTCAAAGCTGATTTTAATATTGAGGTATGTGTGGGTGAAATGACCTGGTTGGTGTCTGTGAAGTACTTTAAAATACTCCAGCTCTTCCCTTCTCTCCCCCAAAAAGCAGGGAGGATCGATGTGCCAAGATCAGCAAAATATTGATGGGTACATGGTGATTCATTATACTGTTTTCTCTACTTTTGTGCATGTGTGAAAACTGAAAAGTCTGGAGTTGAGGCATGAGTGTGTGCAGATCATGAATCCCTCTGCATCTCCTGGCTCTTGTGTGTCTCTTTCCTTGGGGTAGCAAAGATGGCCCCCAGTTGTTACAGGCTTCCATTCCATCTCCTTGGCAACCCCATGGGAAAGAGAATGTCTCTTCCCAATCATTCCAGCAAAGGTCCAAGGGCTCATTGTTTCTGATTGGCCAAGAAGATATTGTGAGCCTATCTCTGAGCCAGTCACAATGGCCAAGAGATTGCGGTGTTCTTACCGGCCCTGAGTCTCTTGCCCACTTGGACTGAGAATGGAGCCGAGGTGGTTCCCTCAAAGGAAAATGGGAGTGTTGCTGGCTGAGGAAGTGGGAAGGGATGCTGGGCAGGAAAGATTGCAGGCATCCTCTTTCTCTCTGGAACAGGGGAGGCTTACTTGTCAAGGTGATCGTTAGACATTAGAAAGTCATTCTGGTGTCAGGGACCAATGATGAACTGTTGTGGCAGTTCAGTTGGGACATTCTGGAGGTGATTATAGCCTTCCCCAGGGCAAGCATGTTGGAATTTCCAGACCAGAGATGGAGGGAGATGTGACTATGTTTAATGAAAGGGAAGGTGAGTTTTCTCGTCGTTTTAAGGTTGACTAATACTGAAGGAGACCTCTCAAGGGTTTTGCGTATCAGCTTGTACCGGGGGAAGGCCATACATTAGATCTGAGAGCGAAAGAACTTTTCTAGGAGATGTCCGCCACCACTGCCCAAGATGGGGCTTGGGAAATGAGGGTGGTAGGACCCCAGGAACTCTGTCCACAGCGCGAAGTTCTTGCTACTTTCCTCACAGCCAACCTGCCCCCAACGCTGGCCAAATCTCAGGTGAGCAGCGTGCGTAAGAACCTCAAGTTGCACCTGTTGAGTGTGCTGAAGCACCCAGCCTCCTTGGAGTTCCAGGCTCAGATCACCACCCTGCTGGTAGACCTGGGCACACCTCAGGCTGAGATCGCCCGCAACATGCCCAGCGGCAAGGATGCCCGCAAGCGGCCCCGAGACGACTCAGATTCCACACTCAAGAAGATGAAGCTTGGTGAGCTGAGGAGCTGAATCAGTCCTGGCAGGAGGTGGTGGCGGGGACTGACCACGTTCGAAATGTCTAATTATTTACAGGAAACTGTAAGCTAAATTTACATTACAAATTATGTTGTATAAATATGGTGACATATGATAAGTGATATCAAAGTAAAATTACTGAAGAATATAATACACTTACAAGTAATTATGAGTTACTTAAGTATACAGGAAGGAGTAAAATAAAAATAGTCTCTCTTTCATCCCTCACCCCAAAAGTAACCACTCCACAAGTATTAACACTTAGATTTTCTTTCAGAAATGCCTTATATGTGTTATATGTGTAGAGTTCTCCTTTCCTGTGTTTCATTTATAAATCAAGTCTCTTTTTGAAGTAATTTTTTTTTTTTTTTTTTTTTTGGCTGTGCCATGTGGCATGTAGGATCTTCGTTCCGAAACCAGGGATCGAACCCACACGCCCTGCAGTGGAATTGCGGAGTCTTAACCACTGGACCACCAGGGAAGTCCCTGAAGTAATTTTTTAATGGTTGTATTATTTATCAATAGTGTTGACCATGGCAACCTTCCTTACTGTAAAAAAAAAAAATTTTTTTAAGTGCTCGTTTGTTTCTAGAACATTTATGAAAGAATCGAGTTTTGGATTTCCCTGGCAGTCCACTGGTTGAGACTCCGTGCTTCCACTGCAGGGGGTGTAGGTTCAATCCCTGGTCAGGGAATTGGGATCCCATGATGCAGCCAAAAAAAAAGAATCAAGTTTTGTTTTCGTTTTTTTTTTTTCACTTTGAAAAATAACTTATTTTGATATAAGGAGTGAGGTAGGGATCTATTTTTCTCCCCCTAATTAAGCACACAAGGCAGAGCGTTCTGTACCTTATATGTTTAGGAATTATCTTGGAGTTGTTTCTTTATGTGCACATGGAGATCTGCTGCATCCTTGTAATGGTGGCATAATAGTCTATAGGGTACATGGACCACTTTAACCAGTCCCCCAGTTGGTGGACATTTCATTTGTGCCCAGTTTTATAAAGTATGAAGATTGCTGTAGTGCACAGTCTTGCATGCGTATCAAGTCATGAGACAAGTTCCCAGTAGTGGGATTGATGGGACAGAGAGCTTATACATTTATTTTTTGCCAACCAATTTTATTTTTCTATTACTTTAAACTTTTCATTTTGAAATAATTTCGAACCTGCAGATAAGTTACAAGAATAATACCAAACACTCCTGTGTACCCTTCACAAGGTGGGGATCACACATTCCATTTACTTGTCACATGCCTTGAGTCTCCCAAATCATTTCCTCAGCCTTCTTCTCTTTCATTACCTTGACGTTGTGAAGAGTCCAGGGCAGCTGTTTGGTAGAATGTCCCTCCTCTTGGGTTTGTCTGCTCTTGCCTCCTGATAGGATTCAGGTTCTGCACTTTTGGCACGAACACTGCAGAAGTGATGCCCCGACCTCCTCTGTGTGTTGTGAGGAGGCACATGATGTCAGTTTGTCTCATCATTGGTGATGGGAATTGATCTCTTGGTCGAAGTGATGACCACCGGGTTTCTCTAGTGTAAAGTACCCTTTTTCCCTTTGTAAATAATAAGCTGAGAAGAGATACTTAAAACTATGTAAAATACTAGTTCTGCTTCAAACTTTGTGTGGTTTTGGCATCCATTAATGATTGTTGCCTGCATCTGTTATTACTGTAATGGTTATAAAAAGGTTTCTTTCTACATTTATTACTTGGCATTTTCCTATAAGGAAGAGCTTTCTTTTCTTCTCCCTACTTTATTATTAGTGTGGACTTCTGGATTCTTATTTATTCTCTGGGTTATAATCCATTATTGTTGTTATTCATTTTGTTACTCAAATTGCCTTATATTTAGTAGCAGGAGCCTTTGAGCTGGCTCCATGTCCCTTTAATGTGTCCTGTAAGTTCTTTTAAGCATTTCTTACTTTCTGGCATAACAAGGTGTTCTAGACTCATCATGTACTTTCCTTACCCCAGCCTTCAATCAGCCATTTCTCTAAGGAGCCCTGGTTTCTTTCCTTTTCTTTCTTTCTTTTTTTTTTTTTTCTGGTTTCTTTTAAGTAGGGAATAGTTTCAGAAACCAAGATCTGAGCCGTGGATGTGTCCATTACTGCTGGGTGCATTTAAATTCTTTTTTTTTGGCTGCAATGTGAGGCATGCGGGATCCCAGTTGCCCGACCGGGGATCGAACCCATGTCCCCTGCAGTGGAAGCTCAGAGTCCTAACCACTGGCCTGCCAGGGAGGTCCCTAAATTCTTGATAGCAGTTTTCCAAAAAATCGCACCAGCGTATACAACCCCAGCAGTGTGCGAGTGCCAGTTAACCCGTTCTTACCAGCCCTGGACATTTGTTAACTCTCTGGGTATAAATGGTATCCTAGGTCTCAGCTTGCTTTTTTGCATATGTTGGAGTCAGGCTGCATGTTGTTTTACATTTATTAGCTACTTGTATTTCTGTGAAGTGCCCGTTCTATTGTGTTGGTCAGCCTTTTGTAACTGAATTGTATGTGCCCTTAGTTAATGCAGGGTATCAACTCTTTGTTACATGTGTCACAAACTTGAAGAGACTGCATAACATATCATCATATTTTTGCCTTAATCTACTTAAATCATTACTCTATTGAACATTCCAGCTTTTCCACTCTTATAAATACAGCTTCAAGGAACGTCTTTGCACACAAAGCCTTTTCTCTAAGGTTCACGTTAGTTTTTTCCCTTGAGCTAGAACTGCTGTGCTTGTAGTCAGCCAGCCTGTTATTGATAGAAGCTGTATGCCATATCTCTGTACAGTCAGTGTTGCAGTGAATTCTCTGTACATCTTACCTTAGCTATATCTGTAAGTTTTTAGGGTAGATATTTAAAAGTGGAATTGCTGTGTTGAAGAGGTGTGCACATTTAAAATATTGACCTACTATCAAACTGCCCTTCCAAAAGGCGATACCAGTTTACGTTTCCACAGTTCACACCCCTATTAACAACTGTCACTACTAACCTTTTTATTTTTTGTCAATCATATAGGCAAATTCGCTGTCTTATTAGGATGTTTTTACATTTTCCTGATTCCTGGTGAGGTTGAGCACTGTTTCAAACTTAGGTGTTTTTAAACAGTAAAACTCTGTGAACTTATTACTTAACCTTTTTGTCTTTTGGAGCTTAGTGTGATCAGCCAGGCTGGTATGGCTTATTCCCATTTCCCAGATGAAGAGAACTGAGGCCTAGAGAGAGGCAGGTAGTTCCCCAGGGTCATATGGCACAGAGGTCTTCATCTGCTGCACTGCTTCTATTTGCTGAGGCTGCCTGGGAGCAGGGACCACTGGGGGTGCCTGGGAGGAGGGGAGGGCTGCTGCCCTCTCTAGAGCCATCATCTTTTCTCCTTCTCTATCCCAGAGCCCAACCTGGGGGAAGACGACGAGGACAAGGACTTGGAGCCAGGCCCCTCAGCGACCTCGAAGGCCTCAGCCCAGATCTCAGGCCAGTCAGACACAGATATCACAGCCGAGTTCCTACAGCCTCTGCTGACACCTGACAATGTGGCCAATCTGGTGAGGATGGGTGGGGGCCATTTCCCACCAGGCAGGGAGGAAGGATCTCTAGTCTTTTCTCTGCCCCTCCGCTCCACACTGCCCACCCTTTCCAGATGACATCAGACCTGAAACACTTTTCTGTTTTCAGTGTGGGGAGGGTGTGGTCCAGTGGGCCTTCCTCGCTTTGGATGGACCTCTTCTTGCATGATCTTTACTCCTTCAGGAGGTTACTTGTCACTGCCCCCGCCATCCCCCTTTGGGTTTTCTGAGTCTCCATCTAGACCCACGCACTCGCACTCTCTCTCCTCTCCTTTGCAGGGAGGGTCTGTTAACTGGAGAGTGAACCCCATGACTTGTTTGCCAAGTGGTGTAGGATTGGCATCGGTGGGGTGGGATGACCAGTGTTTTCTTTGGATTTTCAAAGATGACCTGCTTCAAAGTGAAAGAACCACTGGTTTGAGTTGATGAGGGGAGCTGGAGTGGTGGGGTGTCTCACATCAGTCCTCCGGCTGTAGCAGCACCGAGACCTTTCTGTTGGGTGCTCATGGAGAATAAATACCTCTTCCCATGCTCAACAGCAGTCACATCAGCTTTCCCTTCTCTCTGCCTAGAGCCTCCAGGGGGCTTAGTTGTTGGGTGATTGGGGTGGCGAGGAGTTTTCTCTCCAGCTCAGATCTCTTTGGTGAGCTCTGGGCCTGGATATGCGGCCACCTCCTGCATCTTTCTCTCCTTGGGTGTTTCACAGGCACCTCAGACTTAACATTTCAAAACTAAACTTGTGAAATTTCTCCCCCGACTCTTCTACAGGCCCATGGCCCCTCCTGTGTTCTTGGCACACATGCCTCTCGTCCCCACACCAGAAACTTGGGAGTTAAACTCTTTGCCTCCCCCTCAGCCCGAGTCTTTCCCCTCTTCTCCATTCCCCATGGCCCATGCCCTCTCCAGGCCCCACCCTTTTCACACAGAGAACTACCTGCTTGTTCCCTGGCTCTGCCTTCCACTCTCCCTGTGGCAGGCAGAGGCATGTTTGTAAAGTACAAGTCATGATGCTCCCCTGCTCAGATCCCTGCCAAAGCTTTGTTTCCTTCCAGATAAAACTTAAATTCAACTTGCCTTAGACCCTGTCTGATTTGGCTTTCATTAACTTGTTGTACCTTATCTATCCCTGTCACACTCTGGGAAATTGTCTTTTTCAAATTATCAGCATGAAGTTCATAAGATTCTTTTATTTTTATAATACCTGCTGTAGTAATGTGCCACTTTTTTGTCCCTAATACTGTGTCCTTCCTCTTTTTTTGTTTATTCTTGCTGTAGATTCGGTTGGTTTCAGTCATTTCAAAGGACTGGCTGTTAAGTTTTGTTGATAATCTTTTGTAACCTTTTCTGTTTTATTTCTGCTGTCTTTATTTCTTTCATGTTACTTTCTGTGAATGTTTTTCCCCAAGGTTAAATGCTTGGCTTATTAGTTTTCAGTTTTCTTTTCCAGTGTAAGCATTTAAGGATCTGATTTTCCATCTAAGTACCCTTGTAGCTGTATCTTACACATTTTGATTTGTAGTTATTTCATTATCTTTCTGTGCTATTATTATTTAAGAGCATGCATTTAAACTTCCAAGCCTGTAGGCAGTTTGAGATTATCTTTTGTTACCAATTCCTGACAGACATGGATGTGCTCTATTAGGATACTGATTTTTTTTTTTTTAAGTCAATTTCTGGTTCATATTATACTGTGTCACTGAACCTCCTTCCGCTCACTGGGCAGGGTACCAGCTCTGCTGCCTCTTAGCCTTCCTGTACTTGGAATATATTATCCCCCAACCCCTCGTGTGCAAGACTTCACTCTGTGTCACTCTGATTCTGGCCCTTCTCTCAATTCTCAGCCTATGTGCCACTGCCCTGGGGAGCCAAAGCCATCCCTGGCACCCTTTACTGTGTCCCGTGGCACCCTTTACTTCTTCTCTCGTGCACCACACTGCATCAGTACTCGTTTTCTTTCTGACTTGTGCAAGAATCTGCGCTCCATGAGAGCAGGCCCAGGTCTGTCCTAGTCACTGCCATTTCGCCAGCATTGGCCTGGGTGTGGAACGAATGTTTGTTGAGTCAATAAGTAAGGGAAGGTTCCTTTTCCTGGGCATCTTGCAGGTCCTCATCAGCATGGTGTACCTGCCTGAGGCCATGCCCGCCTCCTTCCAAGCCATCTACACCCCAGTGGAGTCAGCAGGCACTGAAGCCCAGATCAAGCACCTGGCTCGGCTCATGGCCACACAGATGACGGCCGCAGGACTGGGGCCAGGTGAGTGTCTCATGGAGCTGACCAGGGCCAGGGGTTGGCACTGTGGCCACTGGGTTCTCCTTAGTGGAAGAGCACCTCTTTGTAGTGCTGCAGATGGAAAATCATGCGATCTTAGGTGTAAATAGTTACAGGTCCCATAGATACAGTGACCACTCAATAGTTTCAGGCCCTGGGCTTTGAAATCCAGCAGACCTGGGTTTGAGGTCTGAGTTGAACGAGACTACCTCAGCCACTTAATAGCTGTGTGTCTTTGGTCAAGTTACTTAACCTCTCTGAGCCCCAGGTGGTTTCCGATTCTAACAGTACTATTGAGGTATAAATTATGTACAGTGAAACACACAGCTCTTAAGTATACACTTTAGTGAGTTTTCACAAAGTGAACACACCAGTGTAGCCATCACCCAGATGGAGAAGGACTGTTACCAACACTCTGGAAAATTCTTTCTTGCTCCTTTCCAGTCGACACTCAAAGCATCCCCTGTCCAGAGACAACCACTGTGCTGACTTCTGTCTCCACAGATTCGTTTTTTCTAGTTTTGAACTTCTTGTAAATGGAATCATAGAGTCTGGCTTATTTTGCTCAGCATAAGGTTTTGTTCTGTTTATAAATTTATTTATTTATTTATTTATGGCTGTGTTGGGTCTTTGTTGCTCTGCGGTGGCTTCTCTTGTTACAGAGCACGGGCTGTAGGCGCACGGGCTTCAGTAGTTGTGGCACGCAGGCTTCAGTAGTTGTGGCTTGCGGGCTCTAGAGCGCAGGCTCAGTAGTTGTGGCTCACAGGCTTAGTTGCTCCGTGGCATGTAGGATCTTCCCGGATGAGGGATCGAACCCGTGTCCCCTGCATTGGCAGGCGGACTCTTAACCACTGCGCCACCAGGGAGGTCCCATCAGCATAAGTTTTTGAGGTTCATCCATGTTGCTGTGTGAACCAAGAGTTTATTTTTTATTGCTCAGTAGTCTTCATTATGTGAATAGGCCACTGTTGGTTTATCCACACTCCTCTGTTGGTGGACCTGTGGATTGTTTATAGTTCTTGGCCATTGTGAATAAAGCTGCTGCAAACATTTGTGTATAGGTGTTTTGATGCACATGTGCCCTCATTTATCTTGAGTTTATACCAAGGAGTGGAATTGTTGAGTCGTGAGTTTGGGTATGTTCAGTGCTATTCGAAACTGCTCATCAGCTTTCCAAAGTGGCAATACCATTTACTGCTCCCACCGGCAGTGAGTGGACATTTCTAATTTGAGTTTCCGTTGTTGTATTGCAAAATGGGGATGAAGAAGGTACCTGCTCCAGAAAGGCATTTTGCAGATTTAAATGAGTTTTGTGTGTACAAGGCTTAGAGTAGAACCTGTCTCACAGGAGGTCCTTGGGTGGGAGTGGGTGGGTCTGACATGCCAAGAGCCTGTTTGCTGCCTCCCCCTCAGGCGTGGAGCAGACCAAACAGTGCAAGGAGGAGCCCAAGGAGGAGAAGGTGGTGAAGCCGGAGAGTGTCCTGATCAAGCGGCGCCTGTCAGCTCAGGGTCAGGCCATCTCGGTAGTGGGCTCCCTGAGCTCCATGTCCACTCTGGAGGAGGAAGCGCCCCAGGCCAAGAGGAGGCCAGAGCCCATCATCCCCGTCACGCAGCCCCGGTGAGTCCCCTTGCAGGTGCTGGTGCAGGACTAGAGGCCTGGTTCTTGGTGTGTGTGTGACAGACAAAGACACATAAACAGAGATCGGTCTGGATGAGGGTCTGTCTGATTCCAGAGTCAATGCCCTAACCACTAAGGCTTAGCTGTTGTTTTCTTTTAGAAAAAACACCCCTTACTTATATCTAAAATTGGAATGGGATGATAGTATCTCTCTCTAAGGATGAGGGAGAACTAAACGAGTTCACAGTGATGGTTAGATGATTAAATCAGATAACTCTTGGGGTGGACAGGGATCATGATGTAGAAAGCGCTGAGCATGATCCTAGCGCGTAGGGAGAGCTGCTGGTTGCTGCCGTCATCGTCCTCATCATTACCTGCCTGAAAGACCACAGAATCCAGCCAGTCCCTGCCCTGTCCCCAGCCAAGCCTTGCTAACAAGGCCCTGCCTGATCTGCTGCCCCTCCGAGCTCTCCATTCCCCTTCCTCCCTCCTCCAGTCACACCAGCCTCTTGGTATTTCTTGAACAGCCAAGCAGGTTCCCACTTGAAGGCCTTTGCACCTCCTGTTCCCTCTGCCTGGAAAGCTCATCCTCCAGATATTTGTGGATCTTATTCCCTCGCTTCACTCAGATCTCCAGTCACATGTTGCTTGCTCCTTATAGAGGCCTTCCCTGAGATGCTGTTTACAAAACCGAAATAGCATCCTCTTCCTTCCCATTACCCTGCGCCCTGCCGTGCCTCAGAGTCACAGGGGAGCTGGAGAGACAGTGTGGGGGGTGTCTTTGTATGTATGGCCTGGGGTGGGCCTGGGCTCCAGAAAGGGTGTTCCGAGTCACCGTGTCCCTGTCCCTACTCTCCCATGTAGGCTGGCAGGCGCCGGCGGGCGCAAGAAAATCTTCCGTCTGAGTGATGTGCTGAAGCCCCTGACCGACGCCCAGGTTGAGGCCATGAAGCTGGGCGCTGTGAAGCGGATCCTGCGGGCTGAGAAGGCCGTGGCCTGCAGTGGGGCAGCCCAGGTGTGCCTCTGTACCCCCCAGCCCATCCTTCCAGTCCCTCTCCCCAAGAGTCTACCTCACATCCCAGCAGAGAGACAGGCCCCGGGGTCAACCTCCCTGGCTCCAGATTCCAGCTCTGCCGTTCACTGGCCACTTCTCCAAGCCTTACTCTGTCGTCCCATAAAACGAAGAGATAGCAGCTCCACACAAGTGACAGAGGAGGAAACGTGTGGACACGCATGCGCTCTCACTCAGCACAGGGCGGCTGCAAGGAAGAGCCCTGCGAGTGCGGGCTGCCATGATGCTCTTTCTGCCTTGTGATTGACAGTATTCTTGTTCGTTAGCTTCAGAAACACTCACACACCTGCTTTAAATCCTGATTCTGCCACTTCCTGGGATTGTAACCTCAGTCGAGCGACTTTTTCCCTATTTTTTTGAAGTTTATTTTTAATTAACCAAATAGTATATGAACGTATTCTCTCTGTTAAAAAAATATTTCCAGGCCACAGAGGGCCTGTAAGTCTCCTTTGGCCTGCACTGTATGCCATCCCCTCCACAGAGGCGACCAATGTACAAATGAAGAGAATCCTTCAAGATCTTTTTCTGTGTACCTAAGTATGTAGATATTACTCCTAGAAATTTAGATATTTATATTTTAGATACATTTTAGATATTTAGATATATTTTAGATATTTGTAATTTCATATATTTACAATTTAGATATTACTCCTAGAAATTTTAGCGATTACTTCTAGTTTTATTCTGTGATGATTACTTTTTTTCTCCCTTTTCATTTTTTTTTCTTCCATACAAATGAGACCTACCGAGAATAAGGTTCTTCACCTTTCCTTCCTCACTTAACACCGGGTCTGCACTGGGGGTCCCTGAGGCTGGGTGGGAGTAGTTGCAGGGCACCATCGTGGGGTGCCTGGGATTGCCCACCCCCGCGCCAACACAGACCCTTGCTCGCGTCAGGTGCGCATAAAGATCCTGGCCAGCCTGGTGACTCAGTTCGACTCGGGCCTGAAGGCCGAGGTCCTGTCCTTCATCCTGGAAGACGTGCGGGCCCGCCTGGACCTGGCCTTTGCCTGGCTCTACCAGGAGTACAACACCTACCTAGCAGCTGGTGCCGCGGGCACCCTGGACAAGTATGAGGACTGCCTCATCCGCCTGCTCTCCGGCCTTCAGGAGAAGCCAGACCAGAAGGATGGGTGAGGGGGATGGCCCTGCACCCTCCTGTCCCCAAGAGTCCCGCCACCTGTGTCCTGCCTTTTCTTTCTAGTTTCTGACCACTTCTGTCTTCATCGGCACCCGAGTTAATCCTCCATGCGCCCATCCCAAGTCCCCCTTCTCTCCCCACTCTCCCCACACGCAGACAATGTCACCTCACTGTAGGCTCTGGGTCACGTGCCCTGGGCTTGTTTCCCAGCTCTGCTGCTTGCTCTGACTGACCTGTGTCACTCAGTTCTGGGCCTCCGTTTTCTCATATAATATAGAATAAATAACAGTGCCTGTTTCAGAGTCTTGTTCTGGGGGTTGACTTCTCACCATCCCCATCTCTTGCCTGAATCAGTTCTGTGGCTTCCTCCTTGTTCTTGACCTCCAATTTATCCATTCTCCACACAGCAGCGCAGGTGACATTTTATAATGTAAATACTGTCTTGTTATTCCCCACTAAAAACCTTCAGTTGTCCTCCAGATAAAATGCAACTTTCTTACTATGTTTTATGAGACCTTGTGTAATCCAATCCCTACCAACTTCTTTAGCCTCCTTTCTTACCTCTCTGCTTTTCCCTGCCCCCAATCTTTAGCCGCACTGGCTGGCCTTCAGTCTTCTGTTCCTCAAACATGATGAGTTCAGGGCTTGGCACTTACTGTTCTCTCTACCTGGAATGCTGTCCCCCTACTCTTTGCATGGCTGGCTCTTCCTCATCTGCCAGCATTGACTAAAGTTTCATCTCAAAGCAGCCTTTCGTGGTCACCACGTCTAAAATAGCAACACCCTTTCCCAGCCCCCATCATTCCCTTCCATTGCTGTATTAAACGGCCTTCTCAGCCCGCAGCTAGAAATCCCCATCTGACAGAGGGGAGAAACTGAGTTTCAGAGAGGCAGTCTCTGCCCAAGACACCCACCTGGCAGCGTTTGAACCCTGCTCTGTTGCCTCCAAAGCTTGTACCCAGGGGGTTGAGCGAGCTCTCTGTGAGGCAGGGGGCCTGCCAGCTGTGAGCTGCGATCAGCAGGACAGGGAAACCAGGGGGCCCCTTCTCTGCAGCCGTTCACTGTCCCTCCCTCTCTGGAAGGATCTTCACCAAGGTTGTACTGGAGGCGCCGCTGATCACTGAGAGTGCCCTGGAGGTGATTCGCAAGTACTGTGAGGATGAGGTGAGGATGGGCGGCAGATCTCCCTGCATCCCCAACATTGTGGTGCGGGCAGGAGCCCGACTTGTTGCAGCCTGTGGCGGGGGGTTCTGTGAGGGACCAGTAGCTTTTGTCTAGGACCAGATCTGACTGAAGCAAGGGAGACACCCCAAAGGCACACCGCGGGTGCCTTCAGCTCTGGTTCCCTTCCTTCCTGCTGCAGAGTCGCACCTACCTGGGCATGTCCACTCTTCGAGACCTGATCTTCAAACGCCCGTCCCGCCAGTTCCAGTACCTGCATGTTCTGCTAGACCTCAGCTCCCATGAGAAGGACAAGGTGATCCCCCGTCGCCCTTTGCTGGGTTACACTCAGTCCTTCCTCTGTCCCAAGTAACCAGCCCAGTCTTTTCCACATTCCCCTGAAAGTGTCTGGGCCTAATGTCCTTCTTGCAACAATTTTTTGGTGGTGGTGGTGGTTTTTCCATTTACGATGGCATGAGGCTGCTTAGAATATACACACATATACACTCACCGCCTCCCAGGAAGGACAGTCCCATTTTCGCTCTTATTCCACCCGTGTTGGTGCGCCCCTCTCAAGGCCTGGTGGTGTGCTGGGACCTGGGGGAGCACTGACCAGGAGGGGAGCCATTGTGGCCCACACAGTGTGTTCAGTGCCAGGAGTGGAGTAGGGTGTGCGGTGGCGGAACCCTGGAGGCTGAGGAAGGGAGGTGGTCTAAGGAAGGCTTCTGGAGGAGGGGTCGTGTGAGCCAAGACCTGAAATATTAGTCGACGGGTGTTCCCTGGACGGAGGGAACAGCATGTGTGCATGTGTGTGATTGAGAGGGCCCTTGGTCCACCCTGCTCCAGCCTCCTGCCAGCTCCTTTCTGATGTCTTGTGTCCATTCATTCAGCAGACCCTCACTGTACACCCTGGCTCAGCCCTGTGGTGCTTTTGGGGACAAATCACTGCCCCAGACCAGGCCCTGTCCTCATGGCTCCCAGCAGGGGATGTCTGAGTGAAATAGGATACAGCCAGTGACAGGCACGCCAGGCAGTGGGAACCTTTTGTGCCAGGTCTCAAAGCCAGGGAGAACGCTGTTACTTTTGAGGAACTGGGGAAAACTTCTGGTTGGAGTAAAGCAAGCAAGGCAAGAACGATAAGAGGTGGGGCTGGGCAGGTAGATGGTGAGGTGGTGCAGGGCCCTGAGGTTGGCCAGGAAACCTCTCTTCCAAGCCGGTGACCAGTCTTGGGCACAGGTAAGTCAGCCCAGCTGGGCCTCTCTCAAACTTCAGCTTGTTTTCACACTGGTGCTGCCAAGCTCAGAACAGCTGTCTTCCCCTCCACCATCTTCCCCCACTCTCTCCTCAGGTGCGTTCCCAGGCCTTGCTATTCATCAAGCGCATGTACGAGAAGGAACAGCTACGAGAGTATGTGGAGAAGTTTGCCCTCAACTACCTACAGCTCTTGGTCCACCCCAACCCACCATCTGTGCTCTTTGGAGCCGACAAGGACACAGGTTTGGTGCAGGTTCTTCAGAGCTGTATTGAGCACCCGCTGTGTCTCAGGCTCTGGGCTGGGTCTTGGAGACAGAGCTGGATCTAAGCTGAGCCCTTCCCAGCCTGCTAGAGAAGACAGCCAGACAGTAATAACCAGAACGAGCAGGCCTCAGGTGGCGAAACTAGGAGTCTGTGGAAGCCCAGAGGGAGTGCCTGACCCAGCGTGAGGGGTCAGGGAGAGCATCCTGAAGGAGGAGACAGCTGGGCTGAAAGCCGAGGACAAGGAGAGCTAGACACTGATGGGGCTCCAGGAAAGGCCAGGCCGGATCATCGCAGGCCAATTTACTCAGCAAAGCTCTGGGTCCTCCAGAATTGCAGACAGGGAGACCCGGGCCCCAGGGGAAGGGACCATTAAATTGGAAGGTTCAGGCTGTGGCAGGAAGCACAGGGCCTTCGAGGAGCACAGGAGCCCTGGTGCAGCCTGGGTGCCAGGAAGGCTTCCCAGGAGAGGTACTGGCTATGTGAGACCCAGAGGAGGAGGTACAGAAAGAGGAGTTGGGCAGCAGTGTTCTAGGCATCAGAACAGCACGTGCAAAGGCTCCAAAGTGGGGGCCCTGGGGGACTGTCAAAAGTAGGGTGTAACCAGAGCACACAACCCCAGAGGCAAGGCCACCCTGAACAGGACCTGGCAGGTGGAGCAAGGTGAGGAGCTGGGGGTTTATCCTGAGGGCATAGGACAGTCGTGGGAGCACTGAGCAGGGGAGGGACAGGGTCAGAACTTGGAAAGATCTCTCTCACCGCCTTGTGGATTGGTGGTCAGAGGAGACCAGATGGGAATTTAGTGCAGAGACTTCTGAAAGGGGAGCAGTCCTGGTTCCACCCCATTTCCCAGATGATTGGCTTCCTGCCCAAACAATTTGCTTCCCAGGCCCGCTCCCTTATGTGCCTGTCCCCCAGGAAGAGCCAGATGCTGGGGGTGGGAGGGGAGTGGGGCCGCCCTGATCTTCACCCCCTGCCCTATTAGAGGTGGCAGCGCCCTGGACTGAGGAGACAGTAAAGCAGTGTTTGTACCTCTACCTGGCCCTCCTGCCTCAGAACCACAAGCTGATCCATGAGCTGGCAGCCGTGTACACTGAGGCCATCGCTGACATCAAGAGGACAGTGCTGAGGGTCATCGAACAGCCGGTGAGGCCCCTGAGCCCACCAGGCTCTGCCCACCCATGGGTGGGGCTCAGTCCCCAACTCCAGCCCTTCCCCTGGTATATTCTCCTTGTGTGTGCTAAGCACTAAGGGTTGTCACCCCAGGCTGAGCAGCTGTGTCACTTGCGGGTAGTCCACACTTCCATCTGCTCCTGAGAAGACAGCAGGGTAACCCCGCAGTTAAGAGCCTAGAGTTGGATGGACCTAGGTTCACATTCCGCCTCTCACTTTCTCACTGCGTAAACTTGCAGCCTTCAGTAAAAACGGGGAAGATAATTCAGTCCCCCGAGCTTGTTGGAGGGATTCCGTGACCTCATGCATGTAAACATCTGTGTCACTGTTATCATTTATGAGCTGTCCTTCCCCTGCCTTGCTGACAGGAATCTTTAGTTGTCATTGCCTAAGTCCCTCCTCCTCTCTGGAACCCCAGGGTCACCCACAAGAGAAGCATCTCAGTTACAGACTGGCCCCTAAAATTCAGAACGTCTGCCATTCCGATTTGTAGCTGGGTTTGAAACTACTTTTTCGTATTTCTGTCGCTGACATTTTATTACTGAGAATTTCCAACATAAACAAAAGGAGAAAGTGTGGTACATTAATTCCCACATACCCACCCCCCAGATTCAACAGTGTCTTTACCTGTAATGTGGGGGTAATAGGCTCGGTGTGAGGAAGAAGCAGATTCTTCTCCCCATTCTCAAGGTGAGCCCACCAGACTCTGAGCTCTTCGAGGGCAAAGACTGGCAGTTCCACTTGGAATTGTAAAGATTTATGGGGCAGAGGAAGGCATGAACCCTTGAAGCCTGGCCCTCTGCTCCCTGTGTTTGGCGTTTGTGGTGGGTTGGGGGGAAGCCTGCAGAAGCAGCAGCAGGTCCGAGCCCTGGTCTGAGCACGCAGCCAAGCCAGGGCCCTGGCAGTCACAGAGGTGGGTGGGCAGGGCGCCTACAGAAGCCAGAAAAGTCTTCACCGAGGAACCGAAGGACAGGTTGGGCATTAAAGCTCAGGTTAAGTCAGAGATGGCAGAGAGAAGGCACGGTCTGCCTAGAAGGGCAGCATGGGTGAAGGCTCAGGAGCTGCAGGAAGCCTGTGTCTGTGTGAGATTGGGTGGAAGAGACGGAGATGCTTCTGCCCAACCCTCCCTCCCCTTCCCCCCACTTCTGTGAACGCTGTCACCAATACTTTTTTCCCCTGTTTTATTGAGATATAATTGACATATAACATTATCTTAGTTTAAGGTATACAACGTAGTGATTTGATATATGTATATATGGGGAAATGATTATTACAATAAGTTTGATTTACATCCATCACCTCACAGAATTAACGATTTTTTTCTATTGAGAACTTTTAAGATCTACTCTTTCTGTTACCACTTCTTACTCCCAAGTCCCAGCATCCACCCGGCCCCTGACACCTGGGCCTCCCCGAGCTCTCACCCTGGGCCCCTCATCGTCCTCACATCACCTAGCCCCTTCCCCGGGCCTTCCCTGTCATCCCTGTCTCTACATCTAGATCCGAGGAATGGGCATGAACTCGCCTGAGCTGCTCCTGCTGGTGGAAAACTGTCCCAAGGGGGCAGAGACACTGGTCACACGTTGTCTGCACAGCCTCACGGACAAAGGTGCCCCCTGGGACCCTACCTTTCATCCTTTTCTTCCATTGCCCAGGTCTTCCCCATTTCCCCTTCCCCGGGCCTGGGGATCAGAGCTGCTGGGTCCCCAGATGCTTGGCCCTCTTGTGAGTCTCTCCCCATCCTTGGGCCTCAGTTTCTCCATGTGGAAGAGTGTATTGCTAAATGCACTTGAGAAAGCAAGGGGCCAAGGACTTCTGCTCTGAAATGGAGTTGCCCCTCCCTGCCCCTCCCACACACCCACCACCATTTCTCCTCCTCCTTGGAGCTCACCTTCACCCCACCACCCCCAACACCTGTGCCTCCTGCTGCTTCTACCTGCAGTCCCACCCTCCCCAGAGCTGGTGAAGCGGGTCCGGGATCTCTACCACAAGCGACTGCCCGACGTCCGCTTCCTCATCCCTGTGCTCAATGGGCTGGAAAAGGTATGGAGCTGGATGCCTCGATGCCCCCACTGACGAGGACGTGGCAGGGCAGGGGTGGGGAGGAGGTAGGCAGGTGCCCATGTCAGATGCTTGTAAACACATTCTGGGGCTTGTCTGGGTCAATGTCCACTTTGCAAGCCGCTCCCCTCTCTGAGCCTCAGTTTCTTCCTCTGTCAAGTGAGTATCACAGTGATGCACCCTCCTCGCCTCCCCCACCCCCCATACACACAAGATTGTCCTGAGACCTAAACGTAACCACAGAAGCAGCACTCTTCCTAGCGTAGGAGGCACCTCCCCTTGAGGATGTGCATCCGCTGCCCATGCTCAGTCTTGTTCCTAACAGGCTGTGGGACCTTGGGTGAGCCTCCATCTCCTCTACTTGCAGGAGGAATCACTGAGCTGGCCCAGGGGGCTCAGATGGGGGTTGATGAGGCTGGGGCTGAGTCAGGCCCAGAGAGTTGGGAAAGCTCAGCCTTGAGGGACCAGAGGAAGTGAGAGGAGGAAAGCACTGAAGGGGCTTGGTGAGGCCAGAGCTTGCACCCCACCTCCCCAGGGTGAGCAGTGGGGAGGCTTGTTTGGAGGAGGTGGGCGGGTGTATCTGACCTGCCTCCCCTGCCTTGTCCTTGTAGAAGGAAGTGATCCAGGCCCTGCCAAAGCTCATCAAACTCAACCCCATAGTGGTGAAGGAGGTCTTCAACCGCCTGCTGGGCACCCAGCACGGTAGGTGATGTGCTCTCCTCCCCACCAGAGGCCAGCTCAGCCCTGGCCCTCATATCCCTCCCCTGTGGCTCCCTGTGCCCCAGCTCCCCCAGGAGACCCCACCTCAGGTGGCAGGAGGAAGGGGTCCTGGAGGTGAGATGCGGCACGCTGGGGGAGGGATGCCATCTTTAGAGAGGAAGGGGTGGGGGCTCATCTTGCTCTCTGGGGCTACCGTCCAGACTTGGCGACATCTCAACGTTTATCCCAGAGCTCCCAGGTCACCCTCCTATGATACATGGATGATGGTTTCATCCACAATGGGGACAAAATTGTGGAATTGAGGTCTGACTCTCTATAAGCGTCTTGCCTTCTAGGACCCAACTACTCTTCCTCAAACATGGGCTGCACTCCTGCCCTTCCTTAGCTCTTGCCTGAACCCCTCCAGCTGTGGGTGAGGGGTCTTTGTTTGACCTGGTCAAAAAGAAAGAAAACTTCCAACCTACCAAGTGGCATAGGGTAGATTCCTCACCCCTCACCCCAGTGGCTGGAGCTAAGGAGGGTGGAGGCTGTCTGTTCCACATGTAATTTGGTGATTTAAAACATACACACAAGAGTGACTGGGACCCTCAAAACCCCACCAGAAGACTGCCATCTCCCCCAGCCTCCTCCACTGTGGCATTCAGTTCAAGCACTGTTTGCAAGTCTGTTGCCTGCCCCAGCCTTTCCTGTCCAGCGAATTCCCCTCAGTATCTGTGCTGTGCTGGGCACCTGGGATGAGCTCGTCCTAGCTCTGCCCTCATGGGTGCCCAGCCTGGGGCAAGTGTAGGGGAGAGCAGCCGAATCACACTAGATGTTGCCCTAACGAGGGTAGGAGCCCAGTGCTGGGGAGGAGGAGAGCACAATGAAGGCCTCTGATGATGCCCTCCGGTTGTGAAGGATGGCTTTCTAGCTGCTGTTGCATTCAGGCCCCTCCTTTTGCGTTCTCAGTCTCCTCCTTCCGCTACTTTAGCCCTTTGTACCCCTAATCCCAGAGGGCGCCTGTCTTCATTTGCCGCTCCCCCCAACTGGGGGGACTTGGGCCTGTCTCTTAGGCCTCCATACTGTCTCCTCTACCTCCCCGCCACTCCCACCTGCTGCAGGTGAAGGGAACTCAGCCTTGTCCCCCCTGAACCCTGGAGAGCTTCTCATCGCATTACACAACATCGACTCCTCAAAGTGTGACATGAAGTCCATCATCAAAGGTGAGGCGTTCCCCCCAAACCCCCTTGAGTGGTCTGGCCACTTCGGACCTGGGGAAGAACCCAGTCGCCCACGTGCCCCTGCTGGAATCTGCCAAGTCGCAGATTATGCTGCCTGCAGCCCCACCTCAGAGTTCCGGACACCTACCCTCGTTCCTCTCCCTCTCTCCCCCTTCTGTCCTTCCTTTCTCCCTCCCCCCACCTAAGGAACTGATGCACCCACTGTGCACTGACACAGCGTAGTCCTCAGGAAGGGTGGGGAGCCCCTCCCTCCCAGCACCAGCCTGAGGAACTAAGTAAGCAGAGCCCTTGGCCAAGCTGGGCAGATGCACAGCCGGCAGAGCAGACAGAGTGCACCAGGGCAGTTGTTGGACCAGGAGTCTAGTCTGGCCTCCAATTGAGGCTGGAGAGTGTGCCTCCAGGGCAGGGGAGTTGGTGGCAACCTGGTGGGCTCACCACAGTTAGCAGTTTCATAATAGCTGCTGTCACTGTTTACCTAGCACTTACTCTGAGCCAGGCTTTCCTCAGTACCTTACAGGCCTGCCTGCCAGTCCACACCACTCTTTACCTGGGAAGTATGCTGACTTCCGTTTTGTAGACGAAATGGAAGTTCCAGAGAGGTTAAGTAACTTGCTCAGGGCCACATAGAAGCTAAGTGGTATAGTGCAAAAAAACAGAATCTGAAGTTGGGTGGATCTGAGTTGGAAACCCGGTCCTGCTGGTTCCTCCTGCAGATGGCATCCTGGGTCCCAGGGCTGCCTCCTGTGGGACAATCTCTCTCCCTCAGCTCTCCCCAGCGCTCCCCTCCACTTCCTCCCTGAAAGAAGTTTCTGGTCCAGAAGCCATGCTTTCCCCCACAGGTGGAAGCCCTTACTGTCCCCTGCTCTTCTCGGAAAACAACTGTCCTTTGCTTCCTCCACTCTCCTTTAAAAGCGGGGACGGGGTTTTCCCTCCTTGCCACTTATGTGTTTCATGTTTAGCCTGAAGTAGCTTCTTCAGTGACTTATTTCCTAGTCTTCCTCAGCAAATTCTCTCAGAAACTTTTAGGTCAAGAGAGGAGCTTATGAAAATTTTAAACACACGCTACAACTGAGAAGGAACTAAGGCCTCTAGTGGAAGCAGTAAAGTGAAAAGTATCTCAAAGCTGAGACTCCAGGAGCAGTCTTTTTACACGACCTGGCCCCTTAGATGATCTCTGGAAAGTTACGAGCCCATTCCCAAGGACGGTACCCTCACATGTTTTTATGTACAATTTGAAAGGTTCGGATTATGCTAGTATGGCCTGATTCTGGAACTGCAGAGCTGACCCTGGCTGGGTCTGGTGGTTTGGGGGAGGGGGCCTGGTCAAGAGATGCGGTCAGGTGGTAACCGTGTAGGCCCCACCCACCCCTGCCACCTCACTAAAGCCCATTCATGGGCCCAGATTAGTTCCTGATCTTATACATGGGAACCAAGGCCCAGGGAGAAAAAGGGCTTTAGCACAGGTCACACATGAAGCCAGTGACCAGGCCCTGGAGATGTCAGCAAGTCTTGGCCCTTAGAACCCCACGTGTTTCTTCCTACAAACCCAGGCCCACACAGAGCCTCTATATTGGTGAGCTCTTGGCAACCCTTCAACTGGTCACCCTACCGGCTCTTCATCGCCAGCATGCAGTCCAGTCAGTTCCCAGAGCACGCTTCTCTGCTCAGGCACCAGTGCTTTTCTCAGTTGCACTAGTAACCCTACTTGACTGTAAGCTCTAGATACAAAGTCCAGATACAAAGTCTAGTCCTGTTTTGAGCCCCAGTGGAATCCCCAGTGCCTAGCAGTATAAGCAGTCATTCCTGGCATTCACTCCCCTTAAACCACCCTTTTTCTCTGGTGAGTTTTTCTACAACTGGACCTGTCCAGTGGACTGGTTTAGTGATTAAGAAAACTCACTGAGCACCTCTGCTCAGTCCTTTGCTGGGCAGTGCTGAGGATACAACAGGGATGGGGACAGTCCTGGCCTTGCCCTGCTGGGGCTCACAGGCCATCCCCAGAGTAACAGTCTAAAATGAACAGGACTGGGACAGGGGGCCCAGCGCAGCCACTGACTCTCCCTTGTATGGGACGTTAGGGAGGGCTTCCTGGAGGAGGGGACACCTGAGCTGAGACCACAGAAGGATGAATAGGGGTGAGGTAACAGGAGAGAAGATGATCCCAGAGACAGGAAGAACGTTTGCAGAGGCCAGGAGAGATGCTAGCGTGGCCTGGTTCTGGAACTGCAGAGCGCACCCTGGCTGGATCTGGCGGTTTGGGGGAGGGGACTTGGTCAAGAGATGAGGTCAGGCTATAACCGTGTAGGCCCTGCCCACACAGGGTCTCATAGGCCACAGTTCAAGTGTGGACTTGCTCACTTAAGGGCCTGTGGGAGGTACAGGGTCAGGTTGAGTTTTTTTTTTTTGCGGTACGCGGGCCTCTCACTGTTGTGGCGGTACGCGATGGCTCAGCGGCCATGGCTCGCAGGCCCAGCCGCTCCGCGGCATATGGGATCCTCCCGGACCGGGGCACACACCCGTGTCCCCTGCATCGGCAGGCGGACTCTCAACCACTGCACCACCAGGAAAGCCCCAGGTTGAGCTTTTGAAAGACCCCTCAGGCTGCTGTATGGAGGGTGGATTAGAGGGTGGGTGGGAGGCCCAGGAGGAGGCTGAGGGGGAGGAGAGGGAAGAGGGTTGATTTTGGAGGCTTTTAGGCAGAGCAGGCAGAAGCCAGCAGCTACCTAGAAGGGAGGAGGAACAGCCTCGGTTTCTGACAGGTCCTCTTGCACTTTGTTCACCTTCTCTCCTTTCTGCTCCTTCAGCCTAGATATCCTCACTACCCTGCCTCCAGCCTCCTCCCTGCCTGTCTACCTGTAATGCCTCCATCCTCCCCCTTTTCCTTATAGGAGCCCCACACCCCCCATTATTTATAGGCACCCACCCCTGTTCTCCATTAGCTTCTCAAGGATTGGGGGGTCTCTTCTAGCTCAATAAAAACTTCCTGGTTGAGACTCACATGGCAAGTGGTGTTTGGGGAAGAAGGGGTTCAGAGGCAGCTCCTGGAGTCTCCCCATTAACACAATGGATCCGAGCACCACTGATTTTGGGGTACCACAACCCACTCCTGAGGGAACAGACCTCTGGGCCTTCCCTGGTCTGCCTGCCTTCGTGGGTGCTTGTGTTGTACCAGCACTCCTTGGGCCCTTCCTGGCACTGGGTGCTGAGCTGGGGAGCTCATCGTATGCCCAGACATCCTCCTCTTGCCCCTCTCTCATTACTCTGGACCGTGCCTTCCACATAATCCTACACCTGGTAACACCTGAGCACCAGCGCAAGCCCTTATGCACTGGGTTGAGAGTGGGCAACCTCTTGAGCAGCCTGCTGGTGGAGACCATCTCTTCTGTCTCCTATGGGATTACTTATGGAAGTTAAAGCTGTTTCCCTCTCCAGTAGGGGTGGAGGTGCCATGCCACACCAATCAAGCCAGAATAGGCCCCCAGGGGTTGGCAATATATCTTTCTCACGTCACCCTTTCTGGGGGTTGTCCCCAAACAGAGAGGGCCAAAGTCTTCCCACTCTGCCCAGTGGGGCTTCTAGGAGATGGAAGTGTCTTTTCCCTTAGACCCAGCTCCCAGGCTTTCCAAGGACCAGGCCACAGGGTCCCCTTAGAAGGAGACCTTCTGCTGGGTGGGGGAAGTCTTCTGTCTTGCCTGGAGCTTCAGGAAGTCAGGGCTGGGTCTCCCCTCACACGGGCAGATAATGGGGCTGAGGTTCTCTAAGGGGTGGGGCTCCCACTTCCCAGGGGGCAGCTGGGCAAAGGGGACAGGCCCACTCTCCGCCTCCTCGCAGCCACCAACCTGTGCTTTGCGGAGCGGAACGTGTACACATCGGAGGTGCTGGCCGTGGTGATGCAGCAGCTGATGGAGCAGAGTCCCCTGCCCATGCTGCTCATGAGGACCGTCATCCAGTCCCTGACCATGTACCCCCGCCTGGGGGGCTTCGTCATGAACATCCTTTCCCGCCTCATCATGAAGCAGGTAACCCACCCCTGACTACCCCAGTCTCCCAAGCAGGGGACTGCAGCAGGACACACTACAGAAAGACTTGAGGCAAAGCCCCGGGCTTTTCCAGCCTGCTTGGCCCCTACCCCAAGGGAGCCGTGATGCAGAGAATAAGCTCTACCAAGACAGCCAGCTCCTTTGTCCTGCCCTCTGCTGAGACTATACAACCTTTTAGGGGTCACTGAGTCAGACAGGTATAGGGTGGCAATGTGATGAGTGAGGGCTGTTGGGTGGTAGAAGCAAGCAGAAGGCATCAGGGGGTGCACATCCCAGGAGAGGTATGGCCGCCACTTGCCCCCCACCATTGTGCACCCAGCCAGGATGCATACTAGAGCTGAAAGATGGTTCCATTTTTCAGGAGAAGCTAGAAATTGTTTTTAGAAATACCATGATGAAACAAAAAACAAACCCCATGCACAAGCCTTCAGACTGAATTTAGGCCACAGGTTGCTACTTTGCAATATCTGGTTTAGAGGTTAAGTGCAGATTCAGACAGACCTGGGTTCAGATGTTGGTTCTGCCCCTTGGTACCGTACCTGTGTGACCCTGGACAAGTCCCCGCATCTGGGCCTCGTAGGTTTTGCAGGGCTAATGTCGCCCTCTAGAGGCTGCTGTGAAAGAAATGAGGCGTTGCCATCTTGGCAAGGTCTTTCTGCCGGTTTCTCGAGTGGCTGGCTGCCTGCAGGCCCCTTGATGACTGCTTCCTCCCTGCCTGGCCCAGGTGTGGAAGTATCCCAAGGTGTGGGAGGGCTTCATCAAGTGCTGTCAACGCACCAAGCCCCAGAGCTTCCAGGTCATCCTGCAGCTCCCACCCCAGCAGCTGGGTGCCGTCTTTGACAAGTGCCCGGAGCTCCGGGAGCCCCTGCTGGCCCACGTCCGTTCCTTCACCCCCCACCAGGTACCCCAGGGTGTGGGGTGGGTGGCCCCATGGGTCCAGCCCTGGGGGACTGGGTGGGATGGGCAGAGGGGAGCCCTGCACTGCCATGAAGGTCTGGGCCTCTGGAGGGTCAAGGACACCAAGGATCTGGGTGAGGTGGGGCGTCTCTGGGTCAGAGCTGTCCGCAGCGCCCCCATCCTGCTCTTCCCCTAGCAAGCACACATCCCCAACTCCATCATGACCATCCTGGAGGCCAGCGGCAAGCAAGAGCCAGAGACTAAGGAAGCACCTGCCGGGCCCCTGGAAGAGGTGAGGGCCTGCAGCCCCCTCCCCAGGCCAGAAAGGCCCCGTCCCCTCCTACCCACTCCAGCCATATCTCTGCCGAGGCTTCTACTGAAAGGAACTGGGGATGGGGAGACAGCTGCCCCTTACTCCCTATACCCAGTCTGCTGTCTGCCTTAGGACGGTTTCTGTCTTCTTTCCCACCAACCTCTTGAGAGCAGCCTAGGTCCTACGTCTCACCTGTCCCTGAGCTTTTGTGTATCCCTCCCCACCCCCAGGATGACTTAGAGCCCCTGGCCCTGGCACCGCCCCCGGCCCCCCGCCCCCCTCAAGACCTCATCGGCCTGCGGCTGGCCCAGGAGAAGGCCTTAAAGCGGCAGCTGGAGGAGGAACAGAAGCTGAAGCCTGGGGGAGTGGGAGCCCCCTCCTCGTCCTCCTCGTCGTTGTCCTCTTCCTCGGCCCGGCCAGGCCTTCCCCAGCCGGAGGAAGCCATTGATTTCCGGGAGGAGGGGCCTGAGTGTGAGACCCCGGCCATCTTCATCAGCATGGATGATGACTCGGGGCTGACTGAAGCTGCACTGCTGGACTCTAGTCTTGAGGGACCCCTACCTAAGGTAGGGATGACCACCTCAGAGCAACAGAGGACGAGAAAGATCAGGGGCCTGGGGTTAAGTGTGTGCGCCGAGTGCCCAAGGCGGGGAGGGGGCAGAAAGGGTACGGCCTGAAGAAATATTGGAGGTGGGACCACGCTTTGACCGCTCCCCATTTTCCTGTCACCAGGAAGCTGCAGCGGGCGGATTGATTTCAAAGGAAGAGCGGAGCCCCCAGACCCTCACCCTTGCCGGAGAAGACACCGTGAAGACTCCCAGCCCCACTGCTGAGGAAGCCGGGGAACCCGAGACCAAGGGGAACAGCTGACGGGGCTTGGTGGGGAAGGGGAGTGGGACTGGGAGCTCAGGGAGGCCTGGGAGGGGCTTGACCGGCGGTGCTTTGCCTTTAAAAATTAAAAAGATCGCTGGTCTGGGGCAAGGGTGCAGTCTCTTCTTTGCCTCCGTGTCAGCTGTGGAACTGCAGAAGCTAGTGGGCGTGCCCTGGAGCTCCCTGGAAAACTGGAAGCCCTTCTGGCGTGCTGTTGCGCCTGCGCGGAAACCAGCTTCTTGGCCCCAGCGTCTCCGCGCGCCCTCCCCTAGTAACGGGCCGCCCCCTCCCTCCTTAGAAACCGGCGCCGCTGGCCTAGCGGCTGCCGAACACACAGGCGACTGGTCTGGCCTGCCTATCTGCAAGCCTTCCTCCTAGAAGTCTGCGATCCCTTTGAACTATGGGAGACCTACCACCTGACCCTGAGCCCCCTCCTCAGCCGACCTCCAGCCTTAGGAATTTCCAGGTCTCCGAGCGGCGGCGCAGTCGGGAACACTCTAGGCCCCAGCTCACAGTCCCTGAAGAGGTGCAGCAGATACCGCTTGACGCTCAGATCCTGCGCGGCAGTCAGGAGATGGTGTCGAACCAGATCAGCCGGGGCTGGTCACAAGAGGCCAGTCTGACCCCAAATGAGAACTTTATTTTTCAGGCCGAGGAAGCCCAGCGGGGGGGCATTGAATACCCTTCCCTGAATACGGGCTTTCCCTCAGAGGTACAGCCCCAAACTTACTTGAGTGAAGGCAGGCTCCAGGCCAGTCACAACGCCAGCCTAATGCTGCAGCAGCTACAGCAGGGCGAAGGCAACCTATTACAGCAACTGGAGTCTGCCTACCAGGAGCCCCGGGCTGACCTCTTGGGCCAGTACACCAGGTACCAGAGAGAAGACCTGCAGTTCAGCCAGGACACCCAGCATGGGCCCTACCTACGGGATGACCCTGCGCTCCAGTTCTCGCCCTCTGAGCCGGGCTTCATGCCCTTCAATATGGAGGTGACTGAGCCAGAACCTCGAGAGCTGGCCGTGCAGAACGCCAAGGCCTACCTGCTGCAGACCAGCGTCAATTGCGACCTCAGCCTGTGAGAAAGGGGCCCCCCGGAGTGGGTAGAGGGAGGGGCCCAGGCAGGGAGAAGCCCCAGGCAAGGCCCTGCCTCAGGCCTGGGGTCTCAGACGAGATTGCTCCTCATTGAGAACCAGCGACCACTCTGGGGGCCTCTAACTCAGCCTAGGAGTCGGGGAATAAATACTAACAATAGCTAGCATTTACTTACCAGACACTGTGCCAGTACTTCACACAGAAACATCTGGTTCTCATGGCTGAGATTAGTACATCTTTTGTTCCTATTTTACAGGAGAGGAAACAGACACAGAGGAATTAGGTCCCATATCCAAAGTAACACAGCTAAGATGTGGCAGAGCCAGGATTTCAACACAAGTGATTTGGCTCCTGAGGCCCTTTTATCCACTAAAATTACCTGCCTGAGGAAGGCACTTGCCAAGGCCACTTAGCTGCAGTCATAATACACCTCTCAGCCCCCTATCACATCCTCATGAAGCTGACACTCTAGTGGGAGAGCAGACAATAAATATAATAAGGTATAAGGTGATGATAAGAGCTAAGGTGAGCAATAAGGAGAGTAAGGGGGATAGGGAGGGGATATTAAATAGTGTGAGGTCCGGGAAGGCCTCTCTGAGGAAGTGACACTTGATCAGGGACCTGAAGGAGGTAAAGGAGAGTATCTTGCAGGTAATTGAAGGGAGAGTCATCCAGATATAGAACACAGTGAGCTTCAAGGCTTTGAAGCTTGCCATGTTTGAGGAACAGCAAGGAGGCTGGTGTGACTGGAACCAAGGGAGGAAGAGAGGAAGTGAGAGAAGAGTTTGAAGTAACAGGTCTTGCTAAAGCACAAAGCTGACTCCCATTCCTCCTATGCTCCGAGCCTGCTGTGGCTCACCAGTGCCCTCAGGAGAAGGTTCAGGCTCCTCATAACAGCCTTCAAGGCCCAATATGATTCAGCCCCTTCTCCCTCTCCAAACTTCATCTTTAGTCAGCTCCTACCTCAGATCCTAGAATCTAGTCAAAATTAACCTCCAGCTCTTCCCCAATAGTACCCAGCCCTCAGGAGCTTCAAGGTCCCTTATTGTAAAGCCCTGGCCAAAGTCTCACTCCCCTTTACCCTTCCCAATTCAATGATGGCCCTCCACCACACCCAGGACTGCTGCCAAAGGGTTTGCACACTGAAGAGGGCTAGACATACATGTTTTGAAATCAGGCCAACCTGGTTTTAAATCCTGGCTGTGTTACCACTGTGTGACCTCATGACCTCAACTTTTCTAAGTCTCAGTTTCCTCATCTGGAGAGTGGAGATCGTAATTGTTCCCCAGATGTACGATTGTGGTGAGAATTCAACGTTGCTCTCAAGTGCCCAGCACAGTGCCTGACTCAGGTGATTGGAAACCATGATGACACTGTTATCACTCCGGCCTCCTTTCCTGCCACAACCCCTCTTCCTCACTCTACTCCAGACCTCCTCAGTGTTCCTCCAACATGCCAGGCACACCCTCAGCTCAAGGCCTTTGCACTCCATTCTCAACCATATCATCTGCAAACCATGACAGTTTTGCTTCTTCCTTTCTAATTCTTTTACCTTTTTCATGTCGGATTGCATTGGCTGGGACCTGCAGTGCAGTATTATATAGACGTGGTGAAAGAAGCCATCTTCATTTCCAATCTCATAGGAGAAATATTCAGTCTTTTACCATTACGTTTGGTGTGTGCTGCAGGTTACTTGTGGCTCCCCTTTATAAGATTATAAAATATTACATTCTATTCCTAGTTTGCTAGGTTTTTAAAAATTATGAATGGCTGTTGAATGTTATCAGTTTCTCTGCATCTATTGAGGTGATCTTACATATCTCCTTTAACATGTTAATATGCTGAATTATTTTTTCCTGTTTTTCTAATATCAGTTCAGTCTTGCATCCCTGTTCTTAACCAAATTTAATCATGGTGTGTCATCCTTTTGAGAATGCTGGATGTCACTTGCTAATATTTTGCTTAGGATTTCAGCATCTATATTTCTAAATGAGAATGACATGGAATTTCCTTTCTCCTAGTTTCCTTGTGTTTTGGTATCAAGATTATGTTAGACTCATAAAATGTCTCAGGGCCTATGCACATGCTGTTCCCTCTGACTGAAATACTCTTCCTTCCAATATTCGCATGGTATGCCCCCTCCCTGGCCTCCCTATTTAAAATTGTAAACCATCTCCTATCCCTGGCATTCCCAGTCCCCATTCCCTGCTTTATTTGTCTCCGTATAAATTACCACCCCCAACACACTATATATTTTGCACATTCGGTTAATATGTCTCCATCACCAGACCATCAGCTCCACCAGGGCAGGGACCTTTTCTCTTCCCTGTGTCCCCAGAGCCAGGCACAGGGCCAGAAACACAGCAGCAAGCTCAGTAAGCTGAGTCCCCCACCTCCCATTCCCCTCTCCCGGAGGCAGGTATGAGCACCTGGTGAACCTACTGACCAAGATCCTGAACCAGCGGCCCGAGGACCCCTTGTTCCTCCTGGAGTCGCTGAACCGCACCACTCAGTGGGAGTGGTTCCACCCCAAGTTGGACACGCTTCGGGACGACCCGGAGTTGCAGACCACCTATGAGATGGCCGAGAGGCAGAAGGTGCTGTTCAGCCGGAGCGGCGGCAGTGAGGCCGAACAGGAGATGGAGGAGGAGGCAGTGAGTGAACCGGTGGGGAAGAGCGGTGGTGGCCCGGGTTTAGGCACAGCTCCTGCTAATGCCTGGAGGGGAGGGAGCGCACAGCACCACCCAGAAACACACGCGATTTCAGTCCAGAGTGTGGGTTGGGGACCAGGTCACAGAGGTCCTTGAACGCCAGGCTAAGGGGCTTGGGCTTTCTCCTGAGACCACTGGGGCGCCATGGGAGGGTTTGAAGCAGAGGAAAGGTTGGACAGCTCTGCTTTGTAGAAAGCTGACTCCAGCGCCACATGGAGGTGGAGGCTGATTTCTCCTACCATCCCTTACTCCTTTCTGCAAATAACTGCTCTGTGGACGTTTTCTGTGAAACCCACTGACTCCTGGAGTCTCTCAACACTGAATTTGCCTCCTATCCCCGGGACTCAGTTTCCTCTTTTGCAAGTTGAGACCCGCTGAGAACTCTTCCACCCATGATTGATGAACATTCTACTATCCTCAGAATATTTAATTCCACGATTCTGTTTCCAGCATTGGACGACGGCTTAAAATTTGGCTGAAATGTTCTTTCACTCGTTTAAGAAACATTTGTTGAGAACTCTGTTTATCGTAATTCTGACACCTCCTAGCCTCCCCCCCCCCGCCAACCCCGGCTAAGAGCTTTAGGAGCATGGGCTCGTTTCCTCCCTGAAACAACCTTGTAAGGCAAGTGGAGGAAGGACTTAGAGGGCTCGAAACTAGAAAAGACAGGACTAGGAAGGCAGGACTATGTCCTCCAAAGCCCGGGCTATCACCTCTGCCATCTCTGCTGATGCTGTTGGTCTGTGCTCACGTTTTATGCTTCTGAAATTCTAGGATTCTGGCGACAGTGGGGTGGGATAGTGAGAGAACTGGAAACGACAATCTGACCAAGGAATGAGCCCTTCCTTGGGTGAGCAGAGCGCAGGTCGGAATCCAAGTCTTAGACATGAGGAACAGTCTTACCTGAGAATATGGTTTTAAATTTCAGATCAGCAGTCTCTCCTTGGGAGGCCGCACCCCCTTAGAACTGCACCCTTCCTCTCCCACACCTCCAGGTCGCACCCCTATCTAACGCAAGTCCCTGTCGGCCCCGCCTCCTTAGAACGCTGTGCCTCTAGAGGCTCCACTTGCTTAGAATTCCACAGCCCGTGAGGCTCCGCCCCCTTACAATTCAATCCTGAGAGAGGCTCCGCCCTCTTCGAACGCTTGGTCCCTAGAGGTCCCATCCCCTTAGAACTTGGAGCTGGAGGTTTTTTGGTTTTGGTTTTGGTTTCGGGGTTTTGGGGGGTTTTTTTTTGAGCTGGAGTTTTTAATATGAGGAGGTCTGTAGAAGGGCAAAATTGTGGGCGTTTGTGGCCTGTGCATGTTTCTAGGAAGAGACTCAAATCCATGATTCAGCATTTTGTATTTGTTTTTCTGTCTGAGGGGAGGAAGGGCTCTCATTTCTCTCATTTTCTGTTTCTTCCAAATGCAAAGAATTTCTGTTTCTTCCATGATCCCCAACAGCATTTATGGAAAAATCCATCCTTTCTGCTGCTTTGAAAATGCCACCTCTACCATTTATTTACACCGGCACGGACTCCAGTCTGTTTCTGGAGTCTCTATTTTGTGCCTTGCTCTGTAGATGGCTTTCTGCTCTGGGACTCTCCTGCTTGTTGTGTACAACCGCTGCAGAGCAGGTTTGGCTGTTTGGTAGCATAAGACTCCCCATCACAGCACCTCTGTTTTGAAAAGTTCCTGACTATCCTCACATTTATAGTTTTGTTTTGTTTTGTTTTGTTTGCGGTACGCGGGCCTCTCACTGTTGTGGCCTCTCCCGTTGCGGAGCACAGGCTCCAGACGCGCAGGCTCAGCGGCCATGGCTCACGGGCCCAGCCGCTCCGCGGCACGTGGGATCCTCCCGGGCCGGGGCATGAACCCGTGTCCCCTGCATCGGCAGGCAGACTCTCAACCACTGCGCCACCAGGGAAGCCCACATTTATAGTTTTAAACTAACTTTAGTGTTATTCTTGTACTTGTTTGGCAACACAGATCACTTTAAGACAGGAAATAGTTGTCGCAGAAATGAAGACAAGTGGCTTAGACGAGATAGTTTTTCTCACACCTAATAGGTGCACGCCGTCTAGAGCTGGTAAGTTGGCTCCTCAGTGAAGGGGCACTGAGGGTTTTCTTCCCTCATCCCTCCCCTCCACTCCACCCAAACCAAGAAAGCCGTTTTCAGCATCATAGAAGCCTGGTTAGAAATCCTATTTCTGGGGAATTCCCTGGCAGTTCAGTGGTTAAGACTCCGTTTCCACTGCAGGGGGCCCAGGTTAGATCCCTGGTCAGGGAACTAAGATCCCACATGCCGTGCGGCATGACCAAAACATAAGAAAAATAAATTCCCTTCCTTCCTTCCTTCCTTCCTTCCTTCCTTCCTTCCTTCCTTCCTTCCTTCCTTCCTTTCTTTCTTTCTTTTTTTTGGCTGAGCCATGTGGCTTGTGGGATTGTGGGATATTAGTTCCCCAATCAGGGATTGAACCCAGGCCACAGCAGTGGAAGCGCTGAGTCCTAACCACTGGACTACCAGGGAATTCCCTCCCCCTTTATTTTTTTAAACAAGGGGAGCAAGGGAATTCCCTGGCGGTCCAGTGGTCAGGACTCTGCCCTTTCACTGCTGAAGGTACAGGTTCAATCCCTGCTTGGGGAACTAAGATCCCGCAAGCCATGCAGTGTGGCCCTCCAAATAAATAAATACATACATACATACATCAATCAATCAGGAGAGCAAAAGTTTCCCAGGAGCACCTCAGAAAACCTCTGCTTGCATCTTATTGGCCAGATTGGGTCACATAACTATCCCTTGACTGCAAGGGGCTCTGGGAAAGTGACTGGAGAAGGCAAGCAGTGGAGAAGGGGGTTGAGGATGGTGCCGTGTGCCGTCAAACCCAAGGGCAGGAATGTAGCTGGGCCCCAGGCCAAGCTGGTATTCAGGGATCTCAGTGCCCATATCTCACCTCTGCTCCTCTCTCTCCCCTACCTCCTCACATGGCAGCATACAGCTGCCCCACAGTTCCTGAATTTTTTTTTTTTTAATTCATCTACTTGCCACTAGGAAATCTTTTCTCCCAGATCATAGATAGGATCTTCCTGGAAACTGGGAGAAAGAAAGAGGAAGGAAGATTCTGACCATAGTTAATAGAGGAATTAAGGAGTAGGGACTAAGAATATGACCTCTGGAGGCAGACCAACCCGGGTTTAAACCCTGCCATCCCAAAGAAGTAATTTCTAGGCAGGGAGACTCCAGATGTACTTTCTCTCCACCCAGTTACAAATTGCAGAGGTAGAGAAGGAGAGCCTGATCTGCCACTTTGGAGCATTAGTCCTCACTTGCTCCAATCACCAGTGGCCAGAAGGCTGGGTGATATCACTTAATCACGGTTGGTGAGGCCACTCCATTGCCAAGTGGGTGGAAGACATTACCAGAAAGAGGGTGATGGCCATTGGCTCATGGGCCAGGCACACACCCCAAAGAGAGTTTTCCATGCTCATTCCCTTATCTTCCCTGCTGGCAGCACAGTGAGTCTTGGGATTAAGTTTTGACCCTGTCCCCGAGTTGCTGGTGTCAATATCAATTAGGCAGACAAGCTTTATTTATTTATTTGGTTGCATGGGGTCTTAGTTGTGGCAGGCAGGCTTCTTAATTGCAGCTCCAGGAATCCTTAGTTGCGGCTCGCCGGCTCCTTTAATTGTGGCATGTGGGCTCCTTAGTTGTGGCATGTGAACCCTTGGTCGTGGCATGCATGTGGGATCTAGTTCCCTGACCAGGGATCAAACCCGGGCCCCCTGCATTGGGACCACGGAGTCTTATCCACTGTGCCACCAGGAAAGTCCCCTAGGCAGACAAGCTTTTGCACTGCGTTTAAGATTGAGGGCAGGGAATTCCCTGGTGGTCCAGTGGTTAGGACTTCACACTTCCACTGCACGGGGCGTGGGTTCAATCCCTGGTCGGGGACCTAAAATCCCACAAGCTGGACTGCATGACAAAAAGGAAAAAAAAAAGATTCAGGGCAACTGCCAGAATCCCTTTCAAAATAACAATTCTCCTCCTATAGAGCATTAGTCAGGGCGTGCCGTTTCAAGCTGAGATAACAAACAGCCTGGGCTTCCCTGGTGGCGCAGTTGTTAAGAATCCGCCTGCCAATGCAGGGGACACGGGTTTGAACCCTGGTCTGGGAAGATCCCACATCCCGCAAAGCAACTAAGCCCGTGTGCCACAGCTACTGAGCCTGCGCTCTAGAGCCCGCGAGCCACAACTACTGAAGCCCATGATCTGCAACAAGAGAAGCCACTGCAATGAGAAGCCCAGGCACCACAAGGAAAAGTAGCCCCCACTCGCTGCAACCAGAGAAAAGCCCGCATGCAGCAACGAAGACCCAATGCAGCCAAAAAATAAAATAGAATAAATAAACATTAAAAAAACCCAAACAAACAGCCACACAATCTCAGTGACTTAACACCACACAGTTTATTTCTCACTCACACTACCTGCCCATCCAGGCTTGGCAAGGGGGCTTGGCTTATCAGACCCTTGAGCTGGAGGGTGATGGAAGTGCCACTGTAACACAGGCTTCCACAGTTGCAGAGCAGGAAAAAGAAGGCAGAGCACAACCCACGTTGCTTCTTACAGCTCCTGCCTGGGTATGACCCGTGTCCCTTTCACTGCCATTTCAAGTGGTCAGAACAAGTGACATGGCCACTCCTGAATGCAGTGGGGTGGGGGTGGGAACATATAATCCTCCTGTGGACAGGAACTTCAGGCATTTGTGAACAACGAAGCAGTCTGGCAGACATAGGAAGAGGATGCAGTAATTGTTCCTTTTAACACTGTGTTGTTCACAAACGGAGCTTGTAAGAAAATGGGAATGCAGTGTATACCTTTAGGAAAAACCTCAGGATGCTTGTCCCCAAATCTTTTACATCAACTGTACAATTTAGGCATCATCGTTCCTTGCCACACTTATCCCTACATCTCAGTGGCCAGAAACGGTGGCATGAACAACTGGGTTACAGAGTCGTTTCACTCTGTAGACTCTAGAAAAGTCAGGCTGGGGAGCAGGGCTTCAGCCTGGTTCCCTCTGCCTTCCGCCCCGCCCTCTGCAGGCTGGGACTGCCGTGCCCAACATCATGGAGAAGGCCTTTTACCTCGAACAGGCCGGCGTGGGCCTAAGCTCAGACGAGAGCTTCCGCATCTTCATGGCCCTGAAGCAGCTAGTGGGGCAGCAGCCCATCCACACCTGCCGCTTCTGGGGCAAGATCCTGGGGCTCAGTCGCAACTACCTGGTGGCTGAGGTGGAATTCCGGGAGGGCGAGGAGGAGGTGGAGGAGACGATGGAGGGCGGCGAGGTCATGGAGGAGCACGCCGAGGAGGAGAGCGACGAGGGCGACGAGGGCGAGGAGAAGGCCGCCGACGTCATCCCCAAGCCCACGTGGAAGCCGCCGCCCGTCGTCCCCAAGGAAGAGAGCCGAAATGGCGCCAACAAGTACCTGTATTTCGTGTGCAACGAGCCGGGCCAGCTGTGGGTGAGGCTGCCCCACGTCACGCCGATCCAGATCGTGCAGGCCCGCAAGATCAAGAAGTTCTTCACTGGCTTCCTGGACGCGCCGGTCATCAGCTACCCGCCCTTCCCGGGCAACGAGGCCAACTACCTGAGGGCCCAGATCGCCCGCATCTCGGCCGCCACACAGATCAGCCCCCTCGGCTTCTACCAGTTCAGCGAGGAGGAGGGCGACGAGGAGGAGGAGGGCGGTGCCAGGCGCGACTCTTACGAGGAGAACCCCGACTTTGAGGGCATCCCAGTCCTCGAGTTGGTGGACTCCATGGCCAACTGGGTGCATCATACGCAGCACATCCTGCCACAGGTGAGGGCCAGACTCCAGCCTCCCCGCGGGTCGTAGCACCAGGTGTGACTCCAAAATAAGACAGCAAGCACCTGCTCGGCAGCTAGGCCTCGTGCTCAGTAATATTCATTCATCCATTCCTTCGTTCATTCAACAGATACTGGTTGACAGTCCCCTGTCAGAAACCTTTGGGGCCAGATGCACCTTGGAATTCTGAATTTTTCAGATTTTAAAAAGGTGACAGGAATTCCCCTGGTGGTCCAGTGGTTAGGACTCAGTGCTTTCACTTCCGGAGGGGGGTGCCCGGTTTTGATCCCTGGTTGGGGAACTGAGATCCCACAAGACTCCTGGTGCGGCCAAAAAAATAGTACTTACAAAAATAAAAGTACTTTAAAAAAATAAATTAAAATAAAGGTGACACACACTAAAAAAGTGACACAGTGCACATACTACGTATTACGCAACATCTCAAGCAGGGGCTGGGGCTGCAGCCCGTATTCAAAGGCATCATTATTTCTGCAGCAAAACTGAAGAGCTTCTGATCACTCAGGTCAGGGTTTCTGCCAAATGACTTATGGAAAAACTTTTGGTTTTCAAAGCTTTTCAGATTTCAGAATTGTGGTTAAGAGATGGTGGACCTGCATTTATTGAATGCCTAGTGTGTCTGAACTTTACATACATTTATTTATTCACTCAAGGCAGCACCTGCTGTGTGCTAGGAACTTTTTATTCATTCATTTATTCAATAAACATTGATTGACTCCACAATGTTTTATTGAATCCAAATAACTGCTTCTGAGATGGGTACAATGGTCATTTGCATTTCATAGTTGCTGAAACTGAAGTCTGCTACATGCTCTGCACTTAGGTTCACTCATTCATTCAACAAACATTTAGTACCTCCTGCAACCCAGCAACAATCCAATGAGAGAGGCACCCATGACACCCCTATTTCACAGATGAGCAAACAGAAGATCATTTGGGCTGCCAAATGTCAACTCCGCAAGGGCAGACATCGGGGGTGGTCTCTTTTCTCAAGGACACATATCTAGCACTGAGAGCAGTGCCTGTATATGGTAGGTGCTCCTTAAATATACAGTAAATGAATGGATGAAAGGATGCACAAATGGAGGCCACAGAACCTGAGAGAGGCAGGAGTCCCCATCTCACTGCTGCAGCTCTCAGCCCATTCTCCCCCTCACCTCCTACCTGTGCGACTAACCTTGTCCTTCTACCCACTTCTGGGTCCCTGAGAACAGGACCCATCCCCAGTATCCTTGCCTGGTCCTTCACCTCCTCCCAGAGTACAGGCCGGACTCTGTGCCCTGGGGGTAGCACCTGACCTCCTCCCCACCTCCAGGGCCGCTGCACTTGGGTGAACCCTTTGCAGAAGACGGAGGAGGAGGAGCTGGGGGAGGAGGAAGAGAAAGCAGATGAGGGGATAGACGAGGCGGGGCAGGAGGTCGGGCCCCCGCTGCTGACGCCACTCTCAGAAGATGCAGGTAACAGCCCCCACTTCACACACAGCTCTGGTGGAGACTGGGAGAAAGGGAGGGGCAGCGAGACTGGTGGCGGGGGGCACCTCTGTGAGCTTTGGTTGTGTTCTCATCTATAAAATGGGCATCCCATGGGGTTATAGGAATGTGTCCATCATGTGAACCTTGTCTGGCACGTGGCAATGGTCCAGATGGTGACATATGGTCTTTCGAGTCCCATATGGGTTTGGGGAGGGGGAGAGATAGCTAAGGAGGCCTCCCCAGAGGAGGCAGGACTTGAGCTGGATTTTGGAAGACTGGACAAGAATTTCCTGAGGTGGGGATCTCAGGCATCTGAAGGAAGAAAGGAGAGGCTGAGAGTGGGCGAGTGAACAGAGTCTGGGTGTGGACCCCGATTTCCATAAGCCTGGAGCCTGTGCCCTGTCCTCTGATCCCTGGTCCAAACTGATGGCCAACCTTGAAGGAGAATCACAGTAGCTCCCCTGTCGGGGCCTCAGGGCTCACTGCCACCCTACAAAGGAGGTGAGATAAGTGCCTCCTTTCCCGGGTGCGGTCACTGAGGCTCAGACAGGAGTAGTGGCTTCCTAGGGCCACACGGTGAGAGAGTGGTCAGAGCCCGGGTTACATTGAAACCAATGCTGTTGGCCCCACAGGCCCTTCCTTATCCTCCCTCTTTGCTCCCTCTCTTCCTCCTCTCTACCTTCCCTCCAGGGGGCTGTGCAGGGCAGAGGGAGCTGCAGCCTAGCCTCTGACCTACCTGGTGCTCTCTGCTCCCCCACAGAAATCATGCACATGTCACCCTGGACCGCCCGCCTGTCCTGCAGCCTCAGCCCACAGTACTCCGTGGCTGTCGTGCGCTCCAATCTCTGGCCAGGGGCCTATGCTTACGCCAGTGGCAAGTAGGTCTTCTCCTAGTGCCTCCCAGCAGAGGGCGCCGCTACAACGTCATCAGAGCCAGGCCGGGTGGGGCAACTCACCAGGGTGGGCAGAGATTGGGACAGCTCCCTTCAGGAAGCCCCCAGGGGCTAACCTCCTCACTCAGCTCCCAGGGGTCCCACTAGGGCTAAAATGAGAAATCCCATACCAAGTGTGTGAGCCCCTGGGATGAAACAATGGAAGGTCAGGAAGGGGAAGGGACTAACTCAGGGATCACACTGCCTGTGCAGTATTCAAACGTGGATACCTTGGCCCCTTGGCCCAGGCTTTCCTGCTGTTTGAGGCATGGAGCCAGACAGGACTCAGATGTCCCCTTTGGGGTGGCCTTGATGGGCAGAGTCTCATCTCTGGGAAAGCTAACTCCTTCCCTGAGTCTCCTCCACAGTTCTTCCAATCTGAAGGATCTTTTCTCTAAGGGCACAGATCTTCCCCACCAGGATCCCCCACCAGCTGTTCCCAAAAGATTGGCAGGTGGAAGTCACTCCCACATCCTCCCACCTCGGCTACACACTCGAGACAAGTCCCTCAGCCTCTCACCAGGCACCATCCCAGCTTTTCTGCTCAGCCACTAGAGAGCGTAGCCTGCAGCCACAGGGCATGCACTTACCGGCTCTGTCCAGCAGATGGCATGACGGTTTTTCATAGCTTTTCCTTCTCCATATCAGTGAACAGCCTGCACTGTATTCGATACTATGCTTCACAGTCAAGGTGGGAGTTTACATCATCTTGATAATTTAACCATATTCTTGACAATGTCTTTTTCGCCTCCAGAAGCATGGAAGAGGTATGCTTGCTTTTGCCAGAGCCCTTCTTCTGGCCACACCCTAACTTGCCAGCATCCCTCTGAAAGCAAAGGATCCAAACTTGGAGCTCCACTCACCTACCCATCCTCCAACCCCCACTTACCCAACCACCCATCCACCCTCCCATCCACCACCCAACCATGCATCCATCTCGCCACTTTTCTTCCTTATAAAAGACTCTTGAATGTCACCGTTTACCAGCTGTACGCTGGGCCCCAAGTACTTTGTTGAAAAAGCAGACATGGATCCTACTCTGGGAGCAGGCAGAGGAAGCATAGGTGTTAGATGTGCATCGAGCCTCACCCTCCCTCACCCCCTTACCCCCATGAAATATCCTGTTACAAACTAAGAGAAGTACCACTAGGGAGAGTGGAGGGACCAATGACAGCTCATACCTGTCATGTCTTGAGGGGATCAAGGAAGGATTCAAGGCTGAGAAAAGCAGCCTTGATCGGAAATCTTTGGGGGAAAAAAAGAAGTAACTAGGGGAAAAGCAGGCAGAAGGACATTCTAGACCAGAGCTTCCCAAACTGTGAATGGGTAGGACTCACCAGGGGCTCTGGTTAAAGCTCAGGTTCTGATCGCCTGGGTCTGGGTTGGAGCACAAGACTCTGCCTTCCTAGCAAGCACAACCTCCTGGGTGAGGCTGCTGGTCCCTGGACCCAGGAACCAGGGCTGGCAGAGGTCAGGGGCTTCCGAGGAAGCAGTGTATTTGAAGGTTCCGAGGAAGACCTGGAGGAAAATGATTCTCGAGGGAAGAGCAAGGCTATGAAAATAAGGTCAAATCCAAACTGCTCCCCGTGGCAAACTCTCTGCTTCTCTCCCTGTCTCTTAGTCCGCTCCCTTTCCCCCCATCTACTCCTCTTCCCTTCTCCCATTAAAATTCTGGGGAGAGGTGAATTGGTGGGCCAATTATGCTCCTGTTAATTGTCAGTCTCCTCTCTCTAGAATGTAGGCCCCACAGCAGGGATTCTTGTCTAATTTGTTCACTGCTAGGTTCCCATATCTAGACCAGTGCTGGTCAATATAAACAAAAATGTAATAATGTACTTAACCCCAAATGTCCTAAACATTCTCATTACAACATGAAATCAATAATGTAAAAATTATTAACGAGCTAGTTTACACTCTTTTTTTCATACGAAATCTTCAGAATCTGGGGTGAAGTTTACACTCACAGTACATCTCAATTCGGGTACTAAATTTTCATCAGAAATACTTGACCTGAAAAAAAAAAAAAAAAAAAAGAAATACTTGACCTGTATTCAGATTTCACAACACTTACAGTTGAAAAAGTAGATTCGTGTACCCAGGTTGTCCCAGACATACTTAGATGTCTTCCAATAAATGAAGTATCAGTTTTATTGTTTAAATTTAAGTTAATTAAAATTAAATAAAATCCTCTCCAACAACAGTAGAACACACATTCTTTTCAAGTGTGTATAGAACATTCTCCAGGATAGACCAAATGCTAAGCCATAAAACAAGTCTTAATAAATTTAAAAGGATTGATCATATAAAATTTCTTCTCTTACCACACTGGAATGAAATTAGAAATCAGTAAAAGAAGGAAATGTGGGCAATTCACAGGTATGTAGAAATTAAACCACAGAGTCCTAAATAATCAATGGGTCAAAGAAGAATCCACAAGTGAAATTTGAAAATTAAATAAAATTAGAAATTCAGTTCTTCAGTCTCACCACATTTCAGGTGCCCAACAGCTACCTGTGCTGTTAGACAGTGCGGCTCTAGACAAGACCTGGCACTTAGTAAGTGCTAAGTGAATACTGAAAGAACCAATGAACGGAGAAACCTGGTGGGCACATTCCACTCTACCACACATAACTTTGCAGGCATGCCATGCCTAGGCTGGGTCCTACCTTTAACAAAAGTCCAGGCTGGGGTCTTTGAGGGAGGATTTCCCAGCATCTCTCTGCCCCTCCAGGAAGTTTGAGAACATCTACATCGGCTGGGGCCACAAGTACAGTCCTGAGAATTTCAACCCGTCCCTGCCAGCCCCTGTTCAGCAAGAGTACGCCAGCGGCCTGGAGATCGTGGAGATGAGTGACCCCACGGTGGAGGAGGAGCAGGCCCTGGCGGCCGCGGAGGAAGAGGAAGAGGAAGAGGAGGAAGAGGAGGAAGAGGAGGATGAGGGCCAGGATGACTGAGGCCCCATAGCCCCCTTCCTCAAGCAGGTAGATAGCAGGTTTTCCCTTATACACAGTTTTAGCTTGGTTTTTTTTCATTGTTGGTTTGCTTCCTGCCCCTAGAGGGCAGGGGTAGAAGAGGAAGGCAGCTGCTCTAAATAAAATTTCCTCAGGGCATTCCAGCCGAGTCACTCATTCATTTGTTCACCACATTTGTTGACATGGCCTCCAAGTCAGGACAGTGGCACTTTGCTAGGAACACAGACATTGCCCGGCATAGTCTCTCCCATCTGTTCATTTATTCATTCATCGGGCCATCAAACAACTCTTGAAGTGCCCTGGTTCAACCAGCCCTGTGCTGGGAACACAGCGTTGACCCAGTGGCCCCAGATCTGCTTTCCAGGGGCTCACACTCTACAGGAGAGACAGACACATTCCCTAGACAATGACAACCCAGATAGGGGAGCCCAGAGGACTGACAGAGCTCCTGAGGTGGCTCATAAATGGTCAAAAACAGGGTGGTAGGCCATTCCAAGCAGAGGGAACAGGGCATTCAAAGACCCAAGGGCAAGAGAGAGTGTGTTGTGTTGGGGTAGATTCTCAAACCTCATTTTTGGGACATGGTGTGAGGAGTCAGTGGTGAGAAATGAGGCTGGAAAGAGAGGTTGGCAGGAACAGATTACCCAGGGCTGAACTTTGTCCTGAGAACCCTAGGGAGGCCACCGATGGGCTTTGAACAGGGCAGGGTCCTGATCATTATCATGCTTTAGAAAGACCTCTCTAGATGCCAAGTGGAGGGCAGATAGAGGGGTGAGACAGGAGTCTGGGAGAGCAGAGACAAGGCTCATACAGGGAGGGCCCAAGCAGGAGAGGAGGAGTTTAGACCAGGGCTGCACAGAGGAATGGACTGGAACAGAGGAATTCAGGTGACAGAATGCAAAAGACTTGGGGACTGGAATCAGGGAGTGAAGGGAAATAGCAGAAGTCTAGGGAGACACTGAGTTCTGCAGCCTGGTGACTGGAGGGGATGTCAGTGCCAGCCCTAAAATGAGGACACAGGAGAGGAGCAGGATTTGGAGTAAGATGTCAATTTTTTTTTTTTTGCGTTACGCAGGCCTCTCACTGTTGTGGCCTCTCCCGCTGCGGAGCACAGGCTCTGGACGCGCAGGCTCAGCGGCCATGGCTCACGGGCCCAGCTGCTCCCGGACCGGGGCACGAACCCGTGTCCCCTGCATTGGCAGATGGACTCTCAACCACTGCGCCACCAGGGAAGCCCAAGATGTTAATTTCATTGCAGGACTTGTTGAGTGTGAGATGCTTCTGGGACATTCCAGTGAGAAATCTGGGAGGCAATTGAATAAGTGGGTCTAGGAAGATCTGTGATGGGGGCAGTGTGGTGTCAGAAAAAGTGAGGGGCACTGGCTATCAGGGGGCTGATGGGATCAGGAAGAGATTTCAGGTTACTAGTGGATTATTGGGACACTGGGGACATTGCAGTGATCAATAAAATTTTGGTGGGTGTCGGAGGACCGAGTGAGATTGTTGAAGATTGTGGAGCTATGGAGATACATAGGAGGTTGGTGGGAAATGTGGAGATGTTTGGTGTTAGTATTAATCAGTAGTGGGTTAGATGAAGTCCTTGGAGTTTTATGGAGGCAATGGAGATCAGTGGGATTTGCGGGATCATCTAGGGTGGGGAGGAATGGTTGGAGATGCTGTGGCCAGTCTGGGACTTTAAGATGTAAGTGGGAAACACCGGAGGGTGTATGTTGGGAGTCTTCAGGAGACTCCAGGGTCACCTGGAGTCATTTGTGACGTCATGGGAAGGACAAGGTTTGGATGAGGCCTTCTCTTGAGGGTACTCCCGTTGCTAGGCAAACGGTTCCCAGAGCGCCGTTGCTAGGGACCTGTGCTCTTTTGATGGCCACGCCCCTTTCCCTACGGGGCCCGCCCCCACAGCCAACCACGTCGGCCGCAGGCACGAAGGCCGCGCCCACCTTGTAGCCCCGCCTTCAGTCCAGAACCGTTACCGGAGCGACGGCTGGAGCTCGTCCCGCCTCCCTACCCTGTTGCCAATCGAAGAGGCGTTGCCCGGGCGACGACACCACCTCTTCCGGTGCGGATCCACGGCTTCCGGCAGGGGGCCCGGCGGCAGGCGGCTGTCCGGCACTAGCGGGGCCCTGGGCTGGGGTGGGGGTCGCCCAAGATGGCGGCGGGCGGCGCAGAGGGCGGCTCGGGCCCCGGCGCTGCAATGGGGGATTGTGCGGAGATCAAGTCGCAGTTCCGCACCCGCGAGGGCTTCTACAAGCTGCTCCCCGGCGACGGCGCCGCTCGTAGGTCGGGTCCGGCTTCCTCCCAGACCCCGGCGCCGCCCCAGCCGCCGCAGCAGCCCCTGCCCGGCCCTGCCTCCACCTCAGGCCCCGGTGCTGCGGGCGCCGCGCCGTCCCCTCCGCCCGCAGGCCCAGGGCCCGGGCCCGCGCTGCCTGCGGTGCGCCTCAGCCTCGTGCGCCTCGGGGAGCCCGACGGCGCCGGGGCCGGGGAGCCTCCCGCCACGCCCGCAGGGCTGGGCGCTGGGGGAGACCGCGTCTGCTTCAACTTGGGCCGCGAGCTCTATTTCTACCCGGGTTGCTGTCGCCGCGGGAGCCAACGGGTGAGCGGCCCGCATCGTGGGGCCCTGGGTGCTGGCTGAGAGGATGGGGATCCCTGAGGTGATTCACAAGTGACAGGAGAGTCCCTGAATGATAGGGGGCCCTGAGATAGGCATCCTACATGTGACGGACATCTTAAGGGGAAAGGATTGTTGGAGGTAATACAGGATTCTGAAAGGTGATGGGAGGCTCCCTGGGTGCTGGGAGGTGCTGGGAAACCTCGAGATCATGTGAGATCCCGAGGTTATGCGTGAGGGTCCTGGGATGGTGACTGTTCTGGAGGTGATGGGGAATCCGAGATGGTATGGGGAGCTCCCAGGTGCTGGCTGGCAGGCATTTTGCAGGTGATGGGAAATGCAGGCTCAGAAGTGATGGAGAGCCCAGGGGTATTGCTGTCTGGGGGTGTTGGGGGGACTTGGGGAGCCCAGAGGTGAGGAGGATTCTGGAAGTAATGGGGGCTTAGAGGTAATAGGGATCCTGAAGGTGAATGGGATCCTAGAGAAACTTGGGGTTCTGGAGGTAATGAGGGTGCCGGAGGAAATGAGAATCTCGGAACTGATGGGAGATCTGGAGATAATGAGATCCCAGAGGGAACATCCTCAGGTGTAATGGGTGTCTCTAAAGTGATGTCAGTCCCAGAGGACACGAGACCCTTGGAGTTTATGGTGGTCCCCAGAAGTGATGGGGATCCTGAGAGCCCAGAGATGATGAAGGCACCTAAAATTTGGGGGACCATGAGGTTTAATGGGTCCCTGAACTGTGATGGGGATGCTGAGATTTAAGGACTCCAAAGTGGGGAGAATCCTGGGACATTGGACTTTAGAATTCTGGGGATTGGATGATCCTGAGTTTTGAGGGTCTTGGAATATAGTGGTGCTAAGACCCAGGGGAGTTGCTGAAATTATAGAAAGGAATTGGAGCTCAGGGACTACAGGGGCCCTGAAACTGACACTGTGGCCAAGGGTGTACCAGAAGTTGGGGGTGTCCAACTTTGGGGAGGACGCACTGTGGTCTCATGTGGTGGCAGGGGGCAAAGCTTCCTGCCTGGTTTTTTCCTCTGTTTGTGATTTGGGTGCTCCTTCCTGTCTGTGGTTGCCCCTTCCCTCCCCGCTCACCCATCCACCTACCCACTCCCCTCAGGGATTTAACCCTGCTTCCTCTTTGTGGTTTTCCCCCAACCTCAACACCCTCTTCCTTCCTCTCAGTGGTAGAAGCCATTAACTCGTTTTCTCCCACCACCCAAGTCCATTGACCTCAACAAGCCAATTGACAAGCGGATCTATAAGGGCACCCAGCCCACTTGCCACGACTTCAACCAGTTCACTGCTGCCACAGAGACCATCTCCCTGCTGGTGGGATTCTCAGCCGGTCAAGTGCAGTACCTGGATCTCATCAAGAAGGACACCAGCAAGCTATTCAATGAGGAGGTGATTGTGGGCCCCCAGGGCCCAGAACTGCTCCCGTTCCCACCCACCCACACACTGTTTGCCATGAGACTGCAGCTGCCTGGGAAGCAGTGTAGGCCTGAGGGGGCAGGATGAGGGAGAGATGGGGGATGGACTGATAGACATGGAGGTTGGGGTGACAGCAGCTGCTGTGGTGATAGCTAATAATGACGGTTGCATCTCTTGTGCCCAGGCCCTATGCTGTGTTAGCCCTATGCTGAACACATTACTCCTGGAGTTTTCATCAACCAATGGGTTAGGATTGTGATACCCATTTTGCAGATTAGAGAACTGAAGCTACTCACTGGTTGGGATTTGTTTGCAGCCACAGCCCTTGCTTTTCAAATTCTGGGCCCTGTGGGCTTTGGATTCAAATCTTTGCTGCACCATCTACTCACTGTGTGGCTTTGGGAAGTGACTATTCCTCCCTTAGCCTCAGTTTTTCTCCTCTGCAAAATGGGATTCCCATCCCTACCTCACGGGACTGTTGTAAAATCATACATGGAGGTTGCTCAGTCCTGGGTGGACCTGGCAGAAGGGGAAATGCCAGTGAAAGACCTTATCTGTGTCCAGAACTACTCTTGTCCTCTATCTCTTTCTCTCTGTTCTGAGGTGTTTCAAATGTACAGAGTGCATGAATGGCAGAGGAGAGTGAGTGGAACACGGAATGGATTAAAGTGGACTAGGTCATCCATTCACAAAATATTCATTGAGCATTCGTTCTTTGCCAGGCATTGTTCTAAGCACTGGGAATACTACATCTCGGTGAACAAAACAGAGGGCCCTGCCTTTGTGGAGCTTTTATCTAGCTGGAGGAGACAGATAGTTATCAAATAACTAAGTAGGCTGTGTGTCAGTGTCGTGGAGAAAAATCCAGCAGGGAAGGCGAATGGGGAGTGCTCGGTGAGGTTAGGAAAGGTCTCATGGAAGGTGACATGGAAATAAATTCCTAAAGGAGGCAAGACAAATTATTGGAGAAAAGGACATTCTGAGTAGAGGGAACAGCTAGGACAAATGCCGGAAGCAGGACAGCAAAAAGGCTGTGTGGCCAGAGCAGTGTTGAGGGGGAGGGTGGTAGATGAGCTCCGAGAAACAACTCGGAGGGGCCAGGAGAGGTAGGGTCTGGCAGGTCATGGAAAAGACCTTGGCCTTTAGAGCCTCTCGCCACTGGGGTTCATCTGAGCCAAGAACACAGGAACAATTTGATTTAATTTCTAAATTCTCCAGAGAATGGAGAATGGGAAGCAACTTGGGTATCTGGGAAAGAAGTTACTTTGTTACAGACGGTGGATGCCAAAGGGCTTTAGGGCTTGGTTCTCCCCGGAGTCCTGCTGGAGAAAGGCTGCCATGGTGTTCAGAATGGGAGAGGCAGTGCCGGGTGCTGACTTAGGTTTTAATAGCATCTCTTTGGCAACTGTGCAGAGAAGAGACCCAGGTGGTGGAGACCGGTCAGTTAGGCCGTTGCAGGCCTGACGGCAGCTGAGACCAGGGTGGTTGGAGTTGGGGGTGGTGAGAAGAGATCAGGTTCTGGGCACATTTTGCAGATCAAGCCCACAGGATTTCTTGCAGGTTTGGAGGTGAGTTGTGAGGACAAAAAGGAGCAAAGATGCGTGGCTGCCAGGATGGGGTTGTCACTCAGGTGTCCTGGAACTACTTTCCAGGCACCTCCTGCGGGTACAGCTCCGTGCTCTGGGGCTAGAACAATGAACCAAATAAACAAAGATACCTTCCTTGGGGGAGCTGATACTCCGTGACTCAATATCTTGCCTTAAGCATGACATGGTAAAGATGGCGGAGGGGGTTAGAGGAGAGTTCTCTGGAAGGCAGCACTGCCCTCCTGCCGAAGAAGGGACATCGAGGCTCCACGGCGCTCCCCTCACACAGCCCTTCTCCCCCTGCTTTCCCCTAACCTGGTGTCTGTCCGTTTCCCTCAGTCCCTCCTCTCCGAGGAGGCCCGGGCCACTTACGATGACCTTCTCTGGGGAACCAGGCTGGGGAGGAGGTGGGCCACGGGAGGATGGCCCTCTCCCAACCCCCGCTCTCTCCCCTGGCAGCGGCTTATCGACAAGACCAAGGTGACATATCTGAAGTGGCTGCCTGAGTCAGAGAGCCTGTTCCTGGCATCCCACGCCAGCGGCCACCTGTACCTGTACAACGTCAGCCACCCGTGCGCCTCGGCCCCACCGCAGTACAGCCTGCTGAAGCAGGGCGAGGGCTTCGCCGTCTACGCCGCCAAGAGCAAGGCGCCCCGCAACCCACTGGCCAAGTGGGCGGTGGGCGAGGGGCCCCTCAACGAGTTCGCCTTCTCGCCCGACGGCCGGCACCTGGCCTGCGTCAGCCAGGACGGCTGCCTGCGCGTCTTCCACTTCGACTCCATGCTGCTGCGCGGGCTCATGAAGAGCTACTTTGGGGGCCTGCTCTGTGTGTGCTGGAGCCCCGACGGGCGCTACGTCGTGACGGGTGGTGAAGATGACCTGGTCACCGTGTGGTCCTTCACCGAGGGCCGCGTGGTGGCCCGAGGCCACGGCCACAAGTCCTGGGTCAACGCCGTGGCCTTCGACCCCTACACCACGAGGGCCGAGGAGGCGGCTGCTGCCGGTGGCGACGGGGAGCGGAGTGGCGGGGAGGAGGAGGAGCCGGAGGCCGCGGGCACGGGCTCGGGCGGGGGCGCCCCCCTCTCCCCGCTGCCCAAGGCCGGCTCCATCACCTACCGCTTCGGCTCGGCCGGCCAGGACACGCAGTTCTGCCTGTGGGACCTCACCGAAGACGTGCTCTACCCTCACCCTCCCCTGGCCCGCACCCGCACCCTCCCCGGCACGCCGGGCACCACGCCGCCTGCCACCGGCAGCTCGCGAGGTGGTGAGCCAGGCCCCGGGCCCCTGCCCCGCTCACTGTCCCGGTCCAATAGCCTCCCACACCCAGCGGGCAGCGGCAAGGCGGGCGGCCCGGGTGCGGCGGCGGAGCCGGGGACGCCCTTCAGCATCGGCCGCTTTGCCACGCTCACGCTGCAGGAGCGGCGGGACCGGGGGGCCGAGAAAGAGCACAAGCGCTACCACAGCCTGGGCAACATCAGCCGGGGCGGCAGTGGGGGCGGGGGCGGCGGGGACAAGCCCAGCGGCCCCGCCCCCCGAAGCCGGCTGGACCCCGCCAAGGTGCTGGGCACCGCGCTGTGCCCGCGCATCCACGAGGTGCCGCTGCTCGAGCCGCTCGTGTGCAAGAAGATCGCCCAGGAGCGGCTCACGGTCCTCCTCTTCCTGGAGGACTGCATCATCACCGCCTGCCAGGAGGGCCTCATCTGCACCTGGGCCCGGCCGGGCAAGGTGGTGAGTCACCCCACACCAGCGCACCTGGGACCCAGGCAGAGGCGGGCATTGGCAGACAGGTTTGGTAGCATCACAGCCTCTAGCCGTGTGGGATGAGGGGAAGCCATGGAAATCTGTGTCCCGGAACAAGCCTTCTCAGATCTTAGAGTGACTTCTAGAACGCTTGGCAAGCAACGGTAAGCAGAGAGAGGGTCAGGCATAAGAGACATCTGGGAGTGGTGGAGAACATGGCCAGTTATCAGAAGGGCAGCCGGTGGGCCCAGCATGGCTAGGTCTTACGGAATGGTGAAATTTTATTAATACTGCAGTTTGAGCTCTATGGGCAAGGTTGAGCCTGTGCACCCAGCTTCCAGCCTGAGTGTCAGACTCTTGGGATCCGAGCCCACTGCTGGAGGCGTGGGCTGTGGAATCCCAGGCTCAGGGTCCAGTCCAGCACTTCTGCTCCGTGTGACCTCGAGCAAGTCACTGCCTCTTTATGACCTTTCTCACCTCTTAGGGCAGGGAAGCTTGAAGATGGGTAGGCCATGGGGTTCAGAAAGGTGCTAGTAAGGTGAAGTGCGGGCCTGGTGCCTTATAACTTGGGACCTGTGTTCTCAGATGTCTCCTAAGGGTTTGGGCCCTGGGGCCCAGGATGCCAGATCTGAGGGCTGTGCCTGGCTCCCTGGAAGAGCAGTTTTGGAATTGTAGGGTCCTGAATCCCTAGAACTTAAAGTACAGTCTCAGAGGCAGGGGCATTGGGATTTGGGGAATCTGGTAAGTCCTGAAAGAGATCCCTCTATCTCCCTAGTTCACAGACGAGGAGACCGAGACCCAGACAGGGGAAGGAAGTTGGCCCAGGTCACCCAGCAAGTCAGTGGTAGAGGTAGGACTGTCCCTAAGTTCTTCCCTCCCAGAATCTTAGGACCCCCTCCGCAGTCAGAAGGGGACCCCAGTTTCCCCCTCTCCTCCCTACCTCCACCCCTACCCCATCCTCTTTGCTCAGGATCACCTGAGGACTTTAATTGTATAAGAGTGCCACCTGCTGGGACAGGGAAGCTAGCCGAGATGTAAGTTCCTGAGCCTAGAGCAGCGGCCTGTCTGGGTGGTCTGGGGTGGATTGAAGGGCAAGGCCAGGGTGGCAGCAGCCTGGGGGACTCCAGGCTGGCTTCCCCCCTCCCCAACCCCCGCCCCGTGGGACTGGTGAGAGCCCCAGGCTGTCTCTAACCCCCTCCTGTCTCCGCTCTCATCTTCCCCAGGGCATCTCCTCCCAACCAGGCAACTCCCCGAGCGGCACAGTGGTGTGAAGCCATGGATGTCGGGGTCCCCCACCCCATGCCCCCAGCTCCTAGCATAACCGTCCCCGCTGACCTCATGGATCAACATATTAACAAGACTAACCGTGACGGATGGACTGCTCCGGTCCCTCTCCCTGCTCAAATTTGGGGCAGAGGGTCCCTCAGACTGACCCAGACACTGGGGGGATGTAGTGGCCCGTGTGGCCTCAGCCTTGTCCCCACCCACTGCCAAGTACAATGACCCCTTCCTCTGAAACATCAGTGTTAGCCTCATCCCTGTCCCCAGCATGTGACTGGTCACTCCTGGGGGAGAAACTCCCCACCCACAAGAGCCCCAGCTCTGCAGTGCACCTCTCGGTCCTGTGTGCAGGGCAGGGGGTGGCCCACCCCTCCCCTGGCCCCCGCCCTGCCCTTGCTGTTACTTGTGCTTTTGAAGAATGTTAAATTATGGAAGCCCCTGGGGTCCTCGCTGTCCCCCAGGACCTCTTATTTATACTAAAGTTCCCTGTTTTCACAGCGTCTCTGTTCCCTTCCGCGGAGGTATGGAGGAAGTGTGTGGGTGCTTTCGATGCAGCCCTAGAATCAGTCCACTTTATCCAGAGGAAGCGCTAGGCCCTGCCTCCCCCCCCAGACCCCCTTTTGAGGGCAGGAAGAACTGAAAACCAGAGGAGGGATGTGCCTGAGGCACACAGCTGGTGGATCTGCTGCTGGCCAGCCCCAGGCAGGGCCCTTCAGACAGAGGAGAGTATCCCTCGCCCCACTCCAAACTCTCGGAGGGAAGAGAGCCACCAGTACCCCCTCTTCAGAGTCTTCAGTGGGAGTTTTAAAAGTTGTTTCAAAGTGTCCAGATATTATAGGGGCCCCCGCCAGGCAGCTCCTGAGATGCCCAGAGTGAGCTGCCACAGCATAGGCCCTGGCCTTCTGCTGCCTCAGGCCTGGCTTGGCCGGGCCCAGGCATCCAGGACCAATTAGAGACCATGGTTTCCTCTGGGAGAACTGTCCACCCTGGAAAGAACAGCGAAAATCCCTCCTGGCTGGCTCTCTGGAGCCACAGGGAGTGGTGTCTTCCCGCTCTACCCTCCACCCCCCGAAATGTTTCTGTTTCTAATCCTAGCCTGGGCAGGAATGTGGCTGCACTGCCAGGGTCCAAGGAGCTATTTTGGGGGCTCCTTTGCCTCCCCCAGGCTTTGGCTAGTGGGTCACCCCTGATCCTGGCTCCTGAGGGCCTCCCTTCCCGATTCTCTCACCACCCCTTCCCCATCTCCTGCCAAAAACAAGTCAGTGTAAAGCAGAGGGCCTGAGGGCTAAATTTAAACCATCCCAAAGTCTGCCTCCTTGGCTGAGTCACCCGCAAAGCTGCCCTGGCCTCCCGCCCCCCTTCCCAGGCCTCACCCCTTTTTCTCCCCCCCTCCCAACTCAGGAGCTTGGGAGGGGTGTTACCAAATCACTGTGAACCTCAATTGGTCCCCTCTGGGGAATGGGCGGGCTCATCTTTGGCGTCTGTCATACCTGTAGCGTTCCTCTGTGCTTTGCCTTTTCAGTGGTGGGGTAGTTTGAGGGTAGAGATTCTCCACAACCCCTCATCTCACACTGAAGCGTTCCGAGGGGCCCTGGAAGGAGCAACTTGGGGGGGCCTGGCTTGTGAGGGGTTAAGGCTGGGAGGCTGGAGGGGGCCGGACCGAGGGGTGGGGAGAAGGGGAGGAGGCCTTAGCAGCCAGCAGAGAGAAGTGGCCAGAGAGGCCCAGGGGACAGCCAGGGACAGGCAGACATGCAGCCAGGGCCCCAGGGCCTGGACAGGGCCCTCCAGGCCCCGTGACGGGAGGACCCCGAGCCCCTGGCCCGGGGAGGGGGCCATGGTGCTGCCTGCCCGACATGTCAGCCGAAGTGCGGCTGAGGCGGCTTCAGCAGCTGGTGCTGGACCCCAGCTTCCTGGGGCTGGAGCCCCTGCTCGACCTTCTCCTGGGCGTCCACCAGGAGCTGGGCGCGTCCGACCTGGCCCAGGACAAGTATGTGGCCGACTTCTTGGAGTGGGGTGAGTGCCTACCTACCTGCATGGTGCCCCACAGATTCGGGGGTGGGGGCAAGGCAGAGGGGGGAGGTGGGTGTGGGCTGGGTGTTGGGGGCAGGACGGACACGGGGAAGACCTCCCATTCAGGGGCTCAGAACTTGGGGCTGGGTCTTGGGGCGACATATTCCTACCCCTGTGCCACCCTGGCAGGGCAGAGTGAGATGAACAGAGGCCAGGGCAGCCATGACTCAGAATCATGACTTGGGAGCCATGGTAAGCCGGGTTGGGCACAGCCTCTCATGGTCCCCTTGCACCCCATTCCCGAGTCTAGGCCTAGGGACATGCTGGGGAGCCCTGTCTTCTAGGACCCCTCCCCACCAAAATGGGCCCTGTGGCCCTCCACCCTGGTTCCCCAGATCACAGGGGCAAGCGGAAGGGACAGCACAGGGCAGCTGCCAGGGGCGCGGCTGACGGGCAGGTGTTCGGCGCCAGCCTCTCCAGCTGCTCCAACAGGTGCCCAGGCACTGGGAGGGCACGGTGACTCAGGCAGGCCCGGGGAGAACCAGCTCTGCACACAGGCCCCACCAAGCACCCCCTCCACTCCCTGGTTGGAGGAGGAAGAATTAGGATTCTTCTGAGTGGGCCCACTTTCTCTGTAGGTTCCTCCTCCACCCGAAGTCCCTTCTGGCCAAGTCTTCCCCTGGAGACGGGTCCAGAGGGAAGATGCTTCATCTTCAGCCTCAGCCTCCTGCCTTGTCTGCCCCACTCCCTCCTGGCCCAGGCTCAGGCTCACTTGGGTTTCTGTCTCTCTAACATCTGCCATTCTGTCCCTCCACTGGTCTGTCCCTCAGTGGCTTGCTCTTGGTCCTTAGGCTCTGTGTGTCCCTGTCCCCGTCCCTGTTTCCTGTCTCTCTGCCTTCTCCCGCTCCCTCTTTTCTTGTGTCCATCTCTTTCTGACCCAGGCCCTGCTTCTCTCTCCCCATTTTGCAGATGCGAAGGTGGAGGCCAAGGGCTAGACCACTTGGCCTCTGGGAGAACCTTCTTCCCACATCCCCCCAGCCCTTAGTAACTCTCTCAGCTCCTCTTTTGCAGAGGATGAACTGAGACCTGAGGTGGGGGCAGCTCTCCTGTAAGGAGCACTCCTTTTGTGGCCCGAGCAGCATCCTGCGGCCCCTCCCCTGCCAGGCCGCTGGGGCGGGGGAGGGGGCCTGGGTTCCCGCTGCCTTAAAAGGGCTCAGTGTCTTGGCTCTCTCCTCCCTCCCCCATCCTGGGCCCTGCCTGCTGCTTCCCTGCTGGCCCACTCTTCCTGAACCCCGAACCCTCTCCATAACCCACTGTATCTTCCCTCATTCCTAGTTGCACCCATTGCTCTCTCCCTCCTGCCTCAGAAGCTCCCAGCTTCTTCCACCTCCGGGAGTCCAGGCTTCCCTCTCCCCCTGCCTCCACTCTCCGCCTTCCCCCTCCCAAACTGCTCTCTGTAACATTGCTAGCTGTAGGACGTTGGGCAGAGGACTTCACCTGTCTGAGCCTTGGTTCTTCATCTGTAGATAAGGGGTAATAGCAAAACCTCCTCCTGGAGTTGAGAGCGTAGAGATAACACACTTGACTGTGCCTGCAGCCCTGGAGCCAGGATGCGGATCCACGCTGGCTTTGTCTCCCTCTCCCGTTCCTTCTCCTGGTCCTAGCCCTAAACTCAGGGTTTCCCAGAGTGTGGTCCAAGAGCCACCAGTATCTGAGCCTAGGATTAAACTGCAGGCTCTGGGCCATGACCCAAAACAGACTGAATGAGAGCCCTGGGGGTGGGCGGGGTCACCGGGAGTAGGGGCCCGGAAGCCCAGGGAGCTCTAAGAACTGGGCCTATTTCTTCTTCCTCTGTTCTTCAGGGCCTCCCTTCGGCAGACTTGTTACCTTACCCTGTCCATCTGCACCCCCTAGAGCCCTCTGGCCCAGTGTCCTGTCCCAGAAAGGGGTTCCCAGGCATCCCACTTTTCTCTGTACAAGAGCAGTTTTGGGTCCCCAAAGCCTCACATAATGTTTATGTGAAGTCTTTAAGGAGGCCGACTAGTGCTAAGAGGAGGGGCAGGGGCAGGGGAGACTCAGCGACAGAAGGTGGGACTGTCTCTCCTCGTCTCCAGTGTCAGTCCCTCGGATTCTCGGTTCTTATCCCCGCCCCTTCGCCCCCTCCCCCCCAGTGGAGCCCATCGCGGAGAGGCTTAAGGAGGCCCGACTGCAGAGGGATGACTTCGAGATCCTGAAGGTGATCGGACGCGGGGCGTTCAGCGAGGTGAGCCTGGAGCAGCGGAGGCAGCTCAGTGGGGTTAGAGACCTGACTTTTCCTGCAGTGGGCGGGATGTTGGCGTTCCGGAAGTTCTTAGAAATTGATGAATGACTGAGTTTAGACCCTAAGGCGGGGCTTGAGGCCAATGGGCGTGGCTTTGCCGAGTGGGGGCGGGGCCAAGTCTGGCCCGGGTTAAGGGTGGAATCCAATCTGGGGGAGGCCTGGTGTTTCCCCGCCACCTCCGCTCTATTACCCTGTTTGGGCTTTCAGGTGGCGGTGGTGAAGATGAAGCAGACGGGCCAGGTGTACGCCATGAAGATCATGAATAAGTGGGACATGCTGAAGAGAGGCGAGGTGACGGCCGGGCTGGGTGTGCAGGGTGCTGAGGACCCCCCCCTTCCGTCCTCCCACCCCCGTGCGCTTCAGCTCCTCCGGGTGCCCCGCAGGTGTCGTGCTTCCGCGAGGAGAGGGATGTGTTGGTGAACGGGGACCAGCGCTGGATCACGCAGCTGCACTTCGCCTTCCAGGACGAGAACTACCTGGTGAGCCCCAGGCCGGGCGACTAGAGAGGCGGACCCCCACCCCTGAGGCTGTCAGTTATCGAGGTGTGGGCACGCAGAGGAAGTTCTAGGATCAGGGAGCTGCCTCGAAATGCATGCGGCAGTCCCTGGGTGTGGTAGGAGCTGGCCTTCCTTTCCCGGGATGGGAGATGTCCCTTACTGCCTTTTTCCCCGGGTTGATTACGGGGGGCACTACCTGGAATGATATAGTCTCTAGAGTCTATGTGGGAGCCACTGGGCAGGGGGTATCTGGGCTCCATACCCTGGATAATCGAGAGGTCTCTGAGTTCTCTTTTTCCTGACTCTCTTGGTCGTGGGTGGGGGAAGTGAATCTCTGTCCAGTGACATCGTGGGGGAACGAGGATTGGGGGTGGGCATGTCTCTGATTTGGCCTGGGAGATCTCTTGGGGCTGGGGCTGGGGCTGCGGAGTCTCTGCCCAGGGATGGGGCGTCTCTGGGAGTCTTTGTCCCGGGCTATCGGCCGTGGGCGCCCAGACGAGGTACCGACCCCCGTGACACGCCCCCTCCCAGTACCTGGTCATGGAGTACTACGTGGGCGGGGACCTGCTAACGCTGCTGAGCAAGTTTGGGGAGCGGATCCCGGCCGAGATGGCGCGCTTCTACCTGGCCGAGATTGTCATGGCCATAGACTCGGTGCACCGGCTGGGCTACGTGCACAGGTGGGCGCTGCAGGGGCTGAAGGCCGCGGGAATTGGAGAGAGTGGTCCTTAAGAGGGTGGGGCCCAGGCGGTGCTGCCTAGTGGGGTGGAGCCTGGTGAGATGGCAGGAGAGAGGCTCACTTATCCCTCTCCCTTCCCTTCTTCCCTCCGCGCAGGGACATCAAACCGGACAACATCCTGCTGGACCGCTGCGGCCACATCCGCTTGGCCGACTTTGGCTCCTGCCTCAAGTTGCGGGCGGATGGAACGGTGAGCGGTGCGCCGCTCTTGGGCAACTCGGACTACCAATGACGGGTCGGGAGCAGGAACCCGAGGTGCAGCGTGGGGGCGGGGCTGAGGCGTGCGGGCAGAGCCAGGGTGAGGGCAGGACTAGATTTGGAGGGGAAAGAAGGAGGCGACCCAGGCCGTAGCCTACCTGTGGCTCAGGCTTAGAACAGGCAAAAGGAGGGACTAAGCTCTAGGGTAGTGTTAAGAGGGGGCGGAGCCAGAGCTAGGAGGGGCGGGGTCAAGCCTAGCTCGGATCCTCTTGGCTCAGGTGCGGTCACTGGTGGCTGTGGGCACCCCGGACTACTTGTCTCCCGAGATCCTGCAGGCCGTGGGCGGTGGGCCCGGGACTGGCAGCTACGGGCCCGAGTGTGACTGGTGGGCGCTGGGCGTGCTCGCCTATGAAATGTTCTATGGGCAGACGCCCTTCTACGCCGACTCCACGGCTGAGACCTACGGCAAGATCGTGCACTACAAGGTGAGCACAGCCCGGGGAGCCCCTGACCTCTCTGCACATGCTCCCAGGTAACATCCCCTCTTTTCCCCTCCTTCTGAGCAGGAGCACCTGTCTCTACCGCTGGCAGACGCAGGAGTCCCCGACGAGGTTCGCGATCTCATCCAGCAGCTGCTGTGTCCCCCCGAGACGCGCCTGGGCCGGAATGGAGCAGGCGATTTCCAGAAGCATCCTTTCTTCTTTGGCCTTGACTGGGACAGCCTCCGAGACAGCGCGCCCCCCTTTACGCCGGATTTCGAGGGTGCCACAGACACATGCAACTTCGATGTGGTGGAAGACGGGCTCACTGCCATGGTGAGCGGGGGCGGGGTAGGTACCTGCGATCGATCCCTGGTCTGCAGAGGGTACCCCCGCATCCGACCGCCGTAACACTGAGGTTAGGAGAGTACCCTCCTCCTGGGGTCCTGAAATCATTCCTTCCCCAGAAACACCTGCTCTGTTTGGCCCCAGGGCTGGGAACCCAGCAGTGACCTAGACTCACAGTCCAGTGGAGGACACGGACTTGTCCCCAGACAATGATGCTCCAGAGAGATCAGGGCTGAGATGGGGGTGGGGGGTGCAGGGGGGCGGGCCTCCTGACCCAGCATGAAAGGTCCTGGAGGGCTTCCTGGAGGAGGGGGCTATCTGAGCTGAGACCTGGAAGCATGAGAGGTGAGAAAGCACCATAGAGGAATCTCCCTTGCTTAGGCCATCTCTCTCTCAGCTGTCATATGAGCTATCCCGTGCTTGTTCAGCCTGACTGCCTTTGTGCTGGGCACAGCGGGGGACACACATGGACCAAGTCAGCCCTGGTGCCTGCCCTCATCTACTTACAGTCTGGAGAAGTATATAATTATACTGTGGCAAGTGCCCTGAGGGAAGCAGCAGGATGTAATGAAAGAAAATGACGCAGGGTCCACTTTAGATAGACCCCAGGCTGGGGTGGGAGGGTGGCAGGGCACTTAAGCCAAGACTGGGAAGGGGTGAGTGAGGGGCCATCCCTGACAGCCGCTGGTCACCTCACATCTGTGTTTCTCTCCTATAGGAGACGCTGTCGGATATGCAGGAAGGCACGCCACTGGGGGTCCACCTGCCTTTCGTGGGCTACTCCTCCTATTCCTGCATGGCCCTTGGGTAAGTGCTACCCTGTGCAGCTTGAGAGGAGTGGACGGGGGTGGGGTGGGGGTGGGGGGGTCCTGCCTCCAGAGGCCCCAAGAGGCTGCTCGGGGTTATCACATCCTGGCCCGTTGGTGCCCAGGAGAATTGCAGGGTCAGTCTCGGAACCTTATTGTCTTGGGACTAAGGGCTTTCAGAAGCCCAGAATTGTAGGACGTTAAATTCTCGGACCATAAGTACTTTGAAATTTAGATTCAAATGTAAAACCTCAGAGTCACAGGCTCAGCCTTCCGGAATCTTCTGACCTTCCACTTTTAGATTTCTAGTATACAGTCATGGGACCTCAAAATCTTAGAGAATAAGAAGTTTAGAATTGTTACGTCAATCTTAAAAGAACACGGACTCACTGAATTACATAACCACAAAGCCTTCTTAAAACATTGATTCTGAAAATAATACATTGCTTATCACAAGTATATTAGAAAATAGGGATGAGAAAAAGGAAGGCCGCCAGCAGCGGCCTTGTGTGTCCCTGGCTCACAGCACATGTACTTACCAGCTGCGAGAACATGCTGTATTCTGATCTGTTTTGTTATTGGACAGTGTACCGCAAGTGCCATTTCTTGAACAAACTATAACACAATCCTGACCCGCTGGGGAGTGTTCTCCTTACTGGGCGGGTCAGGACTCAGCTAACCCGCCTCTGCCATGACCCAGGCTGGATGAACAGCCGCAGGTTGGTCTTGGCGCTTGTCGAGCGTCATTGGGTCCTTGAGACATATTTCTACAAGAGGGACTGCTGGGTTGGAGGGGACATCACTTTTACTGCAATTTCATATTCCTTGGGAGGGTCTGTCTTCCTCCCAGCACCTGGGTCTGGGGGTGGGAGGGGTGGCTGCTGTCTAGAGTCAGGCTTGGGGTCCAACACCCAGTCTGAAGACCACCTCTTTGGACGTGGCCAGAGCTGGGAGTGTCTCCCTCACTCCCTGAGGCCCTTAGGAGAGGGGCTGTAAAGCGCACATGGAGACGGAGATGGGCAGATCCTAGAACATGGGTTTCCTGACCCCAGGTTCCCAAGGAAGGTGCAGAGAGGCCAGCTTCCAGGGGCCTGAGGCCATGCCAGGCGCAGGCCTTTTCCCAACAAGAGGAGGACCTGTCTCACCAGCCTGGCCATTTATTCCCTTCACTCTGCCCCTCCCCCTCCTCAAGCCTGGAGCCTTCAGGTCTGGCTGCCCCCGGGCACAGGCTAGGGAGTCCTGGCTGTAAACGCAGAGGATGGGCATGAGGCCGGCTCTTCCTCCCCTCGCCCTCTTCCTCTCCCCAGGGATGATGAGATCCCGGGCTCCACGCCCATGGAACTGGAGGCCGAGGCGCTGCCTGAGCCATTGCAAGAGCCCAGCCTGGAACCCACGGTGCCCCCACCAGAGGAAGCGGTGAGTCTTTAGGAGTCTTTAGAGGAGAGGGTCAGAGAGGGACGAATCGAGAGAAAAGTGGAGGCCTTCAGGGATAGTGTGCGCCATGGAGTGCTAGGCCCTCTGGGAGGTTCCTTGACAGAAAGAGATGGAAAACAAAGTAGAGACAAGGTTACTTGAGTCAGAAATGATCCCCACAGAGAAATGAAAACAGGTCAGTGAGTGTGCATGGAGGGGAACTCTCTGGGGAGGGGAAGCCCTGGAGAAGCAGGAGGACCACGCATTGGTCAGCAAAGAGAAGGGTAAGGGCTCTGAGGTGAGAACCAGCTGGTTTGCTCTGAAACATGCAAGGAGGGTAGTAAGGCTGCGCTGTTCCAGGAGGAAGGAGGGTGAGGAGTGAGGAGCGGGGAGGCTGGAGAGGCCAGCAGACGCACACCAGACAGGGCCTTTAGTTTTCATGTGGTGGGCCTCCTCCTGAGGGCACTGAGGGGCCGGAGAGATTCTCCAGGGGAGGGACATGGTCAAGCTGCGTAGTGTTACAGGAACAGCCCTTTGGTGTGGAAGGTGGATGGGAGGAGACCAGATTAAAGGCTGGAGATGAGGGCTGGGCTGGGTTAGGGAAGGAGGGGGCTTGGATCACTGCAGGAGCTGTGGGGATTCCAGAAAGATCTCGGGGGTGCAGGAATAGAGGTCAAAGGAGGATCCCAGGCCTGGAACCTATGCCTAAGTCTCGAATGCTCCAGGAGCCACAGGCAGCCCTAAGCCCGGTTCCCATACCCAGGCTGAAGAGGCAGTTCCGGAGGCCATTCCGGAGGCGGTGGCAGAGGCCCAGGTCACGCTGCGGGAACTCCAGGAGGCCCTGGAGGAGGAGGTGCTCACCCGACAGAGCCTGAGCCAGGAGCTGGAGGCCATCCGAACGGCCAACCAGAACTTCGCCAGGTCAGGGTCGGGAGTCGGGGACAGTCACTACCTTTAGCAGCCTCTCTAGCCGAAGTCCCGAAGGGATCATGGTCCTTACCTCCCCTGCAGCCAACTCCGCGAGGCCGAGGCCCGTAACCGAGACCTGGAGGCGCACGTCCGGCAGCTGCAGGAGCGGATGGAGTTGCTTCAGGCCGGGGGAGCCGCAGGCGAGTCCCTCATCCACCACCTTTCCTGAGGCGCCGGCGGGGGTGGGGGGGTGGGCGGGGAGGTGGGCCCGCGGCGTGTGTATACACCTGGGGGAGGGTGAGGGGCCCAGGCTGGGGCACGCCGCGCCACCGCCCTTCTCCGTCCCTCCACGCGCCCTATGCCTCTCTCTTCTCCTTCCAGCTGTCACGGGGGTCCCCAGTCCCCGGGCCACGGATCCACCTTCCCATGTAAGACCCCTCTTTTTCCCCTGCGTCAAGCCTGCTGCCCCCTTTGCAGACTCTGTCCCCATCTCCCCGTACCCCTGTCCAGACTTAGAGGCTCACCCCTACCTCTTTGAGGTTCCAGTCAGCAGACACCCTCCATTCATGCCCAAATCTACCAGATCTCCCTCGGTTCAGGCCTCTCCCCAAATCCCATCCAGGATCTCCCTAGATGACCTCCCCGACCTCGACTCCCCTCTCTGTCTCTTACACCCCGCCGAGGGCGGCCGTGCCGAGCTGGGCTCGGATCGGGTCACCTGTCCCTTCTCTCTCCAGCTAGATGGCCCCCCGGCCGTGGCTCTGGGCCAGTGCCCGCTGGTGGGGCCAGGCCCCATGCACCGCCGCCACCTGCTGCTCCCTGCCAGGGTACGTCCGGCTGCTCACGCCCGCCCGTCGCGCGACCCCGCCCAGCTCCACGTACCCCAAGCCGCCTCTGCTTAGCTGCGCCTCTGCGGGGTGGGGCCCGCGGCGGGGAGGGAGGATACTCGGGCAGCCAATCAACACAGGCTTCTAGGAGGCAGCCAATGAGGAGTTGGGACAAGACTTAGGCTTGCGAGCCGACCAACCACAGCTACTCGCGCTGTGAGGGGGCGGGGCAGGTGCAGGGAGTGTGTGGACCCTCTTATGGGCGTAGGCGGGGCTGGCCCCAGGAGCCAATCAGAGGCCCGCGTCGCCAGTGCTGACCCCCCCCCCGCCCTCTCCCCGCAGGTCCCTAGGCCTGGCCTATCGGAGGCGCGTTCCTTGCTCCTGTTCGCCTCTGCTCTGGCTGGTGCCGCCGCCCTGGGCTGCATTGGGTTGGTGGCCTGCGCCGGCTATCTTGCCACAGTCTGACCCCGCCCGGGAGCCGCCTTCGCCGCCTGAACCCTAGAACCCGAGCCTGTCCTCCACTTGGGCTCCGCTGGAGGGTTTGGTGACCCAGGCACGGCCCAGAAGCCACTCCCACCGCCCCCCAGTTCACAGCACTCCGAGCGTGGGTTTCCGCCCCAGCTCCAGCCCTGTGATCCGGGCCCGCCCTCTGGCGGCCGGGGAGGGAGGAGCCGGGGCCGCGGCTCCAGGGAGGCTTGTAGCCGGGAATGCTGCTGCTGCTGCTGGGGGGATCGCGGACCTCTTCCTTTCTCCGGCCTAGCTGAGGCATCCGACGTGGATGGGCAAGCTGCGACCTAGAGAAGGCAGCAGGGCCAGGGCTCGGCATCTGTTTTTCACCCTCCAGGCACCCCCACCCACATCGGCTTGCAAACCACAAATCCTCCTTGTGCATGAGGCCCTGCCCTCCCGGGAAGACTCTCTTGCCGCGGTGAACGTCTAGCGCGAGCTCCGCCTTTACCTTTTGACAGCCCCGCTTTTTTCGGGGACTCTCGCGCCCTCCTCACGTGCGCTGTTCTCGGAGCCACAGCCGGCTCCGCCCGCCTCGGCAGTATGGGTATTTATTGACCTTTCCTCCGACCCGCTGACAGGCTCCAGGACCCCAGCACCCTAATCCACATTTTGGATGCACTGAGACCCCGACATTCCTCGGTATTTATTGTCTTTCCCCACCTAGGACCCCACCCCCGATCCTCGCGAATAAAAGGCCCTCTCGTCTGCCCAAAATTCTGAAATTCCTTCGCGTCCGCTGTTTGCTTTGAGGGCAGGAGGCTTCTCAGTGGGCCAATAGGAAGGCGAGTGGAGGTGGCCAATGGCCTGGCAGCAAGCTAGCGGGAGGCGAAGCGGACGTATCAGGGGTGGGGGTGGGATGCGGGGGCGTAGCTTCGACATCCGGCCAATAGGAGAAGAAGAGCGGGCCACCAGGAGGCACCGCCTCTTGTCCAGCTGTGGCCCAGCTGTGCCATCAGGCCGCGGTGAAGGGGGGGCTGGGCTGGCAGCTAGCGCAGCCATCCTCCTACCACTGCGCCTGCGCGGGCCACGCGCATCCGTTCCAGAGACTGACTTACGCTCAAGAAAAGTTGCTGCAAACTTTCTAGCCCGTTTCCCCCGCCCCTTCTCCCAGCCAGACCCGCCCCCCTGCGGAGCCGGGAATTCCGAGGGGCGGAGCGCGGGCCGAGATGGGGAGTGAGGGGGGCCTTCGGAGGACCCTGGAGACGGAGGCGTGCAGAAGCTCAGTCTCGGGGCGGAGGCGGCTTCGCGCCCTTAGCCCTCCCGGACGGCCTGTTGCCTTCTCCGTTGTCCCGATGGGGAAACTGAGGCCCTGAACCAGAGGCACACGCGGGGGGGAGGCAAAAAGCGCGGCCTGAGGCGAAGGGAAAACAAAGGGAGAATCACGGACAGACGGGGAGGGGGACGGGCACACACACACACACACACTGGGACAGAGACCCTAATAGAGAACTGGGCCTGGCATCGGTGGTGAGGGGGGAGACGCGGGGTCGGCGGGAGAAGATCGGGAAGGGCGAAGTTGCGGGGGGGTGCGGGGAGGGGAGCCGGGCGGGAGAGGGGGCTGGGGAAAGCCCGAGGGAGGAGGAGAAGGAGGGAGGAACTTCCCAAAGTTGCAAAACATGGCTACCTTGCCTGCGGAGCCGAGCGCGGGGCCGGCGGCTGGGGGGGAGGCGGTGGCGGCGGCGGCGACCGAAGAGGAGGAGGAGGAAGCGCGCCAGCTTCTGCAGACTTTGCAGGCGGCCGAGGGTGAGGCAGCGGCGGCGGCCGGGGCCGGGGCGGGCGAAGCGGCGGTGAAAGTGGAGGGCCCGGGATCCCCGGGCGTACCCGGGTCGCCCCCCGAGGCCGCTGCCGATCCGCCCACGGGTCTCCGCTTCTCGCCGGAACAGGTGGCGTGCGTGTGCGAGGCGCTGCTACAGGCGGGCCACGCCGGCCGCTTGAGCCGTTTCCTGGGCGCACTGCCCCCGGCCGAGCGCCTACGTGGCAGCGATCCGGTGCTGCGCGCTCGGGCCCTGGTGGCCTTCCAGCGGGGCGAGTACGCCGAGCTCTACCGGCTGCTCGAGAGCCGCCCCTTCCCCGCCGCCCACCACGCGTTTCTGCAGGACCTCTACCTGCGCGCGCGCTACCACGAGGCCGAACGGGCCCGCGGCCGCGCGCTGGGCGCGGTGGACAAGTACCGTCTGCGCAAGAAGTTCCCGCTGCCCAAGACCATCTGGGACGGCGAAGAGACCGTCTACTGCTTCAAGGAGCGGTCCCGCGCCGCGCTCAAGGCCTGCTATCGCGGCAACCGCTACCCCACGCCGGACGAGAAGCGCCGCCTGGCCACGCTCACCGGCCTCTCGCTCACGCAGGTTAGCAACTGGTTCAAGAACCGACGACAGCGCGACCGGACCGGGGGCGGCGGCGGCGCGCCCTGCAAGAGGTGAGGGGACCCGGGCGGCGCCAGTCCCGCTTTCCCGGAGACGTGCCATCCACCAGCCCCCCCCCCAATGCCTGTTGTCCTCGGACACCCCTCGCTCACACCCTCAGGCGCCAGCCGAGCGCGGGGAATCCGTGTCCATGGAACGGGCACGCGCCCCGGCTCTCCCAGACACCCGGACACCAATGCTCCTCTCGCGGAAGCCGGGAGACCGCCTCTCTCTGCTCCACTCAAGGCTCCGGCCCAGATCCCATCCGTGTCCGCGGCTAGACTCGGGGCGGCAGTGAGAAAATGAGGGGTTGCGGGAAAGGAGGAGGGGCCTTTGTCCTCCCCACCGGGCGTAGGGGCTTGTTCAGTCCCCTTCGCGGCCAGGCCCTCCCTGACCGTCGCTCGGTCTCACCTCCCCCCTTCCCGCCCCCCCCTCAGGGCCCAAACAGCGTGGTCCGTCTTCTGTCTTTGTTGTGAAACGTGAACCTTCCCCAGCTCCGGTTTCCCTGTAACCCAAGCCCTTCTCCTCCCACCCTGCGCGTCGGCCTCCTACTCCTCAGACGCCCGGGGAGGAGGGGGTCGGGGGAGGGCACCGGGAACTGAGCGGGCGACTACCTCCTTACTCTCTCCAAAGCCACTCGGCTCCTTTCAGGCCGACTCAGGAGACTTCAGGCAGCCTGGTTGCTCAGCCTCTGGGGCTCTGAGGCCGAGGAGTTGGGAGAGGAGGGCCTCCTTCCCCCCAAAGCGGCAAGCTTGAGCCTTTAGTCAGTGGTATTGCAGAGGCTCCTCTCTGGGGCCCTTGGGTGGTCTCAGAGAGGAGGTTTCCTAACCCCCTGAAATGGTGCACAGGAACTTGGGCTGGGGAAAGGTGGGGAGGCAGTGGGCGGCTTGTGCTTCCTCCGAGCACTTTGCAGCCGGCTCCGTGCAGGAATCGGGCTGGCCAGCGGGGAAACACAGCACTCGGGACCACAACTCACAATCCTTTCTCCGGCCAGCGAATCTGATGGGAACCCGACTACGGAGGACGAGTCCAGCCGCAGCCCTGAGGACCTGGAGAGGGGGGCGGCTCCAGTGGCGGCCGAGGCCCCCGCCCAGGGCTCCATATTCCTGGCCGGGGCCGCCCCTCCCGCGCCGTGCCCCGCCTCCTCCTCCATCCTGGTGAACGGGAGCTTCCTGGCCTCTGGCAGCTCTCCAGCGGTGCTCCTCAATGGGAGCCCCGTCATCATCAACAGCCTGGCCCTGGGCGAGGCCTCCAGCCTGGGCCCCCTGCTGCTCGGCGGGGGCGGGGGCGCCCCTGCACCGCAGCCCAGCCCCCAGGGGGCCAGCGAGGGCAAGACCTCCCTGGTCCTGGACCCTCAGACTGGGGAGGTTCGCCTGGAGGAGGCTCAGCCTGAAGCCCCTGAGACCAAGGGGGCCCAGGTGGCTGCTTCAGGGCCGCCTGGAGAGGAGGTCCCAGGGCCTCTGCCCCAAGTGGTGCCTGGCCCCCCGCCGGCTGCCACCTTTCCTCTGCCCCCAGGACCAGTGGCTTCCGTGGCTGCTCCGCAAGTGGTGCCACTTTCCCCACCGCCTGGCTACCCTGCCGGCCTGGGCCCCGCCTCCCCACTGTTGAACCTGCCCCAGGTGGTGCCCACCTCCCAGGTGGTGACCTTGCCTCAGGCTGTGGGGCCACTGCAGCTGCTGGCAGCTGGGCCAGGCAGCCCCGTGAAGGTGGCAGCTGCCCCGGGCCCTGCCAACGTGCACCTGATAAACTCTGGGGTGGGCGTGACTGCCCTGCAGCTGCCTTCGGCCACTGCCCCAGGTACCCCTTTCTGGTGGCTGGGCGGGGGGTACAGTTACCTCAGGGAGGGATGGCGCTGTCAGTGGGCTTCCTGGGGCAATGGTGGGGAGTGGGGAGCTCATCCCGGGTGGGTCCCAGACCCTCCCGTGCCAGGCAGTACCCTGAGGCTCGAGCCACGCAGACTTGGCCTCACCCTGACCCTGAAGGGGCTCCTTTTGCCTCTGGCTGATCTCCCTGCCTGCTCTCCAGCGGCGTACTCTTCACCTCTGCGCCTGGCCCTTCTCCTCTCCCCACAGGAAACTTCCTGCTGGCCAACCCCGTGTCTGGCAGCCCCATCGTGACAGGTGTGGCCGTGCAGCAGGGCAAGATCATCCTCACCGCCACCTTCCCCACCAGCATGCTGGTCTCCCAGGTCCTGTCGCCGGCCCCCAGCCTGGCCCTGCCCCTGAAGCCAGACGCGGCCATCTCAGTCCCCGAAGGAGCCCTCCCGGTGGCCCCCAGCCCCGCTCTGCCAGAGGCCCACGCCTTAGGCGCACTGTCTGCGCAGCCGCCCCCCGCCCCGGCCGCCGCCAGTCTGCCCTTCTCCCCAGACTCCTCTGGCCTCCTGCCCGGCTTCCAGGCGCCCCCGCCCGAGGGGCTCCTGCTGTCGCCTGCGGCGGTGCCCATCTGGCCAGCCGGGCTGGAACTGAGCGCCGGCACTGAGGGGCTGCTAGAGGCAGAGAAGGGGCTGGGGACGCAGGCCCCCCACACGGTGCTGAGGCTGCCGGACCCCGACCCCGAGGGGCTGCTCCTGGGGGCCACGGCGGGGGGCGAGGTTGACGAGGGGCTGGAAGTGGAGACCAAGGTCCTGACCCAGTTACAGTCGGTGCCTGTGGAAGAGCCCTTGGAACTGTGACCCGCCGGGCCCCGTGGCCTCCCATGACAATGGTGCTCGAGGACAGCGGGGAGGAGGGAGCCTCTCAAACACGAAGACTGGCTGCCATCCACACACACTACACCCTCCCCGCGGCCGCTCAACCTCTCCACGCCCTGGAGGCCCACTTCTGTCCGGGGCAATGTCCTCTGACGGGACGCCTCCTCTGTTACAGCCCTCTCCTTGCTCTGCCTCCTGATCTACATGGGGAGATTTGGGGCTCCTGACTCAGGGGCTCTGCCCCCCTCGACCTGGTACTAGCTGTGAGCTGAAAGCCCTGCCGAATGGCTGGATTTCCAACCCCCTTGAGCCCTCTCCCTATCACTCCCTGAAACACTATTAATAGCTCCACTGACATCCAGTGTTCCCAGAACTGCTCGGGAATCCGAGGGTGGAGGACGGGCAGTCCTGTGCCCGGAGACTGATGGACCCTCCCCGCCGGGCCCTTCCTGCCCACGAGGGATGCGGGTGTGCGGTCTGTGGGCCAGGGTCCTCCGTTAGCTCCTCCTGGACTAGAGCCCTCAGTAGCACGTCCAGCCCCAGACCAAAGATCCCTTGACCCTCGGGCCAACCCTGACGGCTGTGTCTAGTTTATATCCTAAATCTTTATTTTTCTAGGACATGTTATGCCTTCATTTCAATTAAAATAAAGTTAACAGACAACTAGAACCTCGGGGGGTGTGGGCTATCTTCCAACGGCTTTTGCCCAAGGAAAAGCTGAACCACAGAAAGCTCACCTTGAGACTCTGGCTTTCTGACCAGATGTTCTCGGGGGAACAGGGTTGGAGGTCAGATTTGTGGTGCTGCTTGGGAAGGTGCCTGCCGTGAGCAGAGCTGAGAAAGCAGGAGACCAGGGGCCCGGCCCTGTCTCTTGCTGGTAACAGTTTCCACTTTATTTAGTTAAAAACAATAAATAATCTATAAATAGAACTATAAATAGAACAGGGCCGGAGGCATAGAGTGAGGTACAACTGGGTGAAAGCATTTGATTCTGGGCTGGGCAAAGGACAGGCAGAGGGCAACTGCACCTCCTTGCATTTCATTGTTGGGGGTGGCGGCGGGGGTGGGGGGGGTCCTTCCTTCCCACCTGCGGCTCCTCTGATAGGCCAGGCCAGGCTTGAAAGGGGCTGTGAGACGCCTGCTACCCCGGGCGGGAGAAGTTCTGGCTGCCCCGTATCAAGGCAAACGCACAAAGCACTGGGGTCAATAAATAGCCTCACAACTTGGGGGTGCCTGACTGAGGAGCTCTGCACTAGCGGCGGTGATGCCCAGGACAAGACAACCTCTTCACCACCGGCGCCTCGTTTCAGACCACGGCTGCAGGAGCTGCGAGGCAGTGGCGGAGGGGGTGAGGCTGCCCTCATGCGCGGTATAGCGGCGGCGGGCCTTCTCAGCCAGCAGCTGGTAGAAGGGCTTGGGGGTCTCCCAGTCCTCGTCCTCGCTGCTGGAGCTGACCTTCTTCACGATCCGGTTGTGCCGGCGACTGAACCTGCGCGCTTTGGTGCTGGGAGAGAGGTGGCAGGATGGGCAGGATTCCTCGGTCGCCTCCCGACCATCTCTGTCCCACCCCCAGTGCTCTGGCCCCAGCAGTGACCAGGGCCTGGGCTGAGGGGGCGTCCAGGGCTTTATTTGGCCCCAGCGGGGGAGCCACTGGCTCCCGTGAGGACCTGTCACCATCTGCACACGTGCACGTGTGTTTCCGGGGCCAGTTGCAAGCTGGGCAGGTGGAGAGGAGAGGGTTTCAGGAGGGAGGGGGCATCAAGAGGGGAAGAGAAGGAGAAGACCAAGCGACAGGGAAGTTGAGACCCAGCTTTCTGCTCTGAGAAACTCCCTGTGGCAGAGAGGGCAAAGGAAATTTAGGGCAGTGGGGTCCAAATCCAGAATTAAGCTGTTTGCCCTTCGAAGTTACAGCCAGGGGTAGAGTGCCGCTCTGCTTCTGTCACCCCAACTCTTTCATAAGAGCTCGTGACACCCAAATCTCCTGCCCGAGGAAACTCCCAACCTGTTTCCAACATCACAGAGCTCAAGGCTCTGAAAATCAGAGCAGGATGAGAAGCAAGGGCCTCGCCTCTGCCACCCACACCTTCTGGGCAGGGGCTGCTCACCAATATGGTCTCCGCTCCTGCAGGGTCATCATCCGCCAGAGGTGGGCCAGCTCCTTGGTGGCAGTCGTGGATGCGGTCCCAGGGCAGGCTCTGGGGCAGGAGGGAGGAGGAGGTGAGGAGAGGCCTGTAGCCTCGCCTGGCTTGGGCAAAGGCCAACGGTGTGACCACACAAGGGTCCCTGGCCCTCTCAGAGCCACAGCTTTCCAAAGCTGAGAACTCGGATCTTTCCGTGTTGCCCTGAAAGATGCCTCCTTTCGCGCCCCCTGAAGGGAGCTGGACTAAATGGTGGTTGGAAAGGGGCCACCCCGTGTCCTGGGACCTGTATCCGCCGCTCCAATACCAGCACCACCTCTTCTCCACGGAGGCTGCAGACTGGCAAGATCGGTTCAGGGCTAGGTGCCTGATAGATCATATCAAGTTGGCCCCAAGAACTTTTGCTTGAAATCTTAGAAACGAGGAGCTCTCCTCCCACAGGGTTGCTGGGGCGGGAGACAGGACACGAGCCTGAAGCTCCTGCGGGAGAGCCTGCCCAGCCCAGCCCAGCGTGATGGAGCACAAAGCCAACCCAGAGCGCGGAGTGGAGGGGGACAGGGAGCCCGGGCAGCGTCCCTTGAGCCTGAGGACCAACCACGTCTGAAGGTGGCTCCTCTTTTTTCAGGTTAATTTAATTATATTAATTAGTTCATTATATTAATTAATTCAAGCCAGTTAGTTTCCTATTTTTCCTAAGTCCGAGCTGAGTTTCACTGCTTGCAGTGCACGGGCCCTGACCAGTGCCACGGGGCCGGGGGAGGCCGGGAGAGCGTGGCTGAGGAATGTGTCGGCAGCAGTGGGTGGCCTGCTCTGCCGGTGGATGGACAGTGAGGTAGGGCCCCAATCGGGGCTGAAGAGGACGCCCTCCCACCTGATGTACTGCTTCCGGTTCATCCTGCAGAACATGATGAAGCCGTTGACACACTTCTTCTTCATCTGGGTGGGGCAGGGGGTTTGCTTGCTCTCATTGGGCTTCACAAGGCCCCTGCCCGCCCTGCCCTTCCTCCCGGCTGCGGGCGGGGCTGAGGTCCGCTGGGTGGGGGTCCATGTATAGCTCTCATCCTCATCGCTGGAGGACTGCAGGCCCTCGAGGTCGGCCTGAACATCCTGGGTGGGAGACAGAGAGGTGAGGGCAGGCAGGAGACGCGGACTGCCCAGGCGGATGGCTTTCTGTCTCCCTCACCTCCTGCTGCCTCCACACCGAGTCTGTGTCCGTGTCCTCCGAGCTGGGGCTGCACAGCTCCTTGCTGTTCTCACACAGCGACAGGTAGCAGTGGTCCAGCGAGACCAAGGACTGGCACCGGCTGAGGGAGTCGGGAAGGTCTTCGGGGGCCTCAGGGGGTGTGTCCTGGGGGGTGAAGGAGGAAGACGGGAGGAGACGGAGGGGGACAGTGCTGTCCCTTCATGGCCCCCACTCACTGCTTTCTTAGGAGGTCACACGAGCATCATCACAAACAGCTCAGGCTCAAAACAGCCTCCAGATGCCTCCTCAGAAATTCAAGCTAAGTTTCCCCAGTTCCCACAGGGGGTTGGAGAGGAGGTGGATGGGGGTCTTCTGCCTCCTATTCTGGGGCACTCTCTCTCAATCCCATCAGTTTACCACCTTGCAAAGTAGCTGCGATGCCCCGGGCAAGTCTTAACTCCTCTGAGCCTCAGTTTCAGGCACAGATGGTGTCACTACACATCCTCTGCAAGGCCGAGAGGCACTTGGTGCAGTGGCTGCACTTCCAAGAGCTCCGCTAAAGGTGTCTATTTTTGTTTCTACAGCAGATTCAGCTATTCATTGAGGCAGGGGGCCACCTTCCCACACACTGGAGGGGGCCACACACTGGGGACCGGAGCTGGGGCTGCCCCTCTGGCAGTCAGACGTTGAACTGCTGGAGCAGACAGTGCTACAGAAATCAGCCCGGGGGCCTGGGAAGGAGGCTCTTTCCAACTGAGGATCCTGGGGGTCACCGGCTGTTTTCAATTTCCTCATCTGTCAAATGGGTTCACAAGAGAGCCTGACTCATAGAGCAGTCATAAAATTATGTGGGGTCTTTTCTGGGCACCTGGAAGCTTTCAGCTTTTATCCTTTGTGTCTGGTTCATTCTAAGGGCCCAGCACAGAGCAGGGCGCCTGGTGGCCAGCAGGGAGTGTTCAAAGGATGGGCAGGCAGGTGAGGGCACAGATGGTGGGTGAGTCTCTGGAAGGATGAGGAGAAGCATGATGGATGGACCGGTGAGTGGGGGAGGAGCTGAAAGGTCGAGGGGACGGATGAGTGGATCAAGCAGGTGGAGAGAAGGATGGACGTGTGTGCAGACAGATGCATGGGCAGACACCTACCTTCTTCTGTAGTCCCTCAAGCGTGCAGGCAGAAGGTGAAGACACAGGATCTAAGAATACTTCTTCAAAGAGAGCTGTCGGGGGCAGGGAGGGAGACCAGAGGGGTGGCTGGGACAGGAACGCCTCTCTCAGGGCACCGTGCCTCTGTCCCGCCACCCCTGCTAGCCGGAGTGCCCTTCTCTGGCTTTGGCTTTGGGATCTTCTGCCCCAAGTCCAAATCCAGCTCACAGGCCAGCTCCCATGGGGAACCACCAACCTGGGCAGAGTGAGTGGGTCCCTATTCCAGGCTCCTGGAGCCTTCCACGCGCCACGCTGGCCTGGGGCTGCTCCCCACCAGGCTGTGGGCTCCTTGAGGGCTGGGATGGGATTCATCCCTGGTTATCCAGCACTGCCAGCACAGGGCTGCACACTTGGTGGGTGTCACTGCAGGTGTTTTTTCTGAATGAACCAAGGTGCTCACCTTGGGTCAGGTGCTTGGCGCCATCCTCCAGGATCTGTCCTGGCTGCAGTTTCCCCGGGGAGCTGAAGAGGGAGGGGCTGAGCCCCAGGATCTGGCTCCGGTGGCCTGTCGCATTCCAGTTGTCAATCTGGGGAGGCCCCAAGGCGAGTGGGCTCCCTGAAAAGGAAATATCAGGCTCGAGGGTGTGTCAGAGGTTGCCCTCTTCCCCAGCACAGCAGCTGGCTTTGAGCAGATGGTGCCAGACACTGCGGAAAGGTGACTGTCAGTTCCTTGTGGTGAGTGCTTGGAAGAGGAAATTAAGAGGCACGGTGCCTGGCGTCTTGTTAGGAATGGCCAGGAAAAAAATCAATATCATGATGTGCCAGATCCAATAGACTGACTTTAGCTATCTGGAGCTCTGTGTTAAGAAAGATTCTGAGGCAGTGTCTGGGATCAACAGAAAGAGTAATGATTGATCAGCAACGTCTTCCATGGCAACTGATGGCTCAGGGACAGTGGGCAGGCTGTGTGTTGCCATCCCTGTGCTTAGCAGACATCCATCCCTTTCCCGCTCTCCCCCCTTCCACAGACATCCTCAGAAGGAAGGTACCAAGAAGACCCCACTCCAGGCTACAAGGAGGACAGACAGAGCTTCAGTCACCATGGGCGCTGCCCTTTGGGGTCCAGGCAGGAAGCCAAGGGTCAGCATCTGGGGACTCCTTGTCCACCTCCTCGCTGTAATCGCACACCAGCTTCTGCCTGCAAGAGGAGGAATTGAAGAGGCAGACCTGGAGTCCCGGGCTGGAGATACCGTGGGCCCTGGGGCGAGCCCTTTCCCCTTTGGGTGTCTCAGTGTCACCCACTGTGGACTAAGACAGGGATCTCTCCGTGCCGGCCGCTGGGGGGTGCCCGCCCTCAAGGAGCTTCAGGGCTTATAAGGAGAGGCCAGCTGTAATCAGAGCTGCCTACACGGGGGCAGAGCTGTGATGGGGCTTTGAAGAGGACACAGACGGTGGGCAGGGCAGGAGGGAGGACCGAGCTGAGCTAAGCCTAAAGGATGGGTAGTTTTCCAGGTGGACGAAGGGATCAAGCTTCCAGGAAGAGGGAACAAAGGGTGAGAAGCCCAGAGGGGACACGGGCCTGGCTCCCGCAGGGAGTGGCGAATATTTGGTGGTGTTAAGGGTAAGGTTTGCAGTTGAGGAGCAGGAAAGGGGGCTGGCAAGGTGAGCTGGGACCAGAGAGGGTCTCAAATGCTAATTAAGATATCTGGGCTCTATCCAACAGGAGGGAATAGCTTAAAGCCAAAAACTGACATGATCAAGGTCTTGTGTGTTAGAAAAGCCATGCAGGTGACTACTTGGGACAGGCTAGAGGGCGGGACGGGAGGCAGGGAGAGGATGCGGCCCTGGTCAACACGTAGGAAGCAAGGCTTTCCCTCGAGCTCACGATGCCTGACGCAAAGCTAGGCCCTCAGAGGTGCTCACTCCACAGATACCAGTCGAGGGTGGTGATTGACCCCATTTCTCACCAAGCCTTAGCCAATCCCACCAAACGCCTCAGCTTCTTCCACTCACATCCCTGGGCTTCCCTTACCTGGGACGGGGCTGGGTCCTGTTGAGAAAATGGATCCTCTCAACCCGTTGCTGGGCCTCGAAGGCAGGGTAAGGCCCCGCATCCTGGGCACTGTTTTTGCAACAGCAGCCTACGGGGGGTGGGGCAAGTCAGGATGGTCACTCCTGTGTCTGGCCCAAATCCTGGGACTCACAGAGGCAGGGACGGAGAGGTGCTGGGGTATGCCACAGCCTATCCCTCCCCCCATCCCAGCCAAAACCTCAGGCTCTGGGGCCTCTGTGTGAGGTTTGGGGGCTCCCTGAATCACCTGTAGGTTTCTGGAATCCCACGTCCCTATCAGAAGCTGTAAGGAAGATAAAATCCTTAAGCAGAATGATGATGATGAAGATGATGAGCGCAAACAAGTATATAGTGCTTACCAAGGCAGCACGGTTTTAATCTTAAGTTTTACATACTACTCGGTAGCCCTTTACCAAAAGGTACGGTTTTTATAATACCCATTTACAGTTAAATAAACTGAGGCATTGAGATATCAAGTAACTGGCCCAAGGTCACAAGATTAGCTCAAGATCTGGGACACCCTCCTTCCCCAGGTGGGTCAGGCGCCTCCTTGGGGCTCCCACAGCCTCCTGGGCGACCCCAGGAAGTGAGAGCGTGGGATTTCTTCACTGGACTGTCACCGGCACCGCTCACGTGGCCTGGCCCAGAGGAGATGCTCTGGGAGGAAAGGCTGAAGGAACAGACAGAAGAATAGGATGACCTGAGGCCTCGCCTTCCAGTTGCGCCCGTATCTCCTGGGGGTGTCACACCTTTGCAAGCTGGCAAGGGGATGGGGACTCACAAGAGCATTTGTCTGGCTGCTTCAAGTGAAGGAAGGCTCACGAGGCGGCCCTGCTCTTGCCTCCAGTTCTGTGACCCTGTCCCCTGCTTACACCCCCAACAGAGCCTGAAGGGAAAAGGAAACTTGGAAAGAGGCTGCGACACAGCGTCTCTCTTGTCCATTGTAGAATCCCTGGCGACTAGGACTGTGCCTGGGACGTCGAGGGTGCCTGACAAGTGGTATATAAACGAGTGGTTAAGTTAGTGGAGAGGAAAGACACCAACTTGAGATGTCACAGTGGACGCTGTTCTCAGCCATATGCAGCAGTGTCAGCCAGGATCTTCCTCCCTTTCTGTCACCTTGAGATGGGGATGACACAGCCTTGGGGTGACTGCAGGAGTCGAGGCATCTTGGAGGGGTGATGGTCGCCACCATGTTTCCTCCTCTCTGGTCTGGGGATGGGGTCACCTGCTTCTTAGGCTGGTCCAGGGCCAGACAGCGACGAGGGTTCTGGGCCCGGGTCTGGCGTTCTGGGAGAGCAGAGAGATGGCGTCAGACAGGGCTGGGGGCCTGACTGTCACCGGAGAGTGGCTGAGGTGGGGGTCTTTGCTCTGGGCCCAATAACCTGCTTCAAAGCTTTGTCTGGCCTGGTCACTCAGTCCTTCCCGGAGAGGCCCAGATCCTCAGTCAAAGACCACCTAGTCGGACACCCCCTTCCCCTGCCCACACGTTAGAATCACCTTGCGAGCTCTGAAAATACTGATGCCCAGGTTCCACCCAGATCACTGAAGCCCGACTTTCTGGGTGTGAGGCACAGGTAATGGGCATTTTTAAAAGCACCCCAGTGATTCAGATGTGCAGCCAGAGCTGGAAATCATTGATTAGGTCCAACTCCCTTTTTAAGGACGTGGAAACGGAGGCTCGAAAAGGGGAAGGGACAGGTAGTGTTAGTAGCAAGGCTGAGGTGGGACCTGGGACACTTGCCTCCCGCACTGGGGTCCTTCTGTCACCCCACACTCCCTGCTGCCCTGGCCTGGGGATGGATGACTGGGCAGAGGGATGATAAATGCTGACAGCCGCTTCCATTCCTGGGCACTGGCCATGTGCCCCATCACTTAAGCACTGCTTGAGCGGCGTGCGCCTGGCTCCTAATCTGAGGGTCACCCTGTGGCGGGCCCTCCAATTTCCAGACCAGGAAGCTGAGGCTCACAGGAGAAGAGTGACCCACCCCCAGGCCTCAGAGCTAGGAAGAGGAGGCACCACAGCTGAACCCAGGCACATCTGAATCCAGAGCCTTGTCAAGGGCTCAGGATTGCCGACTGGGCCTCCCGGGAGTGGGGACGGTCCTGGAGAAGGAGCCCCGCTCCCATCTGACCCCTGCACCCTCTTCTGTCCCCACTGACGGCTTGTACCTGATGCTTGGGCTGGCTTCTTCTTCCGAGGTTTCTGGCAGCCTCCCCGAAGATGGGACTCATGAGAGTGTGGGGTGCTGGACGGGGTGGAGTGTCTCCACTTTGCTGGGCCTGCGGCCGGCTTCCAACCGAGCCCTACGCAGGACGGAGAATGAGGCAGGTCAGATGCCCTCACCCTTATCCATCCTGAATGCTGCCTCTGGACAGCACTTCATGATGGACAGGGAGCAGGGAGGCTGCCACGGTCCTCAGACTGACTTTACAAATGGGGAAACTGAGGTCCCGGGAGGAGATGGGACCTGGCTGAGGTTGTGCAGCCAGGCGGCAGAAGTACAGGCGAGAACTCAGTTGTCCTCAGGGCCATTCCGGGCCTCGGCTGAGAGGAAAGACAGACCCAGCACTTCCCAGGTGCTTCCCCGTCTTCCGCCTCCCAAATCAGTTCTTCCTCCAGCCTCCTCAAGATGGTAGGGGCTCCAGCACCCACCCTGGGTGGCCCGAGGCCTCTCAACTCTTCCTCATTAACGTCTCCCAAGGACTTCCCTGGCGGTCCAGTGGTTAAGACTCTGCACTCCCAAGGCTGGAGGTATGGGTTCGACCCCTGGTCGGGGAACTAAGATCCCGCATGCTGTGCGGCATGGCCAAAAAAAAATACTCCCAAATTTACCTACTTCTGTCTACGCCCTCAGCTACGGTGTTACATTGGCCTCATCATCTCCCATCCAGATCACCCCTAAAAGTATCTTCACTCATCTCCCCCACTCCAGCTTCTTACTTAATAGCAAGTCCCCACGCTAGATGTCAGGCACCTCTTCCTCAAAGAAACTCTGATCATGGCTTTCCTCTGGTTTAAAGGCCTTCAGTCATTCTCATCTTCTTCATCTCCCTCCTCCGCCATCTTTTACCTGCCTCATCTTTTACCCCTCTTGCCCGTGTATTCCTCCCACCAGTAACCACAGCAGCCGGCACACACGGCATGGGATGATTGGCTTGTTCCAGGCGCCGTGTTACAGCACTCTTTACATGTATTAACTCATTCAATCCTCACAACAAACACAGAAAGGGGGTATGGGTCCAGTTTGCAGATGAGGAAACTGAGGCACAGAGCAGTGTAGGTCACCCGCAGGTTTCTGGAATCCCACGTCCCTATCAGAAGCTGATAGGACTGTGCCTGAGTTGGGACCTGGCTCAGGAGTCTGCGCACATCATCTGGGTGCTACACGACCCCTCCAGTCATACCCAACTGCTTGCCTGTCCCCGGACATCCCACAGGTGTCTTCTCGTGCCTTCAGACTCTTGTTCACCTTGTTTTTTCTGCCTGGCATGGTTCCCCCTTCCCTGTCCTCGAAGGCCCAGCTCCGAGGCCTCTCCCACCACAGTCTTCCCAGACACCCTCCTCTGGGGTCACAGCACTTTGGACATCCCTCTGACTTGTCCCGTGAGACAGGTTGTGAGATCCAGGAAGGACTGGACCAGTCTAAGTCACTCAGCGTCCCTGACAGCCAGGACAATGCTTGGCACGTAGCAGGCGCTGGGAAACGTCGGCTGAACTTACTTACCCCCCAGTCCACCGTCCCCATCGGTGGTGTGGAATTCGAGCAAGGCCTTGGCCGCATCGATTTTTCTCTGGAGGTAGTGAATGTAGTACAGGACGTGCAGCAGAATCTCCTTCTGCCCCCAAAAGAAAGACAGGGTTGAGCGGGGGCCTGAGATGATGTGAGGCTGCTGGGGACTGGGGACCCTGCCCCAACAATCCCCCCATTGGCAGAGAGGTTCCTATTCTGCTCTTTAGTCCTCACTGTGGCCCAGTAAGCCGGCGGTTACAGCTAAGGAAACGGAGGCCCAGAGCATTAAAGGGAGTTGCTGGGTTACAGAGAGGAAGTGGCAGAGCTGGGATCTGAACCCAGGCCTGCTCGCCTCCTGGTCCAGTTTTGGGGACACACACTGCTCAGCTTCCCACCCCTGGCCCTTGGCACACGCAAAGCCCTCCTCTTCTCCCCACAGACTCCCTCCCTGGCTTCTCCTCCTTTGAGCCTCAGCACAGTGTTCTCCCCTTCTGGAAGCTTTCCTGCCCTCCTGACCCCTCACCCAGGCTGGGTCAGATGTCCCTCCTCTGCATTCTTGTAAAACCCTGGGCCTGTTTCCACCAAGGCACTTGCCACAGTGTTTTATAATTGTCTGTTTATGTATCATTCTCTCCCATTGACCTTGAACTAGCTGAGGGTAGAGACTGTAGCTAATTGATTTCTGGATCCCAAGCACACAGAATCGAGAGGTGACTTAGTCAGTTATCACTGAAGGAACGCCTCTTCCCCACAGCATCAGCGGGCATCCCCCAACCGGCCACCAAATACCGGCTGGGCCGGTGTTGGAGACACTAAGCTAAAAAAGATACTACCCACTAAGAGCCATGTGGAGGGGTGAACTAGACATACTTTTGTTTGCCTTCATGGAACTTACAATCCAGGGAGGGCAGCGGACATTAATAAACTCATAATTCATAAAAAATTATCAAGTGTGTGATAAGCATTACGAATAAAAGAGCATAACAGGTGACTCTGAAATTAGACTTGGGTGTCCAGAAAGGCCTCTCTGAAGTGGCAGCATTTAAACTGAAGACTGAAAGGAGTTAGCCTGGTGAAGGAAGAACACCCATAAATATTTTTTGGATTGAACTGGATCCCCAGAATAACAACAAAACCGTTAGCAGGAATCTTCCAACCCCAAATCAGGAAACATGGTCTGGGGGGGATGGGGGATACATTGGGAGACTGGGACTGACATATACACACTACTATATATAAAGTAGATAACTAATAAGGACCAACTGTATAGCACAGGGGACTCTACTCGATACTCTGTAATGGCCTTTATGGGAAAAGAATCTAAAAGAGTGGATATATGTATATGTATAACTGATTCACTATGCTGTACAGCAGAAACTAACGCAACATTGTAAATCAACTATACTCCAATAAAAATTAATTTTAAAAAAGGATGGTCTCATGAGATGACTTATGTGAAATCGTTCCATAAAATATAATACAGTCACTGAACTTATTTAACCTGATCCAGGGAAGGAAGCTATAATCTAACTAAGGAATAATGTGACACAACCAAGAGATTATTGGTTTGGGGCCTGGCTCCAACCTGCCACTTACTGGCTGTGCACTGGGAGCGGGTCATTTTACTTCTCTGGGCCTCGGTTTTCTCATCTGTGCAATGGTAACGAGGATATTCATTCAGCCTCAGAGGATTATCATTAGGACGAAATAAATTAGTGTGTGTGAAATCGCCCAGCACAGAGCCTGATAAATCAGTTGTCCAATAAATGCTTAGTTGATATCTGGATGAGAAAGAACACCTTCACCGGCTTCTCAAGGGATTAAATAGAAACCTTTGGGGGCTTCCCTGGTGGCACAGTGGTTGAGAATCCGCCTGCCAATGCAGGGGACATGGGTTCAAGCCCTGGTCCGGGAAGATCCCACGTGCCACGGAGCAGCTAAGCCCGTGTGTCACAACTACTGAGCCTGTGCTCTAGCGCCCGCGACCCACAACTACAGAGCCCGTGACCCACAACTCCTGAGGCGGCGACCCACACTACTGAGCCCACGTGCCGCAACTACTGAAGCCCACGTGCCTAGAGCCCGTGCTCCACCATGAGAGAAGCCACCACAATGAGAAGCCCGCTCACCGCAACGAAGAGTAGCCCTGCTCTCCCCAAGTAGAGAAAGCCTGTGCAGAGCAACGAAGACCCAATGCAGCCAAGAATAAATAAATAAAATAAATTTACTAAAAAAAAAAAAAAGACCTTTTCTATCTTTGTATAAATAGTCCATGAGTTTTTCAAGAGCAAATCCTGTCTTTTTAGCTTAGTATCTCCAACACCAGGCTTGGCACATGGTGGGCATTCACTAAGCTAATTCGCTATAAACTGTAAAGCAATATAAAGTGTCACTTATTATTACTAGCACAAAGATTTTATGCAGAAGGCAACTGGGCATCAACTCAGATTTCAGGACAGAAAGAAAGCTTGGTAATTGAAACTTTGGGAAGGTTAGCTCAGGGGCTACACCAGAGGTTCAAATCCCAGAGACTTCCTGAAGGTAAGATCGATGCAAACTATAACTGTCTCAACAGAGGGAAATTCATTCATTCATTCATTCAGCAAACATCTATCGAGCATCGAGTGACAGAGTGGTGGAGGGTGTGGGCCTTTGGAATGAGACACATCTGACTCACTCTGCCATTAGCCAGCTGTGCCTCTCTGGACAATATGACCCCTCTGTGCTCCTGTTTCCTCGAACCAAAAAGTGAGCATACTCATACTCATCTCACAAGCCTTGGGGGGAGGATTAAATGAGAAAATGTAGGGATTTCCCTGGCAGTCCGGGGGTTAAGACTTCCACTGCAGGGGGCGCGGGTTCCATCTCTTGTTGGGGAACTGAGATCCTGCATGCCTCATGCCATGGCCAGTAAATAAATAAAGTAGCCATCTCAAAAAAAAAGAGAGAGAGAGAAAATGTATATAAGAAGCTTGGCATCCACTGTCTGACACCTAGAACTCTCAGTCAGTGGGGAGCAACTGTATTGTTATCTGCTCTGTGTTAGGCCCTGGGGTGCTGGGGATAGAGATTTATCCATTATGGTTTTTACCTTTGCAGAACCCTTCATCTAAAGGGAATCAGAGAGGGACTTCCCTGGTGGCGCAGTGGTTAAGAATCCACCTGTCAATGGAGGGGACACGGGTTCGAGCCCTGGCCCAGGAAGACCCCACATGCCGCGGAGCAACTAAGCCCGCGAGCCACAACTACTGAGCCCGCGCGCCACAACTACTGAAGCTCACGTGCCTAAAGCCCATGCTCCGCAACAAGAGAAGCCACTGCAATGAGAAGCCCATGCACCGCAATGAAGAGTAGCCCCCGTTCGCTGCAACTAGAGAAAGCCCACGCGCAGCAACAAGGACCTAATGCAGCCAAAAATAAAATTAGAAAAAATAAAATAAGATAAAGGGAATCAGAGAAATGGAAACAATCACAGTAATGTGCAGAGGGCTGTGATGGTCAGAGGGATGGGAAGCCACAGACCACATGGGGCAGGGGCACCTAATCAGCCAGGATGGTGAGGAAGGATACCACGGACCTAAGCTGAAGCCTAAATCTCAAACACGGGCAAAACAACGCATAATAGCTCCCACGGTTTATTCAGCAGTGGACTGAGCACGTCACACAGCCCTTGGACGAGCTGTGATGATGCATGTCAGGCAGGCTTGGGACTGAGTGGGACACTGGTTGTACATGGAGCAGGGGGCCCAGGAATGAATTTAAGGGAGGATAAAGACGGGGAAGAAGTGGGATTATTAAGACAGCAGAGAATCAATGGTAAAGAAAGTGGGCTGAGGCCTGGGGAGGATTCCACGAAGAGATGTGGTCATCTAGTCAGTGATGAAATGCTGCCTGTGCCCTGACTCAACTGTCATTCCTCCAGGGCAGGGGCTGTGCCCCAGTCATCTCTGCCTTGCCCGACAAGAACTTATAGTGCCTACGCACACCAGATACTCAAATGTTGGAGGACAGCGGGCAAAATCCCCCAGATATTTTTTGAGCACTGTGGTGCTCTGCATAATGCCTCCCCCAAAGGCATCCACGTCCTAGTCCCCGGGACCTGTGAATATGTTGCCATGTATGACAAAGGGGACTTTGCAGATGTGATGAAGTTAAGGATCTTGAGATGGGGAGATTATTCTGGATTGTCTGAGTGGGCCCAGTGTAATCACAAGCGTCCTTATGAGCAGGAGGTTGGAGGGTCAAAGGCAGAGAAGGCGAATGACGACAAAAGCAGAGGTAGAGGAGAGACTAGAAGATGCTACACTGCTGGCTTGGAAGGGGTTGTGAGCCAAGGACCATAGGCGGCCTCTAGAAGTTGGCAGAGGGAGAGGAAATGGATGCTCCCCTGGACCCTCCTGCTGACACCGTGATTTTAGTCCAGTGGGACTGATTTTGGATTTCTGACCTCCAGCACTCTGAGAGAACAAAGTTGTGTTGTTTTAAGCCACTAAGTTTGTGGTAATCTATTAGAGCAGCCACAGGAAACTGATACAAGCACCTACAATTGAGAGGGATTTAGGAGAGACAAGCAGCGTGATCTGGTGATGGATGGGCTGTGGCTGGCAGGGAGAAGGATAGGGTTAGGGTCGGGCAAATCTCTCCCAAACACCCGCTGCCCTGAACCTCTCTGAAGGCAAGTATAACATTCTAGGTCGGATCAGTTATTGTGTGTTCAAATCTTCCTCTTTTTTTTCTTTCTGGCCGTGCCACACAGCTTGCAGGGTCCCAGTTCCCTGAACCAGGGATGGAACCCGGGCCCCAGCAGTGGAAGCACCAAGTCCTAACCACTGGACCACCTGGGAAGTCCCTAAATCTTTATCTTCTTGACCAGATTCTAAGTTCTCAGAGGAGGAGGGCTGGGTTTCAAATTTCTTTGCTTCCCCTTGTTGCCGGCAGAACAGCTTCTGACATCTGACAATCTTTCCATAAATGGCTGATGAATGAATGAATGAGGAACTGAATGAGAGAAACTATAGCAAGAAAACATCACACCAAACCTTCCAGATCTCTGAGTCTCATATTAAGTTGTTCGTCCTGGGAGCAAGTGTTAGCTCAGCACTATAGACATTTATTGAGTGGCCACTGGGGAGGCACCGAGAAGCTTTACCCCTACCTCATGGAGACGATCCCCACAAAGTCACAAAAGAAGGCACCCGGAAAGGGAACCGACATTTATTCAGGCCCTGTCATGGCTATCATGTCACTTTGGTCTCACAATATCGCTGAGTAGGAGGAGTTATTTTTTTCTTGTTTTATAGCTGGGAAACCTGAGGCTTGAGAGGCTGATAACCTGAGCGAGCTGCCCAGAGTTCTGCAGGTGTGGGGCTGGAGGGCTCAAATGCAGGCTGTGTGACCCCCAGAGGGATGACCTTGACCCGGCACCTTGCCTATTTTTCCCCTCCCACTTCCCCCTGCCTCCTTTGCAGGAAAGAATCCCCCAGGCTTCTAGTCATGGGATCACAGACTCCCAGAAATTCCCAGTCAGGACCATTGCCATGTCAGTGCTGTCACTGGGTGGGTCTGTCTAGGTTTTCTAGGACAAGGGAGGTCAACCCGATCGCTGATATGTTCAGATCTGCCTCCCAAATCCACCTCATCTCCTTCAGCCCCCTTACCTTGGTGAACTTCTTGGTACTGGTCCTCAGGGCCACAGGTAGCAGCAATGCCAGCTCTTGCAGTTTGTTGGTGTGGTTTTTACTCGCCCTCCTGTTTTGGGGCAAGAGCTGGTGTGGGTTAGGACATCCGAAATGGAATTTGGCATCTGACCCCCCAGACCGCTTGTCTCAGTGTTCCCCAGCTCAGAGAAGCTCCCTGCCCCAGGCACCCAAGACAGAAGCCTGGGCATTGTCTGCACTGCTCGCTCTCCCCCATCCCCTGGTCCAATCAGTCACCAAATCTTGCCCATTCCTCCTCCAATCCCTTCTCTCCGTCCCCTCGCTCCTGCCCTAGTCCATGTGCTGACATAGTTCTCCCAGCCTTCCATCTGGCTTCCTCCAAGCCACACTCTCTACAAGAGTCACGGTGATCTTTCTGAAACACGAACCTGCCTATGGTTTTCTCATCTGTGCAAAAGGAATGAGGATATTCTTTCAGAGGCAGAGGGCTACCAATAGGACTGAATACATTAGTTACTTAATAAGCACTTCAAACCTCTCAATGCCATCCCATTATGAAGGATCAAGTTTAAACCCTTACTTAACATGGCTTATAATGCCCCCCATGGCCTGGCCCGCCTGACCCTTCTGGTCTCATCTCTTACTTCCTTTCGTTCTCTCCCGTCAATGGACCCCAACTCCACAGGCCAGGTGAGGTATCTCTGCTCAGGTCCCCCTGCCCCTGTGCTCATGCATTTCTCTGGTCCCTGCAGTTGGGGGAGAGCTGAGTAGGGGGCACCGCTGTACCTCCAGCACCTAGAACAGGGTCTGGCACACTGCGGGAAGTCATCGCCTATTTGCTGAATGATTGAATAAATAAGGGCATGAAAGAAGTTGACTCCTGAGCAGATGCAGAACTTCCAGGATCTAATCCCTGAACCCATAATTCATAATATATCCGTGTACGCACACCTGTACCCCTCTCTCCTGACGGATGGAGACACAAAGACGTTGGAGTCTCTCTCCCAAATTACACACCGCTGCCACTACTCCTGCTACTTCTTTGGGAAGGCCCAAACACCTCGTCTCCACCAAACCTTATCTCACCTTCCTTCAGGGCCTGATTCAACTGCCACCCGAGGAAGCCTCCTCCGACCTCCCTTGTTTTTCTCCCCGACTCTGAATGTCCACAACACTTTGTGTCACCTGCAGCACTGCCCAGCCCAAAACACTTCCTTGATTACAGATGTATCTTTGGTTCCTACTCAGACCCACGAACTGGCACCCCCTCTTTGCCAGGCCCTGTGCTGGACACTGTGGAAAGGGAGAGGAATCACTGTCCTGCCCTCGAGGACATGGGGGAGCAGTGTGGGAGACACTTATCTCCCTAACCCAACTCTGAAGTCCTGAAAGAATCGTTCTCGCTCATTCATTCAGCAATTACTTATTAAGCCCCTACTATGTGCCAGGAAGTGTGATCGGTGACAGGGACAGAAGACTATAAAACAACTACAGCCCCTTCTAGAGCCTACAATGCAGTCGGGGATAAAGTCATTCATCAAATTGTCACACAAATAAACATAAAATGGCAACTAGGACCAGAACCAGCTGTATAATTTGCTGGGGGTGGGGGCATTGCAAATGAAACTGTGGGTCCCCTTGTTCAGAAATTAAGAATTCTGGGAATTCCCTGGTGGTCCAGTGGTTAGGATGCTGCACTTTCACTGTTGAGGACCCGGCTTCAGTCCCTGGTCCGGGAACTAAAATCCCACAAGCCACACGGCCTGGCCAAAAAAAAAAAAGTGAAGAATTTCAAGATGGTGAGAGCAGAGCATTAAACCAAGCATTGGGCTCTTCTAAGCTCAGGGCTCTGTGACTGCATGAATCACATGTCCCTCCTGGGGACAAAGGAGAGGTGCTGCTCGGTGTTATGGAAACTTGTGATAGGTGCTTTTGATCTAACCTATGAGGTTTTTCCAGAGGAAGGAAACCTGGCCAGAAGCTGCTCTGAAGGATGAGTGGAGCTGCATCAGTGGAGGGGGAGAGGGAATGTTTCAGATAGAGGGAGCATGGAGAAGTCAGAGGAAATAAAGCTGAAGTGTCTGGAGCACAGAAAGCAAGGAGTCCTGTGGGGTGAGATGAGGCTGGAGGACGAGGTAGGGGCCAGATGACGCAGGGTCTTATGGGTCTTACAGGCTCACGGTATGAAGTTTTGCCTTTATCTGAAGCCCAACGGGAAGCATTAACGTGTTTTCTGCAGGGGATGGCATTTCTAGTGCACCCTCCCAGAACCACCACGAGTACAGGAGACTATACGTATTAGTCAGCTGAATGAAGGAATGAAAGAAAAGCAAAACCACCAATTGGTCTCTAGTTCTTTCCTGATAGAAACCATAATTTCGAGGGGCAAGGGTGGGTGCTGGGTTTCTATCCGTGGAGAAACACTGGGTAGGCTGACCTCTAACGTCTTGCCTGGCCCTGATATTTATTTTCTGCATGCAACTTTCCTGCTGTTCTAGAGGACTCCCTAGAAACTCCAAAGAGAAACAGCACAGAAAGCCAGGAAGAAAAAGTATCCAGGTCTATTTAAGTTCAAGGTGCTATTTGACCATGTCTGAGAAAAAGGGTTTCATATCAACTAGTCCCTGGGTGTTTCCTCTGGGTTTTGCAAAGCACTGAGAGAGCCTTCTGCACAAACACAGGAGTTCCAGGAAAAAAAAAAAAAATTGGAGGGAGAAAAAGGGTGACTAGGAAATGCAAAATCTTGGCCGCTCTTGGGCAGCGGTCCTGAAGAGGTGTGACCTGGGGCTCTGCTCACAGGGGCCTCAGGGAACTGGGCACTCGCTCTCAAGGCTGCTCCTTTCCTGGCTGGATGGTTTTGGTTTCAGCCAAGTTCTTTCCTCAGAGTCTGTTTAATTTTCACCCACTAATCCCAGCTCTGCCCTCTGATTCTGTGGGGAACAGGCCAGCTCCGGCCACATGGGTCTTCTTCTGCTTCTTTCAACTGCCAAGTTTATTTCTGCCTTAGGGCCTTTACCATTGCCTCCACCTGGAATGTTCTTTTGCCCCGATTTTTACACGGCTGATTTCTTGCCATTCCGCGCTTAGCTTAAATGTAATCTCCCTAGAGGCCTTTCCTGACTACCTGATCTAAATAAGCACATTCTTGGTCACATCCCCATATCCTTTATCAGCATCTGAAATCTTTCTTTCTTTCTTCCTTCCCTTCCTTCTTTCCTTCCTTCCTCCCTCCCTCCCTTCCTTCCTTCCTCTCCTTCTCTCTCTCTCTCTTTCTTTCTTATAAATATAAACATAAGGAGAGGGATTTTTGTCTCTTTTTTTTTTTTTGCAGTATGCAGGCCTCCCACCGCCGTGGCCTCTCTTGCCGCGGAGCACAGGCTCCGGATGCTCAGGCCCAGCGGCCATGGCTCACGGGCCCAGCCGCTCCACGGCACAAACCCGCGTCCCCCGCATCGGCAGACGGACTCCCAACCACTGAGCCACCAGGGAAGCCCTGTCTCTTTTATTTATTGTTATGTCCTGTACTGACTTATCCATCAGGTAGCATAAGCACAGTGCCTAGGGCTGGTGCTACTTTTAGGGGCTTTGAGAATGTTTTAATTTCTTTTAAAACCAGAAGAGAAATAAATGAATATAATTCAACTTGGATTATATTCATATTTATACCAGTGCTGTCATAAACTATAATTTTTAATGTGTTTTAAAAAATATTTTATTTATTTTGGTTGGTCTGGGTCTTTTGCGGCATGTGGTCTCCTTAGTTGCGGCTTGCCAGCTCCTTAGTTGTGGCATGCAAACTCTTAGTTGCGGCCTGTGGGATCTAGTTCCCTGACCAGGGATTGAACCCAGGTCCACTGCATTGGGAGCACAGAGCCTTAACCACTGCACCACCAGGGAAGTTCCTTAATGTGTTTTTAATGCAGGAGCTGGAAGAAGCCTTAATCAAGAGCCAGTCCAAATTTCTCACATTAGCTATGGGAAAACCAAGGCCCAGCCCCTAATTTGCTTTAACATGTGCAGGAACTTAAGAGTAAGAGCTGTCCCAAAGTGGGACAAAGCAGGGGGCAGTCCCAAGAAGCAGCATAATAGTTGGTTACAAGGTTCAGCTTTTGAAGCAAACAGATCTGGTTGAAATCCCAGCTCTGCCACTTGCTGTGTGACTTTGGGCAAGTGCTTTCATCACTCTGAGCCTGTTTATAATTCATTTACAAAATGGAGGTGGCTGGAAAGTGTGATCTTGTCCAGAAGGTGTTTAGCACATAGGGAGCGCTCACGAAATGTTAGTTCAAGACAGAAGGTAGACAGTCATTTGTTGGAACGATTTAGGGATAAGGGATGTTGGAGGATGGGGTGGGGGTATTGTACTGGATGACTACTGTTGATAAAACTGTTGTTTTTGGTTGACCGACATCCAATTCCTCCCTTTTCTGGTAATAGTTTCCTTTGGGGAATGATCCCTCCCCACTCTCAGTCCATATGGTTCAGAGAAGCTGACCCCAACCTCCCCTTCCACTAGGGAGCACTGAAGCAATGTCTAGCCAAGAAGTCAAGTGATTGATTCAGGACTGCGGTTGTAACCTAGGCTTGACCAATCAGAGTCAACGGATCTTGGAAAGAGACTCTCTGCTAGGCTTGTCAAGTTGGCGGGATATGGACCTGGAGTGGCTGGGAGCCATCTTGCCCTCACAAATGGAGAGCCAACACAGACAAGAGGAGAGCAAAGAGAGGCAGATTCCTGGCCATATCATTTAACTCCTCAACTAGAACCAGCCAAGCCTGATGCCCCGGAATTTTTTGTTTAAAGGATCTAATAAATCCCCTTTTACGCATAAGCCAGTTTTAGCTAGGTTTCTGTTAATTGCAACTAAGAGAGACCCCACATCTAGAAAGGGGGGAAAGAGAATGCATTGTTGGTGACCTCTGGAATTCCAGGAGGAAAAGGCAAGCGAGAGAGGCATTCTTCATTTTCTTCATTTGCCCCTTCTGAGCACAGTACCTAAGTAGAGAACCTGAACAAAGCAGACACTTATTTTTGGAGTTAATAAATGAAGACATAGGTGGGCGGGAAGTCACTGGGGAAGACAGTGGGGAATAAGATGAACTCTGGCTCTCTTCTTTATCCAGACTTTGGAGGAAGGGAGAAATCTGATCCAACCCTCAATCTGCTAGGAAAATCCCCTCTGTACGATTCCTGACACTTGGTAGGTGCTTGATGGCAAAATGAATATGTGAATTAAAGAAAGGAAGGAAGGGCATTTAAGAAAATCAGGATGTCAAAACCTGCAAGGGCTTAGAGATGATCTTTGCCAACTACCTCAGAGTTCTCTCATCTTGAAATGGCGGTAATATTCGCACCTACTTCCTCGGGGAGTTGTTGTAAGGATTAAAGGATTTTATACAAACAAAAGCCTTAGCAAAAAGTCTGGCAAACTAGTAAATGCTCAGTAAACACTACTGTTACTATTATTCAACCAGAGTGGCTGGAGCTGTAAGGGAGGTGGGCCGGGGGAACACTTACCTGTTCCTGGGACCCAGGAAGTTGGTCCTGGGCTGTTCAGGGAAACATAAGTGCTTGCTGGAATTCCACATCTGCAAAGAGGGGAAAAGAAAGAATTATTAGTGACCTCTGGGATTCCAGGAGGAATGCACAGCTTGACGGGCAGCCTCATTTCCCCCATCATACTCCTTTGAGCACTCAGAGATCCCAAAATAAGTCCCCAGTCCCCATAAACACAGGTCAAGAGACCAAATTAAAATGCCCAAACTCTGAACTGAAGTCCATGGATCTCAAATTGCAAATTGGGGCCCGTAAATCACGATCCAGACCTAAAACTAAAAGGAGCAGATTCCCAAACTTTGACTTCAGAACTTCAGTCTTAACAGTGAAATGTCAGACCCTGCAATGGGAACCACATCTGAAAACTGTGGCTTGAGATCTCTACACTGTGATATTAAGATACTAAAACTATGTCTTTAAACTCCTAAAGTGAGGACCTAGAACATAAAAAGGAGCCCTTCCCAAACCTAAACGCCCTAAATTCTAATACTGAGATGCTCTAGACCCCCAAACTGTTAATTTCTGAACTCCAAATATGAACCCAATCCTAGTATTAAGAACACAGACCAGGGCTTCCCTGGTGGCTCAGTGGTTAAGAATCCGCCTGCCAGTGCAGGGGACACGGGTTCAAGCCCTGGTCTGGGAAGATCCCACATGCCCTGGAGCAACTAAGCCCGTGCGCCACAACTACTGCAGCCTGCACGCCTAGAGCCCGTGCTCCGCAACGAGAGAAGCCACCGCAATGAGAAGCCCACGCACTGCAACGGAGAGTAGCTCCCGCTCGCCGCAACTAGAGAAAGCCCACGTGCAGCAACGAAGACCCAACGCAGCCAAAAATAAAAATAAATTAATTAAAAAAAGAAAAAAACACAGACCACAAACTTTAATATTGAGAACCCAAACCCTAAAGTAAGAAATCCAATCTCCCCAAAGCAAACCTCAGTCCCCCAAATTGACCTCAGATCCTAAAACCAAGACCTCTAGATCCCCAAACTGTCACTTCAGACCCTCACATTGTGACCCCCAACCCTAAACTGAGATCTCACCCGCGAGTTCCACTCTGAAACCCAAAGTCTAAAACTGAAGCCTCATACTCAATGTGGGGGACTGCAGGCCCTAACAATTCTCAAAGCTCCAAACTGTGACCCCAGACCCTAAATCTCATACCTCATACTCTACATTGAGATTCTAGACCCTAAATCTACACTGAAGCTTCAATCCTCCCAAATTAGACCCCGCACCCCCAAAATGCTATTCTAGACTTCCAGATCCCCAGACTAGGATCTCTGATTCCAACAGGAAAGCTTCCAGCCACAAAACCCAAGACCTTCAGATTTCCAAAACGAGTTCTCTCCAGACACAAATCCCGAGACCCCAGATCCTAACCTGTGACCCCCAAATCCCCAACACTATTCAGAGACTTCGTATCTCAAACTTGAGCGTGGATCCCCAAACCCAGGCCCAGCCTCAAACCCAAACTCCGGCTCTGCTGCTCGGGTCCTGCCTCCCCCAGGGCCCGGGCGCCCAAGGCACAACCGCCCTCCCGTCTGCCTGAAACTCCCAGAGGGAGGCCACGACCACGAAGTGCACCCCAGGCTCCCCTCTGGCCGGCTAGTCACCCGACCCGTTCCCCTTGGCCTCCAGCACCCGCCTCAGGACGTGCACAATGGCGCCCTTCTGGTTTTGCGCCAGCCCCACACTTGGGAGCCTGATCAGACAGCGTCTCGTGCTGGTCCCGGTAGGCTGGTTGCGTGCGCGAACCTCAGGCCGGCCTCAGCCACCACGTTCCAAGCGTGAGGCGGACGCGAATCCCCTTTGGCGCGAGGCTCCTGCGCGAGGCCTGAGGAGGAGAGCAAGAGCGAACTCCTGAGGCGAGGCCACGCCCTCAGCAGTTCCTGCCAAGATGTGCTGGGTGCGAGACTGGCAGGCTTCGAGTGGCCGTGCGCACGCGCGCCTGGGGAAGGCCCTGTCTTCCACCGCAGAGCTGGCCTGGCCTCGCGCCTCCTGACACAGTCTTTTCCGGTGCGCGCCAAAGCGCCGACCAATCAGCGCTCGCTCAGCTGCCCGCCTTTTCGGCAGGTGCCGCCCCCTCAGGCCACGCCCCCAGACCTCTTCTGAGGTCCTGAGCCAGTGGAGCCTAATGAGGAGGCGGGGTCTCCCTAAGTGCCAATTCTCCGGAAGCAAAGGAGATGTGACCAGTCTCCCTTCCCAACCTCTGGTGTCCCGTTGCCAACTTTTCTCTTTAGCGCATGTCTAATGAGGGCCTATGCCAAGCGCTATGCTACAAGTTGGGAATTTAGCCAAAGTCTTCCCAGTGCAGTTGGGAAGGCTCACAGACCGTGAGAATCTAGTGAGGCACAGGCTGCATTAAAGAGAGATAAATTGAGAAAAGATTCAGAGGAGGGCCATTGGAATCGAGCCTTAATAGCAGTTCCCCTCATGAAGTTATGTTCCTTAATATAGCAAACTTTCCATTTTAGAAAGTTCACTCTCATGGCCCGTGAGGAGGATGGACAGGAAAATATAGCTTAAGGGGAGACGATCTAGCAACCTAGTGGAGAGCAGAGGCCCTGGAGTCCAACACATTTCAGTTCATATCACTTTATTGCTGTGTTGCCCTGGAGAAGAATCTCAATCTCTTTCTGCCTTAGTTTTTATAAATTTGGGATAATTCTTGGGTTCTGTGCAGAGTGTCTGGCATATAATTAACATACAATAGATACTCAACATTTATTTACACTCTTCTGTGTGCTTGAACAAGATACAAAAAGGTGCCTGTCTTCGTGAATCTTCTAACTATGATATGTACAAATTTCTAGTGCATGGAGCTATCCTCCCTCCTAAAGCTTAAGGCTAATTTCCTTATTTGTAAATTAGGAGGTGGTGGTAAGAAAACCAGGGGGAAAAATGGATGGGAAAGTGTTTGAGAAAGTACAAGGCACTGTTAATTATTATGTTAATCAGTTTAAGTAAATCGGTAAGCTTGCTCTTCCCACCTCTCCACCCCTCACAAAAACTGCCCCTTTGCAGTTTTCTCAACCCCTTTTCCAAGGGCCCCGGGCCAAAATGGAGGAGGTTGCACTCCGACTCCCAGTGCGCCTGGCGGGGGCGCTCTGTGCGCCTGCGCTGTCAGGCCCCCTCGCTACCGCCTGGGAGTTAGAGTCGTTCTTTTCCTCAGTCCGCCCAGTTTGCTTCCTTCCCCACCTCCAAGCTTGACCGTGCTGCCTTCTGGGAGTTGTAGTCCGTGGCCGCCCGGACTCCAATTCCCAGCGGGCTTCGGGGCGGGAACCCGGAAGGGGAGGCTGGAGAGGAGCGAGTGGGGGAAACCCGCGTAGCCGAGGGAGCTGCAGCGCGGGGAGATGGTGAGAACCCCGAGACGGGGCCGGGGGCGCTTGAGAACCCGGGCGGGGGTTCGGGACCCTGTGGCGAGAGGGAAGAGGCAGGGGCTAAAGAAGGGACTGGGTGAGGGGAGATCGCTTGGGGGAGGGGATTGGGAGAAATGGGAGCCGGAGGGAATAGTAGAAGAATGGGGGCTGGGGATGGGTCTTGAAGGTGGGGAGAGAGTCGAGCTTTGGGATTGATTGTGAGGGAGCTCAGAGCTGGGGAAATGAGTCCCGAGTTGGAGAAGGGGCTGGGCGTCCTGGCAGAGGCCCTGAAGGGGGCAATTTCGAGGGGTTTAGCGTAGGGGATGTGGAAAGGCATGGGAGTCAGTGCTAGATGAATGAGGGGGTCTGGAGGCTCCGAGGGAAAGGCCAGCTGTGGATGCGGTGGGTTGGAGCTTCTGGATCGGATTGGGGACAGGAGGGCAAGCTGAGATGGTGGAAGAGAGAAATCAGTGATAGAGTGGTGTGTAGGTTAGGATACAGAACTGTGGGTGGAGTGCGGAGCATGAGATGAGGGGCCTGCCTGTAGCGATAGTTTGCTTAGTCCAGCCAGAGACTCCCGATAAACTGGACAGTCACAGAACTGTAGGATAATATGGCCAGCAGGGGCCATAAAGACGACCTTTTGCACTCTCGTTTCTCCAATGGAATTAGAAAAGGGTAGCGGATTATGTGTATGGACATTCCAGCATTCAGATCTTTTCTTCTGCTACTCCTTTGTGACCTGGGCAAGTGTCCCCTCTCTGAAACTCAGTGCCCTTATCTATTGTGGGAACAACATGCCACTGAGAAGAGAGGAGGCTTCCTAAGATCGTCATCCCGGCTCGGGGTAAGTCCGTAGTCTAAGAGCTGTTGGTGGGAAGTTCCCCACCCCAGGAATGTGACTGGGTCACAGGTGCTAATGTATTCCCTTCTTTTTAGTCCAGCCCCAGGGGCGTTATCTCAAACCCTGGCACTGAGCTGGGCACACCCCAGCTCAGAAACATGCGGGGGCGGGAGGGGGGCTTCCCCACAGTCGATTCCAGCTAACACTTATTGTTTAGGAAGTGCCTGGCCCTGTTCTTAGCTACTTGTATGTATTAAGTCCTTTAATTCTGACAACATCCCTAAGTTGTAGGTTCTGTTGTTTTCTCCATTCTACAGAAAGGAAGCAGAGGCACAGAGAGGTTCAGCAACTTTCCCAAGGTCATCCAGCATTAAACGATAGACTCAGGATTCCAACCTAGACCTCCTGGCTCAGAATCTGTGCTCTCCCCACTGTAATTTAGTCCCCTCTCCTTGTACTGACGTACGATGTCATGAGTAGGGCAGAGACTTGAGAACTGAAGCAGTCCTCAGTTTGAATTTTAGTTCTGCCATTTACTTGCTGTGTGACCTTGGGCAAGTCTTTTGGCCTCTCCTCAATTATAAAATGGGATCAGAACCCCTAGGAAGGTTAGAGGGTTCGGGCAGGTAAGCACGTGAAGTGCTTGGAGTAAGTGCTTTATACACCTGAGTTGTCGTTTTTTTGGAATGGGAATGGGAAACACAGACCTGAGAGAGGGCAGTAGAGAAGGACCAGTGAGGGAGACATCAGCCAGGCTGCCTTTCCTTTCTCTCCCAGGTTCCTCCCATATCCTGACTCTTGTAGTTACCCACCCTCTACCCCTGGGCACCCAAGCCCAAGGGTGACTCCCCGAGGGGGTGCTCAGAAAGTCAGTCTGTCCCCATTCCCATTCCTAGCCCCAGCCAAATATAAATATTTCACTTGCCAATGCCCAGCCTGGCCCAACTGCAGGTATTTCTGTGAATATGAAATATTTCTAACAACTGTGTGCTTTTTTTCTCCCAACTTTTTGGTCATTAGGACCTCACTGGGCAGTTTGGCAACTTTGTCAGTCATTTTGAAACAGTTTGGTTCATTTGTCTTGAGGCTTCCGGAGTTTATCCCATAAATTTTCTGACCCTGATAGGAAAGCTTATGGTTAATAGCATCAGCGTCAGATAGGACCACGTTCCTGTCCCACACCTCTGCTGCTGTGTGTCCTTGGCCAAGTTGCTTTCCCCCTCTGGGCCTCAGTTTTCTCATATGTAAAATGGGGGCACATTCCAGCCGTCAGGCTCTTGTAAGCAGTTGATGAGGTCACATGTATAAAACGCCTAGTGCATATTAAGCTCTTAATAAGTGTGAAGTATTTTGATTAATTTTATTCTTTCAAGAAAAATTTATTGAACATGTGCTCCGGAACCAGAACACCCAGATTTTAATCCTGGCTCCATCACCCACCAGCTATGTGACTTTGGACAAGTCACTTAACCCCTCTGGACCTCAGTTTCCTCTTCTGGAAAATGGGGGTTCATCCCTTGAGTAGTCCACCATGTTGATAGAGCACCTACTATGTGCCAGGGCCTGTCCCAGGTACATTTTTGTCTCCACGTCTCCTGTTAGTTTGGGGAAAAGTTGCCAACCTCTTACTTTTCCCTGTACCAGTTTGTCACATCTGGGTGCCCCGGGGTGATGTGACACCTTTTTCCCCCTTTATTTGTTTCTCTTAGAAAATGTTTCTCCTTTCCAAGTTATTTTGCCTTTTCTTCAAATCTTAAGTGTGTTTTCAGCCTGTGCTTATCTGAAGCTTACTCATACAAAATGATTTTTTTTTTATCATTGCGAATGGTATATATCTAGCGGCTCTGGTAAAGCTGCGTTATTCCTAAAAGCACAGGTTTTCTCAAAGACTTGGCTTGTCACCTGCTCCTGACGCCTCAGTTAAGATCATAACCCCCGCTTTACGCTCCTCATCCCTCTCACTTGGTATATTTGTTTCCCTGTAGCACCTTGAAAATTACTATCTATTCCTTGTGCCCTCTCTCCAATCCGTAAGGACAAGGAATTCTGTCTCCTGTGCCCTGCATGTCCCCGATGCCTGGAACAGTGTCTGGCACCCAGTAGCTGCTCTGTAAATTCTGTGTAATTACTAGGTGAGACCCAATACCCAACAGTAAGAAAGGCATGGCCATATTTTGATTATTGTGGGGGACAAGGATCGGTTTCATTTCAGAGTGTGAAATAAAGAGAGATGTCTCTGGCTCCATCAGCGATAACCCTTCAACAGTCTCACTTTTTTTTGGCTGCACTGTGCAGCTTGCGGGATCTTAGTTCCCCGACCAGGGATTGAACCTGTGTCCCGTGCAATGGAAGCGGGGAGTCCTAACCACCGGACTGCCAGGGAATTCTCTGTCTCACCTTTTCTTAATAATCCTGGTGCCTTTGTATTGAACCTCTCCTTGGTGCCTCGCTGGCAGTGAGCGCTCTGCTGGGTTGGTCTCAGTGAATCAGCAGCCAACCCATGGGTGGGTACTGTGATTATCTGTATTTTTCAGTGGGGGAAACCAAGGCACAGAGGGATTAAAAACCCTGCCTACGGTCACACCCCTAGAAGTGGGAAAGCTGGGGTGCTCGGAGGCCCTGTCTGGATTCTGTCTGCACCCTGGATCTCCAGATCCTGAGGATTCGGGTGATTCCTACCATCAGCTGTTAGTCAGAAAGGGAAATTTGAGAGGGGGAGAGAGACCAGCAGACCCTGAGTCCAAAAAGCCAATAACGGGACATGGATGGATCAGGGTTGTGGACAAAGTAGTAGTGGGGGTGACGGGGTAGAGACAGTGGAGGATAGAGCAGGGCCAGGAGCAGAGCCCTGGGGTCCTGCCACCGATGCCTGTTTGGCAGTGGGCAAGTGCGTTCCCTGGGCACCACTCTGTGCCCAGTCCTGTGCTGGCACGACCCTGACCTCCTGGACCATGGGATGGAGGTACCCCAAGGTTGGGGGAGGGGGTATCCCCTGACTCAGCGTGGGGGAGTCAGGCATCTGCTTTTTATCCTTTCCTTCCTTCTTTGGCTTATTCTGTGGTTGCTACTGTTTCCAGCTTCTCAAGTCGCAGGCTCAGCTTGTTAACTGTCAGCCTTTCTCCTTTCTCTGTGCATTGCCAGAAGCAGGTTCTCCCTCCACATGCTGCACAGCTGTCCTCCTTGGAGCTCCCTTTACCTTCATCTGGGGATTCCTTCCTTTTGCCTTTTTCTGGGCTAGATCTTATTTCTTTGATCTGATAGCTTCCTTTTTCTTGGTTTATTCCTTCCTGTGGTGAAACAAATCCTCCAGTAGCTTTCTGAGAAAAGGTTCCTGGGCATGTTTTGTTTGTTTGTTTGTTCATTTTGTTTTGCCAACTTGCACCTCTCATGGAAGAATTTTAAACAGGGGAGTGCTGTGGTCTGATTTGTGTTTGGAAAGCTCTCTCTGGCTACCATGGAAAGGATGGAGCCGGAAATGCTAAACCAGGCCAGGGAGCCACGTGCGGAGGCTGGAGCAGCTGTACCTTTGAGGAGAGGTCCCAGCCTTCCGGAAATCCAGAGGATGAAGGAGAGAGAGGCCCTCACCCAGGTCATTGTCATTCAGCAAGGGCAGGTGACAGGTGCTGCCAGAGGAGGCCTGAGGAGGAAGAGATCCTGTGTAGCTTAGGATGGCACCAGCACAGCTCCTGGAGGAGGTGGCATCCTACCTTGGTCCTGGTCGCAGGATTTCCACCGGCGGACTCGGCTGGACCAGATAGTTTTTCACAAGAGGTCCCCAGTAGCAACTGTGCAGAAGGCAGACAGTATGGCAGTGTTAGGGGTTTGTTCAAACAAATGTGCACTGCACACCTGTGATGTGCTTGGGCGTTGCTTCTCACACTTAATTGTGCTTGCAATCCCCCAGAGAGCTTGTTGAAGTGCACATTCTGATTCAGTGGGTGTAGGGCAGAGCCCAAGACTGCATTTCTAACACACTCCCAGCGGCTGCCGCTCTGGGGACCACACTAATGGTAGCCAACCGCTTGGCGCTGTTCTAAAAGCTGGCGACACAGCAGTGAAAAAAAACTAGGCAAAAGTATCAGCCTTGGGGGAGCTTTCATTTTAGTGAGGGGAGCGGACAATAAACTTTATGAAGTTTATAGTGTATTAGATAGTAACACATGCTAAAGGAGAAAAGTAAATCAGGGAAGGAGAGTGTGTATGTCTGTCTGTGGCAGGGGCTGCAGTTTTCAATCAAGGAGGGTCTTGTGAACAATAAGGTCCTACTGTATAGCACAGGGAACTCTATTCAATATCCTGTGATCAACCATAATGGAAAAGAATATGAAAAAAGAATATGTATATATGTATAACTGGATCACTTTGCTGTACAGTAGAAATTAACACAACATTGTAAATCAACTATACTTCAATAAAATAAGGTAAAAAAAAAAAAAAAAGGAAGGTCCCATGAAGGTGATCTGAGGAGGGGGTGAGCCCTGTGAATGCCTGGGGAAGAGTATTCTAGGCATAGGGAACAGAGAGTGCAAAGGCCTTGTGGACTGAACAAGATGATCCAGGAACAAGATGATCCAGGAAAAGTGCTCCGTATACTCAGTGAACGAGCTGCTTGCACTCTGGAGTCAGCCAGACTCTTGGAGTCAAAGCTCAGCCACAGAGCTGCGTCCGACAGCAATTACTTAGCCCTTCTGTGCCTCCACTTCCTAATCCCTGAAACGAGATGAAAAATAGTAAGATGATGTGAGAATTAAATGAGCTAATATTTGTAAAGTACTCACAGCAAAGCCTGGCTCACGGTGAGTGCTCCAGTGTTAACTGCTGTTGTGATCATTTGCTCTGTAATATATTCATGTTGGCCATGATTGTTTATTTGGATGTCTGCCCCCTTTCCCATGAGCTCTTTCTAGTGAACTCAGTGTCATCTCTGTATCCCCAGCATCCAACCCAGGGCCAGCACACGGGAGGACCTCTGAATGTCAGATGAGGGATATAAAACTGGATTCTCTAATTGTCGGGGGCATTCCAGCAAGGGTGCTGGTTGTGGGGTTCAGGTCCTTACTGATTTTATCTTTTCAACCAATGTCTTATGGAGAGATATATTAAGGTGTCCCATGACATTTGTGGATTTGCCAAACTGTGTGTCATTCTGTTGTTTTTTGCTTTGTATATTTTGAGGCCATAGTATTAGGAGCACGTATGTTGAGAACTTTTGTGTATAATGGGTCAGTTTGTTTTGTCACCACCTTTGTCCCTGATAATACCTTTTGCTTTTGTCAGTTGTTACTGTTTTTTTAAACAGCAATGTCACTCCTCTCCTTGACTCTTGGTTCATATTTGTCTGGTCCGTCTTTTCCCATCTTTTTATTTTCAGTCTTTCTGGCTTCTGATGTTTTACAATAAATGGAGCTTCACGGAGCATTCTCTAAAAGCTGTCTTAGCGTAGGGCTTTGTGCTGGGCTCAGTGTGTGGAAGTTAGAAAATTCTGCCCCAGTGACCTCGGACACAGATAGAATACTTGGGTGTGAAACAGAATTTACACTGTCAGGCTTCATGGGGTTTACGACATGGAGCCTCTGGAAAAGGAGCTTTGATCCATTCAGTCCCATGCTGGGCAGTGTTGCTGGGGTCACCATGATGAGCACGATACCTCTGACCCTTCCTCCCTCCTCTCCTCCCGGGGGTTCACTCTCCAGTGGAGGAGACAGATCCATCTCTAGACAGTGATGACTCAAGAGTGGGCAGGGCTGGGACTTGGGAACCCAGAGGTCCCCCTCTGGGCAGTTTGGAGGTTTCCAGGAAGGGAGCTCAGGGGAAGGCCTCTCTGTTAAAGATACAGGCCCATTAAAGTTACATTTGAGCAAAGACCCAAATGATAGAAGGGATTGAACCATGTGGAGATCTGGGGACAAAGCATTCCAGTCAGAGGAAACAGCAGATGCGAAGACCATGGAAGGAAAGAGCTTGGTGACTCTGAGAAATAGATAGCAAGGAGGCCAGTGTGGGAGCCCAGAGGTGGAGCCTGACCCAGCCTGGGAGGTTAGCTTCCTGGAGCAGGGGATGGCTGAGCTGAGACCCCAGAGAATATATAATTAAACAATAGAGCGCAGCAATCTAGAATCAGATTCCCTGGGTTCATACCCCTACTCGAAGTCACACCAGTTATGTGTGACCTTGGGCTAGTTAGGCAACCTGTCCTGCCTCAATTTCTTCATCTATACAATGGAGATAACAGCTCCTATCGAGGATCAGACAGGGCCCCAGTATCCTAACTACTCTGTATGCCAGATCATGTGCTTACCTGGGTCCACTGGGGGTGTGGAAGAGTGGGGAAGAACGAGGCTGGACCAGTGGGGTATCTGGGCTTTTTCCCAAGGGCACTGGGGAGTTATGGTAGGTTCTGAGAAGGGTAGGGACAAGGTCAGGTTTATACTTTTAGAAGACCCTTCTGGCTCTGATGTGTGGGATGGTTGGTAGTAGGCGGGGTGGTGGGGACGGACAGATGCCTGCAGTGGGGCCACCTTTGAGTGTCTCTTGAGTCCGCCTGGCACTGAAAGGATCTAGGCCAGTGCTGTTCAAGAGAAATATAAAGTGAGCCTTACGTGCAATTTAAAATCTTCTAGTAGCCACATTTAAAAAGTCAAAAGAAGGAGATGAAGTTAATTTTAAGTATTTTAACTCAGTTATATCCTAAATAGTATCATTTTAACAGGTAATCAATATTAGAAAAAACATTATTGAGGTATTTCATAGTCTTTTATTGTACCAACTCAGAGTCAGATTTGCGGCGCCTGGTTGGAAGGGCTGGCCGGAGAGGTCCTTTTGGCCACAAGGCCTGAGCCTTGAATGCCAGGCCCAGAGGCTTAGACTCAGTGCCGCGGGAGCCATCGCAGGGTTCTGGCCATTTGTTTTTCAGGGTTAGGTGATCCCGCTGCCCAGTTTCCCCCGCAGGAAATCTAGCCCCCCAGGGCTCCCTACCAAAGCTAGTCACTTTTAGACCCCCTTCCTTCCGCCCTGGAGTCTCAATCCCTAAACTGCTTGGGCCTTTAAATCTCAACTGTCAATCAAGGCTCCTGTTTAGAGGAAACGTCGTAATAAACCTCTCCTTGAATGCCGTGGCCTCGGTCCTGGCCATGTCCCTCCGTTTAGCAGGAAGTTGGGAGTTGTTCCACGCTCTCTTGCACTCGGCTGTTTCCACACCCCCCTTCGTCACCTCTCGCCTACTCCTCCCTCTTCGAAGTTGGGCCCCTTCGCCAAGGCCTTCCTTATTTGGGCATGGCCCCGAACGGCCGCCGCTCATTGGCTGGGGGCCTCACGCGCGCGTCTGTCAACAAAGAGGCGGAGGGAAACTAGTCGGGTACCCGCCCGCGCGACAGCCGGAGGGAAGGAGCGAGGGGGCGGGCCCTCTTCCCACTCGTGCGCACGCGTGTGTGCAGCCACTTTCTCCCGCCGTAGGGGGCGGGGCTCGGTTTCGAGGGTAGCCCCAGGGGTTGGCGGATTCCGGGGAGGCTATATTTGGGGGCTTGGGGATATTCTTGCGTGCGTGTGGGGATACTTTGGGGTTCCCTTGAGTTTAGGGGGCACCTTGGGATTCTGGTTTCCGTTCTGTTGTAGTGTGGAAGGTTCGGTTGTGTTGTAGGGGATCTCCCGTGTGGATTGGGGTGTTTGGTGGGTATAGGATTTGGGGAGCCACGGAGAGACTGAGAAGCAAAGAAAAGAGTCCAAGAGTACCAATTCTGGACCCAGAATGCGTGGGCTTTCGGCTCTCCCGACTTCCTACCTGATTGTCTCTGGACACGGGATTTAACCTTTCTGTGCCTCATCTGGAAACAGGGACTGATAACACTACCTGCTTCCTAGGGACGGGGGAGGATTAGCAGGAGTTGTTAGAACAGTACCCAGTAAAACTGCCAGCGAGCATGCCATAAGCTCATGTCTGCTTATTAACATTTTGTAAGGTTTCTTTGGGAGTATTTTGGAGGTTCTTTTGGCTTTTGAGAAATATCTGGTTTGGGATTAGTTTTATGTGTTACGGAGATTTTATGCTTTAGTGAGTTGTTTTGCGGTTGGGGGGCTTCTGTGGCATTAGGGAATACATGTGGAGGTTTAGAAAGAGTTTGAGGTGAGTATAGGATTTCAGGAAACTGGTCTTTTAGGTCATCTGTGAGGTTGGGAAATTGCTGTGTGTGTTCGAGTTCTTGGTTAGGCATGGGAATCTGTGAGGGGTTCGTTGAGATTGAGGCTTTCTGTGCTGGAGGGGATATTTTTAGGTTTGGAAGTTTAAAGCAGGATTTGAGAGGGTCTGGATATGTTAGTCAGGATTCATTTGCATCTATAGAGAGTGAATGGCCTTTGATGTGGTAGCTTCTATTCCTGGACATTTTAGATGTGTTGGTGGTTGGTAAACTTAGCCTTCTGTAGGTTTTAGGGGCTGTGTGGCATTTTTGTTGTTGTTGTTGTTGTTTTAAGCAAGAAACTGGCATTTCGGCAGGGGCTGTAAGTATTGGGGTAGGTGGGATTGGGGATTATGGGGGGCAAGGATTTTTAGGATTAGGACTTTCAGTTTCTGGGGTCTGTGGATGTTTGGAGGCTGTCTAGATCTTGAATGGTGTCTACAGGGTTATGAAGTAAATGGTGATTTAGTGGTGTCTGTGGTATTGCCTGAATTTAGAGGGACCATATATACTGCAGAGGTCAGCAAACTTTTTCCATAAAGGGCCAGATAATGAGTATTTTAGGCTTTGCAGGCCATATGTTCTCTGTTGCCACTACTCAACTCTGCCATGATAGCATGAAAGCAATCATAAACAAATGAACATGTTTCAATAAAACTTTTATTTGCAGAGGCAGGCAGTGGGCCACATTTGGCCTGTGGCTCAAAATAGTCTGACCAGGAGTCAGCAAACTACTTTTACCAGTCTGTAAGCATGTGGAAGTTTTGATGTTTGAAGGGTATTTTGTTGTTTTTGTTCGTTTTGTTTTTTTAATTTTTATTTTTGGCTGCATTGGGTCTTCGTTGCTGTACGTGGGCTTTCTCTAGTTGCGGCGAGCGGGGGCTACTCTTCATTGCAGTGTGCGGGCTTCTCGTTGTGGTGGCTTGTCTTGTTGCAGAGCACAGGCTCTAGGCACGCAGGGTCAGTAGTTGTGGCACGCAGGCTTAGTAGTTGTGGCGCACGGGCTTAGTTGCTCCACGGCATGTAGGATCTTCCCAGACCAGGGATCGAACCCGTGTCCCCTGCATTGGCAGGCGGATTCTTAACCACTGGGCCACCAGGGAAGCCCTGAAGGGTATTTTGGTTTCAAGATGTCTGGAGGGAAATGGGCCAGGGAAGGATTGAGACTGAGGGATTGAGACTGTTGGTCCTGCAGTGGAACGTGGTCGTGTCAGAGTCATTAGCAAAATTGCTTCCAGATTAGGTCAAGCACACAAAGTCATTGCAAAATAAAACGGTCACTACTGTAAGCCCTAAATTGAAAAGTCTGGAAAACAAGTTCGAGGGCCTGGTGTTAACACTATGTAAGCCTTCCCCACTCTGAGCCTCAAACTCAGCAAGTTGTGAGCAACTTGAGGAAACTAGACCAGAAGGGCCTTCTCATCCCAGGGGTCTGCGTTTGTGCTTAAGGGAATTACCTGCACAGTCTTGGTGCAAGTGTGTGCATTTTTCTGGGTGAGGATACACAGCTTTAAGGGATCCTTCAAGAGCCTCACGACCCGAGCAAAGTGAGGAGCTGAATTCTTAAGGACCTCTCTGTCTCCGACCTCTGATTTTCTTCCCCTGACCAGCCTACCTTGTTGCTTCCTCTGGGCTCAAGCCGCAGTAGCTGTGGGCAGGGCTGGGAATTCTTGTCTTTTCAGGAACTTGTTACTAGGTGAGCAAATAGAAAAAGGAGGAGCTGTCAGTTGGTACTTGCATTTCTGTTTAAAAAGTTATGGCAGCAGGAGACCTCTGGATCGTGAGTGAAACCAGTCAGGCTGTGAGACAGCGGAGGGTTGGAGCAAACTACGAGCTCCGGTCACACTCTGAGTTTTACAGGAGCAGGTCCTATCCCCTCTGCAGCCTTCCATTTGCTCACCTGTGCCAGGGGGGCGGGAACAGGATCTCAGTGGTCTAGTTTGGTCTGTCCCCTCAGGTCAGGAGATGTTGAGGTCAGTGGGGTACTGGGAGGGCAGGCCGTTCCCCAGCTCCCCAGCCTCCTCTTCCCTGTCTCCAGGTGGCCTGTGGAGCCCCCCACCGCCATTCAGGTCCTGAGATGTGGTGAACCCCCACCTGTCTGCCACCATTCCCCAGAATGGACCGAGGGGGCCTCCTTCCCTTCCAGCTGTGGTGCCCCCGGCCCTTTGGCACCTACTCCCAGAACCAGCCGCGCCCGCCTTCCGCAGCCCTCAAGCCGTCAGCCTGCCCTGAGCCAGGTGGGGGGGCGGAGCCAGACCATGGCCCTGCCCACTCAGAAAACACACCCCCAGCCTTGGCCACGGAGGCTCCTGCCTCCCAGCCTGCCCCGCTCCTTTCAGCAGCGGCTGCCGGCGACGAGGGTCGAGTCCTGCTGGACACGTGGTATGTTATCAAGCCCGGGAATACAAAGGAGAAGGTGGCCTTCTTTGTGGCCCACCAGTGCGGTGGAGGCAGCCGGGCCAGCTCCATGAAGGTCAAGGGGCACTGGGGCAGTGACAGCTCCAAGGCCAAGCGGAGGAGGCGCTGTCTTGAGCCTACGAAGGCTCCTCCGGACCCAGGGGGACAAGACGGGCCCCCTGCTGCTGAGGGGGTCCCAGCCTCAGCCAGTGAGGATGTGGACCTGCTCTCTGTGGCCGAGATGGTGGCCCTGGTGGAACAGCGGGCCGCCCTGGCCCTGCAGAGCTACCCGCGCCCGAGCACCCCAGCGCCTGTGGTCTATGTGTCGGCCGAACAGGGTGGGCCTGCCAAGGGGCTGGGGTCCGAACGGCGGTCTGGTGGCGGGGACTGCAGCCGTGTGGCGGAGGCCGTGGCCCACTTCGAGGCTCAGCGGGACAACCCTCCAGCCAAAGGCCTCCGCAAGGAGGAGCGGCCCGGGCCAGGCCCTGGGGAGGTGCGCATCGCCTTTCGGATCTCCAATAGCCGAGAGCCCCGTGCACCGGATGGCAGCTTGCCCAACGGGAGCGGGGGCCGGCCGGGTTGTGCCTACCCTGGCAGCCCGGGTCCTGGGGCCCGGGCCAAGGACAAGATCACCTGCGACCTGTACCAGCTCATCAGCCCCTCTCGGGATGCCCTCCCCAGCAATGTGGAGTTTCTGCTGGCTAGGGCGGATGAAGCCAGCGAGGGTGAGACCTCAGCCCCTGCCAGGCCCGAGGACACTCCCCCGGCCCCCCCTCCACCCCCTGCCCGGGACTGTGGCGCGTCAGGCTTCCATGTGGATGTGGTGGTGACGGGGGTGGTGGATGAGTGCATCTTCTTCGGCAAGGATGGCACCAAAAACGTGAAGGAAGAGACGGTGTGCCTGACCGTCAGCCCCGAGGAGCCACCCCCGCCTGGCCAGCTCTTCTTCCTCCAGCCCCGGGGACCTGATGGGCCCCCCGAGCCACCGCCAACTGACTCGCCCGCCACTGCACCCGGCCCGGACGATGCTGAGGGGACGGTGGACACCTCCCTGTGCCGCCTGTACCGGCACGTGTCGCACGACTTCCTGGAAATCCGCTTCAAGATCCAGCGGTTGCTGGAGCCGCGACAGTACATGCTGCTGCTGCCTGAGCACGTGCTGGTCAAGATCTTCAGCTTCCTGCCCACGCGCGCCCTGGCGGCCCTCAAGTGCACCTGCCACCACTTCAAGGGCATCATTGAGGCTTTCGGCGTGCGGGCCACAGACTCGCGCTGGAGCCGCGACCCGCTCTACCGTGATGACCCTTGCAAGCAGTGCCGCAAGAGATACGAGAAGGGCGATGTGTCGCTCTGCCGCTGGCACCCCAAGCCCTACCACCACGACCTGCCTTATGGACGTTCCTACTGGATGTGCTGCCGCCGAGCCGATCGCGAGACGCCCGGCTGCCGCCTGGGTCTGCACGATAACAACTGGGTGTTGCCCTGCAATGGGCCAGGCGGTGGGGGCGGCCGGGCTGGCCGGGAGGAGGGGAGGTGAAGCCGGGGGAGGGGGGGGGAAGAGCCCACCATGCCCACCCCCACCCCCTCCCCCTGGGAGCCGAGGGTCAGGACTGGGTCACCAGCCCATACCCTCTGCCCAGGCAGCGTTGATCCCCCTCCAGAACTGCGATGGTGTTCAGGGGGATGACCCAAGAAAGCACTCTGATTGACCCCTACTGGTTTTCTACTCTTCAGACCCTCAAGTAGGGTGTTTTTTTATCAGCATCTCAATTTCTTCTCCATTCAGCCCCAGCGCCCTCCCTGCCACTCTTCATACCCCAGGGACCTACAAGCAGGGAGCAGACGGCAGCTAATTTTGGTACTACTTAAGGGTTCCCCCATTCTGGCCCCCTTCCGTTCCCTCCCCTCAGTTCTTTCCCTCTGGAGCTGTTTTTCTTTTCCCAGGAGGCTGCAGCACCCAGGGTTGGTACCCTTCCTAACCTACTACACCAGGGCTCACCTCCTCTTTAGGAACTGGGGCCATCAGATCAAAGATCACATTTGGCAGTTTTCATGGCCGCCTGCCATTTCCCCATTAAAACAATAAAAATCAGTTTTCTCCTTAACCTCAAGCTACCAGTCTCTCTACTTCCCCTAAAGGGGAAGAGAAGAAAAAAGTTGAAGTGTAAAAATTCTCCTCCTCCCAATATTTAAGCTATTGCCATGACTCTCCCCCCTCCCCCCTGCAAAAAAGCTGTGAAGCCCTTTGCCTCGCTCTGGACAGCGTCGGGGGCCGGTGGGCAGGGACTGTGGCTTTGAATTTCTGGGTGGTTTTTCCTTCTACTCTGGGTACTTGTTCAGGTGTTGGGGTCTCTCCACCCCCCATCCACATGTGTTTCTTTAGAAGCCTTTGGTCAACCAAGACCTTGACCTTCAGGCAGTTTGATCTGGGGTATTTTTGTTTGTTCTGTTTGAGATGTGTTTTTGTTTTTTTGTTGTTTTGTCTTGGTTTTAGATTTTCATCCTTGTGGTTCTGGAAAGCTTCTAATGTGTGGCATCTGACCAATTTTGAATTGGTCCTTTCTATAAAATCAGTATTTATAAGGCTGGGCCCAGACTGGTTTGTGTGTTGTTCAGGGAAGGGGTTTGGGAGAGAAGGGAGTCATGGGCCAGTGCATGGTGAAATGGAAAAAGTTGCGAGAAGAATCCTTAGCCGAGTCCCTTAGCCTGAGATTATTTTTGACTCTTCATCTGTGTCGTTTTGGATTCAAAAACCTCAAAATAGTAGACGCTCAAACAAGGTAGTTTTTATTTCTTTAGAAACCCAGCGTTTGGCAGGTATGGTGGACCTGAATTCATCTGGAACCCAGGCTCCTTCTAGCCCACTATTCCATTATTCTTTGGCTGTGGCCCTCATCCTCATGGTCCAAGATGGCTGCTGGAACTCCACGCATTACCATTTTGCAGGAAAGGAAGTCCCTTGCCTCCCAGAAGTACCACAGTGTACTTCTGTGCACATCTTACTGGTCAGAACTTTAGCCACGTGGAAGGGCTGCAGAGGAGACTGGGAAATGCAATCCTTTAGTTGGATGCATTATGCCCAACAAAAAACTCTTGCTAAAGATCCCTGTAATTAAAGCTTTAAAATATTCAGATAATTATTTACTAAAAGAAGAAGGAAAAATGGATATTGAGCAGTGGCTAACAGTCTCTGACATTCTTATCAAGGAATCAAAATTTCCAGAGACTAGGCTATATCATAGCAGTTATTAAATACTTAGATTTTAGAATCAAAGAAACCTGGGTTTGAATCTTGGCTTGGTTTTGTGGGATTTTTGGTTTCCTATAGCGGGAAGGCCAGATTATTTGGACTCTCCTGCTGAAAACCAGAAGTAAAAAAAATCTGAAAAGCATCAAATATTCAATAAAATACAGTTAAGGATATACTAAGCCAAAAATTTAAGGGAAAGGCCCATGGGGCCCTGAAGCCACTTTTGCTCTGAGGGTATTTGCTGATGTGAACAAACTTGGATTTCCTATTCGTAGCCTTACTGGGACAAGCAGGCAGAAGTCAAGTCAAAGCCTGTCCAAGGTGAATCTAATAGGAGGTGGGATCCCACCGAACTACAAGCTCAGGTAAGGCTGACCCAGAACACTGCAGAGGAGATGTTTTAGATGCTGAGGGAGGGACTTTCCTGGTGGTGCAGTGGTTAAGAATCCTTTGCCTGCCAATGCAGGGGACATGGGTTCAAGCCCTGATCTGGGAAGATCCCACATGCCACGGAGCAACTAAGCCTGTGCCAGCTACTGAGCCTGCGCTCTAGAGCCCGCGTGCCACAACTACTGAAGCCTGCGCGCCTAGAGCCCGTGCTCTGCGACGAGAGAAGCCACTGCAATGAGAAGCCCACGCACTGCAACGAAGAGTAGCCCTCGCTTGCTGCAACTAGAGAAAGCCCACACGCAGTAATGAAGACTCAACGCAGCCAAAAATAAAATAAATCAAATAAATAATTTTTTAAAAAGATTTATTGAACTAAAGCTAGGTCTGAAGTAGCACAGAGACCAAAAAAAGAAAGAAAATAGTAAGCAAGGTTATGGAGGATAGAGTGAGGAAGTCTAACACATTTAACTGGCGTTCTAGAATCAGAAGAGAGAATGGTGCAATGATAATATTTAAGGACACGATGATTGCAAATTCCAGACTGGTAAAAAGACCGGTATGCCCAGTGAGTCATAGGCAGGATAAATAAAAAGAAATGAATACCTAGACACATGCAGTGAAAGTGTCCAGCTGTGATCTTCAGCAATTGATTTCTCTGAAGCTCAGTTTCTTAATCTGAAAAATGAGAATACTGACAGTTCCTCAAAAGACTGACATGTGAGCTCTTGCATCTAGAATGTTCAACAGTTGTGCTCACCAAAGACACCTCATGGCCTCTTCATAGTGTGAAGCTGGGGGAGCCTAAGTTTGGGGGACAGATGGGAGCTGGGGGAAACATCACTTTGCCAAGCATCAGCAGCCTCATCTGTAATATGGGGCTCATGATCCTTACCCTGGATTCAAGTGGACAATGTGCCCTGGCATGTAGTACACTCAGCACGATGACCTGCAGGGAGGCAAGGGGCCAAGGACGTCACTGAACACACTGCTTCCCCTAACAGAGGTGATGGTTTCACCTACTTCTGGGATGGCTGTGAGGCTAAGGGGACGTGCTGCACTTTTGAGTGCTTGGCACCATGCCTGCCACACAAGAAATGAACTAACAGGGACTAACTTTGTGATTTGAGACCCTCCTGCCACCCTGGCTGTTGATATCTGTCAATTTCCTTTCTGAACTCAACTTCTGCCAATTCCACCTCTAAGAGGCTGTTAGTCCCCACCGCCCAAACCTCACTCAGACTTGCAGCCAGTTAAAAGCCTCAGGAGGAGCTACTTTTGACCAACAATCTGTTGGTCCAGCACAGGTGATTTTTGGAAGGGAGGTAGGACATGGGGATAGGAGCACAGCTGTGGGTGAGCATCTGGGCTCTGTTAATAACCGGTTTGTAATTCTCAGCCCTGGCCACCTCATTTGCAAAATGAGAACCGCAGTTGTCCTTCAGCCCGTGAGTTCTCTCGAGTCTTCGCCAGCCTTGAGTTGGCTTGCGAGGCTGCTGTTCACCTTCACTCTCTAACCCTGCATCCTGGCCTGGCATCCCTGTGGCCTACCAGGTCTCCATCAAAGTCACGAAATCAGCAGGTACGGAGCCCAACACGGGACTTCCTGTCTGGGTGCCCTTTAGGTTTGCGAGGGAGCTGTGAATGAACCAAACTTGAATCTTTAAGGACAGCATGTCCCAAAGTTTTGCTGATCATGAGACTTCCTCGGGTGCTTGTTACAGAGTCCCAGCCCCTCTCTGAAGTTCTGATTCAGTAGGTGGGACCTGGGAGTCTGCATTTTATTTATTTATTTATTTATTTGCCTCACTGCGCAGCTTGCGGGATCTTAGTTCCCTGACCAGGGGTTGAACCCGGGCCCCGGCAGTGAGAGTGCCGAGGCCTAACCACTGGACCGCCAGGGAATTCCCCGCATTTTTTAATAAGCACCCCAGTTGGGTCTGAAAATTAGGACTGGGAAATAATCTCTTGGGTCATCACTAGAGTTTGCAGTTACACACACCATCTCCCACTCCTGTACCCACAGCCAAAAGGGAAAGGATTGTTTGGTGTAACTAGTTGACCCATTTCTACCATAAGTACACTCAAAACTGTCAAAACCCAGTGTTTCCCAAAGTATCTTCTGAGGTACCATGGTTCTGTGAGGTGCTTCCCAATAAAGGGGTTCCGTGGTGAAATACTTTGGGGAAACATTGCATTCTCTTTCTTGAAAATTCACATTGTGCAAATGAAGAAACTCATTTAATGTTGTCTCACCCCACTTTGGTCCCCCTTTTCATGCAACACCTATGTATGCTAGTTCTACAGGATATATTTTGCAGAAACACTGGTTTATTGGCCATTGGATCTGGCAGAATCTGGAGTTCCCAAGTACTGGCTTCCATCTCCTCTGTTCCCTGCTTACGAGCACATCTTCTGTGGGCTCCCCATGGCACATCCATGTGGGAGTTGGGTTTGGACTGATGCGGTAGCAAGGCTGCCATTCTGGAGAAGGAACTGCCACAAAAACATAAGACACAGAGAATTCATTTGGTCAGGGGTATTGCTGGTCCAGATGCCGTTTGCTGACTAAAATGGAGAACGGCATTTGGCCCCTGCAGACCTGCAGCCCAAGTGTTTCCCTCAGGGCAGCGGCCAAGCTCTTATTCCTTTGGCTCTCACACCACAGTGGTCTGTCTCTTCCATGTCTTTGAAGAGTGGCAGCTTGAGATAAAGAAAGAGGGTCTTCCAGTCAGAGCACAAGCAGAGCCAAAGGTGTTAAAAAAGGACAAGGCAGCACACCGCAAGCAGGCCTGGCCCGAGCTCCTCGGCTCCAGGTGCCCTCGTCACATCTGCTGCTGGGTGCTTCTCCCTCAGAGTCCGCCAGGCAGGCTATAGCCCCAGGTATTCAGCCAGGAACACGGCCAGGATGCGGCTCAGGTTGTGTACCGTGGGTGGGTGCAGGTTGGCCTCAGAGTCATCGGACGTGTGCCAGACAGAGGGGAAGGGTGTGGAGATGAGGTGGAGCACGGGGACCCCTGCAGGACAGAGAGGAGGCTCAGGCTTGTGCGTGGCCCCCAACTGACCCAGGAGCCCAGGCCCACGTCTGGGGAACCTTGTCTTGTCCCCCGCAGCAGAAGATACTCTGTTGTGGCACTTGAAGAATTCTGAACAATGATTTTCAGTGTGTGAGGGTACATGTCCGTTTTAAAAATACATCCAGTATATTATTTTCATAACGCAAATTAGAAAAACTCAAAACTTAACGGATTATGGAAAGAAGGGAAGGAGGTCTTTGACCTTCCTCACCGGGTGTACATTATTAGGCTCTTTTTCTCTTCTTTACTGATAGTTAACATTTATGTTCTATTCCAGGCCCGAGTCTAAGGCCATAAACACACACAATTTTATCCTTACAATAATCATGTAAGGTGTACTATAATACCCCTGTTTTACAGATGTGGACACTGAGACACAGAGGCAGGCAGAGTGACTTGCCTAAGGTCTCGCCTCTAGTAAAGAGCACAGTCAGAATTTGAACCCAGGCCACATGTCTCCAGAGTGTGTGCTCCTAACCCTTGCACTGCATTGGGTTCCTGTCCTCAGAGTGTTTCACTCTTTGTTTGTCCAGATTTGGTAAATATCTGTCCCCCTGCTAGACAGGAGCCAGGTGGATTATGGCCCGTCACTGTATCCCTGACAGCTGGCTCAGTACCTGCCTTGGGAAGTATTCAGTGAATGAATCAATAAAGGCATTGTAAGAAATGCATATTTGTTGAATGAGTAAATTATAGAATAAAAATTTAAAAAGCAGTTTTTAGCACTTACTGTATATGCCAAGCACCGTGTAAGAAGGCATTTTATATATCTAATCTCATCTAATCCTCCCAACCCTGTGATTAAGAATACATAACATAAATTTGGTGTAGCCACTATGGAAAACAGTATGAAGGTTCCTCAAAAAATTAAAAATAAAACTGCCATATGAAGAAAAAAAGAATACATACATACGTATGTGTTTGTATGTATCTATCTCTTCTTTTTCCAGAAGAAATGGGGCCACAGAGAGGCTCAGTAATTTGCCGTAGGTCAACCAATGGTAAGCTGCAGATCGCAGAACCCAGACCTATCCAATTCTAAAACCTGTTTTGAACCCCTCTACCAGAGGTCGTCAACCCTGGCTGTGCATCAGAATCACCTGGGAGTTTTGTAAAAATAATGTAGAGGCCCCAGATTGTGGTTCAGGAGGCCTGAAACGTGACTGGGCATTTTTCGAAGCTCAGGTGATTATGCTGGGTGGCCAAGGGCTTGAGAGGCAAGAACTAGAAGAAACTGCAATCACTGAGGCACAACCAGTAATAGCTAACATTTCTTGAACACTCGCTAGTGCCAGGCACTGGTCCAAGGTCTTTACATTCAATCCCCTCAACAACTATGAGATGGAGGCTGTTATCATCCCCATCCTTACAGATGAGGAAATCAAGGCACAAAGAGGTTAAGCAGTTTGCCACCTTCCCTAATCTGGGAAGGGGCCAGGGCCAGGTCGTATCTGTGGCTCCCTGGGACCCCTGCCCACCACTCCTCCCCACTGCAAGTACCTCGGCGGAGGAAGGGGATGTGGTCGTCTTCCACAGAGCCAGGGGGCTCCCCGGGCTGGAAGTACATCACTTCCCAAGGATGAGACTGCAGTAGGTTCAGACGGTGCAGGCGCTTCTCTGGGGGCGGTGGGGATTAGAGAGCAAGGGTCAGCCCCTCAACGGTCAAAGGTTCCCCTGCTCACAAATCAGAGGAGGGCAGGGGGTCTGGGGGCGAAGCACTGATCGTCCCAACAAGGATGAATGTTAGTTACCCCTTACCGCAGGCCAACGATGTTCCCAGTCTCAATTAATCCCGCTGAGTCTAAAGAGGTAGATACCCCTATTATTACCATCATGCCCATTTTACAGATAGGAAATTGAGGCTCAGAGAGAGGAAGCCACTTGCCCAAGCTCACACAGCTGGTAAGAAAGAGAGCCAGAATTTGAACCTGGGGCTATCTGACCCCAGAGCCCCCGTTTGTAATCACTTCATTTGACTGCTGTGGGGTCTTTTTGTGTTTCTGTCCTAGTGCTTTAGAGAGAGACTAGGGAGGTAGAGGGAAGGCTGGATGACCCCTTAGAGGACAGGTGCCTTGCCTCCCTCCAGCGTCCCAGGTGGGTGCCTGCCTCCTTACCGATGCTCCTCAGCCGATGGAACCAGCGGACCGTGCGAGGAAAGTGACTGTAGAAGGTCGGGTTGGGGGCTCCCAGGAGATCAAGAAGCATAAAGAGATCCTAAGGAGAGAGGCCAGGACTGGAGAGGCCAGGCGGGATGCTGCCAGCCTCGTGTCACCCGCTTCCCACCTCACCAGAACCCAGTGGGGCCTGGTCTTACAATAGCCTGGATCCTGGTGAAGCCGGGGCTGTGGGGTGCAGACTCCATGAGCTGGGCCAGGTGCCGGGAGCCGTAAAGCGAGTCCTTGGGTCCCCACTCCTTCAGTGCCTCTTCACCGTCCAAGAAGAGCAGCTGCAAGGTCACTGGGGCTGCCTGTGAGGGCCAGTGGTCAGGGCCAGCGCAGTGCCAGCCCTCAGCCTCAGTGCACACACATTTCCTGCCTGCTTGCACAGCTGACGAGGGCAAGCTAAGTCTCCTCGCTCGAAGAGCACGGTGGCCAAGAGTACAGACTTGGAGCCAGACTGCCTGCGTTCAAATCCTGGCTGGGCTGCTCAGTAGCCAAGCAGTCGTGGGTAAGTTACTAAGTTCTCAAAGCACCGGCTTCCTTATGTAGAAATGGGGTTAATACCAGTCCTCATCATAGGGTAGGATTCGAACCCAGGTCCTAGGACAGCGCCTGGCACATAGTAACTAAACAAGGGTTAGCTCTGATTGTAATTGTTATTCCTCAAGTTCATGTAGCAAAAGAGACAGACCCACAAATAAATAATTATACAAACGGTGAAATGCAGTCGGGCAAATGCTTCCAAGAACAACAGCGTCCTGATCTGGCCTAGGGAACATGTCAGGTCTATCGGAAAGGATGTTTGCACTGAGGCTGAGTAGGAGCTGGCCTGGTAAAATGGAGCAGAGGGAAGAGTGTTCCCCGGTGAGGAAGCAACATGAATCGGGACTGGGGCCAAAGAAGGGGCCAAAGCGGTTTGAGTAGAGACCCAAGGGGTCAGCAAGGGAGCTTGGGCTTTGTTACAGGGGCACCGGGGTTTGAGCCATGGAAGGGATCTGAGCAGGGGAGGAGCGTGAGGAGATCTGTGTTTCCGTTCATTCATTCCATACATTTTTTAAAAAATGTTTTCCCACAGGGTTGATGTTTTTATCTTTTTGTTGTTGTTGTTTTAGCATGTGGGCTCTTAGTTCCCCGACCAGGAATCGAACCCATGCCCCTGCATTGGAAGCGCAGAGTCCTAACCACTGGACCACCAGGGAAGTCCCTCCATACATTTTTATTGACATCCTACTCTATGCCAGGCAATATTCTCAGCCCAGAGGATACAGCAGGAAATAAACGCAGCCAAGGGCCTGGCTATCTGGAGCTTATTCTAGTTGGGGAAACATAAACAAATCAACACAAAGCACCATGAGGCATGGGAGAGTGACAGGGAGCTATTTTAGGGTGGCTGGGAAGGTCTCTTTGAGGAGGTGACATCAAAGTGGACATCTGAATGAAGGGTGGCAGCCAGCCAGGAATATATCTGAGAAAATCACATTCTAGGCAGAGCAAAGAGTAAGTGCAAATGCCTGGGGTGGGAGTGAGTTGTGTGGCTTGAGGTACACAGAGGAGGTGGGAGGCTAGAGTGGAGTGAGTAAGGGGTGAGAGGTGGGAGGGGAGACCAGAGAGGTGAGAGGGCACACCTCGGCTAAGAGAAGGGCTCTGGCTTACTTGTGGAACAAGGTGAGAGCTGTGGGAGAGAAGGGACAGGATCTGACATTCAGGAAATGGAAAGACCCTGTGGCTGTGTTGTGGAGCAGAGGAAGACAAGACCAAGCACGGGATGGTGTTGGTATGGACCAAGGCAGAGGCAGTCCCCACCCACCCACCCCCACCCTACCCCGGCTCCTCACCTGCTCCTTGGCTCTAGCCAGCTCCAGGTCCAGGGCCTGGGCCAGCTCCAGTAGGAGGGCGCAAGGCACAGCCGAATCCGTGGCCCCCACAAAGGGGGCTGACCCAGATGGGAAGAGCTTCGAGTCGTAATGGCAGGCAAGGGTGAGGTGACGGGCAGCCCTTGGGTCCAGCGTGGCCACCACGTTGCTGAAGTGCAGTGGCCCCAGGGGTGTCGAGGCTGTGAAGGGGTCCAGTTCTACATGCCAGCCTGCTGTCAGGGTCCGCAGTGTGGCCTCCAGGAACTAGTGGCAAGAGAGAGGTGGGAGAGTGGGTGGGGACTGGGGAGAAGGTCGGAAGAAGGGCCATGTGACCTGAACCATGCCGAGCAGTCAGGTTGCCTCACAAATCTCACTTTAATTTAATCGTTCCCTTGATACACTTCTGCTGAGTACCTACTAAGTGCCAGCCATGGAGTGACCCTGTCTCTTGATGCCAAGACTAATCACAGCTCACCCTTCCATAGCACTCACTCTGTGCCAAGCCCTTGTTCTAGGAACCCTGTGGAGTGGGGACTGTCAATGGTTCCATTCTGCAGATGAGGCAACTGAGGCACAGAGAAGTTAAGAAACTAGTTTAAGGTCACACTCCAAGTGGCTGATGTGGATTTGAACTCAGGCAGTGTTCAAATGACTCTCAATACTTTCTGAGAGGCAATGTAGAGATGTTACCACACCGGCTCTGGAGCCAACCCATTTGGGTTGAAACCCTAGGTATATCATTCATTAGCTGTGGGATTTGGGCAAAATGCCTAACTATTCTGCGCCTCAGTTTCCCCATCTACACAATGAAGATCAGATTGGTGCCCACCTCATCCGGCTGTTGCTGATGCTTAGCATATAGTAAGATTTTGGTGGGGGCAGTAAAGAGGGCAATGGTCTGGTGGTTAGCAGGATAGGACTCTAGAGTCAGATTACGCCCAGCCAGAGCCCTAGCTCTGCCACTTGGGCAGAATACCTATTTCCTTGGTGGGCTGCGGGGTCAGGGGTTGGAGGTGGGGCCCCTTACCTTTCTGACTTGGAGATTGCCGGGGCTGCCGGGGGTCCGCACAACCAGCAGGGGGCGCAGATAATTGTTCCAGAGACGGTGAGGGTCCAGTTGCCCCACCACCCTCCGCACCCCGGCTTCGGGGAGACTTCCGATCGACGGGCCCTTGGGAAGGAGGTGGGGAAGAGAAGAGCAGAGCGTGAAAGCAACACTCATTCCAACCCTACCCTGGGAGCTGTCGTCCCTAAGAAGCCCCAGTTCCTCTTCCTAATCGCAGCCTCCAGCATCGGAGGTTTCTAGGATAAATCCTAGACTCGGGAAAATACCCCCAAGCCCATCCGGCCCAGCCCACCCCCATCTTGATGGGGGAAATCGAGGCGCAGCGACAGTAAGGGACTCTTCCAAATAAATGACTTTAGGATTAGAACCCAGAACTCCCAGTGTTACTCCTCCAGACCCTTCCTCTTACGGGGTAACCGCTATTACAGAACAAGCCCGAAGCCTCATTCCGTTGGAAAGAGGCATGTGCTCTAAAGACGGAGACGGCGGCACCTGCGGCTAGGGCAATCCGATAAAGATAGAGTCACGTCAACCTGAAACCTCGGAGAAGGGGAGGCGGGAAATAAGGGCTCCCGCAGTGCCCACGTCCCCTCCCGGCCTCACCCGCAGCTCCCGGCCTAGCGGCAGCTCCTCAGACTGGCGGTGCCAGCCGCTCCAACTGGTGTATAACACCGAGGCCACCGCCAGCGCCAGCAGCAGCAGAGGCAACAGCTGCGCCCGAGGTAGCAGGCGGCGCTTGGGCGGTGAGGGTGGCTCCAAAAGGCCGCGTTCCCCGAGCCGTAGCCGGGGCCGCCCGCGGCCCCCGGAACGCATGGCAGCTTTGCCCTGAAAACCGGTCTGGGACAGCGGATAGAGTTTAGGCCCAGCCAAGTCCCACCCCGTGGAATCACGGGACCAATGAGCAACAAGAGCGGCTGCACCATCCCACACTTCCGCGGGCAGTAAAGCCAATGGGACTTTCGTTCTGAGGACACGCCTCCCTGTCTCCCCGGAGCTTTGGGGGTTGGTTCCCCTGAGGGTTGCACAACCCAAAAGGGAGCGCGAAAGAGGTAGGCACCGCCTCAGCGGAGGAGGGGAAGCCAATGAGAATCGTTTGATCATGGAAAACATTCGACCTGGCGGGCGCAGGTCCACGCCCCTCCCGGATGTAGGCAAAGGATTGGTTACCCCTAGTCAAAAGATCAATAGACACTTAAATGAACGGTCTCTGAAGGAAAAGGGGAGGGGTCCATCCCGGAAGCGAGGAGCGGATTGGCTTCGCGGAGGCCGCTACCCCAAAGACAGGGTGGGCGGGCATGTGGAAATAGCTTGTCCTTTCCTTCCTTCAACCTGTGCGGTTCTACAACAAAATGGTTTGAGTCAGTCCCGCTTTCTTTTCCTCTCCACTATCGTGAACATCCGCCCCGTACTGTCCTGAATGGCCGGGAATCACCGTGTGAAGCTTTTATCCCACAGCCGCGAAGGGCTGGTGGAAATCGCTATGGCAACTGGCCACGCCCCCACCCGCTGGTTGGGTTTGCGCAGGCGCCCACGGAAGTGGGCCGCAGGAAGCGGAAGTCCCGCCTCTGTCGCGCTCTCTGTGGAAGGCTGAGGCAACGCGGAGACGGTGGTGACTTGAGAGTGCGGCCACCACCATCGCCAACATGTGAGGCCGGGCTAGGCTTAGGTGGCGGGAGTGGGGTTGAGGGTGTATATTTGGTCACTTACCGGTGGAAGGGGATGGGCAGAGCCGGGGGCGGAGGCAAACATTTTAGGGGTAAAGTGGCATACTTTTCTACTGATGCGTTTGAGAACGGACGTGGGGCCTTTGACGGATTCTGACTTCGGGAGGAGGGACAGCTTTATCTGATAACGGGCTGGGTTTTCCCAAATAATGAATCTTACTGAAATGAATTTTAAGGGGAAGCGCTTTTACGAATAAAGAACCTGGAAGAGGGGAGTACGGACTTGTAGGAAAAACGATCTTAGATAAGGGGATAATTTGAGCTGGAGACGGTTGGCTTTCCAACTACATTCTCGATTTTTACGGATAACGAGTTACGGGAATGATTTTCCTTACGTATTCATTCAACAGTTATTTATTGAGTGCTCGTATATCAGGCTGCTTTAGACACGTAGGCTCTATCAGTAAATTACCCCACTCCCCCAAGGAAGAAAATCCCCTTCTGCATCTTATGGGATGGGAAGAGGCAGGCAGTAAACGTAATGGTAATAAACAGGTAAAGTATGTGGTGTGTTAGGTGACCGGGACTATGAATAAAGAAACAGTAGAGCAGGGTGAAACAATGTGGAAGGCTACTTTTGAGAGACAGGACACATAAAGGAGGCAACACTTGAGCAAAAACCTGAAGAAAGTGAGAGAGTGTACCACAGAGATATCTGGGGAGGTATCCAGGCAGAGGGAAAAGCAAATGCAGGGACTCAAGAAGAAAGTTTGCCTAATATCTATTTTTTAATATAAATGTATCTGTTTTTATTTATTTATTTTTGGCTGCGTTGGGTCTTCGTTGCTGCGCGCGGGCTTTTCTCTAGTTGTGGCGAGCGAGGGCTACTCTTCGTTGTGGTGCCCGGGCTTCTCATTGCGGTGGCTTCTCTTGTTGCGGAGCACGGGCTCTAGGTGTGCGGGCTTCAGTAGTTGTGGCTCGCTGGCTCTAGAGCGCATGCTCAATAGTTGCGGCTCACAGGCTCTAGAGCGCAGGCTCAGTAGTTGTGGCGCACGGACTTAGTTCCACTGCATGTGGGATCTTCCCAGACCAGGGCTCGAACCCGTGTCCCCTGCATTGGCAGGCGATTCTTAACCACTGTGCCACCAGGGAAGCCCATGAGAGGGTTTTGAAGAGTGAGATGATATATGACTTGAGTCTTGGCACCATCCCCGAGACTGCTTTGTGGAGAGCAAACTGTTGGGGAGTGTGGATGGAGGCAGCGAGACCAGTAGGAGAGAGATGATGGAGGTTTAAGCCATGGTAAGAAATGGACAGATTCCGATATATTTTAGCGGCAGATGACAGGATTTGCTGACAGATTGAATATAGGATGTGGGAGAAGGAAAGAAGAGTCAAGTTGACATTAAGAGTTTTTGCTTAAAGAACTAGAAGGATGGAGTTGCCATTGATGGAGATGAGGAAGGCTGTGGATAGTATAGTATAAGTTGGGGGTATTGGGGGATCTGGAGTTCAGCCTAGGACGTGAAGGGTGGAAATATCTGTTAAGCATCCAAGTGGGGATGCCGAGAGAGGATCGAGCAGGAGGGTGGGTGTGTGAGGGAGACACCGAGCCAGAGGCCATGAGCAGCCAGGCTCCGGCTCTGGGCCCTCTCACCTATGGGTTCCATACTTGCCCACTTAGGAGCCTCCTCAACAAGCCCAAGAGTGAGATGACCCCGGAGGAGCTGCAGAAGCGGGAGGAGGAGGAGTTTAACACAGGGCCACTCTCCGTGCTCACCCAGTCGGTCAAGAACAACACGCAAGTGCTCATCAACTGCCGCAACAACAAGAAACTCCTGGGCCGTGTGAAGGCCTTTGACAGGTAAACGCCTGGGTCTGGGGAGGTGTTCTTTCCAGGCCTGGAGAAGCAGTCCCAGCTCCAGTCCGAAGCCCAGGGCAGAAGCATCTCAGGACCTCAAGATGTGGTGGTCTATCGTTGTCCCTCCAGCTGTGAAGCACAGTGGTTATGGTCATGTACTTGGGAGCCAGTCTTCCTGGGTTCATGTCCCAGCTCTGCCTCTTAACAGCCATGTGACCTTTGGCAAGTGACTTTATCTTGTCCGTACAGTGGCAGTAATCATGGTGGTTGCAAAGATTCAATCACTTAATATATGTGAAGCGTAGTAAGTCGTTAGAAGTTGAGCATTTGGCACCCAGAGCTCTTAATCAGTTTTTTTGCAGTTATTGCATAATGAGAGCGTCCACCTGGGTCAGGTACTGTTTTAGGCTCCAGAGATACAGCAATGATGGAAACAAACATGGTTCCTGTACTCAGGGAGCTTATGCTGTAGGCAGGGAAGCCGACAGCAAACATGTAAATAATGTCATAAAGACAAGTGATTATAAATTCTATGCAGAAAAGTAAAGCCAGGTAAGAGTTTGAAGTACCAGGAAGGAGGTGCTGTCTTGGGTAGATAACATGGGAGGCCTCAAAGGAAGACGCAACGGTGGACAGGTATGAATAAAATGAAGGTGCAAGCTAGGGTCTGAGTGTTTCAGCCATAGGGAGCAGCAAATGATTTTTCCTCTCTGGGCCTCAGTTTCCTTATCTGTGAAATATGCATCATAATAATACCCCTCAGAACAGTTGTGAGGCTTAAATGATATGTGTGAAGAGCACTTGGCTCAGTACCTAACACATAATAAATGCTCAGTAAACATATGACCTGCAGCCTTTAGTTAGCATTTGGGAAGTGCTTTCCTCACAGTGGTGTGATGAAACTTACTCCTGGAATGCTTTTGCCACTAGCTTTTATGTGACCATGAACAAGTCTTTCACTCAGCCTTAGTTTCCCCTTGAATAAAATGAGAATGAGAACAACAGGAAGTGCCGGGTACAGGAGGCAGATAGGTCTGGATTCGAACACAGGCTCTGCCACTTCCAGACTCTGACCTTGGGTGAGTCACTTCATCCCACTATGCTCAGTTTCCTGCTCTAGAAGCTGGAGAGGACTAGCAAACCAGTCAGTGTTTACCTCCTGGGGGTGAGATGCAGGGAGGATTGATGGGTTAATGCTTAGAAAGTGCTTAAAGGGGCCTGGTGAGTGCCTATATGGTAAGTGCTCAAGGTGGTGGATATATATGTATATATATATATATATATAATTTTTTAAGTTGACTCTTTCCTTTTCCCCTAGCTTCCTCCTGTGCCCCCATATCATCCTCTCATCCCTCTCCCCACCTAGCCTACCACCCTAGTATGTGTCCTGCCATGTTTGATTCACCCAGAGACTCCCTTGTGGTGGTAGTTAACAGCTTTATTGAGGCATAATTGATCTGTCATAATATTGTTTTTAAGATAGAATCATCTGTGTGCTCTGTTGCATCTTGTTTTTTCACACAAATCAGTGGTCTGAGGACATCACTGCAAGTTAGCTAGGGTATTCTTAACCACTTTATTTACTTAATTATGTTACTTTCTTGAGTGAGCGATGGATGCAAAATTTGAAAAATACAAAAGGCACCCAATGAAGAGAAAGTCTTCCCTCTCCATGCACCAGTTGCCCTCCCCGGGGACCCATCATGGCTAATTTCTCAGGTCTCCTCCAGGAGGATTACTTGCACAGAACATCATACATGTAGATACAGGAGGGTGCTTTTTATTTATTTTTAAGTCACTACTAATGGCATGCCACGCCGTTTTAGACCTTGGTTTTTTCACTTAACAATATACCTTGGAAATGTTCCCATATTGGTATGCTACTTCCTTTTTTTAACGTATTTTCTCTGAATTGGTAATATATTCACATGATTTCCGAAACAGTAATAACAGTCCAATGAAAAGTTTCCATCTGGTTTGTCTCCAGTCTACCCAGGTCACCCCACTGCCACCAGTCTTTAGGTGTATTTCAAGGATTTAGTATTGCACAACCAGGTGGTGGAATGTATGTTTTTCCTACCCACTTTTTTCCTACAGAAGGTTGCTTTCCATGCATCCTGTTCCCTCCCTTGCCTTTTTCACTCAGCAGTATCTCCTGGAGGTTACTGCATAGCAAGGCACAGAGCTTCCTCATGTGCTCCTCACGAGCTTCCTCGTCTTTCTTTTTTTTAATAAATTTACTTATTATTTATTATTTTTGGCTGCGTTGGGTCTTCGTTGCTACTCTGCATTGCGCTGCGTGGGCTTCTCACTGCAGTGCCTTCTCGTTGCGGAGCGTGGGCTCTAGGCGCGGAGGCTTCTGTAGTTGTGGCGCCCAGGCTTAGTTGCTCCGCGACATGTGGGATCTTCCCAGACCATGGCCCGAACCCGTGTCCCCTGCATTGGCAGGTGGATTCTTAACCACTGCGCCACCAGGGAAGCCCCCTCGTCTTTCTTATGCTTGGTAATATTTCCCTGTATCCTCCTATCCCTTTACCTTGCTTTAATTTTTCTTCATAGCACTTGCTACCACCTGACAGTATATTACAGCTGTCTTTGTTTACTTATTTAGTGTTCTTCTCCCCTCACTAGACTGCAGACCCCATGAGGGCAGGGATATTATCTCTTTTATTCATTGTTGTATTCATTGCAAGCGTTTGTTGACTGAGCTAATCCATACTGTCGTCACACGTGCCCACCCAGCACCCTGAGGACAGGGACAGAAAGCAGGACTGGAGTGGAGGCGTCATGTACCGGCCTCAGGCCCCAGGGACCTCTGGTTCTCCAAAGAGAAGTCGTACCTTTGCTTATGCCACCAGAAGTACTCGGAGTTAAAAAGCATAAGCAGCACCATTTCATTTGCCTTTATCCTGTGCCAGGCCCTGTTCTAAGTACTTGACAAGAATACTGTATTGATGCATTTAATCTTCACAACAGCCCTAGGAGGTAGGCACCATGAATGTCTCCATTATAGAGAGGAGGAAACTGAGGCACAGAGGAGTGAAGTCCTTTGCCCAAGCTTCAAGCTGAGGACTTGCAGAGGTGGCCTTGGAGCCCCAGCCATCCTGGTCCCGGGCCTGCACCTTCCCCCATGCCACGCTGATGGAGGAAGTGGCAGTGCTGCACAGAGGAGGGGGTCAGGAGGCTCCCTCTAATTCCTGATGCCTCCTTCTGCCCACCAGGCACTGCAACATGGTGCTGGAGAACGTGAAGGAGATGTGGACCGAAGTCCCCAAGAGTGGCAAGGGCAAGAAGAAGTCCAAGCCAGTCAACAAGGACCGCTACATCTCAAAAATGTTCCTGCGCGGGGACTCGGTCATTGTGGTCCTGCGGAACCCGCTCATCGCCGGCAAGTAGGGGCCTCCTCCCTGCCGTCAGAACTTACCCCTCGTCTTGCAAAGACCTGCCCTTTGTGCTGGGAATAATAAAGTCATGTGTTTTTTCTAGTGGCCTCTGTCTGTTCACAGGGCCTAGAGAGTGGGGCAGACCCAGGAGGGGGGCAGCCGGGCATGGGGCCAAGCATGGGGATTGGGACCTCTCTGAGCAGGTGAAGAGGCCTGGTCTCTGCCCCTTCCAGGCCTGACTTTCCCCTTCTGTGAAGTGAATTGGTTGGGCAGAGCGAGCTTTTGCTGCCTTTTGTGCTTTAATTTGTTCTAGCTTCTCGTCACTCTCTTTCTCTTCCTTCTCCCCACCTCTCAGTAAGTCGGTTTCACTCAAAATTTCTTTCAGTCTTTTTTTTTTTTTTTCCATTTGTTCAGTCAGACATTCCTCCAAGTGCCTGCTCTGTGCCCAGCCCTGTGTTGCAATGCCGGGGACACAGCCGTGCCCAGAAGAGCCCCCAAGCTGCCCTCACTGACAGGAGAAAGAGCTGCAGTTAAAGCAGTTAGTACTCAATACCAACAGCGTTTGTAGCTGACACCTGACCTGTGCGGTTGCCAGGCCCTGCACTCTGTGCTGTTCAGACTTCCTAACAACTCTGAGCAGGCACTGTGATTTATTACTTCCAATTCCGGAGGCGGGGACTGGGGCACAAAGAGGTGATGGCGCCTCCCCAGGGGTATCCAGCCAGGAAGTGGTGATGCCGCCATTCAAACCCACCCTGCTCCTGAGCCTGTGGCCTAGCCCCTGAACGCTGCTGCCCTCAAATCACAGCTTAACTACCCTTGAGAGAAATTCTCTGACAAATGTAGGGAGATAGAGGTGGGAAAGGGGGACCTTACTTATTGTGGGTGGATTAAGAGAAATCCCTGTCTTTCTCTGACGCACACACATCATGCCCCCCCCCCCCCCCCCCCCCCCCCGCCCTCCAGCTCTCTCTGTGTTCTGTCTCTGCATCTTTATCTGTGTTCTCCAGATAAGGCCAAGTGCCAGGCTGGTGCAGTTCGCAAGTCTGAGGTCAGGGTCGAATGAGTTGTCTGACACACTGAGCTGTGGAAGGCGCAGCCATGATCCCATTAGCGACAGAGCTGAGGACCCTGCAGCAGGAGAAGGCCTGATACATGCAAGGCAATGGCTGTGAGGTAATAAAGGCTCATGTTTACTGAGTGGTTCACATCTAATTTGAACAACCATCTGGGGGATAGATACTAGAGGCACCCCATTTTACAGATGAGACAGCCGAGGCCCAGAGAAGGTAAATGACTTGCCCAGGATCGCTCAGGAGACAATGGAGCCAAGTTCAAACCCAGGGAGCCAGGCCCTCATGACTGTCGGGGAGCAGGATGGAGCCATAACAGTGTGGGGAATGATGCTGCCGCAGGAAACTTACCCCCAGGATTTGGTTCTTGTGCAGGAGCTGGGACAGCACAAGCCCCGGGGTCACAGTTCGAATCCCTGCCCCACATCCCTCCTGTTTTCCCCGGGAACTAGGAATTCCTTTCCCTGCCTTGCAGGCTGGCAGCAAAGATTCTAGCCTAGGACACCCCTGCCTGGCATCAATCTGAATTTCCTCATCTCTTTACCCAACCCACTGCCCAAATGGTCTCTAATCCCCTCTTCCGTTACGGTGAGTGAAAGTGAAAACAGGTTGCAGGAAAAGCACTAGGCAGACTGGCCAAGTGTGCTCCATGCACCAGGCAGTATCCTAAGAGTTACTCATTGGAATCTCAGGCAACCCTAGGATGTTGGTACCATCATTATTCCCATTTTCCAGAAGTGAAACTTAGGCACAGAGAGGTTAGGAATTTTCCCCAAGTCACACAGCTAATCAGTAGCCAAAAACTAAGATTTGAACTAGGCTGGTTCCTGCAGCTTTATTATTCCTACACTACCTTTCTGGAGAAGCAGCTCTCAGAAAATGTTTGGCACACACACAAGTTTTAATCATACACATTGTAAATAGTTTAAATAACAGGAGATCACATGAACGTTCCCAGCTGGGAACGTTCTCTTAGGCATGGAGGATGGTGGCAGCATGGTGTCCATGATCTCTTGGCAACACGTGGCTGAAGTTGAGCAGTACTGCTCTCCAGAGGGTGCAAGGCCACCACCGGCATCTGGCCACACAGCCCGCCTCTGTCATTTCCCTTATGGCCTGGCCAAGAAGATTTTCCCACCCCCCACCCCCATAAAAAACAACTGTTTCTCATGCTTTATTTACAAGGGCCCAGCCCTAGGCCCCCACCTTCCCAGAACCCACAAGAGGGGCCCAGCAGGACCACATGCTTGAAAGGACTCTGAGTTCAGCGACCATGGGCCATATCTGTCCAGGGAGCTGGGGACCCCAAGGAAAAGAATGGACAACACCCAGGTACCAACTGAATCTAAGTGTGTGTCTATGTGGGGGAGGGACTTAGGAGTGAGGGTCTTGCATGTGTACAGGTGGTCCAGCGACAGTGAGACTGCTGGCTTTCCTCCTAATTCTCCTAGTTCCCAGGAGCCACCAAGAAGGGTATGCATGTGTGTCCACACTCTCCAGCTAGCAGTGGTCTTGGCCTCCCTGGATGTAGGTTTCAGCTCTGACACCTGCCCTGAATTGCCCATGTTGATATCTACACACAGAATCCTCCTCTCTGGACCCCAGTGCCACTCATATTTCTGTCTCTCACTCTGACCTCTCCTGTGAGCTCCAGACCCTTATTCCCAGCTTAACATGTCCAAAGAGCACTATTGGTTCTCCCCACCCTGAACCCCATCTCCCTCTTTCCTCTCTCCAGCCCCAAACGAGAAGTATTCCCTGGCTTCTCTCCTTCCTCGGCAAGTCCTCTCAGTTCTACCTTTAAAACAGCTCTAGAATCTAACTGTTTCACACCCTATGTGGCCACCACCCTGGTCCAGCCAACATCACCTCCCACCTGCATTAGCCTCCTCCCTGGGCTCCCAGCTGCCACCCTTGCCCCTAATAATCTGTTGCCCCAGAGGGCAGACAGAGAGATCTGTTTAAAAAACTTAGCCCACTCCATTAGGAGCCGCTCCAAAGAACCTTCAGTGCACCTGAAATAAAATTCCCACTCTTCTGCCCTGTCCCACTTCTCTCTCCATCTGTTGGCTCTGACTCACCCCACTCCAGACACGCAGGCCTCCTCTCTGTTCCTCAGACACCACCAAGCTCCTTCCCGCCCCAGGGCCTTCGCAGATGTGCTTCCTTCTGCCTAGAATCTCGCCGCGAATTCTTTCCAAAGGTGTCTCCTTCACCTCTTTCAGGCATGGCTTAAATGTCACTTCCTCAGAGATGCCCCAGACCACACTAGGTCCCCTTCTAACTTTTCTTTATAAGCCGTTCCGCAGCGTATATGTAACTTGGTTTATCCTCACGGTCTGTTTCCCCACTCAGTTGTGATTTCTAGGAGAATAGGGATCTTGTCTTCTGTTTCCTTCCCCTCCGCCCCCGCCCCCGCGCCGCCCCATTTCCCCAGCGCTCTCCACACCAGGCCTGGTACACAGCAAGCGCTCAATAAATACGTGCTAACTGAATGGACCCAAGAATCCCGCAGCCTAGCAGTAACTTTCTAAGACATGGCTGGCCTCACCCCCAGGACCTGGGAGTGTCCTCGAGCACAGAGCGCGGCCGGCGGCGACCTGGCCGGGGCCGGAACCCGAGGGCAGGGTCCGGAAGGCGCGCTCGGGGGGTTGGCACGGCTCTTCGCCGAGTCTGTGGCGCAGGCGGCATTGGTGCCAGCCCCGCCGGATCTCCGACTGCACCTGCAACGGGACAGCGCTCAGAGGCGGCGCGGGGCGCGCCATTCCCTGCGCGGCCGGCAGAGGGCGTGGGCGGCGGGCCGGGGCTCTCCCTACCTCCTTGTTGATGAAGCAGTAGAGGACGCTGACCAGAAAGCCCTGCCAAAGGAGGTGCGGTGTTAAATTGGGGGCAGGGGCAGGGTTATAAACACCCCTTAACGAGCTCTGACCCCTTCCAGGCCCCAAACCACCTCGCCTGCCGCCACCCTGGTCCTACACTATTGCAGTCACCTTCTCCCTGGCTCCCGAATCCCCCCTTGCCCTCGCCAGTTTGCTGAGCAATCAGGGCTGGAGGTTAAGAACAAGTGACCCCGGAGGTAGCCTGCTTGGATGTGATCACCGCTTCCCCACTTTCTTCCCCACTTGGGTAAGCTGCTTAACCCCTCTGTGACTCAGTTTCTTTATCTGGAAAATGGAGTAATAATACAGTGGTGGTCGTGAGAATTGAGGTATTATTAATATGCAAGAAGCTGTAGTGCGTGGCACATAGTTAAACCTTTTTCTGAATTTTATCATAACTTACTACATGATTTTATTTATTTAGCCACACTGTGCGGCTTGTGGGATCTTAGTTCCCCAACCAGGGATCGAACCCAGGCCCTCATCAGTGAAGGCACGGAGTCCTAATTACTGGACCGCCATGGAATTCCCTATTTATAAACTTTAATAAAGAATTAGTTTTATATTTATATAAATTTATACATATTTTAAATATAAATTTAAATAAATATAAAGTATATTTATAATTAAGAAAGTAATTGATATATTAATGCAAGACAATTATTTTATGTGTAATTATTAAGATATTTCTTATCACTTTCCACGATCCTTTTAATATCTAACTCTGATCACGTCCCTCTGCTCTCTTGGCTCCCACCTCACTCAGAGGAAAATCCAAAGTCCTCGTTTGGCTCAAGGATCTGCCCAGGTATCTCACCTCTGTCCTTCCCCCCCCCACCACCCCCCCCCCCGCTTGGTCTCACTGGCTCCCCCTGCTGAGGCATGCTGACCTTCTTCCATCATGACAGGTACTCTCTCCCACCTCAGGGATCTTGCACTTCGCGTTTCTCTTTCTGGAACATTTTTCCCAAATATCTTCCTGGCTTGTTCCCTCATCTTTGGGTCTCTGCTCCAGTGTCTTTTCAGCGAGGCCTTCCCTGACCCCCTGTCTATAACCCCATCCTTCTTTGTTGGCTCCTCATCTCTGTTTTCTTGCTTTCTTCCCCCCTCCTTTAGGCATGTCTCACCATCTGACATTCTGTATATTTTACTTATATAGTATCTTTAGCATCTGTCTCTCTCACTAGAGGGCAGGCACCATTTGGTTCTTGGCTGTATCCCCATAGTAAGCCTGGAAGAGTGCTTGGTACATAGTAAGTGTTCAATAAAGTTTTGCTGAATGTAATGAATGAACAGCCTTATGAAATGAGACGAGTATTGTCCCCACTTTAGAGATGAGAAAACGGAGGCCCAACAAGGTAAAAAGCAGGGTGGAGGCTAGGGTAGGGCAAGCACGGACAGGGTGGGCCTTCAACTTCAGGGAGCCCTTCCTTAAAATTTGCGCTTTAGGCACTTCAGATGCCTCACCCTTGCCCTGGCCCTGAGGTGAAGGCCACAGAGCTGGGAGAGACAACCCAAATTTGGCCCCAGCCCTGGCTGGCCTCAAAGCCCTCTATCTTAACCGGGAGGCAGTACTGCTGGGGCTGCCTGGTCTCCTGTCTCCTCTCTGCTGCTTCCCCAGCCCGGGGACGGCGCTAGCTCAGTATTTTGTGTAGAATGAATGAACAAAATCCCATCTTCACACCCCATTCTGTGGCTGTGCCAGAGGATGATTGTAACCCTCGTGCCCCTCTGAGTAGGAGGGCCCCAAGTCAAAGGGTGTAGCCCCTGCACCCTGCTTAAGCACCTGGAAAGAACTGAGGAAGATCTCAAAGCTGAGCTTGGCCAAGCGCAGGGCACCCCGGGCCTGTTCCTCAGTCACGGGAGCAAACACCACCTCGTGGACGCCCAGCAGGGGCACCAGCGTCAGCGTGGAGCGAGCCAGCCTGGGGGTAGAGGGTGGCAGTGGTCCCACGGCCCCGGGTCCCCCATCTTGCACCCAGCCACCTTCCCCTCCGTCCCCACTGCCCTCCTTCACCTCAGTCGGTAGTCTGGGCAACGCATCTGTTGCGTCCTCAGCTTTGACGCGAGGATGCCAAGGATGCGGATAAAGATGAGAAAATTAATCTGCGGGGGGAGAGAGAGAGAGACTGAGCCAGTTCCCCCCTCTCAGGCCTACCCCCCACCGCCCCGGCTTCCCAGGACAGGAAATCCCTGAGACCAGCCTGAAAGAAGTGGGGCCGGCCGTACCAAGATGGTTAGCAGGATAGGGGTCCTTATAATCCACCAAATGCCCTTGATGTCGTTCCGCTCCCAGCACCTGGAGGAGGGGGAGTAGAGCTAAGGGACAGAAAACCTTAGGCTCGACGAATTAAGCACTTGAACTCCCCAGGCCCCGCCCACCTTCCTTAACGCCACACCCACATTTCCTTAAAGCCCCGCCCGCTACTATTTAGGCCCAGCCCTCATCCCTCCCCTTCCCGTAGTCCTGGAACCCAACTTTCTAAGCGACCTGTTCCTTCAGAACCCACCCAGGTCCCTAGGTGCAATTAGAACCTCCCCACGTTTCCATCGCACCCCTCCCGCGTCCCTCAAAGCTCCGCCCACCTCCCAAGCCCCGCCCCAGACCCACGACTCACTGCGTGTTCTCGTACAGGTACCTGACGATCACCCAAGGAATGACGAAAAGTGCGGGGGCCCCTGTGCAGACCCAACCCCCGCCCCCCACCCCGCCGCAGCTGTCAGAGCGCGCACGGGCCCCGCCAGGCCCAAGACCCGAGGAATTCCCCCGCCGGGAAGGGGAGGCAGAAGCCTAGAGAGGAGAGGAGACCCCCTGAGGTAGACCAGCAGGGTAGCTGGGGAGACGGGAGGCGCGCTGGGCTGGGCAGGGGACAGGGTCGGGGCTCACCCCAGCCGAGGAGCATGTAGCAGCGGAAGTGGCCCTCCTCGGAGCCTCCCACAAGCACCAGGAGGCTGTGCAGGTAGATGCCCTCCACCAGCAGCCACGTGTAGTTGGCACCCACGCAGTACTGGGTCAGGATCTGGGCCGTGCGACAGGCAGCTAGGGCCTAGGGGGTGGCCAGACAAGAGAAGGGGGCAGTCAGGGCCCCCTCCACCCCCATCTCTTGTCGTCTCTTGACATCAAATATTCTCCTGTCATTCTATATCACCAAAGGATGATGTCATTTTGGTTTCTCTCGCCCTATTCTCTTTCCCTATATGAACTCTCCCAGTCTAACCTCTTTAACAATTGGTATCTTACATCTTGCTATCAGAGTTCCCCCCAGATCCCCCCAAATATGGCCTCTCCCACCCCATCTCCTTCTAAGAATTTCACTCAACTACTCCACCTCTCAAAAGTTTTCTCTCATGTCCCGCCAGCATATGGACTCTCCCACCCCTTGGCTTTTTAACAATTGGTATGGCCCAACTTAATAGGTTTCCTCCCCGCTGTCCCTAGAGTTTAGTCTCTCCCACCTTGTCTCTCAGGAACAAATTGGTATCTACCAAATCCCCCCACTAGTTAGTTTCTCCCATCCTGCCACCGTCTCACCTCTAGCAGGGGATTTCTCTCATTGGTGCGAAAGTCCAACGATGGGTGAGATACTGAGAGAACGGGAATGGAAAATTCCAATAGAGGAGGTGATGGGGTGGGAGAGTTCAATGATGGGGGAGGCCGAGTTAGGAGGGTCCCTCTCCAATTGTGTTGGAAGGGTCAAGAGAGATTAACTGTCGATAGGGTAGGAGGTAGTAAATGGAATGGAAACCCTCTGGCCTCAGCAGAGGAGAGAGAATCCCAATTTGAGAAAGAGAGAGACGGTGCTCACCCGGTTCCACAGGATAGGAGCCTGATCCCCAGGGTAGGGGCCAGGTGGAGGAAGCAGACGGTCTCGGGTGAGGATGGCTGCTGCCCGCAGCATGAAAGACATGAACAGGTTGATGTGGATGTAGTTGCGAGTGCAGCGCAGCCGCCTGGGGGATTGGGAAGGCAGTCTGAGGACCTGGCCTTGGCCACACAGAGTCCCTTAAACTACCCCCCAGCCCTTCCCACAGAACCACCATTAAATGCTTGTTGCCGGTGGAGCCTGACTACCCCATCTTACTGGGAGAACTGAAGCCCAGTCTCTGCTGCCTCCGCTCAGGGCTGGGGGTCCCACCTGAAGAAACTCAAGATGAGCAAGGCGAGCAGCAGTGTGGCAAGGGACAGGGAGTAGCCCACGGTGTACACAACCTGCAGCCGCTCCAAGCTGAGCCTTTGGTCCTGGGGGTGGGGCAGGAAGACACAGAAATAGAGCTCAGTTCTTCCCCTAGGGCCACAAAGGTACTGGAGAGATATCTGCTCTTTGTTCCTACCCCACACCCCAGTGTTCCTTTGGGGATCCACCTACCATTGTCTGAGTGGGGCACTCCGCCCCTGAACTCCAAGTCTGGGCATGTGACCAGCCAATCAAAGCATTCTATCTAACACTACACCACACACACACACACAACGATTAGTCGAGGGCAGTTATATGACCCAAATCAGGCCAATGACAGTCAGTCCTGGGACATAAAGTTAGAGCTATTGAGACAAAAACTCAGTCTTCCTACATTGTTGCTTGGTAGGTGGAATGTGAGCCTGGTGCCAGTGAGAGCCACCTTTTCCACTCCACAGAAAAGAGGACACCATCATACAGAAAAACAGAGGAACAATATGGTGAGATTCCCAACCACATCATTTTAGCACCCAGATCCAGCTGTGCCTGAAGCTGTAGCCTTATACTTTTCAATCACAGAAGCCAATATATTTCTTTTTCTTTCTCCTTCAAACAAGGAGCTGAATTTCTATCACTTGGAACCCAGAGTCCTGAACAGTACCAGGGGTTTGAGGCTCTGTCTGAGGCTGCTTTCTGCCTATGTCTGGACATCCTACCCTGAATCCCGCACCTCTTCTTACCTGAAAAACCCCATTCTTCTCTGGGTTCTCACACTGAGAATGGTCTCTCCAAGGTCCCCATTGGCCATCACTGCCACAATGGCGGAGGACAAAGCCTGAAGCCACTGTGGGGAAACAAGGGAGGGGATCAGAGGCACAGAGATGGAGGCAGAAAGACAAATTGTGAGACGAAGGCAGAGGGAGATCCAGTGATATGATGATGATAAACCCTTGTGTAGCATTATACACGTATCAATTAGTTTAATATTCATAACAAGCCTGTGAACTTGGTACTATCATAAACATCATTTTACAAACGAGGAAAGTGAGACGTGAAGAAATTAAATAAACTACCCTAGGTCACACAGCTAGTTAGGCAAGGAAGACCAAGATGTGCAGAAACAGACTCATGAAAAGGAGAGAAAATAAGAACCTGCTGGTCCTCAGAGAGATACAGAGACAGAGAAGGGGCATTATGCGGTGACCCAGCCAGGGGTGGACAGACAGAAGGAGACACCCAGCCGGACAAAGAGGAGCAGGATTGCTGCGGGGCAGTGGTGTCTGGGGCCAGGGTTAAAAGAGAGCTCTTTGTGTCAGGGGAGGGCCCGGTGTCCACGAGGCAGCTCACCATGGCGGTTCCAGGGCAGGTACCAGGGGCAGGACGCACGGGCAGTGGCATTGGGTGCAGTGTGGTCCCAGCAGACGTACATATCAAAGGACCCGTTACAGGCGAGGCCTGGGGTGGGCGTGGGGGCCAGATGTCGGGCGGACCTTCTGTACCTCTCGCCCAATACTTCTCCGCCTTCCACACACAAGCCCTGCCCCAGCCCCGCCCACCTGGAGTGGTCGGGTCCCTGCTCCGTCACAGCTCCTCCCACCAGCTGTGGCCCCGCCCACATCCGAACCCTGCTCTGGGCTCCTTCCACCAAGCAAGTTCCCGCCGCAGATGCTTCCCACTCTGCAAGGCCCTTCCTAGGCTCCACCCCAAACTCCCTCTTCGCGGTCCACTTTAGGTCCCACCCACCTAGTATAGGCCTCGCCCAAGACCCCTCCCTTTTCAAGGTTCATCTCAGGCCACTCCCACGCCGCCCACATTTAACACAGACTTCTCTCAGGCCCCGCGGATCAGTCCTAGGCCGGCCTCAAGCCCACCCCTCTCAGCCCCAGCCCTTCTCTTGCTCCCAGATCTCCACCACAGTAACACCTGCTGGGGGCGCCGCAGCCTCCAGTGTCGCCTGGCACTCCCTGCGGTACCGTTCCCAACGCTGGTACAGCTCTCCCGCCGTCTGCCCCTCAGAGCCTGCCTACAAAAAGAGGAAGGGTGGACCCCCCCAAACCCGCCCCGCGCTGACCCCTGCTCCCAGGCAGCGTGGTTCCTGAGGGCCAGAAACACCCTAGAGGGACTTGGAGGGGCTGTCCTGTTTTGCTCAGGAGTCTTGGGTGGCTTAGAAACCTCTTCTAAGTCTTGAGGGGTGCCTAGAAACCACCAGGGGAGTTGCTGTGGGGAACTGAAAACCTTCAGGAAATTTACGGGAAGGAGGCGGCGAGGTCTTAAAACAATCTTCCCAGTGGGATAAGCCTTAAAAGCCGGCCCCAGACATCCCTCCAAGCCTTGAGCTCCTTGGCTCCTCGGGTTCTCACCTCCGCCCTCCGGAGCAGCGGCTCCCACAGCGAGAGCAGCAGTAGCAGCCACCAGGGTGGACAGCTCGGCATCGTGTGAGAGGCAGGGCATGGGGGGCGACGGGTCCGGTCACGCAAGGGCAGCCGGCTCTGGGGGTCCGAGGGCAGAATCAGGAGCCGCCGCCCCCCTCCCCCAGCCCCAGCGCCACCACGCAGAGGGATTCAGGTACCCGGAGGCAGCGCCCCCCTCCCCCAAGAGTGGTGATTTGGGGCGGGGGGCGGGAGTGGTGAGGAGTGGGCGGAGACCGAGATCCAACACCTGACTCCCGGGCCCGCTCCCGGCTGTTTCTGGGGCAGCGGCGGTAGAAGGGGGGTGTTTTCTGAGAGTGCGGTTGCCTTAGAGCCGCGCTGGGCAAAAGCGCCAGTGTCACCCGGAGTATAGACCTAGAGACTCCGGGGAACCGGGAGACCACCCTGGAGAGGCGGGCACGGAGCTTGAAATGACTCTTGAAGTTCCCACTCTCCCAAAGGGTTTTCAAATCGCGGATAGGAACCCGACCGTATCAAACTTTCCCTACTGTGGATAAAACCCAGAGTCAGCGGGACAATCCTCTCCTAGGGACCAGAGAGGCATCAGACCCTCTTAGGTCTGCAGGGGTCCAGATGCCTGGAAATCGGTCTAACCCCCAACACCCCACAGCCGGCACCATGTAGGGAAAGGGGAAAGCAAGGAGGATCTCGGTTGGAGCCCCAGAAAGACACAGAGTCACAGAGACATGAGACAAATATAGAGACTGAGAGACACAGAGACAGACAGGATGAGACACACAGCAAGAGACCAGAAACCAAAAGGCAGAGGAAGACAGAGACAAAAATGTGGGCTAGGAGACAAAGAGGAGATAGAGACGTGGAGAGAGATACAGAGAATGGGAGAAAGAGGCAGAGATACAGAGCTATCTAGAGGCTAAACAGAGATTGTGAGACATGGAGACAGAGATGCTGAGAGACAGACAGAAGGAGGATATAGACTGTGGGCACAGAGGGGCGGAGGGACAAAAGCACAGGCTAAGAAATGCAGAAAGAGGGGCCCAGAGACTTGAGGGGGACGTGTGGCAGGGGGAACGGACTGGGATGGGGGGAGCCCTCACCTGTCCCCAGCCCTCCTCTCGATCACTTGCTTCTGACGCTGCTGCCTCCACTGCCTCGCCTGGGCTCTGGAAGAGGTGACAGTCTGGGGTGGTGGGAGGGGGCGGGGCCAGGGCGGGCCAAGGAACAGGAAGGGGGAGCTGGGGCAGAGACCCAGCACAGGGGGCCAGTTGCGTGTGAGTGTCACAGCCACTCACAGCCAAGGGTCACGTGGGAGAACAGTCACTGTCATCATCCTGAGGACCCCCCCTCCCAGGGTGCACAGCCTCTCACACTGTCCCACCCGTCCCACTCAGCCACTGCACACGGAGTCGCAGTCACACACAGTGTCACGCACAATCCCATACACCCAGCCGCAGGGAGGCATGACACAGAATCTCACACACTGTTCCTCACAGAACATGTTCTTCATGTTCATTTACAGTCCTACAATCCAGCGTCACACCCAGAGACCCAAAGTCTCCCCCACAGGCTAACAGTCATTCGCAGTGACACAGCCACATACCTGGGGCGTGGACTCCTCTGCTCACACGGAAACACAATCACAGCTTCCCACAGTCCCAATGATACAGTGTCCATCACACACACATTCACACCATCACTAGGTCACATCACAAACACCGTCTGTCTCCCCCCACTGGCCTGTGTAACCTATGAGGACAGGGCCAGGGCATCTCAGTCACCACTGGGTCCCCAGCATCACTCAGCACAGGTTGGGGCATAGAGCAGAGGCTCAAAGAATGATGGTCGACGAAATAAAAGCAGACAGTTATATGGTTCCTCACGCAGTCATACAATCCTTTGATGACGTGATCTGAAGGTAACACACAATGTTACACAACTCCGCCCATTAACACGCTCACACATCGAGTCACACACTTCACATAATCACCTACAGAGTCCACAGTCATATTCCAACAACACACATTCCCCCAGTGTCACTAAGGCACACTCTCATGAGCTCCTGGTGTCACACTGTCACACTGTCATCCTCAGTCACATCCAGTGCTAAGGTCATACAAACATACAACACTCCATCACAGCCTCACCCGCACTCACAAGTCACATACAGTCACACCCAGTCACACAGTTTTCCACAGGATCACACATCATCATCCCATGATCACACACGAACCCATAGCCTCACGTGATCTGGTCACAGTCACCACTGAATCACACGCCCCCTCACAATCTCCACTTTCAGTCTTTTCCTTTGCTCTGAAATGCGGAGAATATTTGGCTTAGAAACTGCGTCCCGGCTCTCAGCACTCGCTTCCCCCTTTAATACAAATCACCAATTCCTGCACGTTAATCATACTAGTAACATTCATGAGCACACACTCCCTGGGGAGCTGTGAGGTAAATGGGACAGAGGTGAGCCTGCCCATTTTGCAGAGGAGAAACTGAGGCCCAGAGGCCCCAGGAGGGGCAGGGAGTAAGGGTGGCGTGAGATCCAGCACCAGAGGCTAAAAGGAGACCAGTCTGGGGGAGGGGGGTTGACATGGGTGGGTCCTGGCTTCCTGACCTCCAGCTGGCCTCCCTGCTCTCTGCCTCACATTCCTGGCGCCCTCTGGGTCCTGGGAAAGTCTCAGTTGAAGTGGAGAGGGGAGGGGTCTGAGATTGCCCGGCACCTCGGGAAGAGGCTGGAGTTGGGAGGGAGTCTCTTCTTGGCCTCAAGAGGGCCTGGGGGTCACTTGCTAGGGATGGGAAGGTGGGGGGAGGCTGGAGAGTGGGAGGAGAGAGGCTGGGGGCAGGAGGGGGAAGCAGAGGAGAGGAACTGAGGTGGTGAGAGAGACAGGAAAAGAAACCAAGGACCAAGGAAAACCAGAGACAGGCAGAGAAAGGCAGAGACAGGAAGAGGCAGAGACGACAGAGACTAAGAGAGACAGATAGTGAGAAAGAAATAGAAAAGGACAGAAAAGTAGAGACAAATACCGAGAGAGAGAGAGAGAGAGAGAGAGAGAGAGAGAGAGAGAGAGAGAGAGAGAAAACAAAACAAAACAGGGGAGAGAAAACAGGGACCAAGAGAGGGAGAAAGACAGAGAGAGAATAGATACAAACTGGAAGATGGAGATGGGGAGGGGTGGAGGGAGAGAGAGCCTGAAAGACGGGGACCCTGCGGAGAGATAACCAAGGCAGGAGCCGGGAGATGAGCAGCGGGGCTCAGAGCCCCTCGCCCCTCCCTCATCAAGTCCCTCTGGGAAAACACAGGGCAGAACAGAGCACTGGGTGGGGGGTGGGCGTGAAGGACAGGAGGGGTGATGCCTGGGTCCCCGACTGGACCCCTGCCCATCTCAGCCCTCCTGAGGGCTTTTACATCTCCCAGGGTCTGGGGAGGAGGCACCAGGGCCACAGGGGTGGCCACAGGGGCCCTCCCCCATCCCCACGCTCAGCGCTTCTGGAAGCTGCAGGCAGAGAAGCAGCCCTGCCCTGTCCCCCTGTTCTTCTCTCTCTATCATCCATCTCTCTCCACGCCATCTCCTCTCTCCTCGGTCTGAATGTCTCCTTTCTCCTTTCCTCTAAGCCCGCACTCAGTTTGTCTGTCTTCTGCTCTTGTCGGCTAGACTGTCTTTTCTCTTCCCTCCAGGTTCCCTCTCGCCCCCTCCTCATCTCTCTTGCTCACTCCATTCTCCAGGTCAGTCTCTTCTTGCCTGTCTTGAAGTTTTCTCCGTTCTCATCCCTCTTTTCCTATCTCCTCTCAGGGTGTCTGTCTGTTTTTCTCTCTCCATGTCCCCTGGTCCCGGGTCTCCAGGCTGTTGTTCCCTCCACCCCAGGCCTGACCAGGCAGTCCTCCCCCCACCTCAGGATGAAGCTGAGGGACCTGTGCCTCCCCCCCTGGGGCTGCCTGGCCAAGAAGAGCCTGTGGGGAGCAGGCAGGGGCCTGGAGTGCCGGCAGATGGTGCAGGAGAAATGAGGCAGAGAGAGATGGGGAGAGGGGGGCCCCATAGGGACTGAGGCCAGAAATGGGAGGCCAAGATGGCCCCCTGGGGACTGCGGAGAGACAAGGCCTGAAAGACAGAAACCCAGAGAGAGACACACACACACACACATAGGATCCAGAGAAAGACAGGAACCCAGAGACAGAGATCCAGAGATGGGGGCCTAGAGAGACCAACACAAAAAACATGGGACTCGAGAGAGACAGAGACAAAGAAGGACATGAGACCCAGAAAGACAGAGACAAGACCCGAAGAGAGACCGAGACATAGAGACATAATACCGAGAGAGACACAGAGACGTGGAGAAACCTAGGGATGGGAACCTAAAGAGAGAGAGAGAGAGTAAAAGGACAGAGAAAGAGACTCAGAGAGAGGAGACCTGAGAGACAGAGACCCAGAGACAGGTATCAGAGCGATAATCAGAGACAGAGACGAAGAAACGGTCCAGAGAGACAGAGAGACTTGGAACACAGATAAATGAGGATGGGGATAAACTCTCAAAGACACAATCAGATAGAGATGAGACAGAGATGAGGCCTGGCTCCCCTCACCCTCTTCCAGGAGTGGGGGTGCTTCCCCTGACCCTGCCTCTCCCCTCTCACTGCCCCCCACCCTCCTGCAGCACGTCCCCAGTCTCCATAGCAACCTTCCCAGATCCTGAGGGCAAATATTGTCCCGGGCAGAAGCAGCGGGGCTGTGTTGACATAATCTCTTGCTGGTGGACTGAGGGCTCCAGGGAACCAAGAGGCCAGGATGGGAGGGCAGGAGAGCAGAGGGGCTCTCCGCTGGGGCCCCAAAGACAGCTCCCACCTGCCACCACCTCCAGATCAAGGAGCAATGCTCCCTGCCCCTGGGAGGAGCCTCCGAGACATTCAAACCTGGAGCCCTGGCTGCCCCCTGGTGGTGGTGGGCCATCCCTCAAGCCCATTTTCTAGCGTCATGGAGAGCAGGCTGGCATTTTCCTCCTGGTTTGTACTTACTTTGTTTTATATTATATTATTTAATTTTAATTTTATTTTTTAACTTTATTTTTTGGCCACACCACACGACTTGTGGGATCTTAGCTCTCCGACCAGGGATCGAACCCGTGCCCTCGGCAGTGAAAGCGTGGAGTCCTAACCACTGGACCGCCAGAGAAGTCCCCTTTCCTGGTTTTTAGAATCTGGCTCTTCCTCCCTCTCCTCCCAGCCCCTACTCTGATCCAGGACCCTTCTCTCCCTGTTCTGCTGCCCCAGTCGTGTCCCTCTCCTTTCCATCCATCCCCAACCTCCCCAGAGCAGCCAGGCAGTGAGAGCGGTCCTGCTAAAGCACAAACCTGTCCCTGTCCCTCTCCTGCTCAGAACCTGCCATGGCTCCCTCAGGCTCCTCTCACAGCCTTCCAGGCCTTTGCTGAGCTCTCCAGCCTTCTCTCCATCACTTCCCGACTCTTCAAACCCTTTCCAGCCCCCCAACCTCGGCGCCAGCAGTGTTTTCCGCCTCACATACCTCCACACAATTTTGGTCAAGTCTTCCAAGCCCACCTCAAAATTAGCTCAGTCACTCAACAAATAATGATTTCTTCTCCTGAATCATGAGCTCTGCGAGGGCAGGGCTGGGGCTGTCTCAGTCACTACTGGGTCCCCAGCATCACCCAACACGGGTTCGGCACAGAGCTGGATTCAATTTACTTTATTGGGTACTTGTTATGTATCAGGCCCTGGGCTTGGTGATGCTGGGGGCCTGGATGGCCAAGATAGCCCTTGCCCTGCCCTCATGGAGCTCCCAGCCCAGGTATAGACTTAGGGAGACAGACTAACAGAAGGAGAGGTAGAAAGAGAAACACAAAGAAAGAAAGAGTCAGAAAGACAGAGGAAAGGACTTCCCTGGCAGTCCAGTGGTTAAGACTCCATACTTCCACTGCAGGGGCTATGGGTTCGATCACTGTTCGGGGAACTAAGATCCTGCATGCCACGCGGCATGGTCAAAAAAAAAAATAAAAAAGAGGCTGAGAAAAAATCAGTCCCAAATCAGGCTAATTAATAATAATGATTGTACCATATATTGGGCATTTTACATCTATGTATCTCACTTGATCCTCATAACAGACCTGTAGCAAAGGCATTTTCATTTCCATTTTCCAGAAGAAGAAACTGAGGCTCAGAGAGAGGCAGTAACTTCTCAAGGTGACTTAGCTCCTAAGTGATACATCAAGGACCCAATTTCCAGACGGAGACATAAAGAGAGACAGAGATGAGAGAGAAAAGCAGCTGGAAACCTAGAAGAGAGAGAAGGAAACCTAGAGGCAGAGAGAAAAGACAAAGCATGACGGTGAGCCCTGCTCCTAGCCCCCTGGCAAAGCTGCCCCTCCCCCCTCCTGTCACCCGGGGCCTTTAACATCTATCTGAGAAAGCACTTGTAATAAAACTAGCTCCATTAGCCTTACCCAAAACCCACTGTGCCGAGCAGCACTTAACAGGCATGAGCTCACTGAACCTGCTCTTCTCCCCTGGGAAGTGGGTGGTGGGATGACTCCCATTTGGCAGAGAAGGAAGAGCCAAGCTATTGGGCCAAGGTCACTGTATGCACACAGAGCAAGGACTGACTCATCTTTGTGTGTCACCTGCCCCAACAACCCACCAGCCTAAACTCCTCCCGCTGTGGTTCCTTCATTCACAACCTAGTTGCACTTCCCACCCCCAACACACAAGAGCCTTCAGGATCTGAACTCCCTTGGGCTCCCACAGGCCTCTGGGGACACTCCGGTAACAGCCCTTAGCACATTGCAGCCTGCTGCACACTGTTCTGTATGTAGGAGTCTGATTTCCCCTCTCCTAGAATTGGAGCTCAGGGAGGTGGAGGGTGGGAGAAATGGGTGTTTGGGAAGCAGGAAATCTGAGTTCCTGCATTGTTTCTGTCAGTAACACAGTTAGCTGTGATCGTAGAAGGATAATGGCCCACGTCTATTTTGGTCATCACTTGGAACCCGTTGTTGATCTTATATAGTAGGTTTCACTGAGAAATGAATAGGGGTTGCTGTCATTTATGTGTGCCTACTGTGTGCCAGGCACTGTTCTCATGTGTGATTTACATAGGTGGCCTCACTAGGGCTTATGGAGGATACAGTGACAAACGGCCAACATCTGCCCACAATCTTCGAGGTCCTGCAAGATCTGCAGGCCCATTACCTCCCTGACCTCATCTACCTCCTGCTCTCCTCCTCCTCCACAGCTCCATCCTCACCGGTCTTCTTGTTGCCCCAGGAATATGCCAAACTCATACTTACCTCTGGACCTTTGCACTTACTCTTCCCTCTGCGTGGGAAGCTACTTCCTACCCCCACCCCCACCCCGCCTTGTGTGACTGCTTCCTTCTTGTCATTTACATCTCAGCTCAAATGTCACTTCCTCAGAAAGACTTTTGCTGGCCCCACTCTCTCTAAATTAGCCTCACCCTCCCATCCCTGACCATATCACTCTATCTTATCTCTGTAATGCCAGGACCTGAAATTATCTTACGAGCTCTGTACCTGTTTCTTTATCTGTAAAATGGTGATGAAAATAACTGAGTGCTTGGCACATAGTAAGTGCTCAATAAATGTTAGCTATTACTATTTACTTGTTTTCTGTATTGTGGTTTACTTCCTCCGCAAGCTGCACAGACCACGAGGGCAAACTCTGGGGCTGACTTGCTTATCACTGAAACTCCAGCACTTAGAACAGAGCTTGGCACATAATAGGCACTCAGTAAACATTTTTATTTATTTATTTATTTATTTATTATTTATTTTTGTCTGCGTTGGGTCTTCGTTGCTGCACGCAGGCTTTCTCTAGCTGCGGAGAGCAGGGGCTACTCTTCGTTGTGGTGCGAGGGCTTCTCCTGGCAGTGGCTTCTTTTGTTGCGAGGTTGTAGGTGCGTGGACTTCAGTAGTTGTGGCATGCCGGCTCAGTAGTTGTGGCTCGCAGTCTCTAGAGCACAAGCTCAGTAGTTGTGGCACGCTGGCTTAGCTGCTCCATGGCATGTGCGATCTTCCCGGACCAGGGATCGAACACGTGACCCCTGCATTGGCAGGCGGATTCTCAATCACTGCGCCACCAGGAAAGTCCCCAAACTTTCAAATGAATGAAAGAAGTAGGCACGATATGACCCCCCACTTTCCAGATGTGGAAACTGAGGCTCAAGGTCACAATCAGAAACTGGTGGAGTCATGATTCAAACCCAGGCCAATTTGGTTCCAAAGCCCTGGGCTTCCAAGGCCTGCTTGTGTCCATCCAGAGGCAAATCTCTTCTGCTTTGGGCTCACTTCCCACCGCTATAAAGCATATTCTGGGTCATTTCTAGATGCTGACCCTCAATGGAGACTTGGAGAAGGTGATCCAGTATTCTTTAAGTCCATTGTCAGCGTTTCTACCCTCCCCTCTCCCCCCAACTTCGGAGCCGCCTCCGACTGACACCGCCAGCCATCCAGGCATCACAGCTGGGCCTTTGTCAAAACCCGGACTGGATAACAAGGTTATGGGAGATGAACGCTGTAGGGGAGGAGCTAAGGGCCTGGGGCGGCCAATAGGAAAGTGGAAGGAAAGGTTAGGGAGGGACTAACAGACTTGGGGGTAGGGGTATAAACTTAAGGGGCGGAGCCAATCCTATCAGGAGGCCGAGTCAAGGGCTCTGGGCCAAACACCATCGCCCTGAGATGCTTAGGGGGCGGTGCCAAAAGCTCTGGGGGCGGGAATAGAACTTTAACTCCCCCCTCAGAATTCTGGGGGTGGAGTTAAGAGCCCTGGGGGCGGGCGTAGATAGAATAAACAAGAGTTCTAAGAAATGAGCTAGAATAAGAGTTCCAGGGCGGAGCTAGTGGATATCTGGGCGGATTTGAGACTCTAGGGTCAGGCTCTAGTCTTGCAAGGTGGCTTCTCGAAAATCCAATAAAAGATTAAGGAGGTTTGCGGGGTGTGGAGTGTCTTCTTCCACCCTATCTTCCTCTAAGAGCCGGGGGCTATGCTTCGGGCTGAAAAGCAGAGAAGGCCCTGCCCCTTCCAAACCTTCTGCACCCCTATTGGCGGAGGGGGCCTGCGCGACAGGCTCTCATTGGTCCTGAACAGGCGGGGGTGTCTAAAGAGAATACGCGCCTGTTGTGGGCGGGACCAGACAGTACCGAGGGGGATCTCGGGTCAGCCAATCCCGGCCCTAAGATTGTGTTGGGGGGCCTGGCAGGGGGTGTTCCGACCCCCCCCCCCCGTTCTGAGCATCCTGGGGGATGACCCCGGTGCCAGGCCCGGCGTCGGCCGCCTGATGCCGGGCAGGCCGAGCCGGGGATGCTGGAACGAAGGGCGTTGCTATGGCAACGGGAGGCAGGACCTGGGGGGGGAGCCCAGGCCCGAGCTGGGGCAGGGGGGGCTGGCGGTGGCTGTGGCGGGGCGATGGCGGAGCGCGGCCCGGCCTTCTGCGGCCTCTACGACACATCCTCCCTGCTTCAATACTGCAACGGTGAGACCCCTCCTCAGTTCCGACCCTGGCCCCGCCCAGGGCTGGACCTATCTCCTCCTGCCCCAACCTCCTCCTTCCAAGTCCCCATCCTGGCCCCTTGCTGAAGATTCTCCTTTCTCCCCTAGCAGGACCCTGACCCTAGAGCAAGCTCCCTGATCCCCAAAGCCCTGATCCCAGTCCCCCACCCTCTTCAACCCTCCCCTTTTTCGGAGGTGTCTGAACTGAGAGAAAGGAGCAGAACCTCAGGAGCTTGGGGCAGAAGCGGGGGAGGCCTGGAGGTCTGGAACTCTGCGTTCCCTATCCCCTCTCAGTCCTCTGGGACCCTCCCCCTTCTCCCTAGCAGAGGGACAGATTAGGGGGAGAGTGGTATTTGGTGTTGGCTTGTGGGCTGGATGTGGGACTGGGTAGGATGACCAGAGGACTTTGCTTCGACTATACCCCCCCAAATCCTCAGGCCCCACCCCTCCCACCCATTAGGACTCATCCCTTCTCCCTAGACAAATGGGTACAATACAAGAAAGGTCAGTGTGGGAGTCAGGCCAAGATGAGGGAAGCTGGAGGCAGAGGGGAGGAGGGAGGGATGGGAGAAGTGGGAAGTGGGGGCTGGTTTCCGGGCAAAAATGCCGAAGGTGGGGGAATGGTCAGGAGGGAGCGGAGGACTTGAGTCATGGTGGGTGGGGGGTGGGCAGGCCAAGGCCTCAGAATGCAGCTGGCTCTCTGGATGGGGGTTGAAGGGCCAAGGTGAAAGCTCCCCCATTTCACTCAGGGGCCCTGAGAAGGAACTGTCTTCCATTTGGAGGCTCACTCCCCTGGGCACACAGCACAGTGTCAGGGACCACTGGAGTTGGCAGAGCTCCAGAATGCTTATTTTGTCTCCTTTGCCCCTCTAAGAGGCAGGCTGACAGGGTGCCTAAGCCTGGGGTCATGTACCTGTTCTGCTGCTGAAAGGCTGTGTGTCCATGCACAAGCACCTTCATCTCTCTAGGTCTCAGTCCCCTTCCACCTTCTTGCCTCCTAAAATGGGTATAATACTACAGCTGCTAGAGTTGCTGGGAGCACTGGGTACCATATAACAGTTAATTATATTCTGGATTTACTGAGCACATAACCAGAGCCAGGTGAGGTGCTAAGTGTTTTGCAAGAAGAGTGCCTGCCACGTGTAAGCTCCCTATAACAGATCTCATTTGGGGGGGTAGTATTATTAATGGTAGGTAAGAGGGGTCTTGGCACAAGGAGGTGACCAGGCCCTCCTGCACCTCACCTATTGGCTGTTTGACCTTTGGTGATCTCTGCACACTCCCCAACCTCCGTCCTTAGTTTCCTCTTTTGCAAAACGTTTTGCCAACAGGACCCTGAGATTCCTCCTCTTATGAGTTCCAAGTCCTGACAGCTCTCTCCCTCAGACCTCGGGAGGCCCCCACCTTCCAATGCAGGTCCAGGCACCCGACCAGAGAGGAGCTGGGTGGGGGGCAGGGCGGGCAAGGCCAGGCAGGCGATTGGGCTGCGGGGGGTGGAGGGGAGGGAGGGACGGGATAGACGGCTGCACTGCGGAGCCCAGCGGACGGGCGGGGCGGCCTACGGACAGGGGATGGCAGGTGCTACTTCCACGCCCGGTTCCTGTTAATGGTACCAACCTTACTTCTACCCGACTGGGAGCCAGGGCTTTCTTGGTTGTTGCCAGCAATGAGTCTGGGTATGAGTGGTCTGGGAGGGAGGGGGAAGGGGGGACCACCTTGGTCCTCTGCCCCTCCCACTTCGGGAAAAATGGGCGGGGTGGGGGGGGCCCCGCGGGAGATGGAGGAGTTATTCGGTTGCACCCATGGCCTAGAGGGGAGAGGGAGAGCCGAATCAGGGGCATGGGGTACATAAGCCAAATAAAGGAGGGGAATAGACGGGAGAAGCTCGGGTCGGGGAAGAAAGCTTGGGTGTCAGATCCCCGCGGGTATCTCCCTTCCGTGGGTCTCGGGTCTTGGATGCGCTGCCTGCAACTCCCAAATCTGCCGCCAGGGGCCGCAGAAACTCTGTCCTTGCAGCAGGCTCGTGTGTCGAACCCCTTGGTGGGGAGGAAATGCGAAGGCGAGGGACCAGGCACGACCTTTATGGCTTGGAAAGTCTTAGAAACAGAGAGGGAATGTTAGTACCCGCGATAAAATCTTGATATTTGTCAGAGAATATTGGAAATCAATTCTAGAATGTTGGTTTCACTAGCGAAAAGTTGGTGTCATCCTTAAAATGTTGATATGACTCATATGTATTTAGCATCTTAGTCATAGAATCTTAAAACCAGAGTCGAGAGGCTCTTGATTCGTAGTCTCTTAGAAGGTTAGAGAGGAAGGGACTTCCCTAAGGTCACGCCTCCAGGGCGCTGCAGCAGAGAGGAGTGTGCGGACAAGGGCTGAGAGCTACGGGGATTTCCTTCCCATTTTCTTGGCCCACATCCAAGCGTCCCAGCCCCAGGTTACTGGAGAGGAAGGGGGCGTGGCTGGCCCTAGGATTAGACCAGGGAAGGCTGAAGGGACGTCTCACCTCGGGCGTTGTAGCTCCTGGGTGGCCCCCCGCAGCCAGCGCTCCCTTGCCTTCCAGATGACAATTTGTCGGGCACGAGCGGGATGGAGGTGGACGACCGCGTGTCGGCGCTGGAGCAGCGGCTGCAGCTGCAGGAAGACGAGCTGGCGGTCCTAAAGGCCGCGCTGGCTGACGCGCTGCGTCGCCTGCGGGCATGCGAGGAGCAAGGCGCTGCTCTGCGTGCGCGGGGCACCCCCAAGGGCCGGGCGCCTCCGCGCCTAGGCACCACAGCCTCGGGTATCTTCACTAAACTGGAGGGGTGAGATGGGAGGGACTGGGGCCAGGACCTCACACTCACCCCCTTCTGTCCTCTAACCCCATTCCTCTAGTGTGTCAGCTCTTGAAAGGCCTTCCCACTAGGACGCCCCTCAATGGCTCGGGACCCCCGCGGCGCGTGGGCGGCTATGCCACGTCCCCATCCTCCCCCAAAAAGGAGGCGACCTCCGGGCGCAGGTAAGTCACGGAAGCCAGGATCCCCAGTTTCCTCCAAGACCTCGGAGGCTGTTTATGTGGAAACGGTTGGACTCATATGTCCGAACACCAGCAGTGGAAGGTCCGGGGAAGTTCTTGCTCGCCTCCGGCACTCGCCTCCTGGCCTCGCGGGCTCTGCCCCTACCTACGTGCTCTCTATTCGCAGTGCCCGCCGCTACTTGTCACCAGAGCGCCTCGCCTCAGTGCGCCGCGAGGACCCCCGCAGCCGCACCACATCCTCTAGCAGCAATTGTAGCGCCAAAAAGGAAGGGTAGGTGTCCGAAGCGGGGTCGTGACACAACGGGTGGGGCCAGGACCCCAGTTAGGCTTGGAAAAGGATGGGGAATTTAGCATGATGCCCCAGGCCACGAGGTGATAACCTAAAGGGCGGTCATCTAGTTCAGAATGCGGAAACAGTGCCGGAGGCTCGGAGAGACCAATCTTGAGATAGCGTGGTTGAACTGCGAGGCATGGAAACGCGGAACCAACACGGAGGGGCGTGGTCAAAGCATTAAGGGGCTGGACTAGAACCTAGGAGACGTGGATGATTAGCGTCTCTTGGATGAGCCGGAGTAGAAGTTAGGGAGGAGCCAGGTTTGTGGGCGTGGCTATTAAGGTAAAGGGGAGAGTCCCCATTGAGTCTCAGTGATGTAGCCAGGGCAGGACCCTCAGAGGAGTTTCTGCAGGAAATGGGGTAATCAGAGGGAGGGAAGTGATTGGAATTTGAGGGTGTGGCCAGAGGGTTAGCCAGGGCAGAATCAGAACCTGGGGTGGGGGTAATGGGCTAAGACCAGGTGCCGTAGTGTCCGATGCAAGAAGCTGGGCGGCAGGGAGCCTGGGGCGCTGCCAGGTGGAAATGGGCGTGGTTTGAAAGTTGGGCGTGGTCATATGTGGGCGTGGGCAGATATCAGTAGGCTTGAAGGGACTCTAGGTGAAAGTGATCACGGTCTGAAGTTTAACCGGACCTGAGGAGGGTAGGCGGTTCCATGGAGAGCTGTCAGTTCAGGGGCAGGATCGGAAGGAGAGGTGTGTATGATCAGAATGTTGGGCGTGGTCAAGTTCCCAGAGCCCGGGCCACACTGAAGTTCTGGGCGGTGTAAAAACCTGAGTGTGGAGTCCTGATGCAGTGGGCGTGGTCAGGGCTTGGCGGGTCCGGACTAAGGCAGGACCAGACTAAGGCAGGACCAGAGTCAAAAATCACACATTTCAACCTCACTGAAATAATGGCAAACACGTACAGAAGCTATGTGCCAGGCACCACGCAAGGCATGTTATATGAATTAACTAATTTAAGCTTCGCAATCACCCGGGAGGTATGTATTTTTATTATCCCCAATTTAAAAGTGAAGAAATCGAGGCAAGAGGTTTGGCAACTTGTCCACACTGCTAGGAACTGGCAGAGCTGGGGTTTGAACTCAGGCAGACACGTCCCCGAGTCCATGTTCTCAAAAAACACTCTCCCTCCCCCCAAAAAAGAGCCTGGTATCAGGACCCACAGCCAGGGACCTGAGACCCAGTGTGACCCTCCGGCTACGGGGTTGGCAGTGGAGGGCGGGGCAGGGCGCGGCGGCGTGGGCACCTCCCAGGGCCGGAAGCGGCGGAGCCGGTCCCGGCTCCACCCCCGGCCCCGAAGCTTCGCCAGCCGCCGCCATGAGTAGCTTTGGAGCTGGGTGAGACTCTCTCGCACACCCCCCTCCTCCTCGCGCTACCGGGATCTGGATCCCAGGTTTCCCCCTTCTCCGGGGACCCAGACCCGCGGGCATCACCACCTTCCGTCAGCAAAGGGAGTTGGAGACACGCCCCTTCCCTTAAACCCTCACCTCTTCCCTCTCTGCCTGAAGTTTGGGGCTCTGTGGGACTGGAGGTGGGGAGCGTTGGGAGAACCGTGCTGATTAGGTGGGAGGGGTACCTGTGACGCTCCTCTTTCAGGATCGCGTCCCTGCCACTTCGTGCTGTTTGATCTTTGGCGATCACTGCCTCTCTGGGCCTGTGTCTTAGGCTCTGCAAGATCAACCGAGCAAAGCACACGGCCTGCAGAGAGGCAGCGCTCCGCTCCTTACTCGGCCCCCATTTTTCATCAAATACCTCCGGGGAGCGCTGGGGTGGGGAAGTGGTTTCTCCCAATTTCTGACTTGCCTGCTAATTAGGGCTTTCTTTCTTTTCTTTTCTTTTTTTTTTTCCCTTTCCTGACAGCAAAACCAAAGAAGTTATCTTCAGCATGGGTAAGTAGGGAGAATGGGTGGGGCTTCCTGGGGTGAGAAGCCAGAGCTGGAGGTCAGGAAGCCTGGCTACTGGCTGGGCCTTTGCCTCTTTGGCCTCATTTTCCCCGCCTCTGCTAATTAAAAAAGTAAAAAAGTGAAGTCGGAAGGGGAAAGGAAATAGGGTTGGGGGCTGGTGTCAGCACCTGACCTCTGGGGGTGTTCTGGCAGAGGAGGCCTCCGTGAAAATGTTCCTGAGGGGCCGCCCTGTGCTCATGCTGATCCCCGACGAGCTGGCACCCAGCTACAGCCTGGATACACGCTCCGAGCTGCCTTCCCGCCGTCTCAAGCTGGACTGGGTGTATCCTTTTGCTTTAATCTCTTCCTCCCACTTCTCCCAACCCGCCCGCCCCCAGCCTGGAAGGGACCAGAGCCTTTCTGGTGTGGGACTTCAGCTGGAGGGAGGGTCTTTGTACTGAAGGTGGGACTTTCCAGGCCTCTGTGGCTTTAGGGGTCAGGAAGAACTGGAGTCTGGAGGGAGCAGAGGAAGGCAGGTTAGCTGACATGCCTTTTATGATTCATTCAAGGAGCAAATGTTTGCTGAGTGCCCTCCATCTGTCAGATCCTCATCTGCATGTGGGCTGTGTTCCCTGAGCTCACACAGTCTGGGAATACAGTAAACTAAGCTCAAGTGAGAGGAGTAACTGGGTTTTTCTGAGGAGAGGGCATTTGAGCTGAGAATCGGACATTCAGGGGCCAGCCTAGGAAGAACAGAGGGCACAGCAGGTCTAAGGGCTCTGCGGTCAGAGTGAGCTTGGTGTATTTGAGAAATGGAAGAAGTTGATAATGGTTAAGAACCCTGTCTTTAGAGCCTGGCAGAAATGGGTTGAAACCCCAGCCCAGCCTCTGGCTGGCTACGTGACCGTGGACAAGTCACCATGCCATTCTGTGCCTCAGTTGCCTCCTCTGAAAAATGGGTGTCGTGATCTCAGATTCATAAGGCTGTGAAACGATGTGCTCATCATATGGGCCCCATAAACAGAGATTGATTAAAATAATAACTAATCATTATTGAGCACTTATTATATGCCAGGCACTGTTCAAAGCTCTTTCAAGTATAAATACGTTGAATAATATGATCCTGCTCTTTTGTAGGATTGAGAATATATTTTTACAACAAGTGGCCTCCGAGAGCTCTCTGAGGCCTGCAGGTTGGGAACTATTACCCTTTCTTTCCAGATGAGGAAACTGAGGTCAAGAGAGGGGACCGAGCAGGAAGAAAAACAAATATGTTAACGTATATATGTGGAACCTAGAAAAATGGTATAGATGAACCGGTTTGCAGGGCAGAAATAGAGACACAGACGTAGAGAACAAACATATGGACACCAAGGGGCGAGGGGGCTGGTGGGATGAATTGGGAGATTGGGATTGACATATATAGACTAATATGTATAAAATAGATAACTAATAAGAACCTGCTATATAAAAAAATAAATAAAATAAAATTAAGAAAAAAAAGAGGGGATATCAAGCCCTGTTCTAGGGAGTCAGCAGATCTGAGGCAAGAGCTCTGATTCTGAGGCCCAGGCTTTTCCCAAAATGCAGACTGGGGCTTGGGATCAGCATCTTAGGGACCCAGTCCCTGTCTTCCTCTCTTGGCCTTGGTTTCTGCTCTGGAGGAAGGAGGAATGTGGGAGCCCAGAGCCTCTTTAAGGCAGCTGGAAATATTCACGGGAGTCAAAGAATACCATGCTGTCATGTCAAGCTGGGCTTGATAAGTGAGCATCAAAAGAAAAGCAGTTGAGATAGCAACAGTCAGTATAGGCCTCATTCCCCAGCCCCAGATGGCTGCAGGGTGAAGCAGTTTCTGTGGGGTCGGGATACACATATCGACATTCATTCAAATGTTTCCTGAACATTCTGGGGCTAAGGGCTGGGTTCCAACAGTCCCCAAATCACAGTCCAGTGTGGGGACAGAATCCGTGACAATGACCACTCAGGCTGGGATGGGAGAACCCAGAGAGGGCAGCTGACCCAGCCTGGGCATCAGGGAAGGCTTCTCAGAGGAGGAGTTGTAGAAGGGAACAAAACAGCCCAGTCTTGGCCGCTGTGGAACTGATAGTCTCATTAAGGAATAGGTGACGCTAACAAATTGATCAGATAAGTGGGATGAATCTAGCGGAGGAAGAGAGCCTGAAGCTTGATCTGAGGACAGGACAACTGAGAAGGGTGGCAGGTAGCTTGTGCTAGGCAAAGGGGAAGGTTAGTGCCAAGACCTGGGTGACAGTAGTGATCTTAGTGTTTTGAGAAACTCCGAGGTCAGAGAGCAAAGGAGGGCAGAAACCCTGCTAAGGCCAGGGAGGGGCAAACCAGGCCAGTGGAGGAGCTTGGGCTTTGTCTTAGGGGAACTGGGGAGCCACAGAAAGTTCTGAACAGAGGAGGGTCACATTCCTTCAACAAATATTGAACTCATGTCTGCTGTGTACCAGGCCCTGATCTGGTCACAAGGGGCACATCAGTCAACAAAATGGACAGAGGTCCCTGCCCCCCTGGAGCAGACACTGTAGTTCGGGAGACACAAAATAAATTAAACAGATAACGTGTGGGATGCTGATGAATGTACTGCAGGAATATGAAGAGGGAGGGGGATGGGGGCAGTTGAGGGTGTGTGAGTTTGCGGTTTTTTTGTTTGTTTGTGTTTGGCCGTGGCGCGACTTGTGGGATCTTAGTTCCCCAACCAAGTATTGAGCCCGGGCCCCGGAAGTGAAAGCGCTGAGTCCTAACCACTGGACTGCCAGGGAATTCCAGTTTGCAGTTTTAAATAGCTGGGAACTATTTGGGAGAGGCTTGGGAAGGCCTCTCCAAGGAGCTGACAGTTGAGTAGAGACCTGAAGGAGGTGCGGGAGCCATGGAGAGATGAGGAAGAGGCCCCTGTCTGTCTCCCAGCTTTTGGTGGCTACTGGCAACCCTTGGGGTTCTTTGGCTTATAGTTGCTTTACTCCGATCTCTGTCTTCACACCGCCTTCTCCCACCCTGTGTCTGTGTCTTTTCTTCTCTGTCCCTTATAAGGACACTTGTTGCTGGAGTTAGGGCCCATCCAGATAATCCAGGATGATCTCGTCTTGAGATCCTTAATTACATCTGCGAAGACTCCTTTTCCAAGGAAAGTCACCTTCACACTTCCCAGGGGTTAATATTTTGGTGGACATATTTTTGGGGGATACCATCATTCAACCTCCCACAGGGGTAAGAGTGGAAACAGGAAAACCTAGCTCTGATGACCTTCATCTGGGAGTCAGTCAGCAGATGCAATGCAAAACAGGCTCTTTAACCAGCCCCTGGGCACCTCCAGCTATGGCTACCGTGGCCGAGACTGCCGGGCCAACCTTTACCTGCTGCCCACAGGGGAGATAGTGTACTTCGTGGCCTCTGTGGCTGTGCTGTACAGTGTGGAGGAGCAGAGGCAGCGGCACTACCTGGGACACAATGATGACATCAAGTGGTGAGGCCTGGGAGGAGGATGCCAAATATTTCCTGCTTGGGACACTCTTAGGGGAGGTGGGTGGGGCCAGGCCTTCCCTGGCCAACAGGCTGAATTCAGGGGGAAAAAAATGTGGATTGATTATCAATACGTCAAAGGTCGGTGAATTCACTCAGATGCCTGAATTTTTCACTTCTTTTGAAAACTTCAAGTGGGCACCCCAGACGATCCCACAGTGTGTTGGAGCCCTGTGGTGACAGCCCCTTTATTTTTATTTTTTTATATTTAGCCTCACCGCACAGCATGTGGGATCTTAGTTCCCCAACCAGGGATCGAACCCGTGCCCCCTGCAGTGGAAGCGTGGAGTCTTAACCACTGGACCTCCAAGGAAGTCCCTTTTATTTTATTTTATTTTTGACAGCCCTTTTAAATGGGTGTGTTCTCCTGGCCGTTTGTGGTACAGGCTTGAGCCCTCTGGGCACTTGAGTTAGAGACCGCAGGCCTGAGTCTTGCTTCTGAGCCGGAGTACCCAGAGAGTATACCCTTACTGCTACTGAAGAGCTGAATCAGTGTTTATTGACTAAGTAACTCATTCAAGCAAACTGCGGAATGAATAATCAGGCATCACGACTGTGGCCTGCTGTGGGAGGGGTCCTGGTGTGCTGCGAGCACCCCCCTGCTGAGCCCTGTCCATCTGCCCTCTCTCTCCTCAGCCTGGCTGTCCACCCTGATATGGTCACCATCGCCACTGGACAGGTGGCAGGCACCACTAAGGAGGGGAAGGTAACAGAGTGGAGGGGGCAGGACCTGGAGACTGGGATGGAGTCGTGGGTGGGTCAGGAAGCTGGGCCCCCCAGTAACCGGCCTCTCTCTTCCCTGCAGCCACTGCCGCCCCACGTGCGCGTCTGGGACTCCGTTTCCCTCTCCACCTTACACGTACTGGGCCTGGGGGTGTTTGACAGAGCTGTGTGCTGTGTGGGCTTTTCCAAATCTGTAAGTCCTGTGCCATCCCTCGCCTGCCCCGGGTGCCCCTTGGGGCTGGAGGCCACACCTTCACCATGGCGTCACAGGTGCTGGCCACGCCCCCTGGCCCTCCAGGCTGTGTGCCCGCATTTGTGGCCTCCCAGGCCTGCTCTGTTAGCCCTTATGAGGGGACCGTATGTCTCGATTGCTCCGCAGAGAAACTCCTCAGTGATCCTTTGTACTTCAGTTAACGCTTTCTGCATTACTTTTTCACACCACCTTTCATTCTGGAAGGGTCCTTATCCCTTAGGCATTTTAAGCCCTGTGTCTAGGGCAGCCCTGGCTCCTAGTACCATCCTAAGTGGGTGTTGGCAGGTATGGAGGAGATAAGCACAGAAACCGAGAGTTAGCCTTTAGGAATTTGTCCAGCAATTTGACATTCACACAACATCCAAGTGTGTGAGTGGTGGGCTTTTTTTTTTTTTTAATCATATTTTAGTTTTACTGTATTTTACCAGAGTATTGGCTGTGATGGATCGGGGAATAAAAAACAACCTGTCATCCCACAGACAGTTTAAGAACCTCACAGGTTTTCTGAGACCTGAGGAGACACTTGAGAACTTTGGGGAAATAAAGCTATTTTGTTGCCAAAATGTGGGGGAAAGGAAAACTTTGCAAAATCAAAACTAACCTGCGCTTAACTACAGGTATAAAAAGCAACATCATCCCGACTTTATTAACTGTTTAACTTCACAGCCCTAAAAGTCATTCCATAGGAAAATGCAGATTAGAGGCTCTCAGTAAGAATTCCTGACCTCGGGCTACTTGCAGAGAAATTGTAGCTGAGGGGAAATTAGAGGAAATTCTTAGGGAGGAGTCATTTCAAAAGGAAAATTATAAACAGCCTTTAAAATGTGTGTGGCCCTGGACGGGGAGTATATTTTCATGTGTTTCACATGACTTGGGTCAGGGCCTTTGAAACAGGCCTGAGTAGCTAATGCCCCAGTGGGCAAGGTGTTGGAGGGAGGGGGTGGATCCTGACCCGCCTGCCCCTCCCCCATCCTCTCTCCTCTTCCTAGAATGGGGGCAACCTCCTCTGTGCGGTAGATGAGTCCAACGATCACATGCTTTCTGTGTGGGACTGGGCCAAGGAGACCAAGGTGGTAGATGTCAAGGTGAGGTAACCCTTCTTATCCCCTCTCCTTGGGGTCTCCCTGTGGGATTGGCCAGATCTCAGTGTTCACAAGTCTGGAATCAGACTCATGTTGAAGTCCTGGCTTTGCCATTTGCTGGCTGTGTGACTTTGGGCAAGTGGCTTGCCCTCTCGGAGCTTCAGTTGCCTCATCTATAAAATGGGGATAATGGTAGCATCTTCCTTGTAGGGAAAATTTGGCTTTGATGTTGGCATATGGGGTGGGCAAACCAGGCCCAACAGGAGGATCGGTACAAGGTGGCTGCTGGTTCTGCTGTCCTGCGATGTCCAAGACAGACCTTGACTTGCATCTCCGGGCGATAACCTGCTTTACAGATGAGGAACCTGAGGCATGGTAGAGGGGAGAGCTACTTGCCCAAGGTCATGTGCTTATTCTGGGCTGGGGGCAAGAGACCTAGGATTGGGGCCCATGGTTTGGGGAAAGAGAAGTAGTTGAGAGGCTGGGCTCTCAGTGACTTGATTCTGGACACAACCTGGCTCTGTGTCCTTAGGCAAGTGAATTCCCCTCTCTGAGCCTCACTTCATCATCTGTAATGGGAGGTGCTAATGAGCCTTACCTTACAGGGTGCTGTGGGGTTAAATGAGTTGATGGATGTTAAGTGCTTGGCACAGAGCTTGGTACAAAGTAAGGGCTCTCGTGCCTGCCATTATGTTGATGAAGAAAACAATAATGCTTCACTGGCTGGCCCTGCTTCCTGTACTTTAGTTTGCCCGTAAAGGAGAGGTACAGGCAAGTTGGGCGTGCAAGCGCACAGCCCACACAGCTGTATAGGGCAGTCCTTCCTGGGTTGGGTATCGTGGTCCTGATGGCTTTGAGGTCCTCATTCAGAATCTCCCCCACCCCCTAAAGTGCTCCAGTGAGGCCGTGCTGGTGGCCACCTTCCACCCCACAGACCCCACCGTGCTCATCACCTGCGGGAAATCCCACATCTACTTCTGGAACCTAGAAGGAGGCGGCATGAGCAAACGGCAGGGCCTCTTTGAGGTGAGTGCCAGGGGTACTGGGACAGGCTGGCCCTGAAGGAGGCTGGCAGGGACACCCAGGCAGACAAGAAGATACCCCAGGGGCTGGAGGTTGTAGGGATGCTGAGATATTGCCTGCTGGGGCCTCAGTTCCCTTATCCATACCAGTGGCGTGATCCACCTTAACTCTTTGAAGTTGTGAGGATTCAGTGGGATGGAGAGTATAGCGACTCCTAGCAGATAGTGGATGCTCAATAAATGGGTTGCTGCGGTTGTCAATATTCTGGATAAACTGAGGTCAGAGGCTGACTGGCAGAGAGAAACAGCAGGAAGCACAGGGCCTGGGAGAGAAGACGCAGGCACACCTCTGACAGGGCTCCTTTGCCTTTGGTGAGAGTTGGGGCTTCTACCCCAAAAGGGGAGGCCCTGAGAACACCAGGCTCAGATGGAGATGAAGATGGAGATATTGAGATGAGAAGAGGGTGGGGCGGGGCAGGGTGAGGGACCTAGAGACAGACAGAAGAGGGAGCGGGAGGGAAGGAGAGGAGAGGGGCAGGGGCAGAGAGAGGGAGACCAAGGGACAGAGAGAGAGGAATCCAAGCGGAAGACAGCAGGGGAACGAAGGACAGAGACTGGGACAGGAGTCAGGGAGGAGAGAGAGGAGGGAGGAAGGGGGTCCGGGGTGGGTCAGAAAGTGGTCTGTAGGCGACGTGACACTCCATGGAGGTGGATTGGAGATGAGGATGCTCCCCACAGGGCCGCTCCCCAAAGCATGGAGGGCATCCCCTGGACCATTTTCCTGGGTGACGGGTGAGCTCTGGGAGGCCTCCCGGCTTCAGCGACCCTCTGACACCTTCCCCTTCTCCCCCACCTTAGAAACACGAGAAACCGAAGTACGTGCTGTGTGTGACCTTTTTGGAGGGTGGCGATGTGGTCACCGGGGACTCTGGGGGGAACCTCTATGTCTGGGGCAAAGGTCAGTGTCAGCCCCACCTGATTGGTTCCGCAGCCCGGTCCTCCCTGACTCCCTTTGGCTGTGCGTCCCTTTCTCGGAGCATGCTGATGTGGAATGTACGATACAATAATACAAGTCATTACTTGTCCAATTCTAACACCTCCATCAAGGCTCAGCTCCAGTATCCCCACCTGCATGAAATCTTCACTTATTCCCTCCCCTTGTCCTCTGCAAATCCCATGGCAGCGATCAAGTTTGAGCTATAAATGAATGGGTTAACCCAGTGTGGATGGACGGATGGATGGAGAGGTGGTTTGTTCCAGAGCAATGAATGAATGAATAAGTTAATGAATGAATGAAGCGTTTGTCCTACCCAGTGAATAGAAGAATGAGTAGATGAATATGCTGTCCTTAATGGGTGGGTGATTAGGTGAGTGAACAATTAAATATATGAATGGCTGTCCCCAGAACGGATGACTGTGTTAATAAATGACTAGGTCTTTTCCCAGGCAGTGGATTACTGTAAAGTTACGAATGAATGAATGAATGAGTTTATTCAGTCATCAAACCACTTCCTGGAACAATCAGTTCTTCATAACATGTTAATCCATTGGCTGAGGTAACCATTCATCTTGGGGTAGTGGGTGAGGAGTGGGTTTGGGAGTTGGGCAGGCTTTGGGTTCAGGTCTCAGCAGTGCTGTGTGCTCTCTGTGGCCTTGGGAGAGTCATCTCCCTTCTGAGACTCAGTTGCCCCATCTGTAAAATGGGTATAATACTCTCTCCCTCACACGGTTGTTTTGAGCTTTTCTTGAGATTAGACAGCTGAGAATAAGTTCTGAATAATTGGCAGTGTGTCTTTCCCAGCAGACTCTAAGCTTTCTGAGGGCAGAGACTTGGTCTGATTGGTTCCCATATCTCCAGTCCCACCACTGGGTCCAGCCCGCAGGGCTACAGGATGTTGGGTGGGTGGGTGGTTAGAAAGATAGGTGGACAGAAGGATGTATGTTCACGTGGCACCACTTCTGAGCCTGGAAGGATGGAATTGAAGAGAGTTGCTTTTTCTTCCTCTCCACTTAGTCCCTGCCCCAGCCTCTTCCCTGGTTCCCGGGCCTTCAGTCTTGTCCCCTCCAATTCAGTTTGTTGTCAGAACCAAATGTAAATCTGACCCTATCCTTCCCCTGCTGAACCCTTCCATTACTACACAGTTCAGATCCCTCAGAACAAGGTCTGGATTCCTCACCGAGGTCTGCAAGGTCCGGATTCCTCAATGAGGCCATGCATGGTCTGGCCCTGCTTTCTCTTGTCCCTTGCATGTTATACTTGGTCACACCAGATTTCTTTAGTTTCCTAAATAGTCCATGTTCTCTCTGCCTTTTGCACATGTTGTTCCTTCTGCCTGGAACACTTTTCTACCCTCTGTTGTCCTAGCCAACTCCTACTCAACCTTCAGGTCCTTGCTCAGCTGTCCCCTCCTCCAGGAAGCCCTCCCTGGCCCACCGGGCTAGGTGCCCACTCTGGGATCCCACAGTCTCCTGGGTTTCCCCATCCCAGCCCCAGCCATGTTGGGTCGTCACTGACTGGTAGTAGGTCTGTCTCTGAAACTGGACTGTGATCCCTGTGAGGGTAAGATCTGAGGTTGCCTTCATCAGTACCCAGCATCACCCAGCATGAGGCTGGGCCCAGAGTCAACGCTAGTTTAATAATTGTTGACTGAATGGATGGATGAACAGATGGTTAGGTTGACAGATGAGTGGATAGATGGGTGAATGGGTAGATGGATAGGAAAAAAAATGGAAAATGGGTGGATGTTTGGATAGAAGGATGGACTGACTGGTGAGTGGGTAGTCAGATGAAAGAGAGGGTGAATGAATGGATGAGAGGCGGATTGATGGATGGATAGAAGGAAGGAAGCGTTGATGGCTGGCTGGATGGGTAATTGGATGGGTGAGTAGATAGATGGATGGACAGACCAGTAGATAGGTGAGTGGATGAATGGGTGGGTAAGTGGGTTAGGGTTAGGATCAAAGGGTGGATGGGTAGATGTTACTTCAGATGGTTTATTAGATGGATGATAGGGTATTTGAATAGATGGGTGGTTGAGTAGATGGGTGGGTGGAAGGCTGGGTAGAAGAAAAGGTGAGTGAATGGCTGGATGTAGGATTGAGAGTTTGAGGTGTTTTCTGGGGTCAGTATGGGGGAGCTTCCCCATGCTGACCTCTGCCCCTGGCCACCCTGCAGGTGGGAACCGTATCACACAGGCCCTGCTGGGTGTCCACGATGGCGGCGTGTTTGGGCTCTGCGCCCTGCGGGACGGGACGCTGGTGTCAGGAGGGGGCCGCGATCGGCGGGTGATCCTCTGGGGTTCCGACTACAGCAAGCTGCAGGAGGCGGAGGTGAGGGGGAGAGGCTCATGAAGGTGAGGATACCTCCTCCCACCCCACTAATACTAGACCCTGCTCTCCCAGCCCGTCTCCCCCACCCCCCAACCCCACCTCTGCGTGTGTCCTACACTCATCTGCCTGCCCCCCACCCCCCTTTGCCTACTCAGGTCCCCGAGGACTTTGGCCCCGTGCGGACCATAGCAGAGGGCCGGGGTGACACGCTGTACGTGGGGACCACCCGCAACTCCATCCTGCAGGGCTCTGTCCACACTGGCTTCTCGCTGCTCATCCAGGTGAGCTTCTCTTCTGCACCTGCCCTGCTCCCTCCCCACCCGCCTCTCTTCTCTCCTCTGCACCATTCATTCCTCCTCTCTTCCCACTCCCATTTCACCTCAACTCCCTGCCCCATCCCTTATCCTCTGGCCTGGTAAACACCACTTACCTTCCCTTTAACTGCTCCTGACACATAACCCCACCCCAGAACACCCCATGGTCCAGCAATGGGTTAACTGGTAGCACAGCAGAGGGGTCCCAGGGCCCTGCTCCAGCTGTGCTGCCCCCTGCTGGTCAGGTTGGTGTCCATTTCTGTAAGTGCCCTGGCAGGTTGTCACACAGGCCTTGAGCCACACACCTCCCAGGTCTTCAGCTACAAGGATCTAGGAAGACCCTCTGGAGTCTTCTCAGATGCGCATTCCTTCATCCTCGTGGGCCAGAACCCTACCACACATCCAAGTAAAAAACCCAGCCTACTGGGGGAATTCCCTGGCCGTCCAGTGGTTAGAACTCTGCACTTCCACTGCTGGGGGCCTGGGTTCGATCCCTGGTAGTCAGGGAAGATCCTGCAAGCCACATGGTGCGGCCAAAAAAAACCCTGGGATCGAAGCACAGCCCTGTCGCTCACTCGCTGTGTGATATGAGGCAAGTGAATAACCTCTCTGTGCCTCTGTGAACCAGGAGAATAATAGAACTGACTCATGGGGTTTTGTAAGGATTCAATGAGTCAATTCATGCACAGCATTTAGAATGGTGCCTGGCACAGAGTAAGGGCTCAAAGAGTCTTGGCCAAAATTACTTCTTGTTCAGTGACCCCCCGCCCCTTCCTTCACTCCTGACATGCATTTTACCTCTTACATGGTAGCTGAGATCCGTACAGCAGCTGCATTTAGATTCCCCCCCTCTGGCTCTTGTTTCCATGGAAGAAGATGAGGAAAAACAAGGGCTAGAGGGATTTCCTAGGGGTCCCAAGACCAGAATGGACCTTAAAGACCTCTAATAATAGTATCAATATTATTTAGTATTAATTACATTATTAATATATTACTAGCTTTATATTATTTATTAACATTAATCATTATACTAATATCAATAATTATAATTCTGTTGATTATCATTGTTAATTACTTTAATTATATATTAATAGTGCATGTTATCACTACTGATAATAGTCAGCCACTTCCATTTGGTGAGCACTTTGTACCAGCCTCGTACACTTTCCATCTATTCACACTTTCCATCCATAATTTGAGTGAGCAGAAAAATGCCATGAGCCACATACAGTGATTGGTTCCATTTTACAGAAGATGAAACTGAGGCTCCACGGAGAAGTCATCTGCCCAGGTGACTGCCACAGTCAATAAGAGAGAGCTGCAGTCAGACTCACCAGGCTGAGTACCCTCCATGGGTTCCTACAGCCTGCTGGGCGCCATCTGTCTCCCAAAGTCAAGCTCCTACTCATCATGTCTCTTGCCTCCCATTGTGCACACTGGAAAGCAGAGACCTGGGGGGAAGGGCAACATTTGCCTTGAGCCCCACACTGGGGCAGGGGTCTGCCCAATCACAGCCTCCTTCAGATACACTGGGGAAAGGGTCTTCCCTGGGTAACCTGTGGGGAGAGTGTGTTGCTGGGGCTAGTCCAGCACTTCTTTCTGGCATCAAACTTTGGGGAGGTGGGGGATGCAGAGGAAAGGCCTGGATTGGCAGTCTCCGTGCTGTCATCTCTCCTTTCTGCCAGGGCCACGTGGAAGAGCTGTGGGGCCTGGCCACACACCCCAGCCGGGGACAATTTGTGACATGTGGTCAGGATAAGTTGGTGCATCTGTGGAGCGTGGAGTCCCACCAGCCCCTGTGGAGTAGGATCATCGAGGTAAGGGGATGGGGGACTTGACACGCCATTCTAACAGAACGACTTGTCTCAGTGTGTCAGGGTTCAGTGCATCAAATGGAAGCCACACTTGGCGTCTTTAAGCAGAAGGAGATTTAATGCAGGGAACTGGGTGCTTACAAACTCACTTGGAAGTGCTAGAGGAGTGAGTTCTTGACTGGAAAGAAGCCCAGAACAGCACCACAGAACTGACCTGCCAGAGGAGCTGCTGCCTCTGCCACAGTCAGGAAGGTGGGGAGTCAGGAACCACTGAGTTCAAGAAAATGCTGTCATTGTAACTGCAATCCAGGAACCAGGATGCTGTGGTCACTCAAGTGTTGGCTCTAGAGCTACGCTGTCCAATACATGTGGCTATTCAAACTTAACTTAACTTTAAATGTAAGTAGAATTAAACATTCAGTTTCTCCATTGCACTAGCTACATTCCAAACATGTGGCTACCATATTGGAAAGTGCAGATAAAGAACATCTCCATTATCGCAGAAGGTTCAGTTGGACTATCTTGCTCTAGAGTGACCCAATGCTGGCTACATTTACACTGGCCAAAAACAGATACTCTGTGCCCTCGCCTTTCAAGGCTAGTGACTGCTCACCAGCATAGCAAATGCTATTGCTTTCACAACCCAACTGATCAGTGGAAGTGGCAGAGCGGGGCCTCCACCTTGTACCATCCAGAGCCCACAGTGGTGCAGCTGATTGTCAGACCCAAATCACAGCCAACCCTAGCTACAAGGGATTCTGGGCAATGTAGTTTTTAAGCTCTCCTGCCTGTGTGGTATGGGACAGTAGAAGGTCAGTCATCATATTCCCCACACCACCCTTTGAGGTTTTGCTCCAGGAATCCAGGGTTACCTATGATCCTGGAACACTTGATGGCCTTTGAACTTCTAGGAGTCAGGGATAGTGTACCCTGGAAATTATTAGGGCCATGTATAATAATTCTCACTGTGGCTGCCTAATTGAGCACCTACTATATGCCAGGACCTGTGCTCAGCACAGCAGTTCTCTAGCCAGGGCATAAGAACCACCTGAGTTGTTAGAAACACAGAATCCTGAGCCCCAAGCATGGGAAGTCTGGTTCAGGAGGTCTGAGTTTAGTCCCAGAAATCTGCAATTTATAATAAGAACAAGCTCCCTCGGGTTATTCTGATTTGGGCAGTCTGCCCACCATGCCTGACATTGGCTTAGCACTTTACCCACATTGTCTTCTTAACTCCCCCCCACCCCAACCTCCACAAGGCAGTAGAGATGATGGATCGCCCAGAAACAGGAAGGTAAAATCAGGAAACGGGCCCAGAAAGGTAACATCACTTGCCGTTCGTAATTACAATCATAGCTGACCTTTATTCAGTGCTTCCTGTAGGCCATCTTACTCACCAGCTTACCATTCTAGGGACTTTACACCTTGCTTATAACAGTCGTGGGGAATGTGTATTGATGTTTTCCGTTTGGGGCAACCAAGGCCACGATGGGGAAAGTTATTTGATGTCACATAACGAGGAAGTGTCAGGGCCACAGTTTCAAACCACGTCTGATTCCATGGTGCTCTGTTGCCTGCAAATCAACCAAATGCCCCCGAAATTTAAAAATTTTGTGCTAGGAGTTAGATAAAGATATGGGGAAACAGGCACTCAGACAAGCCTAATGATAAGTCAATATAATTTTATAAGGGAAAGCAAATTGGCATGATATATCAAAAGTCTTAAAAATATGGATAGCCTTTGTCCCAACGATCTCACTAGTAGAAAAGTCCCTAAGGAAATCATCTTGGGTTTATAAAGCTGTGGGAGGTTAAAACAGGAGTGAAAAAGGATCCAGAGTCAACAGTGAAAGGAGGAATATTTTCTCTTCGAGCTGACATGTTAAAGCAAAGGAGAGTGGTTTCCAGAGCATCTGCAGCAGCAGGTTACTGGAGGGCAGCAGAGGGAGGTGAGAGCCCTCACGCCAGGCTGAGAGTTGCCTCTGAGGCTGGGGAAGTGTGGGCCAGACGGAAGGGGGACCCCAGCTCCCAGCCCTTCCTCTTCTCTCCCTCCTCAGGACCCGGCCTACTCTGCTGGCTTCCACCCCAGTGGCTGTGTCCTGGCCATTGGCACGGCGACTGGCAGGTAAAGCTGATGGGCATTTGGGGAGGGCTTCTCTGCGCCCCCCAGGAACTATCCCTTGATCACCTCCCCCTGCCTTCCCTACTGCCCCAAAGCTTACAGAGAATGATAATTAGGTACCAACTGTTTACCAGGCCTTGATCTCCCAACATTCCTCTGGAGTCAGCCTCTCTCCCTAATCTTTTCTGGGGTCCTTCCCTCAGGCCCCACAGATTGTCACCTTTCTCTACCAGATCAGCTCACCCCTCCTCTCCCACCATGCCTTCTCCTTAAAGATGGCTGCTGCTGGACACGGAGACCCATGACCTGGTGGCCATCCATACAGATGGGAATGAACAGATCTCAGTGGTCAGCTTCTCTCCAGGTAAGGGCCGGGGCCGGGGAGGGGACCTTGGAGAGGCCAGGCCTGGGAACTGAAGCTCAGAGTTACTGGCAGGGGGAAGGGGTGGAGTCTGTGTGGCACGGCCTAAGGGCGGGGCCAGGCCTGTGGCAGGGATGGAACCTGGGACTACTGAGGAGTCTGGGATAGTGGGGGGCTGAATCTGAGAGAGGAGGGGTAGAGCCTGGGTGCCTCCTCATAGCCCCCTCCCCCTCCCCCAGACGGGGCGTACCTGGCCGTGGGCTCCCACGACAACTTGGTGTACCTGTACACGGTGGACCAGGGCGGCCGCAAGGTCAGCCGCCTGGGCAAGTGCTCGGTGAGTGGGCAGTGGCCCCCAGCCCGCGCCGCCACCCCGTCCAGGGGGTGCAGAATTAACCAGTTTTCTACCTCAAGGGCGCACAGCTTCAACACTCAACTGACTGCCCTGGTCACATCAAGGAGTTTTAGCCCCGCCCACACATTTACCCTCTCCTGTGTTTCAAGGCCGTCCCTTTGTGTAGCCCCGCCCCTCACGTTCTAAGCACACCCTCTGTGTAGCCCAGCCCCTTGCATTCGAAGCCCGCCCCTCCGTGTCCAGCTCTGCCCACTTGTTCTAAACTCCCCCTTGTGTTCTAAGCCCTATTTGTCTAGCCCCCGCTCATCACAGTCTGGCCCCGCCCATGATAGTGTGGCCCCGTCCCCACACCCCAAAGGCTTGTGTATCTTTCCTCGAGACCCCCTGTGTTTTCACCCTACCTTTGTATTTTGCCTTCCACCCATCCTGGTCTGATCCTACCCGCTCCAGCTCTAACTCCACCCCTTCCCTCCCCTGCAGGGCCATTCCAGTTTTATCACCCACCTGGATTGGGCCCAGGACAGCAGCTGCTTCGTCACCAACTCTGGGGACTACGAGATTCTGTACTGTGAGTTCTCTGAAACCCAAAGGCATTCCTCCTTCAGCCTCTCTATCGCGTGTGCGATTTGCATAGCCTTCCCTGGGTTCTGGAAGGGGAAGCAGGGGCTTCAAGTCCCTTCTCCTCTGGCTGTTTTATTCAGGGGTTGATCTGATTGGCTGGTCTCCTGGCTTCTGGTTTCCTCCCTGGTGGACCCAACTTTTAACCAGTTCCTCCCCCTCCGGGTTGGATGGCTGGGGTACAGGTTTCTAAGCAGATACCCCTGCTCTCGTCTTGAGATGTCACCACCCAGGATCTAGCACCAGTCTGGAGAGGTAGAATTAGCCTCCTGTGTCGGACCTCAGTGCCCGTTGTCTGTGGAATGGATGAATTAAGTCAGTAGTTCTTTCCGTTTGGTTTTTGGTTTTTGGTTTTCTTGGCCGTGCCGCGCAGCTTGCTGGATCTTAGTTCCCCGACCAGGGATCGAACCCGTGCCCCCTGCAGTGGAACCGCGGAGTCCTAACCACTGGACCGCCAGGGAATTGCCAGTAGTTCTTTCTGCTCTGAACACCTCCTCCCATTTTCTGCCCCAGGGGACCCAGCTACCTGTAAGCAGATCATTACTGCAGATGCTGTGAGGAACGTGGAATGGGCCACGGCTACCTGTGTCCTGGGTTTTGGCGTGTTTGGTAAGTTCTGGAATGGGGAAAGTCTTGCTGAGGACAGGAGTTCCAAGAAACATCCCTGACTGGTGGTTTTCACAGTCTCTTATTACCTCTAAGGTGGGAAACTCATTCCTTTAGACATGTAAGCAGCAGTATTTGTATAAGAGAAAAGGTTAGGGTGAGGTGACTACTCAGATCCCTTGGAACTGTAATGCAATGAGAACAATTGGGGGTGTCACCTGGCCCAGGGAGATTCACACAGCCTGTGTCCCAGTCACCCATTCATTCAGGCATTAATGCACTCAACACATACCCCCTGAGCACCTGTGTGCCCAGCTGGGCAGTGCTAAGACCCAGTCAGTGGTGACCACGACAGCCCTGACCCTGCCATCATGGGTCTCACAGTCCAGTGGAAGAGAGAGACCTGTCCCCAGACCACCCAGAGTAGACTGGGCTGGGACAAGGAAGGCCAGAGAGGACACCTGGCCCCAGCCTAGGAGGGAGTCAGGGAGGGCTTCCTGGAGGAAGGGACATCCAAACTGGATCTGCAGGATGAGGAGTTAGGTTCTAGGGTGGTGAAGAAGGAAAGCAATGGCTAGGCAAAGGGAATAATAGCCATGTATAAAAGCCTAGAGGTGACAGAGCTTGGTATTTGGAGAAATGCAAGAAGGCAGGATGGCTAAATCATTGCAGAGTTCAAGGGAAGCACTGGTAAGGACAAGGCAGGAGCAGTGTGGGGGACAAGGCAGAGCTTGGGGGTCATGGTGAGAAGCCTGGGCCATGGGAGGGTTTTTTTTTTTTTTTGTGGGATCTTAGTTCCCTGACCAGTGATTGAGCCCAGGCCCTTGGCAGTGAGAGCGTGGAGTCCTAACCATTGAACCGCCAGGGAATTCCCCATGGGAGGGCTTTGAGCTATAGAGGGATAGGGTCAGATAAGCATTTCCAAAAGATTATTCCAATTCTCATCCCCGGCTAGAGATGGGCTAGGTGAGAGAAAGGCAGGGAGGCTGGGGCTGGGGCCTACTCGCCTTGGGGGTCCCTGGCCCCAGCTGCCATCTTACCACCAGCCACCCCCAATCTTGCCCGCAGGGATCTGGTCTGAGGGAGCAGATGGTACTGACATCAATGCCGTGGCCCGTTCCCATGATGGGAAGTTGCTGGCTTCAGCTGATGACTTTGGCAAAGTCCACCTGTTTAGCTACCCCTGCTGTCAGCCTCGAGTGAGTCCCTCTGGGGGGCTGGCAGGGTGGAGGTACCAAGCAGCACTGCAGGCAGGATTAAGGCAGCCCTTTCCGGATCCCAGTTTCACCGGCTGTACAAGGAGGGCAGTGGCTTGGTCCCAGGGGCCCTTCTTAACTTGAAAGTCGATAAATTACCAAGTCTGTAGTGCTAAAGCTCTGAGCATCTGCATTGTGAGATCTTTGGTTCTCTTTCCTATTAACTCAAGAAATATTTATTGAGCACTTACCGAATGCCTGGGCCCAGGGAATACAGCAGTGAACAAGACAGATGACTTCCTTTCACTTCCTTCTTTCCATATCACAGGCTCTCAGCCACAAATACGGCGGACACAGCAGCCATGTGACAAATGTGGCCTTCTTGTGGGATGACAGTGTGGCCCTGACCACAGGGGGCAAGGACACCAGCGTGCTGCAGTGGCGGGTGGTCTGAACTGGCAGGTGGGGGGGTTCCCAGGAACATGGGGCCCGGGTAGAGTCAGGTGGCAGTATTGGAATTCTATTTTCGGGAGATGTCTATTGCCGAGTAGAGTAATATATACCCAGAGTATGTCTATAGCAAAGGGGGTTATGGGGGTGGGAGGGTGGACTGACAGACAGAAGTCTCTATTTATTGGGGTGGGAAAAGGGGTCACATTGCTTTGGGGGAGCCATTAGGGTGTTTGGTTTGGGGTGTTTTTTAAGTTTATTATTTTATATCATCCGGAAATAAAAACACGTGCACTGAGGTGGAGTGTCAGGGTCTGTGTATATGGTGTGTCCATAGATTGTGTCTATAAGTGTATATGTACGAGGTGTGTGTGTGGTGTGCACATATTACAGCGTTTGTGATGAGACACCATTATCAGGTCTTTATTCATCTTTAAGCTTGACAGAAACCAAGCTTGCTCTAACTTAGGCCAGAGGAGGACTCAATTGATCGACATTGCCAAACAAGGAAGGGCAGTTGTCCCCTCTGGCCTTCAGGGCCATCAAACCAAGGATTTGAGGGCAACCAAGGTACTCCATACCTTCTCTGACCTTCTGCAAGTCAGCATGTTTCTCTGGGAGCAGCATTCTCCACACCACAGAAGGATGGCACCCAGCAGCTTGAGCCCCAAGTCCAAAAATCCCAGGGAAGGGCTATGATTGGCCCATCTGCAGATCTATCAACGTGGCCTGTTGTTTGGCCTGCTGTGATTGGTTTCACTTGGGTGAAGGCCAACCCTGGACCAATGATTGTGGCCAGGAAGATGGAATATGTAAAAACACGGAAGCCTCCACTTGAACCACGAGGTTGAAAGAGGGCAAGGAAAGTTTTCAGAGAAGTGGACTGATGACACTATCGATGTCTAGGAGATGGGGTATGAGGATTCTGGGTAGCAAGAGACAGAAACCTAACTTCATCCAGCAGAAACAATAAGAAGCAATTGCCAGGTCATGGAACTGGGTAGTCCAGGAGGGACCCAGCTAGGTTCAGGGGGCTCCGATGTGATTGGGGTTTTCCTTTTGGTGATTTCTCAGTGTAGTATCTAACTTTGAGCAAATTTTTAACTTTAACTTTGTATTGATGTATGCTACATGCAGAGAAGTACGCTCATCATAAATGTATAATCACAAACTGATCCCGTCCATGCAGCCAGCTCCCAGATGAAGAAGTAGAACATCCCCAGGCCCCAGAAAGCGTCCTTGTGCCCCTTCCTAGTCATTGCGCACCACCGCCCGGCCCCCGCCAGTAATTGCTATCCTACTTCTCACACCATAAAACAGTTTTACCCAGTTTTGTACTTTAAGTCAGAGGTCAGCAGACTGTTTCCGGAAAGGGCCATATAGTAAATATTTTAGATTTTATGAACCACTCAGTCTCTACCCCGGCTAACTCTGACGTTGTGTGAAAGCAGTCACAGACGGTGCAGGCGTGAATGAGCTTGGCTGTGTTCAAATAAAACTATGGATACTGAAACTTGAGTTTCTCAACATTTTTGCGTGTCATGAAATACTGTTGTTTTGATTTTTGGGGAACCACTTAAAAATGTGAAAACCATCTTAGCTGACGAGCCGTACAAAGACAGGTGGTAGATAGGGTTTGGTCCACCGTGGTAGTTTGCTCACCTTTGCTTTAAATAGATGGAATCATAGAGTATGAACTCTTGGATCTGGCTTCTCCCCTTGAGCGGGTTTCTTAAGCCTCTCAAGGCCTCAGTTTCCCAATGTATAAAATAGAAGTTAATAATAGCACCTGCCCCATAGGGGTGCTGTGACAATGAGTTAAATAGACGCAGAAGCTTAGGACAGTGCCTGGCACGTAGCAAGCTCTCTACAAATGTTAGCTGATTATTTTTACACTGTTGAGAACACAGACGCTGTGGCTGCAGGCATTCTGCCAGGCCACATGGTAACAAAGCCAGAGGAAGTCTTTCTCTCATACCACTCAAGCGTCTCCAGGAGTAATCTGATTGGCTCACCTTGGATCATGTGGCCAATCTCCATGGCCTAGGGAGTGGAGTCATCTGATCGGCCAGGCCTGGGTCACGTGCTCATCTTTTTGCTTAGGAAGGGGTTAGTGTACCTGGGACTGACAGCGCCACCTAAACCTCGCAGAATGGGTGGGGGAGTTCTCCCAAAGGAAGGGGGATGGGAAAACACTCAAGCAGGAGACGGAAGCTACCAGCAACCTCAGCATATTTATGTCAAGGTGGGTGACACCCTGGAGGGCAGGGTCAATAATGTTTCTGGGAGTTTGAAGACCCCTATTCCCAGTATCTATTGCTTCAGAACAAAGCATTCCAAAACTTAACGGCTTAAAACAACAACCATTTTGTTATCACTCATCGTTTGGTGTTAGGCATTCACCCATGATGGAAGTTTGGGTTGTGTCCATCGTTTGCTATTGCAAATAAGGCTGTGATAAACATTTATATACAAGTTTCTATTTGGACATATGTTTTCATTTCTCTTGGGTATATACCTAGGAGTAGAATTGCTGAGCCATATGGTAATTCTGTATTTAACTTTTTGAGGAACATGTGTGTGTGTGGTTTTAATTAAACAGTTTTGAAATAATTATAGACTCGGGGGAAGTTGCCAACATAGTACAGAGAGGTCCTCTATATCCTTCATCCAGTTTCCCCCAATGGTAACATCCTGTATAACTATAGCACAATACCAAACTTGGAAACTGACACTGGTAAATCTACAGACCTTATTCAGATTTCACCATTTTTACATGCCCTTCTGCTTGTATGCGTGTGCGTATGTGTGTGTGTGTGTGTGTGTCTATGCAGTTTTATGACGTGTATAGATTTTTTCCAAGGGGGTTCCAGCAAAGGTTAGAAACTCCCTTTTGTTTCCAAAATATTCCCAAAGTATACCTGCTGTCTGTATATATGTATGTTTGCTCTCTGGTCTTTAGCTAGTTAACAAACCCTAATAAGCTCAATGAGGTCTGCCATCTGGGCTGTTCGTACCTCAGGTATGGGACTGTATTCTAAAGGAGACCTTAAATTAGTGATAGGATACCTCTATTTTCAGTTTTGAAGTATTGTATTAGAGAAAACGCCAGAGAAACAGAACCGGTGGGATGTATATATTATAAGGAATTGGCTCATTCAATTATGGAAACTGACAAGTCCTAAGATCTGCTGGCTGAGTCGGCAAGCTGGAGATCCAGGAGAGGCAGAGGTGCAGTTCTAGTCCGAATGCCGGCAGACTCGAGACACAGAAAGAACCAATGTTTCAGTTTGAGTCTAGAAGGTAGGAAAAAGCCAGTGTTCCCGTTCAAAGGCAGTTGAGCAGAAGATAGTCTCTCTTGCTCGGGGAAAGGTCAGCCTTTTTTGTTCCATGCAGGCCTTCAACTGATTGGGTGAGGCCCACCCACATTGGGGAGGGCAATCTGCTTTCCTCAGTTTCCCAATTTAAATGTTCAGCTCATCCAGAGCACCCAGAATGTTTGACCAAATATCTGGGCACTTCATGGCCCAGTCAAGTTGGTGCATAAAATTAATCATTACAGGAACGATCATCAATTAAAACATAATAGGTCAGCGTTCTCAATAGGAGTCTCTAATAAACCTGCAAGAGGTACAGAAAGTTCCCCAATCAAGGTAAGACAATTGAGGTTTCCTTTCTTCTGTTGGGGCCAGAGAAGTGGCAGGATTCAGAGTGCTGCAGCAGTGAATAGAAGTAGGAGAGAGAGAGGGTAACAACTTCAGAAGAGGTTGGCTGGCTGGCTGAAATCATTGTGTGCTTTTAGTCAGTAGTGATGTGCTGGATGAGGAATCATAAAGTCAAGTGGGGTGCCTAGAACTAGCCCAGCAGAAGCATCAAGTTCTGCAGCCCCAACTATTGCCTTAGGACAAGGAGGAGAAGTCTGCTCTTGTTAATGACTCTTTACTGCCTGGTATGAAAGCATTTCAGTATTTTAACAAATGATACAGCCCTGTCAGTGTGAACCAGCTGAATATTAACTGTGACTGTCCAGAAGGAGTAGGGATTGAATTGTTCTGATTCCTTTATCTTTAGTAGGCAAGATAATTTATGGTGATGCTATCTAATTACCTCTCTGTCTCTTCTCTCTCTTTCTTTTATGTTTGAAGCACTGACATTTCCCCCCACTATTCTCGAGTTCAGTAGTTCTTACACTTGAAGGAGCAGTAGTAGAATCATCTGTAGGGTTTGTTATAATGAAAATGCACCTCCTCCCAATTCCCCATCCAGGGTTCCTAATTCCATCAATCTGGGTGGGGCCCAAGAATTTGCATTTCCAAAGAGTTCCCAGTTGCTCCAAGGACCACACTTTGAGAACCACTGCACTAATAGAACTATAATAAGGTAACAAATCTATAGGATTTCTCTAGACAGAGCAATGCATAGAATTTTGTAGAACATTACACACTTGTGTTTCTTTTCCTTGTCTGAACCGTACAGATGATCTCTTGGGATGGAAGGCTCAGAGCCTTGCAGTTTCAGAGTGACAGTTTATCAAAGCCATTAATTCCTAAGGGAAGGAAAAATTACTGCAGGAGAAACCTGCAAATCCCTCTTTGACCAGCAAGGAGGATTGTCCACGTGTCTCCAGGAACAGCTGCCTAAGCTATAACTCTCCAAATGTCAATATCCTTCAGAAGTGACAGCCCCCAGAGCCAAACATGGAATTCTAGGAAGGGGAGGGTGTTCAGTCATATCAAAGCATTTCATCCCCTCCACATTTCTGGCCAGAGATCTCAATTAATATGACCAGAAGTCAATCATTCACTAATCAATTGCCCACGAGGATGAGGATTTTGGCTTTTAAGACTGTATTCTCAGGGCCTAGCGCAGTTTCTGGCATGCAGTAAATGCTCAACAAACACAAATGTTGATTAATCAATGAATGAATTCATTCAATATATGTAAGAAACATTTTACTCTAGGCCAGAGCCTGAGCTGGGCAGTGCTGGGCAGAGTGGTGACTGAGACAGCCCCAGCCCTGCCCTCAAGGGACTCAGTTCGGTGGGGAAGGCAGACCCATCCTTAGACAATGATGACCATAAGTGGGCAAAGGAAGACCAAGTGGGTATCAGGGAGGGCTTCCTGGAGGGGACCACAGACCTGCCTATTGAAGGATGAGTAAGGAATGAACCAGGTAAAGTGAGGGGAGTGTTCCAAGTGGCAGTTCTGACAGCTCCCTCCTTCCTCCTATTCCCCCAACAAACTGTGACAAGGCCCCCTCTAGGCTCCAGCAGCCCCCTGGACCCCCGTTCCAGCCTTGACCACTCTGAGGTATGACTGTCAGGGACAGATCTGTCTCCCCCTCACTGACTGCCAGCCCTGGGAGAGAAGGGCCAGGGCTGTTGTGGTCACTGCCGTGTCCCCAACACTGCCTAGCCCAGGGCCAGGTACAGAAGCAAGGGCTCAGGGAGTGTTTACTGAATGAATATAAGAGTGGTGTGTGTGGGTATGTGTGTGTGAAACAGTTGAAAGTGTGTTAGATGAAGAGGATCAAAGTTCAAACTCCTCAACCCTAATTTCCAACCCCCAAGAAGTGGCATAACAGCAGGTAGAGACTAGAGCTCCACTGTTGGGAGTCCAGCATTTCCACTTACCCATCTAGACCCCATCTGTAAAACGGTGCCTCTGCATATGGTTATTTTGAGGATGAAATGAGTTATTCACATAAAGTGCTTAGAATGATACTTGGAATGCAGTAAGTGGTCATTAAATGTTAGCTGTCCTTATTTTTCAATCATTTCTGATCCTTCCTTTTTTTTTAAAATTTATTTTTGGCTGTGTTGGGTCTTCATTGCTGCGCACGGGCTTTCTCTAGTTGCAGCCAGCAGGGGCTACTCTTTGTTGCAGTGCACGGGCTTCTCATTGCAGTGACTTCTCTTGTTGCAGAGCACAGGCTCTAGGCATGTGGGCTTCAGTAGTTGTGGCACGTGGCTCAGTAGTTGTGGCTCATGGCCTCTAGAGCGCCGGGTCAGTAGTTGTGGTGCACGGGTTTAGTTGCTCCGCGGCATGTGGGATCTTCCCTGACCAGGGCTCGAACGCGTGTCCCCTGCATTGGCAGGCGGATTCTTAACCACTGTGCTACCAGGGAAGTCCCTGATCCTTCCTTTTTAAGCCAACATCCTCTCCCGTCCCCATCTCTTATATCCAGCCACTTGAATCACCTATACTTGCCCTTCCTTGTGACATTTCATGTCTCTGAGCCTCTGCACATGCTGTTCCCTCCCCGCTGGTACACCCTTTCTGAACTTGTCCACCCAGGGAACTCCTATTCAGCCGACACAGTCCAGCAATCATATCAGCCCTCCAGATCTCCAGGTTTCAGATCTATGGGATCAAAGTCTTCTTTCCTGTCCTCCAGCTTTTGACCCTTCCCTAATGTCCAAGTTCTGGGGAAGTAAGTGGTCCAGCGCTAAGCATCCCTTTCATTGGGTCTCTTGGTGCTCTGTCACCCCCTTGTGCCCAGCCTCAGACCTGCATGGAAAAATGTGCCTAGAAAGTTCTGGGAGAATAGTGCTGGTAATTCTCCACTGTGTACCCCAGGGTCACCCTCAGCCTTTCCCCTCCTGCTCTGGGCCCTGGGAGACTGCCCTGTGTGGGCTCCATCCACGGGAGTCCCTTGCCCTCTGCCTTCTGGTTGGCTTCTCCCCATTACAGGCACTGACAGGGAATCTGAAGGTAAGTAGAGAGGGAGAGTTGGAATATTTATTTTCCGGGCCCCTCCCTGCATCCCTGCAGTTCTGGCAGTGGCTGTGTTCCTCTACCTAGAGCTACAGCTCCTATGGTCTCCACTCCAAACTTTAGCTTTCTGCCTGAAGGGTGGTAATGGCTTGGTTCTGGCTCCAGCTGGTTCCCTGGCGTTGCCCCACATTTTGTGGGTTATTTCACCCTGCCAACCCCTCTAAACCTTCCCTTCATAAATGTTCTCACTTAAATGCTTTTTTTTTTTTTTTTTGACCGCACCACGCACGCGGCTTGTGGGGATCTTAGTTCCCTGACCAGGGACTGAACCTGGGCCCTCGGCAGTGAAAGCGCTGAGTCCTAACCACTGGACCGCCAGCGAATTTCCCCCACTTAAACTCTTTGAATGGCTACCTGTTTCCTGCCAGGACCCTAACTGAATCACATAAACTTAGGGTGAGCCCAGGAGAGAAGGGGACCCTCGCCCACCAGTGCACTCCAGAATTTCTCCATAGGATGAGCTTGGGATGGCCAAGGGGCTGACAGGAGGGCTTGTCTTGAAGCTGATAAGATTTATATTGGGTTATTTGTGGGGAGGGGGCTAAAACCTTCGTGACACTTCCATTGGAGTGTCTCTGTCTGTCCCCTTGAAGGAAGGTGGAAGGAAAAAACTTTTATTCCTGTGTGTATTGCAGGTCACTTGGGTCCTTGGTTAACTCTCTCACTTTCTGTTTCCCTCAACAGCCCTGAGAGGAAGGTGGTAATATGGTTCAGAGAGGTGAAGTCATTTGTCCAAGGCCACACGGTGAATGATTATAATAGCTATCTTAAACAAAACAGAAGTGTTTCATTACGTTTCTGTGAAGCTCTGGAACAGGCAACACTAATTTCCAGTTAAAAAAAAAAGGAAAAGAAAAACAGAAAGGCATGGAGTTGCCTCTGGGGGTGAAGTAGGGTGTGAGTATGCCCTTGAAATGGGCAAAAAAACAATGTTCTCAGGTGATGGAAATGTTTATGTCTTAATTTGGGTGCTTAGTCACATGGGCGTATCTGTTTATCACAACTCGTTGTACTGCTCTCTTAAGGTCCAAGCATTTTAATTTTTATTTTCAAAATAAATAAAAAAGAATTTGCAAGCCCATCTTTGAGTGCTACATCCCAGGTCGGTCCAAAGTGCTTTGCCCAAGAATGAATTCTCACGACCAATTTATGAAGGACGTGATGATAATAATCAGCAAATAGTTTTGAAGCACTTACCATTCGTGTATTTACTCTCTGAAAATAATGTGTATGGAACGCCTGTCTTGTAGTAAACTAACCAAACACAAAAATGACACTCCTCCTAGTGGGGAGGCAGATAATTAGAAAAAAAAAAAAGTGGGGCTTCCCTGGTGGCGCAGTGGTTGAGAGTCCGCCTGCCGATGCAGAGGACACGGGTTAGTGCCCCGGTCCGGGAAGATCCCACGTGCTGCGGAGCGGCTGGGCCCGTGAGCCATGGCCGCTGAGCCTGCGCGTCCGGAGCCTGCGCGTCCGGAGCCTGTGCTCCGCAACGGGAGAGGCCACAACAGTGAGAGGCCCGCGTACCGCAAAAAAAAAAAAAAAAAAAGTGAAATACATAGAATGTTGGATGGTGACAAGTTCTATGGGGAAAAGCAAATAAAGCAGGAGGTAGGGGATCATGGCGATGGCGGGGGCGGGGGCGGGTGGGTGGGTCATGTTTTATAGACTTGATAGTATGACATCCCCATGACAAAGGGACTGTGAGAGACCACGTTATCAGAAGAGGAAACTGAGGCACAGAGAGGTCACCAGCCTAAGTCTCGCCAAGAGGCAGGGCTGGAGCTGGAAACCCCAGGATTCCTTCCAGGGCTGGCGCTGACCATGGGCATGGGGAACTAACAGACCCCTTGTTCTCTCCCTTGGGGAAGGGGGCATGCAATGATCAGAAAGTTAATGACTTGGGACTGGGGTCTCCGAAAGGAGGAAATGGTTCAGCTCAGTGAGGGACCCCCCCCCTTCCCCCTCCCCACCCCCAGCTGAGGGCATGATCTAGGAGCGCGGGACTGGAGGCACGGTAACCAAAGGGGTTAATGAGGTGGGGGTCTCCAGGATGGGAATGTTGAAGGACTGGGGGGTATTCCAGCGGCAGGTGAGATTTCCCCAGGGCTGGAAGACACAGCCCTCTCTCCATCTCTCCATCTCACAGCCCTCTCTCCATCTCTTTAGCGGGGTGAAGGCTCAAAGGGGTTAAGGGGGAGCGACAAAGGAGGGGTTAATGGGGGCGGGCCCGGCCGGGCCGGGGCGGGGCCTCGGCTGGCGGCTCTGGCCCGGGGGCCAGTAGAAGTCGCCGCCGGGTTCCTGCGCCGCCTTGGAGCCCGGCTCTCCCAGCCGCGGAGAGAGACGCCACCTGCCCCGTCCAGCCGTCACGCGCAGGTAGCCGCCGGTCCCTCCCCTGCCCGCGCCGGTCCTGCGGCCGCCGGGGACTGCTCGTCCCCGCGTCCGTCCGCTGCCTCAGTCTCCCGCGCCGTCTCCGTCCCCGCCCCTCTCTGGGGCTGGCTCTTCCCGGCGTCTGACTTTGTCTCTGGGTGTGTCTCCATCTCTCCGTCTGTCTCTGATGTCTCTCTGGATCTGCGGTCCCTCTCCCTCTGGGTGTGTCTCTCCTTCTCCATCTCCGGATGTCTCTGTCGATTTCTGTATCTCTGCCTCTCCGTCGCTCTCTCACTCTGCCTCCATCCCTGTGTCTTGGTGAACTCTCAGTTTCTGTGGATCTCTCCGCTTCCATCTCCCCGTCTCTGGGCATCTCTTTGCCCTTTCCCTTCCTGTCTGTGTCTCTCGGTATTCCTCTGTCGCTGTCTCTCTGTATCTTAGACCCGGTTCTGGCAACTTCACCCGTCATCATCTCATTCCAAATCCTCGCAAATTCCAACTTTCACCTGGGCTGGAGCTGCTTGGGAGTGGGGTAGGGGGCAGTAGGGTAGCCACCTGGGGCAGGTGGACTCTGAGCGCCCCTGTGACCCCGCCTCCCCCTTAACAGTCACCCCACTGCTCTGGAGGTCGCACCCACCCCACCCTCCAATTTCAGGAATTCCTGGCTGGGGGATAAACTTCCTCCCCCACTTCCTCCCTTCCAGGATTTGGCTGGGTCACCCGTTAACTCCTTCCTGCCTTGGCTTCATCCCCCCCTCCTTGAGCTGGACACCCCCCACCTCCAAGCATGCTGAAGGACAGCTCTGGAATTTCGGTTGTGGGACGTGTGTTGTGTACTCAGGCGGGACATGCGCTGGGGGAGTTTCTGGCGGGCACAGATGGAGTTGATGGGGGCCACATCCCCACCACCCCCCACCAGGGCCCATCACCAGCCCCACTCTTTCTGAACTCACCAAGGGCCCCTCACAACTCTGTCTCTGTGGTTGAGCTTGACTTCAGGTTTGGGGTGAGGTTGGGGAGGTTTTCCTTTCTGGTGGTGGGGCATCCAGTAGTAGAAAATGAGAGAGGCTGATGGGGGAGGGGCTCCAGAACTCTGGGAATCATAGAATCAAGAAGTCTTGCCTGTGAAGTCTTTGAATGAAAGGACCCAAGTAAGTGAGAATGATCAGAGAGGGGGACCAGGAATGCTCAAACCTTCAAATTAAAGGTCCTTAGGGTATTTGAATCCTTCAATCCAAAAAGCTTGGTGTTGGAATCTTGGCAGTTTTCAGTGTTCGCGCACAGCCGAGAGCTTGAAAGTGCTTGCAGAGCCAGCTAGACCAAGCCCCCTATTTTACAGATGGGGAAACTGAGGCCCAAGAGTAGAAGTCCCCACGGTGAGTCAGTTTCAGGCTAAGGTTGGGACTCCAGTTCCACTGAAGCCCCAATCCAAAGATCTGGCTTCTTTCGCTGCCACTAAGTCGGATTCCTGTGGGGCAGGAGGTCTTCATAGGCAGGAGGGAAGAATGCCAAGGTGAGTGTGAATGGCTGGAACCCAGGAGGGAGCCTTTTAGAGGCAGAGGAGAGAAAATATTTCTAAAACCACGGTGTTGGAGAAGGAGAGGGGACAAGAGTTGGTTTGGGTGGAAGGGGTGGAGTTTCAGAGAAGGAGGGAAGTGAGGGGAAGGGGAGGGGGGTAGTGCAGAGATTAACTCCCGCCTGATTCTGTCTCCTGACCCTCCCCATGAAGCCCACTGCTCCCAAAGGACAGGGCCTATAATTTGGTTTGTGTCTAGACAAATAATAACTCAGCTGGTGTGAGCGAGCAGGGAGGGATGTGGCAAGGCTCCCTGGGAGGCAGCCTGGGCTCCGAATGTCCCCCCCAGGGGTGTGAGAATTTAGGGACCAGGTGAATGTGGTGACTACCCCTCCCCCATTGAATCCTTAGTATCTTAGAATTCTGCATAATCTTAGAACTTTAGGCTGCTAGAATGTTAAAAAAAAAAAACGGATTAGATAGGGAGGAAAAAGGAAGTGAGGTTTACGGTATGTAGAGTATGTTCCCATTTCTGTAAAAAAGAAAAGGGAAATACATATTAGTGTTTGTTCAGCAAAGATAGTAATCACTGAGAACTAATAATAGATTCTGAAAGTTATAGAATGTAAAAAAAAATCATAGAGCGTTCTAACAATAGAACTTGAGAATCTTGGAATGTGAGACGCTGGGATGTTGGAAACTTAGAAGGAGAAGGGCATGGAAAGCCACCATGATAATAACAATAGAATGGAAGAAAGGTAAAGCTCTAGAATGTTATAATAATAGAACAGTAAACCAGGAACTGGACTAACAATAGAACCTGAGGATTTGAGAACCTTGCATTCTAGAACATCAGATAGAGTCAAGGACTCTGGTGTCCCTTTTGGATGGTGTGGGGGTGTGTGGAGGGATGGGGACCCCTTCGGTAGAACTGGGGAAACTGAGGCCCAGCGGAGTGGTCACGGTGGCCGGACTGTCCCCCAGTTTCCGCCGGCCAGCCGCCAGGACACCAGGTGGGGAGCGAGGCTTGGTGATCACATTTCGTCCCCTAATGAGCAGACCGGAGCTGGCTGGTTCCCCGGGGCTGTCAGGGGAGCAGGAACCCTCAGAGGAGGGAAGTGGGGGTTGAGAGAGGCGACCTGGAGGCTTCTAGGACGAGACTGGTGAGTGAGGGGCTGTGGGGCTATTACCTCTCCATCTTGTCCTTTCACCGCCCCCCGCCCGCAGTCCTTCAGCCTTGCTGGACTTAGAGGTGGCTGCCAGGGCCCAGGGACTTATCTAGCTTGCGCAGCTGAGGTGCAAAGTGGGGGCAGTGGTCTGACAGTCCTTCCTGTCTCCCCACTATCGCTCCACATTCTCAGCTTATCTCTCTTCCCTGCCCCTCTGGGAGGGGCCCGCAGGGACCACGAGGGAGGCCTGTGGCACTGGGGAGCTTCTTGTGGGCACTGTGAGATTTGGGGATTGACGTCCCAGACACAAAGCCTGAGTAAGGGAGGCAACTTAGATCCCAGCCCAACAGGGTCTTGGCTCCAGGGGGCTGGGCAAGGGAGTCAGGTGATGGAGGGGCACCCAAGATGCTGAGGTCATTTGCTTTCTTGTGGTGAGAGTCCGTGGATCTTGCAGCAGATTCTTTTTTTTTTTTTTAATATTTATTTATTTGGTTGCATGGGGTGTTAGTTGCAGCAGGCGGGCTCCTTAGTTGTGGCTTGCTGGCTCCTTAGTTGCGGCATGCAAACTCTTAGTTGCGGCATGCATGTGGGATCTAGTTCCCCGACCAGGGATCGAACCTGGGCCCCCTGTGTTGGGAACGCAGAGTCTTATCCGCTGCGCCACCAGGGAAGTCCCTCAGCAGATTCTTAACGGGGGCTGAGAACCCCGGAAAGACTTGAGAAGAATTACGGGAATGCAGGGGGTAAAGAGAGAAAACATTCAGGTAAGGGGAAGCTTTTTAGTTAAGAATGAGAGATCTATGCAGTCTTGACACACCATGTGACTTAAGACAACTGCTTTGTGGCTCTAGGCCTCAGTTTACCCATCTGTATCAGGCAAGGGTCAGAAATAGCCTCGTGCCCCTATATGTTGTGGCGTATAGGCCTGTTGCACTGTGGAGTTCTAAGAGTCTGCCATTCCGTCCTGTCTTTCGGGGGTTTGGTGGTGGGCAGATCTCAGGTGGGGGACAAGAGAAGGTTGAATGCCCCTCCCCCATGCCCAGCATCCCCCAAGAAACAGATGGGTTGAGGAGGAGGGTTGGGAGGAGGGAGGGGTAGGCGGCCAACTGGTTCCCCCTCGAGGAAATTAGCAATGGGAAGTGTATTTCCTTTGGCTGCAGGAAATCAGTCTCATGCCTGTGTACCCACCCCAGCCTCAGCTGAACCCAGGGGTTCTTGAGAGGGTGGGGCAAAGGGAACTCCCAGCTCTCAGTGCCTCCTCCCATTATGAACTGGTTCATTCTTGTGTCAGCTCCCCAGTGCCTGTGGAATAGTAATAATTGTTCAAATACTGCACAATTCATAGATGATATCACCTCTACCAAGGATTTTCTTTTTTTTAATTCATTTTGTTTTTTATTGAAGTATAGTTGATTTACAATATTGTGCCAATCTCTGCTGTACAGCAAACTGACTCAGTTATACACATATAGACATTCTTTTTTTTAAATATTGTTTTCCATTATGGTTTATCACAGGATATTGAATGTATCCATAGTTCCCTGTGAATAAGTTCGGAGATGTTTCATCCTCTTCAGTTTTCTGGAAGAGTTTATATAGAATTGATATTTTCTTTTCTTCTTCTTCTTTTTTTTTTTTGGCCAAGCCGCGCGCGCAGCATGCAGGATCCTAGGCACAGGGTCAAACCTGGGCCCCCTGCAGTGGAAGCGCAGAGTCTTAAGCACTGGACTGCCAGGGAAGTCCCAAGGATTTTCATATCTGGGATGTGACTAGTATAAAAGTTGTGCCCACCCCCCCCTTCCTATAGAAGGGGAAACTGAGGCTCCTGAAGAAGTAATTCCCTCAGTGTTACAGGAGGAAGGACAGACCCAGGGCAGACAGAGGGGAGAGAGGTGTTTGGGTTTTTGTTTTGTTTTTTTAATATAACTTTATTTACTTATTTAGTTTTGGCCGCGTTGGGTCTTCGTTGCTGCGCGTGGGCTTTCTCTAGTTGCGTTGAGCGGGGGCTGCTCTTTGTTGCGGAGCACGAGCTCTAGGCGCGTGGGCTTCAGTAGTTGTGGCTCGCGGGCTCTAGAGCTCAGGCTCAGTAGTTGTGGTGCACGGGCTTAGTTGCTCCGCGGCATGTGGGATCTTCCCGGACCAAGGCTCGAACCCATGTCCTCCACATTGGCAGGCGGATTCTTAACCACTGCGCCACCAGGGAAGCCCGAGAGAGGTGTTTTGAGTGATTTGCTCTGGGTGGGTGGTTTCAGTTCAAAGGTAGGGACCGGATTGCACTGTTCCAGCCAGGAGCAAGCCACCTCTGTCCCATCTCCACAGGATCCAGGAGTCTCTGTGAGTCTGAGGTGAGGGCAGCTCTTCAGTCATGGAGGACCCGACAGCGGGGAGGACTTACTAAGTGGGACTCAGCCCTGATCTTTCGAAGTCAGTTGTGCAGCAGATAGATCCTACCCTTTTCACTTTTTCCCTCCACGCCTCCTTCTCTGGGTCCCTGCAGGGGCTCGCTTGAGCTTGAAGTCGGGGGTGGTGCCGCCTCAAGGTGAGCAGGAGCCTGTATTGGAGGAGGGGCTGACCAATGCCTGTTCCCTCAGTCCAAAGCCATTTCTTGAGTGCCTACCGTATGCCGGGCCTGTCCTGGGCGCTGGTGATACAGCAGTTAACACAAGGTCCCTGCCCTCCTGGAATGTCCGTTCTAGACAGACAGACAGACACAAACAAGATGCAAAGTGATGTGAGGAGAGAGCCCTGGGAATGGGTGGTCAGGACTCTGGGTCCAGAGGGCTTCCCTGAGGAAGTGAAGGAGGTGAAGGAGCTAGTCGTAACTCTGAAGGAAGAACAAAGGTTTTGTTTTGTTTTGTTTTGTTTTGGCTGTGTTGGGTCTTCGTTGCTGTGCGTGGGCTTTCTCTCCTCGCGGTGCGCGGGCTTCTCCTCACGGTTGCTTCTCTTGTTGTGAAGCACGGGCTCTAGGCACGTGGGCTTCAGTAGTTGTGGCACGCCGGCTCAGTAGTTGTGGCACACGGGCTTAGTTGCTCCGCGGCATGTGGGATCCTCCCGAACCAGGGTTCGAACCCGTGTCCCCTGCATTGGCAGGCGGTTTCCTAACCACTGCGGCACCAGGGAAGCCCAGAACAAAGGTTTTGATGCTGGAAAGAAGGTCCAGCCTTGAGGCTGCTGAGGTGGGGGAGGGGAGGTGGGCAAGAAAGTCAGCTAGGTTACCCAGGCTGGTCAGGCAATGCCTTGTCACCTGGGGTGAGGATTTGGGATTTCACCCCAAGTCCACTGGGAAGCTATTGGAGAGTTTCAAGCAGAGAAGTAACAAGAGCTGATTTACATGTTAGAGAGACCTTTCTGGCTGCCACGTGGGAAGTGAGTTGAGGGAAGTCAGAGTGGCCAGGAAAGCCGTGACAGGCTACTGCAAAGTCCAAGCCAGTGGCGATGGCTGGGCAGAGGGGGCAGAAGCAGGGGTTTTAGAGACATACATGGATTCAGGATTTAGGGTGGAGGTAGGGAGAGCCAAGTGGCCTTTCCCATGAGAAGATGCTCAGGCATCTGGGAGGTTCCCGTGTACCTGCTGTGTACCTTTGGGCTCATCCCTTCCCCTCTCTGGGCCTTGGTTTCCTCATCTGTCCAATCGACTCAACCAGTGGTTTTCAAAGTGTGTCCTAGGGATGCTTCAGAGGTGGCCTTCTTCCCGCCACCTCATTTTTTTCTAGAGCACAGAGCAGCTTCCTCTGTCATGGTCTTAGATGGGGTTTCCAGCTGAGATGTCTCTTTTTTTTTTTTTTTAAAGTGGTTTCACAGCCTAAAAACTAAACGGATGCAAACCCTTGGATGGAGTGGCTCTGAAGGTGCCTCTAATTCAGGACTTCGCTCCCCACCTCTCTGGGGGTTGACAGTGGTCCGGGGCTTGGTCCAAGATTGTCCTTTGCCCTGTCCTTAAAGGTCTCCGCAGGACCAGGAGAGTGGGGCCCAAGACTCTCACTCGGGAAAGTCGGAGGGGAGTGGGGAGAGACAATGAAGGGGGCAGTCTCTGAGGGAGGGGACTGCTGGCACTGCCCCCAGGGCTCCCCCTTGCTCCCGACCTCAACCGGGTCCAGCATCTCCTCCTCTCAGCCCTTCCCCGCCGCGCGCACCCCCCCCCCCAGCCCCCTGCAGCTATGCTTCCCTGGGCTGTCAGCCCAGGGCCCTCTTCTGTCCAGTTATTCTTGGGTGAAAACTGAAGTGCAGACTGGAGAAAGCTGAGATTTCCCCTCTCCCGCTATCAGGACCTTGGACAGGTCTCTGAACCTCTCTGTGCCTCAGTTTGTCTAACAGGGGGAATAACCCTATTCCTCATAGGATTCTTGAAATTTCAAAATTCATACCCATAAAAGTGCTTAAGACAGGGTCTGCTATGTAGTAGGACTTAATAAACTTTAGCTGTTATTATCACCACCGTCATCATTATAGTCAAAAATGGGGTGCCCTGGGTTAGGAGCAGGAGGGCTGGTTCTAGCCCGGTTCTGTCACTGCCTTGCTGTGCATCCTTGAGGGGAGTGACGCAGCCTCTCTGGGCCCAGTCTCCCTGTCTATAACATGAGAGTTGAGACTAGTTCTCCATTTCCCACAGCATGATATGATACTTGTGCAAGTTTTACATGGTTTCTGGAAGAAAGTTTTAAAATCTGAGCTGGATCTTTATTTTTTTTTTTGCGGTACGCAGGCCTCTCACTGCTGTGGCCTCTCCCGTTGCGGAGCACAGGCTCTGGACGCGCAGGCTCAGCGGCCATGGCTCACGGGCCCAGCCGGTCCGCCGCATGTGGGATCTTCCCGGACCGGGGCACGAACCCGTGTCCCCTACATCGGCAGGCGGACTCTCAACCACTGCGCCACCAGGGAAGCCCCTGGATCTTTATTTTAACATCTGTTAGGGAAAAAATATATCTGGCATCTCAAATCTGTGTTTTCAGAGATCCGTTGCTTACAGTGGGGCTCAATTAGGCATCGTTAGGGTCCCCACCCTCTGCCGCCCACTGGAGTCAGGGCAAAAGGGGTGTGGGGAGAAGGGGGTGGTCTACGACTCCTCTCACTGCAGTCTTCTCTCCCCACAGGTGCTGCAAAATCAGCTTTGAACTGTGAGGCGGGGCCACCTCATGTCAACTGCTCAGCTCCCACCAGGACCAAGCAGGAGCCCCGTCCTTGTCCCCTTTAAATTCCCTGTATTAGTAACCCTGCTCTGATCTAGCCCTTACTCACCTCCTTCCTGTTTCTTAAAAACCCTTCCCACAGTCCCCAGACCGAGCCCTTCCTCTCTTTCATCCCTCACAGGACACCTCCTTTTCCGTAATCTTCTTCTCACTGTTTACCTTACTTATTTTCTTATTTCTTACTGGGGTCCTAGGAAATGCTAGCACCCCCATCCATCTTGCCTGGTCTTTTCAACACTCCCTACCTGTAGACTATCCTATCTCAACACTATCCCATACATTTCCACCCCACCATTACTTCAGCATGGCCACGCTTACTTTCTACATCCTCTGCAAATCTCCCTCTCTCACCACTGCCCACTGATGCCTTCAGCTCCTCTATAAACAGCCCCCTCAGTCAATTTTGTGTGACCCCAATACTCCTCCACTTATGCTCTGATTGGGTTCATAAAACCTCCTTGACAAAGATCTTTGTGAATCCTGCCATCCCCCAGACCTCCCTCTTGTCGTAATTCTATCCCTTCTCCAACTTTTCCCTCTCAAGCTCTATCCTTCCCTGCCCAGCCTGGCCCACGATTCGTGGTCAGCCTCATCTCTTCACTGTGGACTGCCTCCCACCATGTTCCCCTGAGCCTCCGAGGAGGGGGCTCAGGGGGCCTGATGGCCTCCCGCCACCCATGGCCCCACAGCCCCCGTGGGCCAGGGGAAGCATCTCGAAAGCCTCAGTGCCGAGGATGGGCAACCGCACGTGGGAGGGCTGCCACGTGGACTCCCTCGTGGACCACCTCTTCCCGCCCTCCCTCTACATCTTTGTCATCGGCGTGGGACTGCCCACCAACTGTCTGGCCCTGTGGGCTGCCTACCGCCAGGTGCGGCAACACAACGAGCTGGGTGTGTACTTGATGAACCTCAGCATCGCTGACCTGCTGTACATCTGCACGCTGCCGCTGTGGGTGGACTACTTCCTGCACCACGACAACTGGATCCACGGCCCCAGCTCCTGCAAGCTCTTCGGGTTCATCTTTTATACCAACATCTACATCAGCATCGCCTTCCTCTGCTGCATCTCTGTGGACCGCTACCTGGCCGTGGCCCACCCACTGCGGTTCACCCGCCTGCGGCGCGTCAAGACGGCCGTGGCCGTGAGCTCCGTGGTCTGGGCCACAGAGCTGGGAGCCAACTCGGCGCCCCTGTTCCACGATGAGCTCTTCCGCGACCGTTACAACCACACCTTCTGCTTCGAGAAGTTCCCCATGGAGGGCTGGGTGGCCTGGATGAACCTCTACCGGGTCTTCGTGGGCTTCCTGTTCCCGTGGGCCCTCATGCTGCTCTCCTACCGTGGCATCCTGCGGGCTGTGCGGGGCAGCGTGTCCACCGAGCGCCAGGAGAAGGCCAAGATCAAGAGGCTGGCGCTCAGCCTCATCGCCATCGTGCTGGTCTGCTTCGCGCCCTACCACGTGCTCCTGCTCTCCCGCAGCGCCGCCTACCTGCGCCACCCCTGGGACTGTGGCTTCGAGGAACGTGTGTTCTCGGCGTACCACAGCTCACTGGCCTTCACCAGCCTCAACTGTGTGGCTGACCCCATCCTCTACTGCCTCGTCAACGAGGGCGCCCGCAGTCACGTGGCCAATGCCCTGCACAACCTGCTCCGCTTTCTGGCCAGTGACAAACCCCAGGAGATGGCCAACGTCTCGCTCACCCTGGAGACCCCACTCACTTCCAAGAGGAACAGCGTGGCCAAGGCCATGGCAGCCAGCTGGGTGGCCGCTCAGCCCTCCCAGAGGGACCAGGTGCAGCTGAAGATGCTGCTGCCAGCACAGTGAACCCCGTGTCGTGCAGAGCCCCCACTCCTCCACACTAACCCCACCCTCCCTTCCCTCCTGGTCTGGTGTATGCAAATTGTATGTAAATGAGGCTATGCTAATTTCCATAAGCATGTAAGAAAATAGGAAAATAGTGAGGTTGATGTGTCACTGGTCAACCATCGTCCTCCACCATGACCCCCTAACAATTCAGTAGAACTGTGCCTAGCCCTGCGCTGGGTGGTGCTAGTGACCCAGCGGTGACAAATGACAGTGCTGGCCCTGCCCTCACGGCTCCCACTCCACTTGGGGAGACAGATCTGTCCCTGGATAGTGATGACCCAGAGTGGGCAGGGCTCAGACGGGGAGCCCAGGGGCTGGGGGAACCCAAGAAGGCATCAGACCCGGTCTGGGGGTCAGAAAGTGCCTCCTAGAGGAGGGGACCAGTAGATTAACTTTCCGGAAGGTAAAGACAGAAAAGTTAGGATTACTTTCAACAAGGGGGTAAAAGTCTGTGACTCACGGGGAAGGTGGAAGAAGAAACTCACCGAATGCTGAGTGGTCCCTTTTGCCTTTGGGAAGCCCCCGGTCCTATAGGGGAGAGAGCGAGCAGGACAGAGCGTTTCCGAGTTTCACGGTAAACAGCATTCTCCAGGTCAGGACTGAGGAGGAGGGAGCAGGACCAAATGAAGGGCGATCAGCAGACGGGCCGGTGGAGCAGGGAGCAGGGCAGGCTTGGGAAGGGGGCTGGGGACAAGAGAAGGCTATTTATTCATTCATTCAAGGGAGATTTGTTTATACCTACTCTCTGCCCAGCCCTGTGCTGGCCGGCAGCTGGGGACAAAACGGTGACCAAGACAGCCCAGGCCCCGCCCTCACGGAGCTCACAGTAAATGAATAAAGATAAACATAACATTTGGAATCGATAAGGGTAATGGGGAAAAATAAAGCTGACTGAGGGGACAGAGAGTGATGTGGAGTCTGATCTAGATAAGGAGGTCGGGGAGGGCTCACGGAGAAGGGGGCATTTGAGAAACGACCTGAAGGAGGAAAGGGGTCAGATGGAAGAGCGCTGCAGGCCGAGGGAACAGCAAGTGCAAAACATGGAGTAAGAGACTGCCTGCGTTTGAGGGCCAGCAAGCACACACAGCGGTGTGGCGGGAACCGGTGTGGCGGGAACCGGGGGCGGGAGGATGTGAGGAATGGAATTGAGACAGGCCAGGGACAGGGGCCCATATTATAGAGCTTTGTGAATCCACGTGAGGACTTTGCCTTTTATTCCAAGAGAAATGGGAGCTACAGAGGGGCTCTTAGCAGAGAAGGATTGGGATTTGGCTTAAATGTTAACAGGATTCCCTGGCTGCTGAGTGGGGAACAGAATATGGCAAGTAAGGGCAGAAGCCAGGAGCCCAGGCAGGGGATGCTGATGGCTGGACTGGGGTCGGGGGTGGGTGGTGGTGGAGTGGGGAAGGATCGGTGTCAGCTTTGGGATTTATCTTGAAGGAATTCGATGATGGAAGAAGCACAAGGGCCGGTGGGATTGTGTAACTCAAGCCCCTTGCCCATCCTGGGAAAAGGGTGACCAGGGGACCTGAACTGGAAGGACGTCTGGGAATGATCCCAGGCCCTACTCAAAGGCCGTCACCGAAGAGGCCAAGTGATTAGCCCAGGGTCACACAGCCAGTGAGTCAACGCCGGGGCCATCCTGGGCTCCCTCTCCCCTCCCTGTCTCTGCCTCTGTTCCCATGCCCCGGAGTGGCCAAGGCTGCTGTCCTGGCTGATCGTTTTCCCCTCCCTCCCCTGGCCCTCAGGGGTCAACCAGGAATGGCTGTCCTTCTAGAACTAGGCTGGAGAGCAGGAGGAAACACACAGCTCTGGACAGGCCTCGCCCCTTCTGATAGCCCATCTCCCTCCCTTCCTCCCCACGGGTGTGTAACAGGCTCCAGGCTCCTGATGAGATGTGAAGATCTCCCTACACACACACACACACACACACACACACACACACACACACACACACACACACACACACACATACACACGGGCACAAATACACCATTGCCCCAGAGGTTCCCAGAAGAGTTTCCTGGAAACCCTTCTCAGAGAAAGAAAGAGGAGGGAGGAGGGGAGTGAGAAAAAAAATGAACTTAATGAGGAAAATGGTTTTGCAGGAGGAGGGGTGGGTCACTGAGATGCAGGAAGTTGGGTCTTTGGTGTTGTGGGGAAGAGAAAAGAGGGAGGCCTGGGATTGGGCGGGGAGGGAGGGCTGGTAGTTTTCCCACCCTGTCTCACTGCTATAAAGCTACTGGGATGGAGATGTAGGGGAATAGAAGCTTTCTGAACACAGTCCCCTCAGGGAATCAGATGAAAGCCTGCATGCTACCCCTCCACCAAATGCTCATTCCCATTCATTCAATAAATATTTATTGAGCACCTACTATGTGCCAAACATTGTTCTAGGAGCTGAGGAAACAATAGCGAATTATAAACAAAAAAGTCATGTACAAGTTTGGAAGCTTCCTAAACCCATCAGGTGGAACCTCAGCGCCCCACCCCCACCCCGAGTAGGTCCTTAGGCCCCAGGCTAACACCCCTAGGGATCAGGAGAAGACTCTGGGCTGGGACTCAAGAAACCCCAGCCTCAGTTCCATCTTGATTAACTCTGGAACTCTGGATAAATCCTTGTCATCCTCTGGCTCCAGTTGGTCAGTCAGTAAAATGGGGGGGAGGTCCCTAGTGGATGATGGACCTTGAATGGTCCCAAGCTCCTTAACATCTTTAGCCCAGAAAGGGTCCTGGGGAGAAGTTGTTTTTATGGAGTCTTGGCATTCTTAGTAATTTAGAATATCGAGGTTCACACATGTCAGTATCATCATTACAGATGGAGAAATGGAAGTCCATCAGGGCCAGGAAAGTGACAAAGGACACTCAGGGAGTCCAAGAGGATGCCAAGTAAAGCCCTGGGTCCCCCAACTCTGTGTCCTGAATGTTTCCTCCTGTACACAGCTTCTCTGTTCCTCGCACTTTCCCTCTTCCTCTGCCTCTTCGAGAATCTCTCAATTACGCATCAGCACTCCACCATCCAGAAATTTCTCTCAACCTCTTCTTGACCTTGTTTATATGATTTTGCTCCCTGCTGGGTAAGGGATGACAGTCTGGGACACTTCCTTAAACTCCTTCCTGAGCCAGCTCCCTAGGGACCCTTGCCCCCCAATGGAGGGAGTGGGGCTGCTTGAGAACGGTATAGTTTATTAGCCAAGACGCTGGGTTATCAACCTCTGCCGGCTGAGGGAGCTTGTGCCACTCTCCTGGCCCCTCTTTGGGTCTCAGTTTGTCAGTTACTTGGGAAATGGTTGGATTAGCTGCTTCTGGAGATGAAATGCGTCCTCATGCTGGAGTTAGCAATAATAATGCTAATACCTGTATAGTAATAAGGGCTGTTTATTGGGTGATTGGCACCATTCTAAGCTCTTAACATAGTTCACTATGTTTTTATATTCAAAATTTGCATGCAAGGCTTACAACAACCCAATAAGGTAAGTATTCTTTTTATTTTTTTAGTAAATTTATTTATTTAGTTTTGGCTGTGCTGGGTCTTCGTTGCTGCGCAGGGGCTTTCTCTGCTTGTGGTGAGCAGGGCTACTCTTCCGTGCGGCGCCCGGGTTTCTCATTGCGGTGCCTTCTCTTGTGGAGCATGGGCCCTAGAGTGCGCGAGCTTCAGTAGTTGTGGCACACGGGCGCAGTAGTTGTGGCTCGCAGGGTCTAGAGCGCAGGCTCAGTAGTTGCGGCGCACGGGCTTAGCTGCTCCGCGGCATGTGGGATCTTCCCAGACCAGGGCTTGAACCCATATCCCCTACATTGGCAAGCAGATTCTTAACCACTGCACCACCAGGAAAGTCCCAAGGTGTAAGTGTTCTTATGATTCCCATTTTGTAGATGGGAATACTGATGCCCAGAGAGGTTAAGTCACTCGTCACACACAGCAAGTAAACAGTGGAGCTGGGTTCCCAATCCAGGTCTGTATGACTACCTGGACAGTTTCTTACGCCCAGTGAGAGCTCTGAACTGCGGGGGGGAAAGGTGCATTTGGGACTCGTTAGCCCTAATTAGGACTAATTAAGACTCCTCCTTTGGAGATGCCACCTAGGTGTGTGACGTCACGGAGGAGGGCGGTGACGTCAGCCGAAGCGGGCGTGGGAACCCACGCAAGCTCTGCGAGCTGCCGTTTAACGGCACCACCCTCTGACACTAACTTTCGCCGTATATTTGCATATTCATCGGAACGGACGTCGGAGCGTCAGCGTTGACGTGGTGTCGTCACGGAGCGCCCCTGCAGTTCCCCATAGGGCGTACGCACGTACGTAGGCACGCACAGCGACGAGCGGGCGGGGGAGGAGGGAGAGATCGGAGGCGCCCCTCCCAGTCAGCAAGGTTGCGCATGCCCCTTGCAACCGCCAAGATGGTGGTGGGCGCGTTCCCTATGGCGAAGCTGCTATACCTGGGCATCCGGCAGGTCAGCAAGCCGCTTGCCAACCGCATTAAGGAAGCCGCCCGCCGAAGCGAGTTCTTCAAGACCTACATCTGCCTCCCGCCAGCTCAGCGTGAGTCTGACCCCACGTCCCTCCAACCTTCCCATTCTCTAACCCCTTTCAGGTGGTTGCTCAGGAGGTGGACTTCTGTTCATGACCAATCACAGCCCGAACCGGCAAAGTCTTTCAGCCAGTAGAGATGGTCCCTGGGAGAGGGGCAAGCGGGTAGCCCAATAGTAAGAAAGGGCATGGGGTTAAGGGCGGGGCAGGGCGACCGCGCTTGAGTTGGGAATACTAGCCAATAGAGGAAAAGAGCGCGTGGAGACTGACGTCTAGAGGGACCAATAACCTGGGGAATGGGAGTGATTTGGGCGGGGCATTCCAGGGCTGAGAGGAGCCGGGGGAGACCGGAGCTCCGGTGCTTTGACCAAGTGGGGTCGTTTGCCAGACTATCCGTGGGAGGGTTCGCTCTGAAGACTCCACCTCGTGCCTCAGTTTCCCTCCCGTCCTGGGAGTTGAGAGGTGCCTATGTATCATCGGTTTAGGACATTCATTGGTTTGCCCCAGTTGTACTCCGGGAAATAGGCCTGGGTAGAGGCGTGGCTCGGGCGAAGTCTGGGGTCTGGGGGCGTGACCTGGGAATCCGGCTAAAGGAGTAATTTTAACTAGAGTGAACATTTGTCCATCTATTCATTAATCCACCCATACTCCGTATTTGTTCGTCCATTCATTCAGTAGACAGACCATGCTGGCTTTTTCTGGGCTGGGAGACACATTTATGACCCATCACTGTCACCCCAGAGTGGTCAGGACGGTGTGAACTCCAGAGCTCAGAAAGACCTCCTGACCCGGGGGCGTGGGGTCAGGAAGGCTGTCTAGACGAGGGCTGCCTGAGCTGAGATCTGAAGGGCATAGTAAACATTCAAACTATGAGCTACTATCAAAAGGCGATCTATGTGCTGTGGGCCTGTGGGAGCACAAAGTATGGAAATTTAACGTAATTTGCTGGGTCAGGGAACCACCAGTAATCCATCTGTTACTTCATTTAGTTAGTGTTTACAGAGCGTCTGCTTTGTACCTGGCCTTGTGCTGGGCAGTGATGGTGAAACAGCAGGAATCAAGCTAGCCCCAGTCTCTGCCCCCAAGGAACTCACAGTCAGGTGGGGACAGACCCATCCTTCAAGGTGACGACCCAGAGTGGGCAGAGCTTGCATGGGGGATCCCACTGGACGCCTGACCTGACATGGGGTTCAGGGAGGGCTTCCTGGCAGAGGAGACCTCTGGGCTGGGAACTGAAGGGTGAGGAGAGTCTCGCCAGACAACACGGGGACAGGGATGATGTTGAGGGCGAGGGAGGAGCATGCGCAAAGGCCAAATGGTTACAGGGAGCACGCTTTTTTTCCTTACAAGTTTGGATGCTTAAAATTTGCTTTCCAGGGCTTGGAATTCTTGGTCTTTTGGTGTTTGGTCGGTCCTCTGCCAGAGCTGCAGGTCTTAGAACGGAGAAGTGTTGGATTACAGTTTCTGAAGTGCTTCCATATAAGCTCTCTCATTTGAGCCTCACACTCTTTTTTGTCCCCATGTCAGGGAGGGGAAATGACTTCCCCCAGTTTATAGAAGAGAAAACCGAAGCCTGAGAGCAGAGGGGAATTGCTGAGGTCACACGTGGAGTTAGTGCCAGAGGCTGACTCAAATCCTGCGTTCGGGATTCCCAGAGCTGGTGCCTGTTTCCTGCCTGTGTCTTTCTCCCAAGTACTGTGATGTGTCTCAGCGTTGTGGTTTAGAAAGCGGCTGCTTGAGTCAGACTGACATGGGTTCCAATCTGGCACACACACACACACACACACACACACACGCACCCCGTCCCCTTCTCAGCCAGGTGATTTTGGGCAGGTCACTAACCCCTCTGAGCTTCAGTTTCCTCCTCTGTACAGTGAGTATTATATAATAGTGGCATTTAATGGGTGCTCACTTTGTGCCAGGCAGTCTGCTGAGAACGTCACAGCATTAAGTCCTCACCAATTATTATGAGGTAGACGTCGTTATTATTCCTATTTTGTGTATATCTACATACGCATTTATGCTATAAATAATACTTACCTCATCAAGTTGCTGTGAGGAGTAATGGATGTAAAGTGATAGGTCAGTGCACGGCACTGAGTTGTGGCTGTTGTGTAGATGTTATGGATACAGCTGAGAAGAAAAAGTAAAAAATTTTGTCTTCAGGGGACCTTGCGTTCTTGGCGTGGGGGGAAGCCAGACAATAAAGAAAACAGTTAAAATGTAAAGTTAGATATTGGATAGCACTAATTGCTCTGGAGAAAACGTCAGGGATGCAGGAGGAGGAGTATTTGGGGGACGGTTGTGAAGTTTAGATAGGATTACCAGGGAGACCTCACTGAAAATATGAGAGGAGGGAGCACGCAGTGCGGGCATCTGGGGGAGGAGCTTTCTAGCCCGAAGTTTCCACAGGTGTGAAGACCCTGAGGTGAGTGTGCGCCTGGCCTGTTTGATGAGCATCGAGGAAGCCAGTGTGGCTGAACAGTGAGACTGAGTGGAGACTGAGGGCCGAGAAGGTGGTGGGAAGGGGGCAGATCGTGCAGGGCCTGTGGGCCACCACAAACGCTTTGGCTTTACTCTGAGTGTATGGGACTCACTGGAGGGTCTGAGCAGAGGACGGATGGGATCTGAGTTCGATTTTAATAGGATCCTTTTAGCAATCATAGGGTGAGCGTGGATGCAGGGAAGACATGACTACAGTAGTCCAGGTGGGAGGTGAGTGGGGAGGAGGGGTCAGATCCCAGAGACAATTTTTCCCCCAACTACTTCTTTTTAAAATTTCAAACCCTGGGACCTCCCTGGTGGCGCAGTGGTTGAGAGTCCGCCTGCAGATGCAGGGGACACGGGTTCGTGCCCCGGTCCGGGAAGATCCCACATGCCGCAGAGCGGCTGGGCCCGTGAGCCATGGCCACTGAGCCTGCGTGTCTGGAGCCTGTGCTCCGCAACAGGAGAGGCCACAGCGGTGAGAGGCCTGAGTACCGCAAAAAAAAAAAAAAAGTTTCAAACCCTGAGAAAAGTTGAAAGAAAGAATGGTATGGTCATCAGGTATATGCCCTTCAACACCTAGTTCATCTCTTATTAGTCTTCAGCAGATCTGCTTTGTCTTCAACACCATATATGTATGCGTGTATGAATGTATATACACAATCTTTTTTTTTTCTGAACAATTTGAAAATAAGTTTTGGACATGCTTCTAAACTCCTAAATACTTCAGTCTGTATCTTCTAAGAACAAAGGCATTCTATATGACACAGAACCAGTGTCACACCTGAGAAATTTAACATTGATAACAATAATATTGATGACAATATTGTTTAATATACAGCTCATATCTAATATATAGCTCTTATTCTGGTCCCCCAAATGTCCTTTTAGCTGTTTATTGTTTTTAACCTAGGGTCAGCTCAAGGATCATGCACTGCATTTGATAATCATGCCTCTTTAGTGTCCTTTAATCTACAGCAGGCTGGGCAATCTGGCTCACTGCCTGTCTTTGTAAATAAAGTTTTATTGGGACACAGCCCTGCCCATTCGTTGTACATTGTCTGTGGATGCAGAGTCGGGTTTCCATGGCCCACAAATCTAAAATATTTGCTCTGTAGCCCGTAGCAGAAAAAGTTTGCTGGCCCTCCTCTATAACAGTATCCTTGTCCTTTCTTGTTTCTTGTGACATTGACATTGGAAAGGGTCCAAGCCAGTTGTCCCATAGTGTCCCGCAATCTGGGGTTTTCTGATTGCTTCCTCTGATTTGATTCACGTTGAGCATATTTGGCAGGAACACCACAGAACACCTAAGGACATCACCTCAGGGGGCTCCTGATGTCTGTTTGTTCCGTCATTTGTGGCGGTACCTTGGATCCCTTGGTTAAGGTGGTGACTGCTAAAAGAACCTTTCCTTTTCCCCTTAGTAATGAATAAGCAGTAGATTTGTTTGAAAGGTAGTGGCGGCAGGATTTCCTGTGGATTGGGTGTGACAGGCCGACTGGAAGAGGGGCAGGCTGGATGGAAAGTACCAGGGGCTCAGTGGGGGACAGGTTTGGTTGGAGATGCTTTTCGACGTTGGTATGCCCTGACTTCTCATATTCACACTTTTTATTTTTAATTAATTAATTTATTTAAAATTTTTTATTTTATTTTTGGCTGCGTTGGGTCTTTGTTGCTGTGCGCGGGCTTTCTCTAGTTGCGGTGAGCGGGGGCTACTCTTCGTTGCAGTGGGCAGGCCTCTCGTTGCGGTGGCTTCTCCTGTTGAGGAGCATGGGCTCTAGGCACACAGGCTTCAGTAGTTGTGGCATGTGGGATCAGTAGTTGTGGCTCATGGGCTCTAGAGCGCAGGCTCAGTAGTTGTGTTCCTCCGCAGCATGTGGGATCTTCCTGGACCAGGGCTCGAACCCATGTCTCCTGCATTGGCAGGCGGATTCTTAACCACTGTGCCACCAGGGAAGTCCCTGGCTAAGGTTCTTTTGACACAGTAGGGTAGACCTAGCTGTCGGTCTCCTCACAATAGGGGCCGGAGGGGTAGGTGTTTCTGCCTGGGAAAGAACAGTAAATGCAAGAAGCATAAATCATCGATGATGCACTGTGTCGGGGAGACAAAGATATTTTTCAACAAAGATTTCTGGGGGAGAGAAAATAAAAGAGGTTGGTGATGCCAGGAAGGTTGGGGCCACTCATGCGAAGTGCACTGCTGATGCTGCCAGGGGAACTGTGGGAGGTCTCTGGGCAGTGGGAAAATTGCAGTTGGTTTCCGCTTATTCCTTTGGAGAACACTGGTCATTTTTCCAGTTTGCTACTCTGGTAGGCAGAATAACGGCCCCCCCAAAGATGCCCACATCTTAATCCCAGGAACCTGTTGAATGTGTTGCCTTACACAACAAAGGGGACGTTACAGATGTGATTGACTCAGGTATTTGGTGATTGGGAGAGTAGCCTGGGTCATGCAGGTGGGTCCAGTGTAATCACAAGGGTCCTTATAGGTGAAAGAGGGAGACAGGAAAGGGACCAATTTGAAGCTGCTACCCTGCTGGCCTCGAAGATAGAGGAGGGACCGTGAGCTCAGGAATGCAGGCGGCCTCTAGAAGCTGGAAAAGGCAGGGGAACACATTCTCCCCTAGAGCCTCCAGAAAGGAACTCTCGCCTGCTGACACCTAGAGTTTAGGCTACTGAGAACCGTTTTGGACTCCTGACCTCTGGAACTGTAGAGAATAACTGTGTGTTGTTTTAAACCACTGCATTTGTGGTCATTTATTACAGAAGCAATAGGAAACTAATATGCCACACGATTCATTCAGGCTGCTGGGATAATTTTTTCAGAAGAGTTTAGCTCTGTGGTCATTCTTAAAAGTTTTGGCTTTGGAGTTGGTTTCAGTTTTGCTACAAAGCAATCTGACCTACAGTTTAAGGACTTTACACAGTGACCATTTTTCTCTCACAGTTTCATGGCTTGACTGGGCCAGCTGGGCCTCGGCCAGTCTTGCTAGGTAGTCTCTCAGGGGGTTTCAGTCAGAGGGTGGCTGGGCCTGGAGTCATCAGGAGGCTCTACTGGGATCTTGGAATGGCCAGTTCCTTCTCTCCGTCTCAGTGTTGTCTCAGGACCTCTGTTCTCCACGTGATTTCGCCTCTCATGGTCACTCAGGGCCCCCAGGAGCTAGATTTCCATGAGGGAAGAAGCAGAAGCCGCAGGCCTTTTAAGGGCAGGGCCTGGATCCACACAGCATCACTTCCAGAACACGCTATCAGTCCAAGCAGCTCTGGCACAGACCAGAGTGAGTGTGAGAGGGGACCGCACAGGGCGTGATGCAGACAGTCACCAGAAGCAGTTTGCCACAGAGTCGATACTCTTGGCTCAGCATCTTGGAGCCGCTAATGAGCTGTGTGACTTTGGGCAAGAAGCTCGACCTCTCTGAGACTCCAAATCCATGTTCATCAAATGAGGGTGATGATAGAACTCACCTCCCAGGATTCTTGTGGGGATCCAAGAGCCAGTGGATATCAAGGCCTGGCCCAGAGCATGTGCATCTGGTCTTTAGTGCTGGCTGTGATAATCTGTTCTTAGCATATGTGGGCATTACTGTCCAGAGGCTGAAAACCCTGCTTCCAGATAAAGGCTTCCTGCACTCAGCTTTCCGCTTTGCCGTTTGCTGTGCGTCCCGCGCAAGTCACCCCGCCTTTCTGTACCTCGGTTTCCTCCTCTGCACGGTATAGCACTCACCTCATAGGTCTGATGGGAGCGTCTGTTGCGTGCGTGAGTACCCTCAGCGCAGGCCTGGCACGTTCTAAGTTCAGTGACTTAAAGTGAACTCAGTAACTTAGTGGGGCAGAGTGGTCAAGAACCCGGCCTCTGGAGCTGAGCTGCCTACATGTTAATCCCAGTTCTGCCATTTTCTATGTGGCCCTGGGGCAGTTTTTTTTTTTAAATTAATTTATTTATTTTTGGCTGCATTGGGTCTTTGTTGCTGTGTGCGGGCTTTCTCTAGTTGTGGCGAGCTGGGGCTACTCTTCGTTGTGGTGTGCGGGCTTCTCATTGCGGTGGCTTCTGTTGTTGTGGAGCACAGGCTCTAGGCACGTGGGCTCCAGAGTGCAGGCTCAGTAGTTGCAGTAGTTGTGGCGCACAGGCTTAGTTGCTCCGCGGCATGTGGGATCTTCCTGGACCAGGGCTCGAACCCGTGTCGCGTGCATTGGCAGGAGGATTCTTAACCACTGCGCCACCAGGGAAGTCCCTTCCGGGGCAAGTTATTTAACTTCTCTGGTTAAATTGTATCTGTAAATTATATCATTATAACTCATATTCCATGAGTTAATATATCCATAAAGCATTAAACAGTGCCTGGCTCTTAAGTGCTGCATAATTGTTTGTTGAATATGTAGAGATATCAGGCACCATTATTATTTTGATCATCATCGTCATCTTAATACTAAACTTTCTAGTGCATTCCTTCTCTGGTGGCCTGTTGCAGCCAAGCAGTCAGTACTTCAGGCCTCTAGGTGGCGTTGGTCCCTCTTCCTCAGTCAGACCTCACAGGCTTACCACAAGCAGAAGGGTCTGGGCTCTCCCATGAACATTTCTAACTAGCGCGGGGCAATTATTATGTTTGTCTGGTCAGAAGCTGGGATTTGGAGTAAAGAAAAGTGAGAAAGGCAAAAGAGAGAGGGCAGTGTGGCTGAGTAGAGAGCCTCCTATGACCTAATGCTTCCTAAAATATTTAAAGCATCCTTTGAAATGCATGGTTGTACCTGCAATGAAGAAAAGGGACTCCTCCCAGAGCAAGGAGAAAGCGAGAGCAAAGAGCCAAGGAGGGGAGGGAGCGCTGAAGCCTCCTGGTGCTCTGGGGACATTGACAGATTCACATGGCCTTGGGGACAGAGGACCACCTTGTGAATAGCCAGGTCCTGGGGAAGGTACCCCTCAGGGGAAGTGTGAACTAAAAAAAATCCCATCCTGCAAAGGCACACAGCCTTACATCTAGGTAGAGACTGAAAAAATTTTCCTCTGAGAATTGACTGTCCCTCATGTGGGTTTTAGGCTTCAATTATACTCTTTGGAAGGTCCTGGAAACAGTAGGCTGAGAATGAACCCGGATCTGTGTGCCCCTAAGTACCTGGCCAGGACAAACATAAACCCTCCCTGGAGGAGCCCCACCCTCTGCCTGGGCCTTGGAGAATTCAGGTAGAGTTCCGGCACATATGAGCTCATGATAAAAAAAATTATGTGCCGTACAGAGAAGCAGGCACCATGATCGAGAGTCAGCAGACACAAAATATGGCAGGTCAAGACCCGCAAACAAACAAACAAACAAACAGACAAAAAAGACCCGCAAACATTGTGGATGTGGGAATGATCAGATACGGATATAAAATAGCTCTGTTTATATATGAAAAGGATAAAATAGGACAGATATAAAAACATGAATGAGTACAATCAAAAATCACCAGGAAGTTGCAAAAAGAGCTAAATAGAACTTCGAGAAGTGACAGATACAATTGAAGTTCAGAGCTCCACAGAACTAAAGAAACACCAGACTAAATATAGCTGCTAAGAGGATTGGTGAGCTGAAAGGTAGATGCCCTGAAGGGAAAAATGTGAGCTTTGTGGCGTGCTCCCCTCAGCTGCCCAGGATCCTGATTGGTCCACCTGGGGAAGGAAGGGCTGGACACTTTATTTTTTAATCTATTTTTTATTCTTTTGGCTGTGCCACTCAACATGAAGGATCTTCCCCATCCAGGGATCAAACCCGTGCCCCCTGCGTTGGGAGCATGGAGTCTTAACAACGGGACCGCCAGGGAAGTCAGGGACTTTTTTTTTTTTTTTTAATTTATTCGGCTGTGTTGGGTCTTAGTTGTGGCACGCGGGCTCTTCATTGGGGTGCACGGGCTTCTCTCTAGTTGTGGTGTGCGGGCTCCAGAGTGCATGGGCTTAGTTGTACCGCGGCCTGTGGGATCTTAGTTCCCTGACCAGGAATAGAGCCCGTGTCCCCTGCATTGGAAGGCGGATTCTTAACCACTGGACCACCAGGGAAGTCCCCATTTTTATTTTCAGTATTTTCCAGACAGGATCCGCGTGTGCATGAGCGCTTGAAAACCACTTCCCTGGAGTCTATTTATAATCTCCAGAGTACCACATCAGTTATGTTACATGACAGCGGGCTGCTGTTGGTGACCTCCAAACAGTTTTATTATACTCTCCTATTAAGGAAAAGTTCTGACAACTCTCCCCTAGTATGAATGTGTGTGTGTGTGTGTGTGTGTGTGTGTGTGTGTGATATGAATGTGTATACATAGTTATTTAGGAGTCATGAATAGTACTGACATATATTACTGTGAATATATTATGTGCATTTAAAAACATTCAAAAATTGGAAGGGATGAAATTTTTTATTTTTTGAAGTTAATATTTTAATAATAAAATTTTTATTTTATATATTCATAGCCCTCCAAATGTTTTTGCTCTCACTAAAAATATTTTCTTATACAGGCATTGTTAATGCATTTGGAAACTCTCAGTGTAACCATCTTTTTTTTTTTTTTCTTTTGTGGTACGCGGGCCTCTCACTGTTGTGGCCTCTCCCATTGCAGAGCCCCGGCTCCGGACGCGCAGGCTCAGCGGCCATGGCTCACGGGCCCAGCCGCTCCGCAGCACTTGGGATCCTCCTGGACCGGGGCACGAACCCGTGTCCCCTGCATCTGCAGGGGGACTCTCAACCACTGCGCCACCAGGGAAGCCCTGTAACCGTCTTTGAGAGTCATTTTGACATTCTTTGTGCATGGCTGGCTGTCACAGCTGGCAAAGTCCTAACTGAGGTACAGACCAAATGAGAGAAGTGTGCCGTCAGCTGAATTTAATCCCCCTGCTCAGCTTTCATTCCCACCCTTCATATGCAGAGGTGTTTGTTGGAATTTTCTCGTGCTGGCCTTGGTAAATCTTCCGTCCTTAGTTTCTGAGCAGGACTCTTTAAGAAGCCCTGGTGTGAGGACTTGATTTGCAACCTGAGAATGTCCCCGGGAATCAATTTGCCCAGGCTGCAATGCGCTTAATGGACAGGAGAGGGCGCCCGTGTCAGTCCTTTAGCCTTTAGGTCCAGCGCCTGAGGATGCTGGCACCTGCGGCTGAGGGGCACTAGAGGGCTTCTCTGTAGTCCATCTGGGTGTGTCTCCGTATGCCTAGTAAAGCTTAATTTCTTCTTATTTTCACCCTCTCCTTCCTTTCTCCTCTTCTTCTTTCCCTTCTCTTCTCTTTCTTCAAAGTTGATATTTTCTTCCTATGCTCCAGAGAAACACCTTGTTCACCCTTCTTTGTTCACCTGTCCTTGAGACTCCTTGGTCTACGCCAATGTTCTCGGCCTCCCAGGATGTGCTTCTGTCTCTAACTAGGGTCTTACCCCTTGTTTCTAATTTTTGGTTCCTCCTTTGTTCCTGCTGTCCTGGCTCCAGCTGACCCCACCTCAGACCACTGAGCCTCCACATAGCTGGTGATTTCTTCAGAGCCCCCCACTCCCCCTCTTTCCTCAGTGATCTTCCGGCTTCCAGACCCACCTCGGTCCTGCCTTTGATGAGCACACAGCCACAGCAGCTACCTTCCACTGAAGGCCTAGTGTGTGCTGAATTCTGTGCTGCGTGTGTTGCCATTTTTCTCTCTTTTCTTTTTAAAATTGAATCAAATTTTAATTTTATTTTGGGGTTTTAGGGTTTTTTTCCTCTGAAGTTTTTTTTGGGGACTTACTAAATTTACAAAAGTAATATATGCTTATTGTGAACGAAAGAACAAGACACAAATCAGTTTGTGCTCCTCTGTGATTAATCGAAAACCCAGCCAATAAATCGTACCCAAATCTTAAGTCTAAGGGATGTTTATTGTTGGTGGAGGAAGGTGGCTTTGTGGTTGTTTGGTGGCTTGGTGATGTTATTAGGGACCTGAGGACTCTTTCTGTCTCTACCATCTTGGTGTTCAGGCAGTAACTCCCCTCAAGGCCTCAAAGAGGCTACTGGAGCTCCAGGCATCGTACCTTTATACTGCAGTGTCCAAAGGGAGAAAGTGTGTGTGTGTGTGTGCGCACGCGCACGCGTTTATATGTGGGACGGGGGTTCTAGGGAAATGAGAGAAAGCTCTTCAAGGAGAATAATATTCTCCCAGAAGCCCCCAGGGGACTCCCCTCACTGCTAATTGGCCAGAATTTAGTTACATACCATCCCTTGCTATATGGGAGGGCAGGGTGGTGGATGAATATAGCGTCTAGACTAATGGCAGGAGAGGATGGAGTTAATAAGACAGTACAGATGATATAAAGTAGTATTAATAGTAATGAGCACTAAGGTTGTTGTAGTCTTTCTGTATATTAATTTATTCCCCCCACACCCCGTGAGGTAGATTGCCATCCCTAACATACTTACAGATGAAGAAACTGAGCAGAGCTGTTGGGTGGCCTGCCTGAGGGCACACAGGTGCTGAGGGGTAGAGCTAGGACCAGGCGGTCTGGTTTTACTTCGCACTCCCCGTGCTCAGCCCCATCCCCAGTCTCTGCAGGCAGCCATGCCGAATCTCCCACTAGACAGTTAATTCATGTACAAGCCTTGAATGCACCAACATCCCTGCCAGCCAGGGGTTATGATCCCCATTTTGAAAAAGAGGAAGTGGGGGTGCGGAGAGGTTGAGAAGCTTCCCCAAGCTCACACAGCGTGTAAGTAGCAGGGCCAGAACTTGAATCCAGGAACACCCGACTCTAGAGCGCACTAAGCTCTTAGCCTCGTTAGCTGCTTCCCTTGTGCCTCTCTTTTTTTTTTTTTTAATTTATACTGGATGTTTATTTATTGGAGTATAGTCGCTTTACAATGTTGTGTTTGTTTCTACTCTACAGCAAAGTGAATCAGCTATACGTATACATATATCCCCTCTTTTTTGGATTTCCTTCCCATTTAGGTCACCGCAGAGCATTGAGTAGGGTTCCCTGTGCTCTACAGAAGGTTCTCATGAGTTGTCTATTTTATACATAATAGCAATAGTGTATATGTGTCAATTCCCATCTCCCAATTCATCCCGCCCCCCGTTCCCCCTTGGTATCCATACGTTTGTTCTCTACATCTGTGTCTCTATTTCCACTTTGCAGATAAGATCATCTATACCCTTGTGCCTCTTAAATCCCCACAGATGCCTTCTGTACTAAGTTGCACAGAGTCTCCAGATATGGGCAGGGAGTAGAAGCGGGATTATTTTCTGGGACAAGGGCTTGCTTCAGTCCATTAAGCGGCTGTATGATTGACTCATTCAAAAAATCTTAATTTAGTGCCTGCTGTCTGCTAGGAACTATCCTAGGAGGTATGACTAACAACACAAAAGACGCTCCTCTCATGGAGCTCACATTTGAAAGTATTAGTTACCTGTGTAGTGACTCCAGGGCACAGAGAGGTCCTTCTTCCCAGGGTGAATCTCAGTGGTCCAGCTTGGGTCACATCCCCATCCCCGAGCCAGTCACTATGGGCTGGGAATGCCGTGCTCTGATTGGTCAGTCTGAAGGATTGGGGTAACCCCTGCGAAATCCTTTGGACCCAGAGTGCGGCAGATGGGATCCCCGCACTGAGAGACAGAACCAATCATGTTTCCTCTGGTGACTGGCGGGCTGCGCAGCACTGCTGTCTCTGGGCAGTCATGGAGGATGGGACCAGGTTCACCAGAGGAGGCTCCCGCCCTGTTTGTAGCAGCGCAAGTCTGTTAACACCTGGAGCATGGTTGGGGCCAGCTTTCAACGGGCTGGAACCCATCCAGGAAAGGGCAGCCAGCACAGGGACTGGCTCGAAGCTGTGTTTACTCTGAATAGTAATTTCGTAACTGATGACAATAGTTTTTATTTATTATGCTTTCTGTGATCTCAACAAAATATATGAACCACCTTATTAGGGAGTTTATATGATCGTCCTGGTTGTATGAGTGGGGAAATAGCCCAGAGACCAGCAAGTTCCCTGAGGCAACACTGAATAAGAAATCAAGCCTACTGGCTCCCAAGCTCCTCCTCTTACATTTAGTTGTTAATATTTGACTTTTTGCGTATTATTTATTGAAGTACCGTATCTATACAGTATAATACTAAAGTTTAATAAAGATCTGTAGTTTAATGAGTATTAACAAACGCATATGCCCGTATAACCAACATTCAAGATATAAAACATTTCTGTCACCCTGGGAGAAGTTCCTTCCTTTGCCGTTCTGTCATCCTGTATGACTTCTCTCACTATAGATTAGTTTTACCTGTTGTTAAACTTTGTATAAACGGAATCATGCAGTATGAACCTTATGTCTAGCTTTTGTTCACAAGATGCTTTTGAGATATTTCCTTGTTGCTGCATGTATCAGTGGTTCATTTCTTTTATTGCTTTTAGTGCATATTCTTTTCTTTTATTCCAATACATATATGAATATCCTACACTTTGTTTATCCATTCTCTTAATCATTTGGGTTTCCACTTTTTTTGGTTATTACAAGTAAAACTGCTGTGAACACTCTTGTACAAGTCTTTATGTAGACATATGCTTTTATTTCTCTTGATTCAGTACATCGGAGTAAAATTTCTGAGTTATATGGTAAAGGTGTGTTTAATCTTATAAGAAACTACCAACGAGTTTTATAGAGTGGTTCCAGTTACTCTGCATCCTTGCCAATATTTAGTGTTTTCACGGTTAATTTTAGCTCTTACAGTTGGCGTAAAATGGCAACTCATTTGCTTTTTCCCTGGGGAATGGTAATACTGAGTACTTTTTCGTGTGACAATAAATAAACATTTGTTACCTCACACAGTCCCTGAGAATTAGGCATTTAGGAGTGGCCCAGTGAGTGGCTTTGTCTCAGAGTCTCTCAGAATGAAGGCTCACCTGGCACTGGAGGATCCGCTTCCAAGGTGACTCACTCACCTAGCTGTTGGTAGAAGATCTCAGTTCTTCACTGGCTGTTGACTCAGTTGCTTTCCACATGGACCTCTCCTTAGGGCTACCCATGACCTAGCAGCTGGCTTCCCTCAAAGAGAGTAATCCAAAAGTGAAAGGGACCGAGACTGAAGAAGCAGTGTCTTTATAATGTCATTTGGGAATTGACATACTACCACTTCTGATCACATTGTGTTGATCATACAGGCCAACCCTGGTACACTGTGGGAAGGGACTATACAGAGGTGTAAGTACCAGGAGACAGGGATTGTTGGGGGCCATCTTGGAGGTTGGCTACCGTAATTCTACTACTATCATGAGCTGAAATGATCGATTTTTTTCTTAAAGAATATTAAACCAATCTTATATTCTTGTATAAACCCCACTTGGTCATGGTGTAGTATCCTTTTAATATATGCTGACTTTGATTTGCTAATATTTTCCAAAAGATTTTTGTATCTGTAGTCATGAGTGATATAGCCTGTAATTTTTTTTCTCGTAATGTTTTTCTCAGGTTTTAATATCACGGTTTGGCTGACCTCATAAAACAATTGGGAGAATGTTCCCTCATTTTCTATTTTCTATAAGATTTTGTGTAAAATTGGAATTATTTCTTCCTTAAATATTTGATATAAATGTCCAGCTTGGCTTGTAGTTTTTTTTAAGGGAAGATTTTTAATAACTGATACAATTTCTGTAGTAGTTATAGGACTCTTCAGATTTTCTGTTCCTTCTTGTGTCAATTTCCATAAATTATGTTTTTCAAGATATATGTCACTTCATATAAGTTGTTGAATTTATTCGGATAAAGTTGTGCATCATGTTCCTTTGGTATCCTTGTAATATTTGTAGCATCTCTAGTGATGTCTCCTCTGTCATTCCTGATAGTGATAATTTATGTTTGCTTTTTTCTTTATTCTTGAATACTAATCCTGCTAGTGGTTTATCAAAGTATGTTTCAAAGAATCACCTTTTAGCTGTGTTATTTTACTTTTATTTTTCTGTTTCCTATTTCATTGATTTCCACTCTTATCCTTATTATTTTTTTCTATTTACTTTGTGTTTAACTTGCTCTTTTTTTAGTTAGATAGAATCTTAGATTAATTGCTTTTTCAATCTTTCTTCTTTTCTTTTTTCTTAATTTTATTTTATTTATTTATTTTTTGGTACGTGGGCCTCTCAGTGTTGTGGCCTCTCCCGTTGCAGAGTACAGGCTCCGGACGTGCAGGCTCAGCAGCCATGGCCCACGGGCCCAGCTGCTACTGCGGCATGTGGGATCCTCCTGGACCGGGGCACGAACCCGTGTCCCCTGCATCAGCAGGCAGACTCTCAACCACTGCGCCACCAGGGAAGCCCCTTTCTTCTTTTCTTAATATAAGCACTTAAATATAAATTTCCCTCTAAGCACTACTTTAGTTGTGTTCCATAAAATTTGACACATTGTGTCTTTTTTTAAAATTTATTTATTTATTTATTTTTAGCTGTGTCGGGCCTTCGTTGCTGTGTGCGGGCTTTCTCTAGTTGTTGTGAGCGGGTCTACTCTTTGTTGTAGTGCGCGGGCTTCTCATGGCAGTGGCTTCTCGTTGCGGAGCATGGGCTCTAGGCACACGGGCTTCAGTAGTTGTGGCACGCGGGCTCAGCAGTTGTGGCGCACGGGCTTAGTCGCTCCGCGGCATGTGGGATCTTCCTGGACCAGGGCTCGAACCCATGTCTCCTGCATTGGCAGGCAGATTCTTACCACTGCGCCACCAGGGAAGTCCCACATTATGTCTTTATTGTCATTCAGTTCTGTATATTTTTTAGTTTCTCTTGTGATGTCTTCTTTGACCCCTGGGTTATTTAGAAGTGAGTTGTTTAGTTTCCAAACATTGGGGCCTTTTTAGATTTCTCACTGTTATGATTTCCAGTTTAGTTCCATCACGGTCAGTAATAATGCGTGTGGTAGAAAAATTCAGGTGGTGCAAAAGGAAATATGATGAAAAGTACATCCCTTCTTATCCCTATCAGCCTGCCTGTCTTCCTTCTTTTCTTTGTTCATTAAGAAAGATTTATCAGAGGCCTACTACTTGCCAAGCACTGGGGATACAGCTGTTTAAAAAGAGACCCATGTCTGTGCTGCCCTTTAGAGCTGAGGTTCTCCTGATAAGAGACAGATAGTAAATAAGAAAGTAAATAGGACTTCCCTGGTGGCGCAGTGGTTAAGAATCCGCCTGCCAATGCAGGGGACACGGGTTCCAGCCCTGGTCCAGGAAGATCCCACATGCCTCGGAGCAACTAAGCCCATGCGCCACAACTGCTGAGCCTGTGCTCTAGAGCCCACAGGCAACAACTACTGAGCCCGCGAGCCACAACTACGGAAGCTCGCACGCCTAGAGCCCATGCTCCGCAACAGGAGAAGCCACTGCAATGAGAAGCCCGCGCACTGCAACGAAGAGTAGCCCCTGCTCACCGCAACTAGAGAAAGTCCACGCACAGCTACGAAGACCCAACACAGCCCAAAATAAATAAATAAATGTATTTAAAAAAAGAAAAAAGAAAGTAAATATATTACATGTTAGATGGTACTAAGGGAAAAATGAAGCAGGAAAGAAGAAGGATTAGGTGTAATGGGAGAAGGTATTTGCTCTAATAGAGTGGGTTTAGGAAGCCTTCTCTGAGGAGGTGATTACAGAGACTTGAGTAAAATGAGGAAGTATGCATGTTTGGAGAGCAGTGTTTCAGGCATAAGGTACAGTAAGTGCAAAGGCCCTGAGGCTAGAGCATGCCTGCTGGGTTCCAGGAACAGTGAGGAGGCCTGTGTGGCTGGGGCAGAGGGTGATGGGAAGAGTGGAAGGTCAGAGGTTAGAAAGGAAACCACCAAAGGTCACTCCCCAGATACCCTCCAGAGGTGTTCTGTGCATAATCAGGTGTACTGTATGCATATGTGTAACTCACGTAAAAGGTTGTGTACTGTTCACCTCGTTTTGTGCCCTATTTTTTTCCTCTTTAACTATATAACCTTGAAAATTCATCCCACATTCTTTTTCGTAGCACTTGGTACTTAGTGTGATCGTACCAGGCCCCTGTTGGTGGACGTTTAGGTTATTTCTGGGTTATGCTCTCCCAAAGAATGCTGCCTTCAGTATTCCAGTCTATGTGGCACTTGGCAGGCAGCCTTCATGCTGTTGTACGTGAATCCACCCCAACTCCCCGCACTCCTGCAAGGAGAGTTTTAAGGGAATCCTTTCCAGAGCTCTAGCTTCACCTGACTTGCCTGAGGAATCTGCTGGGTTTCCTCCCTCCCTCCTTCTGTCCTCCCTTCTATCCTTCCTTCCTTCCTTCCTTCCCTCCCTTTCCGATGGTTCTGCTCCCAAGAAAAGAAATTATGGGAGAAGTGTGAAAACAAAGGCAAATCGCCTCTCCCTTCTTGGTGATGCATTGCCCCAGGTATAAAAACAACCAGCAGGGCTTCCCTGGTGGCGCAGTGGTTGAGAGTCGCCTGCCGATGGAGGGGACACGGGTTTGTGTCCCGGTCCGGGAAGATCCCACATGCCGCGGAGAGGCTGGGCCCGTGAGCCATGGCCGCTGAGCCTGGGCGTCCGGAGCCTGTGCTCCGCAACGGGAGAGGCCACAGCAGTGAGAGGCCCGCATACTGCAAAAAATAAATAAATAAATAATAAAAATTAAGGTTTGATTAAATATATTATCTTTAAAAAAAAGTCAAGGACAGCGAGGAATTAAGTTGCTGTATTATTTTTCAAAGAAAGTTGATTTCTGCTTATAAAAGTAACACCTGTTCAGTGCAGAAGACCTATCTTGCCTCTTTTCTGTGATGTTGGCGTGCTGTTGTATATACACATTCACGAGTACACACTTCTAGGAATTTCCCCCTCAGTGCTCCTTGAAACTCCTGTCTCTCAATATTTGTCAAGAAGGGGTGATGGGGCTTCCCTGGTGGCACAGTGGTTGGGAGTCCGCCTGCCGATGCAGGGGACACGGGTTCGTGTCCCGGTCCGGGAAGATCCCACATGCCGTGGAGCGGCTGGGCCCGTGAGCCATGGCCGCTGAGCCTGCGTGTCCGGAGCCTGTGCTCTGCAACGGGAGAGGCCGCAACAGTGAGAGGCCCGCGTACCACAAAAAAACCCCACAACTTTACAAGGGCAGTAACCGTTCTACCAAAAAGAGCTGACTCAAAACTTGGCAGGGAAAGGAGAAGGGAGATGCATGCAAGGCTGAGAATTCCAAAAAAGTTGAAATGATGAGGGGAGAGATCTCCCAAAAGACCCTGGAGTACACGGGAGGTCTGCACCACCACAGCAGTCTTTTCCCTTGGAGAGGATGGGGGAGGAGTCCTCACTTGGCTGCAAACTCTGGAGACTCAGTGCTGGGGCTCGGGATCAGGGCTCCCCAGAGAGCATCACAGGAAGGCGTCGCACCACTCTCACAGGCACCCGAAGCAGTCCCGGGACTGCTTGGCGTTGGCGCCGCGTGTGTCCTTCAGCCATTCCCGGAACAGGTATTCATCTTTCTTTAGCACCAGAAACCAGCCAAGAACCACATGGGCCTTGTCAAAGCCCCTTTCCTCCAGCTTCTTGCCCAGGACTTCGCCAGTGCCGGCTAGGCTTCCCACTGGCTTTTTCCCCATGGGCTCTGCCACGAAATCTCAGTGCTTTTGGGAGGTTGTCGTCTTTTAAATATTCTTTTTTTTTTTTTTTTTTTTTTTTCCGGTACGCGGGCCTCTCACTGTTGTGGCCTCTCCCGTTGCGGAGCACAGGCTCCGGATGCGCAGGCTCAGCGGCCATGGCTCACGGGCCCAGCCGCTCCGCGGCATGTGGGATCTTCCCGGACCGGGGCACGAACCCGTGTCCGCTGCATTGGCAGGCGGACTCTGAACCACTGCGCCACCAGGGAAGCCCTCTTTTTTTTTTAAATTTAATTTTATTTGGCCATACCACAAAGCATGCGCGATCTTAGTTCCCTGACCAAGGATCGAACCCGTGTGCCCTGCCTTGGGAGCGTGGAGTCTTAACCACTGGACCACCAGGGAAGTCCTGGGAAGTTGTCATCTTGTTCAGGCTTAATCCACAGCTCCAGTCCCCGTAACAGCTTCTTCCACCACCCGACTCTCCCACCGATACCTCAACCCACTCCGGATCCCTCTTATTTTCTTTCCTAGTTGTCCAGTTGTCCCGACAGCACTGATTGAATAAAGCGTCTTTTTATCACCAAGCTGATATGTTTTTATACCTCAGACTTTTCACTTTTGGTCTCATTCTTTCAACATATCTCCTATGAGCATCTTCTCTATACCTGTGCTGAGTGCTGGGGACACAGGGCTGAAACAAACCCTGTCCCTGCCTTGTTTTATTCATCCCTATCTCATCCATGCAACCAGCACTCCCCAGAATCTTCTCTGTGCTGGGTCCTGTGCTGAGCAGCGGTGGGGACACAGCCCTGCCCTCATGGGTCTCACAATTCAGAGGGGAGACAGGCCCTTCTCCAGACGATCCAGAGAGGTCAGTGGGTCAGTGCTGGGCTGGGAAAGCCTGGAGGGGAGCTTAGCCAGTCTGTGGGTTTGGGGAGGGCTTTTGGGAGAAGGGGATATAGCAGAGCTCAAGGAGAAGTGAGCCAAAGTGGAAAGACAGAGGCACAGGTAACAGCATGTGCAAGGGTCAAGGTGTGAACGAGGGGAATCAGAAGAGGCTGGTGGGGCTGAAAGGTAAACGGTGGGGCTGAAAGTGGCAAGAAGAGAGACTGGATGGCCATCCAAGGACAGACCACACAGGGCCATGTTAATACATTTGGACTTGATTCTGAAGGCAGCAGGGACAATATGTCATGATGACAAAAGAAATCAAGAACAGGGCTTCCCTGGTGGCGCAGTGGTTGAGAGTCCGCCTGCCGATGCAGGGGACACGGGTTCGTGCCCCGGTCTGGGAAGATCCCACGTGCCGCGGAGCGGCTGGGCCCGTGAGCCACGGCCGCTGAGCCTGCGCGTCTGGAGCCTGTGCTTCGCAACGGGAGAGGCCACAACAGTGAGAGGCCTGCATACCGCAAAAAATAAATAAATAATAAAAATTAAGGTTTGATTAAATATATTATCTTTAAAAAAAAAAGAAATCAAGGACAGCGAGGAATTAATTTGCTGTATTATTTTTCAAAGAAAGTTGATTTCTGCTTATAAAAGTAACACCTGTTCAGCGCAGAAGACCTGTCTTGCCTCTTTTCTGTGATGTTGGCGTACTGTTGTATATACACATTCATGGGTACACGCTTCTTCTAGGAATTTCCCCCTCAGTGCTCCTTGAAACTCCTGTCTCTCAATATTTGTCAGGAAGGGGTGATGACCTCACTCTGAACCCCTCCCTCAACTCTTCACAAGTGACAGAATTCTAAGCTGACGGTCAGATGCATAAAAGCTCCGGAAGTGTATAGCTTCAGCCTCAGCTAGATTCAGGAACTCAGACAATTCCTGGAAGGCGCAGTCCGATCCCTGGGCCCTGTGTTTCTCTGTGCTGTCTTTCTTTCTCAGGTAGTCTCTCCCTTTGGGGATCAGATGGCCTCAGTAGCTCCAGGTTCATAGCCCACTCACTAAGCAACACCAGAAGAAGGAGAGGAGCTCGTTCCTGAAATTCCGGGAAAAATCCCAGGGCTAAATGCCAGCATCTAAACATGGGGGTAGGATCGGTTTTACCTGAACAACATGAGGGAACATTGAGGGGAGGGCCTTCCTCAAAGGAGAGTCAGGGGAAGTTTCCAGAAAAAGAGAAGTGGCTGCTGGGCAGATACCCACTTCACCAGGGCTTTGGAGGGAGAGAGAGGAGGGGTCTCTGTGTTCCTGAAGAGAGGAGAGGGGGCCTGGGAGCCACGGGGATGTCCTTGGCCTAGATCTTTCCCATCTCCCTGGATTACCAAGGTCACAGCTGAGCAGAGCCCCTTTCTGTACCTCAGTGGAAGGTGTGACCTCACTCTCATCACCTCCAGCTAGGGCCACTGGGGTTGACTCTTGACCTCTGTGCATTGGCCACCAGCCCCAGGCAAGAGGGTCAGGCGTGTTTCCAGCGTGGCCCGCCCCCTGGGCTGTTCCTGGAGTCCCCCTGGTTCACCCTCTGCAGCTTCCTGTCAGGTTGGGGAGGAGTTCTGGATATCCTCAGCTTATCCCCGCTCTCAGAGGGACTGGTGCATGCCATCCTAGTCTGTCCTAGTTCAGCTGCCTGCACCCTGTCCCCCCCCCCCCCCCGACACACCCATGGTGCCTAGGTGCCTAGGTCTCCTCCCTGCTGGCTCTGTCAGTTGCCTCTCAGCCATCTGCTTCCGGCCTCTGGGCCTGCCCTGGCTTGCTCCCCTCCAGGCCACCCCTCCCTCTTCCCTCTGTTCTTGTGGCTTCTGGCTTCTTTCTGCCTGAATGCCATCTTAGTGGGGCTTGAGGGAAGAGCAGAGTATTTCATCTAAACAGGTTTGACCACAAATCCTGGGTCCAGGATTATTTGTTGAATTTTTGGAAAAAATTTTAATTATCTGTCTCATTTTTGGCTTTGTTTTTAAGTTCACATGGTTTCAGGTTCACAAGGGTATGTAGGAGAAATTCTCCCTCTACTTCTGTTCCCCAGGCACCCTGTTCTCCTCCACAGAGGCAACCACTGTTATCTTGAGTATTTTCCAGAAAAAAACAAAAAACAACTATGCATTTCCAAGTAGATGCTGATATGCAACGCGCCCCGCCCCCCCGCCCTTTTTTTTCCCCACGAATACAGCAAACAGTATACACCGTGCCGGTCCTCACTGCTTTTCACTGACCATGTTACATGTTATCCTGGAGAGAATTATCTATCAGCACATGAAAAACTTCCCTACTCTCTATCTCAGCTGCCGACAGAGTTATTGTAATTTATGAGACCGTAGATAGTCCTGTAGGGTCTTTCCTGGCGTTTTTATTGTTGTCATAAACTATGCTGCAGACCTAACGTGGCAGGCACGCCTTTCACACCTGCGTGACTGAAATCTCTCATCCATCCCCAGAAGCAGAATTGCTGACTCAGGGGTGTGCAGATTTCCACTGGCAGCCACGAATGTTCGCCAGGGTCCGTTTCCTCCCAGTCTTGCCACCTGGAGGTTATTTCTTTTCTTACCTTTTTACTTTGAGTTCAGTGTAGATTTACAGGAAAGTTGTAAAAATGGTACAGAGCTTCTGTAGACCTTTCCCTCAGCTTCCTTCCATGATAGCATCTTATGTAAACACAGTACAGGGAGCAAACGCAGGGAATGAACATGAGTGCTGGTAACGTAACCACGCACGTCATTCGCATTTCACCAGTTCTTCCACCAAAGTCCTTATTCTGTCCCAGGATCTCATCCTGTATCATGAATTAGTTGTCATGTCTCTGTAGTCCCCTTTAACCTATGATAGCTTCTCGGTCTGTCTTTGTCTTTCATGACCTTGACCCTTTTCTTTAAAAAAATAAATTTCTTTATTTCTTTCTTTATCTTTGGCTGCGTTGGGTCTTTGTTGCTTTGCGCGGGCTTTCTCTAGTTGTGGCGAGCAGAGGCTACTCTTTGTTGGGGCTTCTCATTGCGGTGGCTCCTCTTATTGCAGAGCATGGACTCTAGGTGCACGGTGTCCAGTAGTTGTGGCTCATGAGCTCTAGAGCGCAGGCTCAGTAGTTGTGGCGCACGGGCCTAGTTGCTCCGCGGCATGTGGGATCTTCCTGGACCAGGGCTCAAACCCCTGTCCCCTGCATTGGCAGGTGGATTCTTAACTACTGTGCCACCAGGGAAGCCCCTCCTCCTTCATTTCTGATTTTATTTGATTCCTCTCTCTTTTTTTGTTGTTGGTGAGTCTAGCTAAAGGTTTATCAATTTTGTTTATATTTTCAAAGAACCAGCTCTTGGTTTCATTGACCTTTTATATTGTCTTTTTAGTTTCTATTTGATTTATTTCTACTCTGATCTTTGTTATTTCCTTCCTTCTACTAACTTTGGGCTTCATTTGTCCTTTTTCTGGAAGTTAGGTTGTTTATTTGAGATTTTTTTTGTTTCTTGAGGTAGGTGTTTATCATGATGAACTTCCCTCTTAGAACTGCTTTTGCTGCATCCCATGAGGTTTGGTATGTTGTTATTTCATTTTCATTCATCTCATACTATTTTTCAAAATTTCTCTTCTGATCTCTTCATTGACCCATTGGTTGTGCAATACATTGTGTTTAATCTCGACATATTTGTGAATTTTCCAGTTTTCTTATAATTGATTTCTGGCTTCATATCAGTGGGGTCAGAAAAGATGCTTGCTATGATTTCAGTCTTCTTAAATTTGTTAAGGCTTGTTTTGTGGCCTAACTTATAATCTATACCGGAGA